>NC_064921.1:696170392-696798726 GCF_023897955.1 Schistocerca gregaria | reverse complement strand
CCATTTAGTCTCTCGTGGATTTGTTTGAAGCTAAAAATGAGGACAACAGGTAAGGCGCAGAAACTACGTTCAGGTTTAAAGAAAATACATTTCAGAGTTACGATTTTCACACCTTGCCAGAGTTTGAACCCCGGCCGTTAAAGAATTAAGACTACTTGAAGCCCTGACGAAATTCCTATTAAGTCTTAGACGGAATACACTGCGGAATTTATGGCTCCAAGCACTATAGGACTTAACATCTGAGATCATTAGTACCCTAAACTTAGAACTAATTAAACCTAACTAACCTAAAGACATCACACACATCCATGCCCGAGGCAAGATTCGAACCTGCGACCGTAGCAGCAGCGCGGTTGCGGACTGATGTGCCTAGAACCGCTCGGTCACAGAAACCAGCTGCGGAATTTATTTTGCACAGCGAATAACCAAGGTAACTGGAAAATAGCGGAGGTGACTTTGTTTTACAGGAGTCGTGAGGAAAAAAATTGACAGATATAATGATGGCTGAGTGTTCGAGTACACTCGATGACCTAAGCCACACATGCTGTTTACGGATGAAAAGAAGCTTCTCTCCGAATAGCAATACTCTAATGTAACACTGCTCTCTTCTGCCACACGCCTTGGAACGAGTTAAGACATTTAGATAGGCGTACCATACTTCAAACTGTTTTATTTGATTGTAACAACTACAGAAGTATCTCTTTATTCAGCGTTGTGGGTAAAATCTTCTCAGGTATTGTTGAAGGGAAAGTGCGAGTATTAGTTGAGGACAGATTGGAGGCCTCTTAGAGGTTGTCAGGACCAGATCTTTAGCTTACGGCAAATAGTGGAGAAGTGTTACGAGTGGAACAGGGAATTGTATCTATGTTTTATAGAATTAGAAAAGGCTTATGACCGGGGTCCTAGGAGGAAGTTATTGTCTGTTCTACGTGATTATTGAGTAGGAGGCAAACTTTTGCAAGCAAGTAAAGGTATTTACATAGATAGCCAGGCGGCAGTTAGAGTTGACGGTAAATTGAATTCATGGTTCAGAGTAGTTTCAGGGGTAAGACAAGGCGGCAATCTGTCTCCACTGTTGTTCATATTATTTATGGATTATATGTTGAAAACAATAGACTGGCTAGGTGAGATCAAGATATGTGAACACAAAATAAGCAGTCTTGCATATGCGGATGACTTAGTTGTGATGGCAGATTCGATTGAAAGTTTGCAAAGTAATATTTCAGAGCTAGATCAGAAACGTAATGACTATGGTATGAAGATTAGCATCTCCAAAACGAAAGTAATGTCAGTGGGAAAGAGATATAAACGGATTGAGTGCCAAGTAGGAGGAACAAAGTTAGAACCGGTGGACGGCTTCAAGTACTTCACATAGTGAAAGAATTGGAAGCGAGGTGTAGCAAAGCTAATGCAGTGAGCGCTCAGCTACGATCTACTCCCTTCTGCAAGAAGGAAGTCAGTACCAAGACTAAGTTATCTGTGCACCGTTCAATCTTTCGACCAACTTTGTGGTATGGGAGGGAAAGCTGGGTGGATTCAGGTTACCTTATCAATAAGGTTGAGGTTACGGATATGAAAGTAGCTAGGATGATTGCAGGTGTGATGTCACCGCCAGACACCACACTTGCTAGGTGGTAGCCTTTAAATCGGCCGCGGTCCGTTAGTACACGTAGGACCCGCGTGTCGCCACTATCAGTGATTGCAGACCGAGCGCCGCTACACGGCAGGTCTAGAGAGACTTCCTGGCACTCGCCCCAGTTGCACAGCCGACTTTCCTAGCGATGGTTCACTGCCTACTTACGTTCTAATTTGCCGAGACGATAGTTTAGCGTAACCTTCAGCTAAGTCACTTCTGCGACCTAGCAAGACGCCATTATCAGTATCTATTGATATTGTGAATCATGTACCGTCAAGAGCGACGTTCATCATTAATGGATTAAAGTTAAGTATTCCACCAGCTACATCCATTTTTTCTAAATTCTAACTTCCTTGTCATGTTCCAGACCTCACGCCAGCCTGCGTAAGCTAAAACGCGTGCATTTCGGCCTCCTTTAGTAAAACGGTGTTGGCTCTCTTGCCAACCACAACAGCAGGTACTAGTAGATGGGGACAATGGAAGGAGGGTGTCCACAATGAGGAAATCATTGCTGATGTAGCAGTCAGAGCGAACAGGCTTAGATGGTGGGTTCATGTTACACGCATGGGAGAGGCAATGTTACCCAAGAGACCCATGGGTACCTGGATTCGGCTAAGAATGATTTTGAAGTAATAGGCTTAACATCAGAATAGGCACTAATGTTATCACTGAATAGTGGATCATGGAGGAATTTTACTACGGGGACTATGCGCCAGACTGAACGCTGAAAGGCATAATCAGTCTGAAATGACGATGACGATGATGATGCGCTCCACACGGAACGGGAGGAAGCCGTGCTGACTGGTGCAAAGGGAAATATTCTCTGCTATGCCCTTCACTGTTGTTTGCTACGTATGGATGTAGATGTAGATGCTCGCATCAGCGGCGAGCACCCTGTGCGGATTTATCGAAAGTAAGTGCAGTGTGAGAGGTGATATATTCATCGTTTCCGATCAGCGGAAGTCGCACCGACTGTTGGACGAGGTACAGGGAGCAGGTGGTAGCGGCGGGCTTTTAGAGAGGGCAGTAGTTGCGCGTTGTTAATGCAACGTGACGGCACGGCCGGGCCCCCACTTTAAAAGCGGGCGGGCACCGCACGCTGGCGCGCCAGTAATTTGATTTCGCGGCGAAAGTAATTTCGCGACCGACGCCGGCCGCGCTCGAGAGGCGGTGGAGAGTCGCGGGCGGGACGCACCGGCCGTGGCGCGCGGGGCGGGGCCGGCCGCCCTCCGCTTGTTTGTTTTTCATTTCGGCGCGGCCGCGGCCGCGGCCGGCGCGCCAGTGCGTACACGCAACCACGCATGCTGCCGCGCCTCGCACAGCCAGCCGGCGTGTGTACGCAGCGCGCGGTACACTGCAGGAGGCGAAGTGCTCCTCTGCCTGGCTTCACCACGGGGCGCCCGAGCAATTACTGAGGCTCACCACATACACACACATGCACCGGCACACGCACATACACACATACGCGGTTACTCCTCTCTGCTGTCCACTAATTTAGTGCGAGCAGTGCTGTGTACGTCTCGTCCACCTGGCAGGCATCTTCGAGTTTTCCTGTGTGTGTGTGTGTGTGTGTGTGTGTGTGTGTGTGTGTGTTTGTGTGTGTGTCGACTACTCGGTTTGCGAGCTTCGTTTCTTAGCATACATGTCCACAACAGCGCCACGCCTATGTACACATGTATGACCTTAGGACTAGTCCCTCAAAGTTTGCATTGGACATACAAACGGAACAGAGAATGTCCTTGCGAATGAACTGAAATCTTCAGACGTAAAAGTAACTTCGGTCATATGCCATGGGAGCATTATAGGACCATTACTTTCGACAGTATGTAGGGCGTTCGGAAATTCTTGTCACAAAGTTCTAGAAATTGTAGAGGGACTGAGTACATAATATTTTGAAAGGGGACACACGTTCGGAAAAGTTCGCTCACCGTACCGCAGCTGCTAGGTGGGTGCGCAATAGCGTAGTCATGGGTAATTCTGATTAGCTGATGTCATTTGACGTCTATCATACCTCTGAAACCTCATAAGAGCCTCGTTCACATTTCTGTGGTTGTTAGGGCAACGTGGCTGAGTACACGTCTGTGGAATACACTGGCATGATCCTTCTGAATGGTGAAGCTCACGGCATCTGGAAAGCTGCTCGTCGTCTTTATAGAGATCGTTTCCCCGACCTCCATACCTTTTCACCACAATTACGCAACGATTACGGAAAAGGGTACGTTGAACTGGCGTGACTGTGGTGCTCCAAGGAGACGCCGCATATCCGGATTGGAAGAGGGCTTACTGCATCAAGTTGAAGATAACAAGTCAACAAGTAGACGAACAACTTCTTTGGTTATTAATGAGTAGAACTGTAAAATAATATTCGTACTGTATCACGCCTAATCAATTACTTGTAAAAGTGATAGCGTTACCGACATTTTTTCAAACGGCTGTAACACAGAAATAGTATGTTTCCGGACATGGATTACAGTTATAATACACACATCAAATACAGTTTTGCATCACCACTGTTCTGAGAGTTCCGGAACCTGTACAGAAAATTGGAATAGAGGTCAACATAAACATCACTGAAATGATAATTAAATCGACACCCTTGCTGCAAACAGGCATTCACATACGTAATTGGGGACATGTTGAAAATGTGTGTCCCGACCGGGACTCGAATCCGGATTTCCTTACATGGCACACGCTCTATCTTTTTTTTATCTCATTTTGTTCGTTTTCGTTCGTTGCATCTGCTGGGGGCGGACGTCGCAAGACACCCGTTTCAGTCCGTCGTTGATCCATTAACGCGTTGTTTTTTTATTACAGACTGCAGCTATCCCTATGACCGAACACGCTGAGTTACCGTGCCGACGTTTGAATTTCTTCACGTTGACATTCGAGTATTGGGAAGAAATCACATTGCGTCAACACCATCTGAGCCACCGTGGCCACAGAGAATAGTGCGCCTGCAGGGATTTAGACCCAGCACCCTTCCAGTGAGACCCAGATTCTCAACATGTCCACACCACTACATGTTGAGAATCTGGGTCTCACGGGGAGCATACAAGGGATAAATCCCTGCAGGCGCACTATTCTCTGTGACGTGGGTGACTTAGATGATAGAGCCTCTGGCGTGTAAGGAGGAGATCCCGGCATCGAGTCCTGGTCTGGGTACACATTTTCAACATGTCCAGAATGATGTATATCAACGCCTGTTTGCAGTAAGGGTGTCGATTTAATTATCATTTCATTCTAGAGAAGCTGCACGCTCATCAATGGTATCTGTCCTTTCGGGAAAAGATACTGGATTCATACATAGTTATAATATGGCTACCCGGCCATCGACCTCCTTGTGCGAAAGCACACGTTATGCCCTAACTCGTACGGGACTTGGTAGATTAATCTGCCACGAGTAATGATGAAAATGGCTCGGAGCACTATAACTTCTGAGGTCATCAGTACCCTAGAACTTAGAACTACTTAAACCTCACTAACCTAAAGACATCACACACATCCATGCCCGAGGAAGGATTCGAACCTGTTACCGTAGCGGTCGCGCGGTTCGAGACTGTGGCGCCTAGAACCGCTCGGCCACCACGTCCGGCACGAGTAATGAGTGTGATGGGCAAACATATATTATGCGCACTACGAATGTAGTGGTGTGGACATGTTGGGAACGTGGGTGTCACGTGGAGCGTGCAAGGGATGTCCCTGCAGGCACACTATCCTCTGTGCCCTCGGTGGCTCAGATGGATAGACCGTCTGCTATGTAAGCAAGAGATCCCGGGTACGGGTCCCGGTCGGGGCACACATTTTCAACAAGTTGCCAATGATGTATATCGACGCCTGTTTAAAGCTAGGGTGTCGATCTAATTATCATTTCATTCTAGAGAAGCTGCACCGACAGCAGTAGTATCTGTTCTTTCGGGAACAGATACTACCTTCATATATAAACATCATTTCCACCCTTTTTATTGCTCATGAAAACCACACATTGCATGTTGTACCACCATACAGCGAGACCGTCAGAGGTGGTGGTCCAGATAGCTTTACACACAAGTACCTCTAATATCCAGTAGCACCTCCTCTTGCATTGATGCAGGCCTGTATTCGTCGTGGTATATTATTCACAAGTTCATCAAGGCACTGTTGGTCCAGATTGTCCCACCCCTCAACGGCGAGTCAGCGTAGATCCCTCAGAGTGGTTGGTGGGTCACGTCCTCCATAAACAGCACTTTCCATTCTGTCCCAGGCATGTTCGATACGGTTCATGTCTGGAGAATATGCTGGCCACTCTAGTCGAGCGATTTAGTTATCCTGAAGGAAGTCATTCAGAAGATGTGCATGAAGATGTCCATGAAGACTAATGTCCCCCCAATATGCTGTTGATATGGTTTCACTATCGGTCGGAGGATACCATTCACGTATCGTACAGCCGTTAACGGCGCCTTCCATGACCAGCACCGACGTACGTCGACCACACATAATGCCACCCCAAAACAGCAGGGAACCTCCACCTTGCTGCACTCGCTGGACAGTGTGTCTAAGGCATTCAGCCTGACCGGGTTGTCTCCAAACACATCTCCAACGATTGTCTGGTTGAAGGCATATGCGACACTCATCGGTGAAGAGAACGTGATGCCAATCCTGAGCGGCCCGTTCGGCATGTTGTTGGGCGTATCTGTACCACGCTGCATGGTGTCGTGGTTGCAAAGATGGACCTCGCCATGGACGTCGGGAGTTAAGTTGCGCACCATACAGCCTATTTCGCACAGTTTGAGTAGTAACACGACGTCCTGTGGCTGCACGAAAAGCATTATTCAACGTGGTGGCGTTGCTTTCAGTGTTCCTGCGAGCCATAACCCGTAGGTGGCGGTCATACACTGCGGTAGTATCCCTTGGGCGGCCTGAGCGAGGCATGCCATCGACCCTGTCCATCTGTATATCCTCCATGTCCGAACAACATAGCTTTGGTTCACTCCGAGACGCCAGAACACTCCCCTTATTGAGAGCCCTTCCTGGCACAAAGTAACAATGCGGAGGCGATCGAACCGGGACATTGACCGCCTAAGCATAGTTGAAATACGGACAACATGAACCGTGTACCTCCTTCGTGGTGGAATGACTGGAACTGATCGGCTGTTGGACCTCCTCCATCTAACTGGCTCTGCTCATGTTGGGTTGCTTACATCTTTCGGCGGGTTTAGTGACGTCTCTGAACAGTGAAAAGGACTGTGTCTGTGATACAATATCCACAGTCAGCGTCTATCTTCAGCAGTCCTGGAATCCGGGGTGATATAAACCATTCTTTGATGTATGTATTATCAATTCACTCCCCCCTATAAGTCTTAGATATCTGTAACGAGGACTTCCTAATAGTCTTTATACAAATGCGCATAGCGCCGGACGTTCTATGAGGCCTTTCGATGATGGTACTGTTGTATATAGGGAAGTAATGACTCTAGAAAACTGTAGCGAAATCCTGGTAGACCTGCAGAGGATCGACGCTGCATGGATCAGCAGTTGACAACATATACAAATGTAAAGTATTGCGGAGAAATAGAAAGACCCGTTATTTTATGACTATACGATTGCAGAATAATCGCTGGAAGCAATCACACCCGTAAAGGATATAGGAGTAAACGCGCGAAGCGATTTGCAGTGGAACGACCACACAAAAGCAACTGCAACTGCCGCAGATAGCAGGCTGAATTTTTCTTTTTTTTTAATTTGTAGGTTTTCGGACCGTACTCATTCAGCCATCTCAACAATAATGTTAATTATGACAGTACGAAAGTAAGGAGGGAACCCAGCAGAGAATCGAATCCGGACTTCTTCAATTAGCAATCCGCCACGCCGACTGCACAGCTAATGAGGCGGACAGGCTGAGTTACTGGAAGAAAGGAATTGTAGTCCACTCCCGAAGGACATAGTTTATAAAAGTTTTGCCCAAGAGATATTGCTCATCGTCCGTAGCTCGTGGTCGTGCGGTAGCGTTCTCGCTTCTCGGGCCCAGGTTCCCGGGTTCGATTACCGGCGGGGTCAGAGATTTTCTCTGCCTTGTGATGACTGGGTGTTGTGTGATGTCCTTAGGTTAGTTAGGTTTAAGTAGTTCTAAGTTCTAGGGGACTGATGACCAGAGATGTTGTCCCATAGTGCTCAGAGTCATTTTGCTCATCAGTTTTATATCCACACTAGGTACAATTGATAGAGAAAATACAGGAGATCCAAATAAGAGCATCACGTTTCGTTACAGATTTATTTACTCAGCGCGAAGGCGTCACAGATGTGCTCAGCTATCTCCAGTGGCAGAAGCTGCAAAGGAGTAGTTATGAATCACGGTGTTGTATGCTGTTAAACTTCCGAGAGTGTACTTCACTAGAAATGCCAATCAGTGTTTTGCTTCCTCCTACGAGTATCTCGAAGAAAGACCATAAAAGTGAAATTAGAGAGATTTGAGCTCAGACAGAGGCCTACCAACAATCGTTCTTCGTGCGAACCATTCGCGACTGGAACAAGAAAGGAGGAAATAACTGTGATACATAAGGTACCATCCACCACATACTGAAATACGGTTTTCGGGTTTTCTTGTCAGTCTTTCTTGTAAGGTATTTGTCATTCCAAGTTGGAAAAGCTTCATCATCTCCTCAAGACTTCGGTGCACGGCAGTATCGATGGAGGATATGATAGTCATCTGCCTCTACCGGATGTCAATACAGGCTTAAGAAAACCGATCCTCTGTTTCTTCTTCATGTACTTCTCCAGATGTCCTCACGAGTCTAAGTGGCTGCATCGCCAGTCCCTCCCTACAAGAAATAACCATCTGTTACTGCGGTTAGAACACAGGTTCCGCATATGAGAGTAAGGTCTGCTCATTTGTGAGTTGTAGCGCATTGATGTTTTTCAGACAAATCTGTCACGAATTTCAGCTTCGTAGTTTATTTGACATTATTCGATAATTTCATCTTGTTAAGTATCACAGACCATTCACTGAAACAGACCAATCTGTGAGCTAATTGTTAAACAGCTACTGATCAGCGACATTATTTCCGTGATATGTCTTCTTGTATATCAGGGCTTAAGGTTAGAAAGCAGAATGGCGTTATATAAGGCTGTTTCTTAACACCATGCTATTTAACATTTTTACCGGTAGCTTCTGAAGGTCTTCGAAAGAAACATACCTTGAGTCAAGGTGAATGCAATTACCGTTCACTGCATAAGGTATTCGAGTAATATAGACATAAAAAGTACACAGAGTGCAATTTCTAAATTTTCAACAAAAACGAAAAGTACGTAAATTAAAGTTAGTACAGAAATATTGCGATACTAAGTAAATGAAAGACAAGACCATCTGAGAACAAAACTGAAAAACGATATAAAAATAATAATAGAAAGAAGTGGCAAATTTTGCTATTAGACATTTTAATTACAATATAAAGAAGAATGACAGAACGCTACATGTAATTTAGATAGGGAAATGCGACAGCAAAGCGTGCTTTCAACGAAAGAAGATAATTACTAGCGATGGAAATATGGTTTTGCAAAAGATGAACGAGGACAAGTTGGACAAAAAGGAGAAGTAATAGAGATAATTAGAGATAGTTTTAATGGTAATACGACGGATTCAATGACAATATTATAGCTCTTTGGTCATGTCAAATGCGTTTCAGAGCTACAACGCTATTTTCAAGGAGTACAGTAAGTTTAGGGGCATCACATCTGCTGAAGTTAATTAGTTAGCCGCATAAGAACGACACAGCTGTTAGGTTTACTTAAAAGGCATCCCAGGTGAGGTTAAGGAACGAAATGTTATTGGAACTTTTGAAACTAGAGTTGTAACTCCACATTGCAATGAAATTAAAAAGCAAAATGTAAATTATTTTGAAGACCACGTATTACTGTAAAATACGCACCTAACATATGAGCTTCAGTCACGATGGTCTTGACAAAAATCTGTTTTTATATCACTGAAGGCATTTTAAATGAAATATCTAAGCGAAGAAATGCCATAGCAAGAGAAGGAACATGCTTAATTTCTTTTAATTTTTTATACGTTTGATAGATCTAAACATTCAATGTGGTGTTTGATTGTTCTATATCGTGTCTCCCTACCACTTTTGTGCAACGACGCTCTGGGCGTGTATTTTAGGGAATTAACTTGTTTGAACCTGGGACCTGTTGCTGGTAAGGAGACGCCAGACCACACATGACATGAAGAATTCAGAAGAGTTCAGTCAGACTAGCGATGATATAACCAAATACTAAATGATCTCAGCGTCAGCTCCACTGCACTCCCTGTAAAAGAATCTTAATACTAACTGAATTTAGTGGAAGGGGTTCAAGGCTTTCCTATTTTTAGTTAGCTGGTAAAATAACGTCGAAAACAGTTAAGTTTACCATTGGATATTTTATTCTACTCACAAAACATTGTTTATAAATTGCACTATTGATAAAAGGAAGTGTTTTAATACAGGATGGTAAAAACCAACTGCGTTCAACAAAAATGTGAACGAATATTCCATTAATGGGTTTCCAAGTTCTAGAATGGATCGAAGGATGACCTATGCCATATCACATCTGTAATCTAAATTTAAATTAAGTTTCACAAAAGCGAAAACTATCAAAATAGGCTACAGTGACCCTCTATTATCTTTAATTACTTCTATAACTTGTCGTAAATTACAGTGGCTGATGTGGCTTCTCAATAACTATATAACAGAAAAATTATCGCGTTTCAGATTTTTACTTCAAGTGGCAAATGTGAACACCATGAGTTTTAATTAACGATTGGCACTAGTATTACGCAAAAAGGGGGTGTAACAGATGAGACTTCTGCAGTTCTGAGTGAAGTCTTATGCTCTCAAAAATGCGGCATCGCGTGCGTTCATTACCTTGTCGGTGTTTAGGCAGCGTCAGGGCGACAGCGGCCGGCGCACCAGCCATCCAGCTCGCCGTCTCGGAACTAACTCTCCTAACTTCCCCTTACTACAATTTACCGAAGTTGGTTTAAAAAAACTATCTGGCTATGTTTTCATCTGACCAATCAGGGTCTCAATGTTAACCGTAAGCTTCGCCTACAAAAATTCTGTCCATCCAACGAGAAACGTTATACTTTTCGTGGTGGGGCAATGTTTTCAAAGTTTGCAACGTAACAGAGTCGCGAATAACTCTCACGCTAAAACCTGCAGCTGGTGTGGTCCTTTTAGCGTTATCGTAAGATCTATACTGTTCTTCTGGAGGGCTCTAGCTTTTAACATGGGCTAGGGGGTGATCCTTGACGTAACAGAGATGCGAAAATGTCTCACGCTAAAACGTGTGGGTGGTGGTCTTACAGGTAGGCTGGCGGCGTGGGTGTCCAGTCCGTCCCTTATCGTAGGGCCTTCTAACTTAACACGGTTCTGCTCTCGGCTTCTGTTCTCGTTTCTCCCCTCGGAACTGTGTCGGTCTCACGGTGGGAAGGTACAACATGCATTTAGGCATTCTTGTGTTAGTCTGTGGTATTCCATTTGCTCACTCGTTACTCGTATTACTTTGGTTAATTTAATGTCACGATTTATTCGGAGCTATGTGACATACTACTGGATTTGCTTATCGTGTCAGGGTTTTCATGGAAGGTGTTGGATTTGCCTGACACCTTACATAGACACGTTAATTATTTAGCAAATACAGTACTGCGGAAGCACGGCGACCATTGTTGCGGATTCTCTTTACGCGGGAAAAGACTTTGGATTCTGGAATGGCACCATTTCCTCTTTCGAGATGAGTAGTGTCCTTGCTTAGAATCCGTCGTACTCCACACTCCGTCGCACTGTCGGCGTCGATCCTTATGTAAACAAAGCCATATCCTGACTGATGGTCCATGACGTGGCTGTACGAATTTGTACGACCAGTGAACAACAGGACTGTCATCTAGAGCGCTAGACCGCCTCGGGCTTCAGAAATCCAGCATGTTGTTGAGTAGGGATATTCTGAACACATCGTTTACGTATTCACATGAGCATCCTGGGATCCCTAATGACGCAATTAACAGTACCAGAGAGCTATAAACCGCCTTTTTATTAGACAGCTGACCTTCCGGTGTCGGTGTGGAATTACGACACGTTCTGGTATACATTTCTGCTTATTACGTTAGGCTTCACAAGATTTTATCGCAAAGAACTACCATTGGAATGCAATTTTTGAGTGAGGAATGCTTTGCACAATTATACAACGCGGTGAAAAAAGTCATTGGACACCTTTTAATATTTTGTCAGACATTCTTATGCCCGGTGTAGTGCAGGAACTCGACGTGGCATGGACTCAACGAGTCACTGGAAGTCCTCTGCAGGAATATTGAGGCATGCAGCCTCTATAGCCGTCGACGATTGCGAAAGTGTCCGGTGCAGGCTTTCGGGTTCGAACTGACCTCTCGATTATGCATGTTCTACGGGATTTATGTTGGTCGATATGGATGGCCATATCTTTCGCTCTAATTGTCCACAATGAGATGACATAGCGCACTATCATCCATGAAAATTCCTTCGTTGTTTGGGAACGTGAAGTTCATGAATGGCTGAAAATGGTCTCCAAGTAGCCGAACATAACCGTATCCAGTCAATGATTGTTCAGTTGGATAAGAGGACACTGCCCATTGCATGTAAACACTGCTCACACCAATATGGAGACACCACCAGTTTGGCGGGCTGGTGTGGCTGAGTGATTCTCGGTGCAACAGTCTAGAACAGCGCGACCGCTACGGTCACAGGTTCGAATCCTGCCTCGGGCATGGGTCTGTGTGATGTCTTTAGGTTAGTTATGTTTAAATAGTTATAAGTTCTAGGCGACTGATGACCTGAGAAGTTAAGTCTGGTACTGCTCAGAGCCATTTGAACCATTTTTTGAACCACCAGTTTGCACACTGCCTTATTGAGGACTTTGATCCATGGATTCGTGGGGTCTGCGCCGCACTCGAACCCTACCATCAGCTGTTAAGAACTGAAATCGGGACTCATCTGAAAAGACTACGATTTTACCGTCGTCAAGGGTCCAATCGACGCGGTCACGAGACCAGGAGAGGTGTTTCAGACGATGCCATGCTGTTAGTAAAGGCACTCGCGTAGGTCGTCGGCTGCTGTAGCCGATGAACGGGAAACGTGGACGCTCTGTCCTAACGGATACGTTCGTCGTACGTCCCACAGTGATTTCTGCGGTTATTTCCTGCAGTGTTGCTTGTCTGTTAGCCTTGGCAATTGTACGTAAAAGCCTAGCTCTCGGTCGTTAAATAACGGTCGTCGCCCACTGCGTTGCTCGTGGTGAGTGTTAGTATCTGGCATTTGGTATTCTCGGCATGCCCTTGACACTGTGCATCTCGGGAGATTGAATGCCGTAACGAGTTCTGGAACAGAATATCCCATGCATCTAGCTCCAGCTACCTTTCTGCATGCAATGTTTGTCAATTACCACCGTGCAGCCATAATTATGTAGGAAGCCTTTTCAAGTGAATCACCTGAGTACAAATGACAGCTCCGCCAGTGCACTGTCCTTTTATACCTTCTGTACGCGATGCTACCGCAATCTAAATATGTGCATATCGCTGTCCCATTAGTTTGACACCTCAAAACTGGCTCTGAGAACTATGGGACTTATTATCTGAGGTCATCAGTCCCCTAAACTTAGAACTACTTAAACCTAACTAAAATAAGGACATCACACACAGCCATGCCCGAGGCAGGATTCGAACCTGCGACCGTAGCGGACGCGCGGTTCCAGACTGAAGCGTCTAGAACCCCTCGGCCACACCGGCCGGCCTTTGACACCTCAGGGTACACATAATGCAGATCGCGTTACTACTACCTTTTTGTATGGATGCGCAGAATTATCAAATCCTTCCCTTACAGAAACATGTGATATACATATGCCAATTTGCCGCTGATTGCATGCCGCTTCTAGGGTAGGACAGTGTTAATGATCAGCAGTGTGTGTTGGAAATAAATCATTTTGAGAAGAAAACAAATGGGATGGCTTAATGAAACAGGAGTTCTGTTGAAGACAATGAAACGTTAAAGGTCAAGAAACGAAGACCACGTCAAACTGAGAAGAGATGTTGGAGCGACAAGCCATAGCACTTAGATTTTGATGTGACTTCTCTTTGACTGCACGCGATACACCATGCTTCATCTATAAAGGAATAAGCAACCACAGAAGCCTTAGTCTCGAAGCACACGAGCGATTTATTGTGGCGAGCTCGCAGCGTCATCTTTGGCGCGTTTATGCAGGGCATGTGAAACAATGGAGCGGCGCACACTGCGGCAGCGCCGCCGCGAACTCGCTGCTCAAAGGCGGCGAGAGAACAGTGCCCGCCTGCCTCTGCTGCACAGAGCGAGGTGGCGCAGTGGTTATCACATTGGACTCGCATTGGCCATCCTGATTTAGGTTCTCCGCGATTTCCCTAAATCGCTTCAAGAAAATTCCGGCATGGATCCTCTGAAAGGGCATGGGCGATTTCTTCTCACCTCCTTCCCTCGTCCGACAGGACCGATGACATCGCTGTTTGGTCCCGTCGTCCCAAATCACCCAACTAGCCAACCAATGCTGCACAGCAGGGATCTCGCCGATCGCCGTGGGTGGAATTGGTCAATGAAGGGGTGAAAAAATGCCATGAAATGTGGGACACATCTCGCAAGGAGTATCTTGGTAGGATTAAGAAGAGAGTCGCTTGGTGTCAAGTCTGTGTAAAGCTTCGTGAAGGTTTTGCTGCGAAACCGAATAAGGAGAGAAATGGTACAGGTAAACATCACTTAAACTGTTTTCTATTTGCCTTTTAACGGTGGCGTTTTTGCTCGAATGTGACCATTAAAATTTCCAATAACAACCAGCAAATGCTTTGGTCCCTAGAGAGAGCCGTTTAGTCTGAATGAGCAAATCTTCATTAAAGATTAACCGTTAAAGCTATAATCTTAGCAAGGGTTGGGAACCAGCGATTGGGTTAATCAAGAGTAAATCGAACAAACGTATAGTTGTGACGACCACGGCGGACAGAGCCATCACACCGACGTCATCTCAGACGCCGTCGCAGTCTGTTCCACCGCCTGACCATGGCGCGGGGGGCGGACGGCGAAGGGAGTGGGCCGCGGGCGGAGGGTATTTAAATCGGATCTCCGTACCGGCAAGTTCACAGGAGCTCAGTCGGTCAGTTCACCTGATGATGGCGACATGTATGATCGCCGAAATATTGTGCCCGTTGGACACTGTAGACCGGCAGTACACCCGTGTATGTTTTGATTATCAAATACGCCGGGAGAAACTCAAGAATCAGTTAAAGTTCTGTACTTTGACAGCATTGTCTATAAAGCGAAAACTTTTCTTCTACGGTTAAGTAACCTTCTTCTTTGGACTGATGATAATCCATTGTCCAGATCACATAGCATGCCATTCAGATCCCCTGGCATCTTTCCAGCCACCTTTGTTGTGTGAATTACGCTATGCACTCTTTGTGCAAGACTTCCCACACAGCCTTACAGACTTTCCTTACTATTTTACACAGTGCTGTCTCGCCGATTCTGTATTGATAATGCAGATCAATTAGAGTGCAGGCACTACCCTGTTGTCTGGAAAAGAGGAGCAGTTAACATTACAACTGTTGTTTTACTCATCATTCATCAAATGACAATACATTGATCCGAAAATTAAAAATTTACTTTCATCTTCTCTTAAATCTGTAGTATTATGTACTCTCCTTTCAGCAGCCGTGAACTAACCATTGAGCGAGCACAAAACTTTCTATTTTCTCTCTTAATGTATTCATAAACGTAATAAGCAAACACTGCCTGCTTTCTTCTATCTACGTGCTTATTGGTCGGCTGCCAGGCGCCTACTGCTGAGCGATTATCGCTGAATCCACGCTTTCGCTACGACCACGCGCGGCCGTTACTCGCTCGCGTGCGCCGAACCGTAGGATACTAGATACTTCGCATAGCGCAATATACGGGCTGTCGGCTTAGCCCGGAGCAAGCTACCTCGCGTGCAGCGGTGACGGTGGTCCAGGGGGGGGGGGGGGGGGAGTGTCCAGCAAGGACGTATGGTACCAGAGGGTCAGCACGCGGCCGCCTGCGGTTTAATAAAGGCGCGCCCAGCCGAACCGCGGGCCTGTTAATTAACAGCGGGCCTCAGCTTCCGTGGTACCTGGTCCCTGGTACCTGGTAGCTCCGCGTTGCACCCACCACCGCACAAAGGACGGCGCCGTTCCGTTATCTCTTGTCACCTGCGTCCGCCATTGTCTCATTTAATTAGGGCTCCGGTGACGGATCGCTGGTGGATCATCGGGGTCCACTTCCTCCGGCCGTCCAACTCACTTTTCTTGCTCCCTCCACCTTCAGCCTACCGCCGATAAAACGCTGTGTGACATTATTCGCTGTATGCGACGAGGAAAAATGCGCGCGTACACGGCCCTGGTATGACAAAAATTCAAAGACAGGCCCGTAGCTGCAGTATACGGGGGACTTCATGGTATTCAGCCGACGACCATTAAGGAACATACGACACTGCACCTACACTGCTGTACGTCCACTAAGTGAAGTTGAACCATATGGTATACTGGGAATCAAATCACCACCTAGTTATCATGAGCCAGTGTATTCAAACGTCAAGGTTATTCTTTCGAAGTGGGCATGATAAATTTATCGCTCAGTCTTTGTGAAATCCAAGGCAGTGTCCAGGCTCTCCTACACTTGCCATGTTAAATCTGAAGAACACATTCTCGTACACCTCATGCGCTATAAAGACAATTTTTCTGCAGTAGAACGATGGTCATGTTTGACACAAATTGTCAAAAGGATTTCGAGGTACTGGTAATTATTTCTCAGATAACAATTATATCAAGAAAAATTAAAACATCTGTCTCACCACCTTGTGTCGCTATTAGCCTTTTATTTTGTGACACGTTGCAAAGGCTAAGATGAAGAATATAACTTTATATTCAGTAAAAACTCTGAAAATTTTAGGTCTTTACCACTCATACTTTCAAAAAATTACATTAAATCGTGATTCACAGCTTTCATAAAGAAAATTTGTTGTGACTGTCCACTAGCTACAGAATAATAAAAATAAAAGCACTTTGAACCTGTGGTGACAATTTACAACGGAATATCTAATAATTCACTTGTAAATATTCCTTCCACAGCAAAAAAAAAAAAAAAAAAAAAAAAAAAAAAAAAAAAAAAAAAAAAAAAAAATGCCGAAAGTTGTGTATGAAATTTCAGCAAGAGTTTAATGGAGTCCGGAATCATGGGAAGGATTAGATTATCCACTAGACAATTGCATGTTGGATAAAAGACAGTAACTACGATGCTTCAAGAGCAAATTCATATTTTAAGCCGTAAAGGAAGTCTTCAACAGTCTTACTGATACGTTGAGAGACGATTATACCGCGTGAGGTTTATGAACACCCCCTTAGCCTCGTTTCTGGATTACGAAAGAGTAACACAAATATACAGCAGCTGGAAATGTGGAAGGTCTTCATTATATGCGATGTGCCGGTGGCTCTTCAGTTGAACCGGTTGTCTAAATCAACATGCGCACCGCATCTTTTATGTGCAGTGCACAATGTGTAATGAATTTTCTGACATAATAAAAGTACTCAAAATCAGTTTATCCTTTCACATGAAGCCATTTTATGGTATGTCATTAGTCTTTTTCAACACGACATCACTCACCTCAGTTAGCCATACAAATTTGTTATTTTCAGCTACTTCATCTTACAAAGTTTCAAATACAAAAGTTGTTTCACCTGTAATTGTCCATTCAACGTTCACATTTGATAGACGACCACACAAATAACTTAATAATCCCATATTCACAGTGTTCAGAACTCACGACTCTATACGCTTTTACTTCACAGAACTACTTACAATGAAATATGAATAACGATAACGACTAAAATAGTTCTCATCATCACATTTATTAGACTCATTACACTTCAAAATTCAACTTCTGTCCGCATTTCTAGGGCACGACGTGACCTTACTTATGATCTCTAGCATTATCTCTAGCCATAAACTGACTCACCCTAACGTTTCGATAGCGCAAGTTATGTTTCTGGAACTCCCCGACCATTTGCGAGTAAAACATCTAAATCCTTTTGGAGCATCGGAGATCTCACAGCCACGAGAATGAGCTGATAATATGGATATTTAGTAAGATTATCGATGAAACTTCCTGGCATATTAAAACTGTGTGCCGGACCGAGACTCGAACTCGAGACTTTTGCCTTCGCGGGCAAGTGCTCTGCCAACTGAGCTACCCAAGCACGACTCACCACCCGTCCTTAAAACTTTAATTCCATCAGTACCTCGTCTCCTACCTTCCATTATCGATAATGGTAACGTTATATAATTATTTTGTTCGCATAAGACAATGATATTAAGAGAAGCGGTGTGGGGTTATTTTGGGCCAGCAACGGCGTGTTTTATGTTGGATGAAAATTTGTGTATTGGTTCGCATCGGTTTTGTAAATGAAGTCGTTCTGAGATGCAATGTGGGTGAAGGCTCATACTGTTGTGAGCATACCAGTTTTTAATCAAGAAAAACACTGATGTTACCTAAAGCGGAGAAGTGATTTATTCCTTTGTAGCCATCCTGGGTCCTCAACACGTTATCCTGTTCTCTGGGGATCCTATACGTACTCAAAATTCTGGTCCACTCTTCTGTAAGCTCGCATAAGGGGCTCAGATTAGATTTCAGATTAGATTAAGTTTTAGTTCCATACAACCAACAATACCCCCATGAATCATGGACCTTGCCGTTGGTGGGGAGGCTTGCGTGCCTCAGCGATACAGATAGCCGTACCGTAGGTGCAACCACAATGGAGGGGTATCTGTTGAGAGGCCAGACAAACGTGTGGTTCCTGAAGAGGGGCAGCAGCCTTTTCAGTAGTTGCAAGGGCAACAGTCTGGATGATTGACTGATTGGGCCTTGTACCACTAACCAAGACGACCTTGCTGTGCTGGTTCTGCGAACGGCTGAAAGCAAGGGGGAACTACGGCCGTAATTTTTCCCGAGGGCATGCAGCTTTACTGTTTGGTTAAATGATGATGGCGTCCTCTTGGGTAAAATATTCCGGAGGTAAAATAGTTCCCCATTAGGATCTCCGCGCGGGGGAACACTCAAGAGGATGTCGTTATCAGGAGAAAGAAAACTGGTGTTCTACGGATCGGAGCGTGGAATGTCAGATTCCTTACTCGGGCAGGTAGGTTAGAAAATTTAAAAACGGAAATGGATAGGTTAAAGTTAGATATAGTGGGAATTAGTAAAGTTCGGTGGCAGGAGGAACAAGACTTCTGGTCAGGTGACTACAGTGTTATATACACAAAATCAAATAGGGGTTATGCAGGAGTAGGTTTAATAATGAATAGGAAAATAGGAATGCGAGTAAGCTACTACAAACAGCATAGTGAACGCATTATTGTGGCCACGATAGATGCGAAGCCCACGCCTACTACAGTAGTACAAGTTTATATGCCAACTAGCTCTGCAGATGACGAAGAAATTGAAGAAATGTATGATGAAATAAAAGAAATTATTCAGATTGTGAAGGGAGACGAAAATTTAATAGTCATGGGTGACTGGAATTCGGAAATAGGAAAAGGGAGAGAAGGAAACGTAGTAGGTGAATATGGATTGGGGGTAAGAAATGAAAGAGGAAACCGCCTGGAAGAATTTTGCACACAGCACAACTTAATCATAGCTAACACTTGGTTCAAGAATCATGAAAGAAGGTTGTCTACATGGAAGAAGCCTGGAGATACTGACAGGTTTCAGATGGATTATATAATGGTAAGACAGAGATTTAGGAACCAGGTTTTAAACTGTAAGACATTTCCAGGGGCAGATGTGGATTCTGACCACAATCTATTGATTATGACCTGTATATTAAAATTGAAGAAACTGCAAAAAGATGGGAATTTAAGGAGATGGAACCTGGATAACCTGTCTAAACCAGAGGTTGTACAGAGTTTCAGGGAGAACAATTGACAGGAATGGGGGATAGAAATATAGCAGAAGAAGAATGGGTAGCTTTGAGGGATGAAGTAGTGAAGGCAGCAGAGGATCAAGTAGGTAAAAAGACGAGGGCTAGTAGAAATCCTTGGGTAACAGAAGAAATACTTTATTTAATTGATGAAAGGAGAAAATATAAAAATGTAGTAAGTGTAGCAGGCAAAAGGAATACAAACGTCTCAAAATGGAGATCGACAGGAAGTGCAAAATGGCTAAGCAGGCATGGCTAGAGGACACATGTTAGGATATAGAGGCCTAACTCACTAGGGGTAAGATAGATACAGACTACAGGAAAATTAAAGAGACCTTTGGAGAGAAGAGAACCACTTGTATGAATATCAAAAGCTCAGATGGAAACACAGTTCAAAGCAAAGAAGGGAAAGCAGAAAGGTGGAAGGAGTATATGGACGCTCTATACAAGGGCAATGTACTTGAAGACAATATTATGGAAATGGAAGAGGATGTAGATGAAGATCAAATGGGGGATACGATACTGCGTGAACAGTTTGACAGAGCACTGAAGGACCTGAGTCGAAACAAGCCCCCCGGAGTAGACAACATTCCATTACAAATACTGACGGCCTTTGGAGAGCCAGTCTTGACAGAACTCTACCATCTGGTGAGCAAGATGTAAGAAACAGGCGAAATACACTCAGACTTCAAGAAGAATATAATAATTCCAATCCCAAAGAAAGCAGGTATTGACAGATGTGAAAATTACCGAACTATCAGTTTAATAAGTCATGGCTGTAAAATGCTAACGCGGATTCCTTACAGACGAATGGAGAAACTAGTAGAAGCCGACCTCGGGGAAGATCAGTTTGGATTCCGTAGAAATGTTGGAACACGTCAGGCAGTACTGACCCTCCGACGTATCTTAGAAGCTAGATTAAGAAAAGGCAAACCTACGTTTCTAGCATTTGTAGACTTGGAGAAAGCTTTTGACAATGTTGACTGGAATAAGCTCTTTCAAATTCTGAAGGTGGCCGTGGTAAAATACAGGGAGCGAACGGCTATTTACAGTTTGTACAGAAACCAGATGGCAGTTATAAGAGTCGAGGGACATAAAAGGGAAACAGTGGTTGGGAAGGGAGTGAGACAGGTTTGTAGTCTCTACCCGATGTTATTCAATCTGTATATTGAGCAAGCAGTGATGGAAACAAAAGAAAAATTCGGAGTAGGCATTAAAATCCATGGAGAAGAAATAAAAACTTTGAGGTTCACCGATGACATTGTAATTCTGTCAGAGACAGCAACGGACTTGGAAGAGCAGTTGAACGGAATGGACAGTGTTTTGAAAGGAGGGTATAAGATGAACATCAACAAAAGCAAAACGAGGATAATGGAATGTAGTCGAATTAACCCCGGTGATGCTGAGGGAATTAGATTAGGAAATGAGACACTTAAAGGTGTAAAGGAATTTTGCTATTTGGGGAGCAAAATAACTGATGATGGTCGAAGTAGAGGGGATATAAAATGTAGACTGGCAATGGCAAGGAAAGCGTTTCTGAGGAAGAGAAATTTGTTAACATCGAGTGTAGATGTAAGTGTCAGGAAATCATTTCTGAAAGTATTTGTATGGAGTGTAGCCATGTATGGAAGTGAAACATGGATGATAAATAGTTTGGACAAGAAGAGAATAGAAGCTTTCGAAATGTGGTGCTACAGAAGAATGCTGAAGGTTAGATGGGTAGATCACATAACTAATGAGGAAGTATTGAATAGGATTGGGGAGAAGAGAAGTTTGTGGCACAACTCGACTTGAAGAAGGGATCGGTTGGTAGGACATGTGTTGAGGCATCAAGGGATCACCAATTTAGTATTGGAGGGCAGTGTGGAGGGTACAAATCGTAGAGGGAGACCAAGAGATAAATACACTAAGCAAATTCAGAAAGATGTAGGTTGCAGTAGGTACTGGGAGACTAAGAAGTTTGCACACTATAGAGTAGCATGGGGAGCTGCATCAAACCAGTCTCAGGACTGAAGACCACAACAACAACAACGACAACAACACACCCAACAATGAGATGATTCTCGCAGGCGTGTAACATGATGGAAAGTATAACATAAAAAGAAGCATAAAACAATTGCAATTAAACTGGAGTGGCTAGTATTAACGGAATTGTTACGCTGTCAGAACGAACCATAGTTACGCACTTTCAATACATTTGTCACGTGCAAAGTACATGATCCTGACTATTGTGACGGTCATATGTCAGGAGATTGTCAAATTATGCGAACACATTACGGTAAACGGGTACTGTTAATAATAACAGGATTAATATGCAGTCAGAATGAAACATAGCTACACTCTTTGAATAAATTTATCACACACTAAATAGCTGATCTTGTCTATTGTCACCAAATTCTGTCAAAACTGAAAGCTAATACTGCCTGAATGAAATACAGTTACGCAGTTTTAATAAATTTATCATACACAAAATACCTAATCTTGACTGTTGCCACCAAGTGCTGTCAAAACTGAAATGTAATAGACATTTTTACTTAAGCTGGTCTGGCAATCCCTATTAAGTTATTCATCAGAAGAGTAGAAGGAGTTGCCTATCAGAAAGTCTCTCAAACTCCGTTTAAATCGGGCTTTATCCGAAAACAAATTTTTAAAGGTTGCTGGACATTTATTAAAAACTTGGGTTCCTGAATATTCGACCCCTTTTTGGACCAAGGTAAATTATTTTTGGTCTTTGTGTAGATTGCTATTATTCCTAGTATTGATGCTGTGATTTGAGCTATTGGTTGGAAATAGAGATATATTACTTGAAACAATTTCATTAAGAAATAAATATACTGGGAAGCAGTGGTTAGAATACAAAGTTCCTTGAACAGGTTTCTTGAAATTACACCACAAATGATTCATGTTACACGCTTTTGCACGCTAGAAATATTTGCTCAGGTTGATGAGTTCCCCTAGAATATGGTCCAGTGTAACGTAATAGAATGAAAGTAAGCAATGTATGCAAGTATTTTTTTACATTTATATCTCCTACCTTTGGCATCATTTTCACTGCAAATACAGACTTGTTTATGCGCTTTAGAACTTCTGGGGTATGCTCTTCCCAGCTGAATTCATTATCGAGTTGTAATCCCACAAATTTAACACAGTCAACCTCTTCATTCTGCATGTCTTCTTCTGTTACACACATAATGGAAGAAAATTCTTACAGGCTGTGAACTGCACATACTGGGTCTTTCAAAGTTTAATGACAGTGAATTATCTGTAAACCATTATTAATGTCATTGAAAATTTGAATAGCAGCCATTTATAAATCTGTACTTGACTTGTTACTTGTTGCAATATTTGTATCATCCGCAAACAAAACAAATTTAGCATCTGGCGATGTGACAGACGAGAGGGTATTAATATACATAAGAAAAGGCAGTGGATCCAAGATGGGACCTTGAGAAACATCACATATAATTAATTCTCAATCAGATTAAGACTGATTGCTTGCTCCACAGGTATTTTGCAACAACTCTCTTTGTTTCCTGTTAGTTAGATAAGACTCAAACCATTTCGCAGCGCTGCTGGTGACATCATAATGTTCTAATTTGCTAGAGAGAATGATATTATTCACACAGTCAGAGGCTTTTGACATGTCCTAGAAAATGCCTGTAGCCTCTAATCTGTTACCTAATGAAGTAAGTACATTCTAACTGTACGAGTAAATAGCTTTCTGTATATCAGAACCCCTAAGCAATCCAAACTGTGACTTGGACAATATATCATTTTCAGTCAGATGCTTAAGGAGACAACTAAACACATTTTCAAATTTTGGAAAAGCCGGCAAAAGTGAAATTTGTTGATTGTTTCATGGTCTCTCTTTTTCCCTCTTCTTGTAAAGAAACTTAGCACAATTTAGTCAGTGTGGAAATGCCCCACTGACAATAGTTTGATTACGCAAATAACTCAAGATAGAACTTAACTCACATGAGCACTCTTTGATATACTTCGTTGATATATCATAACCACTAGAATACTTAGGTTTTAAGGATTTGCAGTTCCATTTTACCAAGTCATTTTTAAAGATTGGTCTCAGATATTACATAGCACTCTTCACCGAACCTGATAACCCCGAGCTGTCAGTAACAGAAACAAGTTACTTGTTTTAGAAGTTTTGCAACACTACATGCGCGTGTTACCAATGTCTCATTTATTTTTAGAGCTATCTTTTCCTATTCCTTTTTGGCCCCTTCTATCTCTCTCTTCAATTTGTCCCATACAGTTTTTATTTTGTTGCCCAATGTAATTATCTTTTTCTAATAATAAATCTGCTTTGATTTATGGGTGACTTGCTTCAATATTTTAAAGTATTCTTGTGAAGCTCTACAATGCTAACGTCAGAGCTGTTCCTAGACAGTAGATGAAGTCTCCTTCTTGTCCCACATGACATCTTTATTACTTGTGTAATACATAGTTAAATTTTAGACTTATGTTTGATTTGAGTTACCTTAAGGGAAAATAGTGGGAATTTAAGGAAATGGGACATGGATAAACTGAAAGAACCAGAGGTTGTACAGAGTTTCAGGGAGAGCATAAGGGAAGAATTGACAGGAATGGGGGAAATAAATACAGCAGAGGAAGACTGGGTAGCTTTGAGGAATGAAATAGTGAAGGCAGCAGAGGATCAAGTAGGTAAAAAGACGAGGGCTAGTAGAAATCCTTGGAAAACAGAAGAGATATTGAATTTAATTGATGAAAGGAGAAAATACAAAAATGCAGTAAATGAAGCAGGCAAAAAGGAATACAAACGTCTCAAAAACAAACGAGGATAATGGAATGTAGTCGAATTACCTCGGTTGATGCTGAGGGAATTAGATTAGGAAATGAGACACTTAAAGTCGTAAATGAGGTTTGCTATTTGAGGAGCAAAATAACTGACGATGGTCGAAGTAGAGAGGATATAAAATGTAGACTGGCAATGACAAGGGAAGCGTTTCTGAAGAAGAGAAATTTGTTAACATCGGGTGTAGATTCAAGTGTCAGGAAGTCGTTTCTGAAAGTATTTGTATCGAGCGCAGCCATGTATGGAAGTGAAACATGGACAATAACTAGTTTGGACAAGAAGAGAATAGGAGCTCTCGAAATGTGGTGCTACAGAAGAATGCTGAAGATTAGATGGGTAGATCATATAACTAATGAGGAGGTATTGAATAGGATTGGGGAGAAGTTTGTGGCACAACTTAGCTAGAAGAAGGGATCGGTTGGTAGGTCATGTTCTGAGGTATCAAGGGATCACCAATTTAGTATTGGAGGGCAGCGTGGAAGGTAAAAATAGTAGAGGGAGACCAAGAGATGAATACACTAAACAGATTCAGAAGGATGTAGGTTGCAGTAGGTACTGGGAGATGAAGAAGCTTGCGCAGGATAGAGTAGCAGGAGAGCTGCATCAAATCAGTCTCAGAACTGAAGATCACGACAACAACAAGGGAAAACAGTTTTAAAAAAAGGAAGTAGCATTATTAATGAATGCGTTGTATTTTCCATTTGAGTGAGAAGTATTGAAAACATCTATCCAGTTCACGTCTTTGTGCAATCTCATAAATTCTCAACATCACATGATGTCCATGGAGGAAGATTATAACAATTGTGTTACTCCACTCTAATTCTTCAAAACAAATAAGCAACTCATTAAGTTTACACCTTAGTCCTCGGATATTCTGATACAGTGAGGATAATTGATATTGTTCACTGGATGAATTATAATCACACATTTTATATTAGTGGGTAAGTGATCAAAAATTTTTCTTGCAGCCTTGTGCACCCCTTCTTTTTGTGTTAAGGACAATGTTACTGTGGAGTAATAAATGAATGTTTCCTTCTGGTATGGTACGTATATACATCATTATTCCATTTGAGCTGCAGTGAATTATTTATAAAACAACTTCAAGAATAAAGAAATATACAGGGAAGCAGTAATCAGAATGCCGAACTCCTGAAACAGATGATCGTGGATTAGTACCACATATTATTCTTACAGCATGTCTTTGCTCAATTAAGTTTCTCTTTCTTAAAGATGTGTTACACTAGAAGATTATTCTATATGACTGTTTTGAATGAAAATATGCAATATTTGTCAGTTTTACAGATTTGTCTCTCTCCAAGATTTGCAACGATATAAGGGATAATGGAACTGGCTTCTTTTTCCAGAGGTTTGAAAATACCGCTTCAGTTGTAAAGTTCTTTAATTATTACACGAACTATTTCGGGCTCTTGTAAGTCCATCTTCAGGTGACGTAACTTGGAGCTATGGCCTTCGAGCGCCGCGGTGGACTTGTATTAGGGCGGTGTGCTACCAAGAGCGTCAACTGGTGAGATATGACTGCAGCCAGACACACGCACGTTGCGTATCGTATCACAGAGCTTACTGTCCGTGTGTAGAATGGTGAAGGAGCGCGATGTATCTGAGTTTCAACGAGGACAGATTGCGATGGCCTTGAGCATTGGAACGAGCAATTTGGAAGCTATACAATTTGTTGTGTGTTCAACACGTAGTGAAGCCGAGGTGAAACCATGTCCACACGTCGTCTCATTGCAGATGTCAGACATCGCATGCTGGTCAGACTGGCAAAATAGGACAGGGGGCGAACTGTGGCGAAACTGACGTCAGGCCTGGGCAGAGTACAGGTGTGTGTGAACACACAGATCGCTTCTAGCGATGGGCATCCGCAGTCGACGACCCAATCAGGTGCCAACGTTAACAGCACATCGTCAATTACAACTGAAAGAAGCACTTTACCATCGGCACTGAACATTGGTGCAGTGGCAGAGCGTTGCACGGTGTGGTGAATCCCGGTACCATCTTCATCATCCGATGGGAGAACGCTAATGGTCTTCCTATTCGAGAATAGGTCGCTCCAGCGTCCTGTATGCGGTCTCCTTTACAGGTGAACCATGCTTCTTTCCTAGAATTCTCCCAATAAACCGAAGTCGATCGTACAATGGCTGCAGACCACGTACACTCCTTCATGACGATCATGTTCCCCGACGACAGTACAATTTTTCAGGACGATAATTTAGCGTGCCACATGACCAGGACTGCACGCGGCTCGTGGTCTTGCGGTAGCGTTCTCGTTTGCCGCGCGTGGGGTCACGGGTTCGACTCCCGGCGGGGTCAGGGATTTTCTCCGCCTCGAGATGACTGCGCGTTGTGTGTATTTAATCATCATTTCAGCCGCGAGTCGCCGCAGTGGCGTTAAAGAACTTGTGATGTGGCGGCCGAACCGCCCCGCGAGGGGTCTCCCGGCCACCAATGCCTTACGCTTTTATTTATTATTTATGTCCAGGAGTGTGATGAAGCGGCTCGAAGAACATAGTGGCGAGTGCTGGACCCTCAACTCGCGAGATCCGAATCCGATGGAACACATCTGCCGTGTGACTCAGCGTTCCGTCAGAGCTCATCACTCCCCTACCCAGACTTTACGGGAATTAGTGACTTACGTTTACAGATGTGGTCCCAAGCGACCTAACAATGCCTCATGGCTTCCATGACACGTCGCGTCAGGACTTTTATACGTGAAAAAGTTGCACATACCAGCTATTAGGTATGTGGTCATAATGTTGTCGCTAATTATATTTCGGATAATACCGGGCTTATTATATGACCTTCTGAACATGAAATAAAAATTTCATCTTTCAGTAAACTATCAATAGATCACTCCCGGTAATTCCTGGAAATGTATGGTGCCTGTGCTCTACGTTATCAGATCAAACGCCGAGCATCGTGGTTGCTGAGCATCAATCTACTTTGTCGCTGCCGAGGGCCAGGGGCACTGCGCTCCGACAGCGGCGCAGCCCAGAATCCCCGACAAACAGCACCCTGATGGCCAGTCGTCAGAGTGACGTCACTGGTGGCGGGGCGGCGTGGCGGGTGCTGCGCTTCCAGCCGAGCGGGCGCTCCGCCGTGGCAGCGCGCACCGCCCTGGCGTGGCGCGTCTATTGGAAGCGACGGGCGCGCCACGGGCAGCCAATCACGACGGCTGGCTGCGGCCGCCTGTCAAGTCCACTGCAAACACCGGCCACCGGCCGGCGAAAAAAACACAGCGTCCGCCGGGGAACGCTGTTTCGTGGCATTTGACTGAGGCCGCTGCGCCGCGGGAGCGAAACCAATAGCTTCCAATATGTGAAAAGGTAGCAGCCTGCGACAGTTGAATCTGTGAAGAGGCAATGCTTGTTCGTTTCATGTGACACATCGGCTCTTCTTCTCGAGCACTTTTATTCTACACTGAGTGAACGTGAAAGCAGTTCTTTATCAAGGACAAGTCTACTATACTTGTTGATCTGGAAAAAGCGTTCGACAATGTAAAATGAGGCAAGATGTTCGATATTCCCTGAAAAATAGAGGTAAACTACAGGGAAAGACGGGTAATATACAATATGTACAAGAACAAAGAGGGAACAATATTACTGGGTGATCAATAACTAATTGCTCTGATTAAAAAGGGTGTAGGGCAACGATGTAGTCTTTCACCCCTACTGTTCAATCTATACATCGAAGAAACAGGGAGGGAAATAAAAGAAAGGATGAAGAGTGAGAGTAAAATTCAGAAAGAAAGGATATCAATGATAAGATGACATTGTTCTCCGCACTGAAAGTGAAGAAGAATTACAGATGTGTTGAATTGAATGAACAGTCTAATGAGAACAGAATACACATTGGGAGCAAATCGAAGTAATGACAGGCAGCAGAATTGAGAACAGCGAGAAACTTAACATTGGAATTGGGGATCGCGAGCTAAACGGTGTCGAGGAATTCTCCCACTTGAGCTGCAAAATAATCCATAATGGGCGCATCTTCCGATAAATAGGGCGTTCAGGGCCAAGAGAAGTCTGCTAGTGTCAAACATAGGTCTTAATTTAATGAAGAAATTTCTGAGAATGTACTTTTGGTGAACGGCATTGTATGGTAGTGAGACATGGTCTGTGGAAAAACTAGAACAGAAGAGATTGAAGCCTTTGAAATTTGGTTCTGCAGAAGAAGATTGAAAATTAAGTGGGCTGATAAGGTAAGGGTTGAGGGGATTCTCAACAGAACCGTCGAAGAAAGGAATATATGGAAAATACTGACGAGGAGAAGAAATATGATGATAGGACATATACAGCCATGCAGATTTACGTTTTCCGTGATTCCCCTAAAGCTTGCCTGACTTACCCCCACCCCCCCAACCGCCCACACCCGGGCCATGAAGCACTCTGAACTTCTGAAATTGATGTCGACGGGACGTTAAACCCTCATCGTTCTTCATTGTAATGGAGACAAAACATAAGAAAAATGAAGTTGGTTAGTTAGTTGATTTGGAGGAAGGGACGAAACATCGAGGTCAACGGTCCCGTCGGATTAGGGAAGGAAGGCGCAGGAAGTCGGCTGTGCCCTTTCAATGGATCCATCTCGGAACTTTCCTGAAGTGATTTAGCGAAATCACGGAAAACCTAAATCAGAATGGCCGGACGCGGGTTTGCACCGCCCCCCCCCCCCCCCCCAATTCTAGTTCAGTGTGCTAACCACTGCACCATCTCACTCGGTAAAAACAAGTTACTTTCAGAAGACTGGTGA
Source organism: Schistocerca gregaria (assembly GCF_023897955.1). NCBI lineage: Eukaryota > Metazoa > Arthropoda > Insecta > Orthoptera > Acrididae > Schistocerca > Schistocerca gregaria. The sequence goes on along the minus strand of NC_064921.1, from coordinate 696,769,503 downwards.
TGTAGAAAATGTGTTGGATAATGTAAAATAACGCAAGACATTCGAAATTCTGAGAGAAATTTGGAGTATGCTACAGGGAAAGACGCGTAACATACATATTACACAAGAACCGAGAGGAAACAATAAGAATGGAAGACTAGAAACGAAGTGTTTGGTTTAAGAAGATGTATATCTGTATGTGTAGAACAAACACTGACGGAAAAAAATGAAAGGTTCAAGCGTGGTATTGAAATTGGTTCTAAAAGGATATCAGTGATAATATTCGCTGATGGATATTTCTTTTCAGTGACAATATCTGTTCACTGATTAGATTACTGAGCACTCATCATGGATTGAAGGTAAACAAGAAAAGTAGAAAGTAATGAGTAGCAGAAACGAAATCAACGGTAAACTTAACATTAAACTTGGTAACGACGAAGTAGATGAAGTGGAACTCTGCTGCTATGAAAACAAAACAACCGATGATGGACGAAGCAACGAGGACATTAAAGGCGGACAAGCACTGGGAAAGAGTGCAAATCTGGTCAGAAGATTTCCAACTAGTGTCAAATATCGGCCTTAATTTGAGGAAATAAATTTCTGAGAATGCACTTTTGGAGCACGGCTTTGTATGGTAGTGAATTATGGTCTGCGATAAAATCGGAAAAAAGAAAATCGAAGCGTCTGAGATGTGATGCTATAGAGGAATGTTGAAAATTAGGTGAACTGATAAGATGAGGAGTGAGGAGGATCCCCATAGAGTCGACGAGGAAAGGAATATATGGAAAAAATTGACTAGAAGAAGAAATCGAATAATAGGACATGTTTTAAGACAGCAGGGAAATACTTCCATGGTTCTGGAAGGAGCTGCAGAGGGTGAAAGCCTAAGGCGAAGACAGAGACGGGAATAGAGTCAACAAACAACTGAGTGCTGCTCTGAGATGAAAGTTTAATATAGGAGACGAATTCGTGCAGCGGTAGTTGTAACACCTCCGTTTTTATCCAGACCTTATCTGATCGAATAGCAGCCCAATATTTTTATTATTAACATGACTGTGAACCTAAGGGGCTGGTAATCGGAATTGACTGCTACGAACGTTGTTAGTTCTACAGTCTAGGTGCTACAGTCTGGAACCGCGCGACCGCTACGGTCGCAGGTTCGAATCCTGCCTCGGGTATGGATATGTGTGTTGTCGGTAGGTTAGTTAGGTTTAAGTAGTTCTAAGTTCTAAGGGACTGATGACCTCAGAGGCTGTCCCACAGTACTGAGAGCCATTTGAACCATTATCGGAAGATTCACCTCAGGACCGAAGTGCTCCATGCGCAAAATAGTCCTGGCTCTGTGAATTAGAGTTTTCAGCACTGCTCTGCTGATGGAGTATGGTAAAAGCTGCAAGCCTTGAGATATCCATCTGTTACCAAGACGCAGAATGGCCAAGTCATCCACTTGCTTTCTGTTCCACCACCACCATATCTAAGAAGGTCATCCCACCATTCTTCTCAATCACTGCTGTAAATCTTATGTTCGGGCGGATACTTTATATGAAGACGCTCAATGCACCGCTGCAGTGCTTCGTTGCCAAGCGGCCGGATTAAAAACGTATTGTCAATGTATCTGAAAAAGCAAGATTGATGGATGGGTGCACTATTCAATGCTCGTTCTTCACAACCTCTACGATAAAAAAGCTATGACTGGTGTCAGTGGCTAACCGATGGTTGAACCATCAGTTATTTCATAATAATCTCCACCCTACAAAAAACTGTGATCATCAGGGTTGGTCGGAATAATTTTAACATTTAAGGAGAGCAGAAGTTCTAATGTCTCTTCTAGTAGTGCTTCCGTAAACAGAGAGATCGCCTAAAGGCTGATCATAATTTCACTTGGATCCGTTCTCATCTGCTTGATGACATTTGAGGATTTTTTAATATGGTGTCTGCAGTGTCTGACTATTGGTACCGCTAATCTAAATACTTTATCACTTTGTATGTAGGAGAGCTAATTATACTTACAATATCGTGTATTTTGTGTAGGTCATTCAACCTGGGTGGCCTAGGTGCTCTTGACCAAAAATTATCAACAAGTTCATCAGAGAAACCAGAGTTCTTTAGCATTTCAACTCACTGCCTCGTCGCTACCTAAATGGTGTATCGTTTGAGAAACCTCCAGTGACACAATAGATTCTGTAAATCTAAATTTTAGATGTTTAATTTTTTACAGATTTTTGTGGTGCACGAGAGAGGCTTAACGTTGCTTTGTTAAAGCTACCATCCCGTTTGTGAGACAGCTGTATATTTAGTGATTAGCATATTGAACATTGGCGCCTGCGTGACACGCTGCAGATTGCGCGTACACACAAGCTCGCGTACTGAAGCGGCTTAGCTGCGTCCGGGTCGACCTGGCTTAGGACTGACGCCCGCCCGTCTGGCTGCGATATGCCGCCTGTGTCTGCATGGGCTGGGCTGCGAGCGCGGCTTATCGCAGCCACCCCTCACTCCGACGCTGCCAACTTATCGTCAGCCGTGCCCCGACGCCACAAAGTCGTTCTTTTGCCCCGCCGAACACCGCCCAGTAATTCCAGCACGGGCGGAACGCGATGGACCGGTATTCATCGCGCTACATTTCGAAGCGACGACGCACCTGACCTGACTTGACCTGAGTCAGCAAGTTTCAAACCAACGCTTTTCTGGAGGTGCGTGTTATGGCGCATGGGATGGATGAATCACATCGATTTATTCAGCATTTGAATTCTGTCCAATAAAGTATCAAATTTACTATGGAAATAGAAAAAGACGGCTGCCTCCCATTTTTGGATGTTGTTGTTCGCTGTAAAGTTGATGGCACTTTAGGACATACCATATGTCGGTAATCAACACACACAATTCTGTATCTACATGCCAGTAGCTGCCATCACCCTTCACAGACCATAGGTGTCCAAGGGGGGTAGGACGTCAAACGGGCCGACTTGGAGCAGGAGAGGCATCACAGGACATTTTAATTTCCAGTGTCTATACTTTTACAAATAAATTCATAAAACTTTGTCAGCATCACCAGGAAGGACTCAGGATTCACGCTCATTGCAGTGGAAGTTCGAAAACATAACAAAATAATTTTTTTCCGTGTGAAAATTCATCACTTTTTCATTTACTAATCCCTGCATTTGTTGCTATAGGTACACTTTTCTTCAGAAGCTAGACAGATTCTTCCATGAATTTTGCACAGCATACATACCATACGTACAGGTGTATGAAACTCTAGAATTTAATTAATTTATGAAAAAACGAATGAGTTGTTATATTTTAAACTTCATGATTAGATAAAACACAAATTTTATAGTGATTTATCTCCATTTTTAGCACAGTTTTTAATAGATTTGGAAAATTCTACAGTTTCATACACCTTTGAGTATGGTTTGTGTGCTGTGCAAAATTCATCGAAGGATCTCTCTTACTTATGAAGAAAAGTGTATCTATAGCAACAAATGCTGCCATTAATAATTGAAAAAAATGATGAAATTTCACATGTAAAAAAAATTATGTCGTAATTATTTTTGAAGTTCTACTGCTAAGACTGTGAATTCTGAATCCTTCCTGGCCATGCTGACAAAGTTTTACGAATTTATTTGTAAAAGTATAGACAGTGGAAATTAAAATGTCCTGTGGTCCTCTCCTGCTCCAAGTCGGGCCGTTTGACGTCCTACCCCCCCCCCCCCCCCCCTTAAGACCTTAGTGTATAGGGCGCACTGTATATCCGATAAAGATAATTTGGAAGAAGAGCTCACATACCTCAAGAGCATTTTTAAATCGAATGGATTTTCTCCACAGAAACTTCGTAGAGCATTCAATGAAAAATCTAGAATACAGGTATGTGATGGGGAAGAAGATAGTAATTCTTTCATGTCTAGTGCGTATTTGCCCTATATGGGTACTTTTTCCTCGAAGATAGGCCAAATTCTTTAGAAACACTGTGTTAAGGTGATCTTCTGGCCCCCTCCCCCAAAGATCGCAGCTTTACTCGCCTCCGTGAAGGACGATTTACAGCTTTGTAAAGTGGATGTGCATCAGATTCCTTGCTCAAATTGTGAGAAGTCGTACAAAGGTCAAACAACACGCACTGTTCATGAGAGCTGTGTGGAGCATCGAAGATACACGCGCCTGTTACAGCCATACAGGTCAGCTGTGGCCGAACATTGTATTGGTACAGGGAATTCCATGAATAACAGTGAGATCCACCTAATTTAATAAATAGAGATATTGGTTTTAATTTGGACAAAGCATGGAATCCGGCTTTTGGGGCAATTAAACTACAGAAAAGACGTCATAGTGTCACCGCCACGAATCATACATCGATAAGCGAATCGAATGTCTGCACTCCTTCGCCGTAGGCACCGCATGTGTAAGCGTATTTCTTTTCCGCCGACCAGCATCTGTTACCCGCATGCGCAGTATCGCCACGTTGGAGCATATAAGACCGCACTTGGCATCTTGTCGTCAGTCTTGTGACTCACTCTGAAGATGGCCGGATGATAAGCGGCCGAAATATCAGTGGAGGAAATTTTATTTGCGCGGTTGCGTGCCCGAAATTTAATGGACTAGATCATTGACTGTAAATGGTTATGTCCGGCACTTCTAGACCATTTTCAGCCATTCATGGACTTCCTGTTCCAAACAAGGATGGAATGTTTATGCATGACAATGTTCCATGTCACCGGGCTACAAATGGTCGGGATTGGTTTGGCGAATATTCTGAGCAATTAGGCCTTAAGTTTTGCAGACCAGTGCATAAGATTCCTATCCATTTTTGTGAAGTTTTCCCCGCAAACTTTGGCTGCAATACCAACTATGTTAAAAGTAATTCTATTAATTTTTGAAGATAATATGCTACCCTGTTGAAACAAGACTGGGGCAAGGTAGCTGACATGTGATAATGTGAGGTGCAATATTATCAATAATGGAATCTAATGGCCACTAGTTTTGTATCTGCAAACATGCAGATAGCGTAAACGTACTTTTATGTCACTGTGAGTAAGTGTAAACGAAGAAATTGGTGAAAAAGAAAAGAGGAATTAAATTTTAAACACCCTTTTTTTTAAGTCACATGTTTTACAGGAAGTGCTCGAAATCCTGCCTACAAAACCGATGCAAAGTTGACATCGTTGATTAAATGACTGGCGCACCCTATCGAAAATAGAAGGGCTTGCTGAAAAGTAATAGTTCCAAATTTTTATGTGAGAATTCTTAAGGCTTTTCAAATAAAACGAACGTTACTAACGTTCTACATATTTAATTTTTAGTTCTCAACATAGCCATCCTGGCGACGAATACATTTCTCCCAACGGAAGAGTAGTTTGTTGATACTGTCACTGTAGAACGTTTGACTGAGCCACAACCTCACCTCTGCTTGCATCGCTTCATCACCACCAAAATGAGGTTCTCCAAGTTACTCTTCAAGTTTTGGAAACAGGTGAAAAATGCACGAATTCAAGTCGGGACTGTATGGAGGATGGTCGATGACAGTCAACCCAAGGCGTCAGATTGTTGCAGACATCGCAGCGCTTGTGTGTGGTCTGACACTGTCATGTTCAAGGAGAGGATGCCGCACATGTGAAAGAACTCTTCGTATTCGGAACTCGATTACATCACGCTGTCAGGTCGATGAAATCCAGTCCTCCATGACAAGGTAAGGCTTCTCGAGATCAGTGGAGGTTCAACACTACAGTACTTCACTAAGCTTGGCTCCATAGCACGGTATTCCCTTATCTTTCTACCATCATTGGCCTGACTCATCTTGCTACTTACAGGTTGTCCTATAGTTTAACATGCACCCCAAGCGACGTTGCAAACTGGGATTGTATCCATATACAGATTCCTGGAAGAGGTAAAAATAAGATACAAAACGAATACTAAGAGCGACTGAGACAGAATCCATCAGTTTGGATTAGTGTACAGATATTTCCCACTTCTGCACCACACTGTGACTGAGGAACTTCGAAGAATAATATTTTAGCAAACAGCAGTTGTAATAAGATGTTGTAATTCGTGAAGTGCATGGACAATACGCATCTCCCATCACATTCGGATCTGAGGCACACGAACTGGCAAAGTGTAAAATATGTGACGCAGTGTGCAGTAAAGTGACGTCGAGAGAAAAGATAAATAGGTCGACAATCCGTAAGCTTATTTTAACCGTCTGGACGTTATTAGTCATATATATCATTAATTACTGTATTCGGGTTCCTCTGAGGATTTCGAACAAATATTCCATCATAAATTGTTGAAGGCTTGGTTTTAAGCCATTTGAATTATTTAAGAATGAAGCTAAATTGCGCAAAAGAATTGAAGGGTTATAAACACGAGGCTGAGAAAACATAAGCACCTTTTGCTGGTCCAGATCACGTTCAGAGTTCGTTGAATGGTTTTGAATGGTATGTGGTGGTTTCACCCTGTATACGTGAGCAAAAACTACGGTATTACTGCATTACAAAGGGGTAATATAACATTCAGTGTTGTTGCAGTCGCACGGAATCAATAGAGAAGGGTGAATCGTCTGGATGATGTCAGCAGTGCCAAAATTCGTCAAACAGATCATCAAGTTGCGCGTCGCACTCCAAACTGTCGTCTTCGACCGTGATTTCGTTGGCTCCCTTTATGCCACCTCCTGAGTCCTCTTCGTGTCGATTATGAGCGTCTGTGTGTAATAAATGCATTCCTCAGCCACCCATAAGAAGACTGCATGATTTCAATACTGGGCATGGCGCCTCTGACCTCACTCGCCCGCATCAAGAGCTGGTGGAGGGGCCGACTACCTTCCCATACTTTCAAACTTCTACTGTGGAGTAGGGAGGAGCTGTGGTGAGATTTGGTGCCAGTATGACATAATTAACCCACCTTACATCTCACATGAACTTCTGAGACCTGGATATTTGTCACATGTGTCTGGACCTTGCTGTCTGAAGCGTCGCTATTTCGAGGATGAGGTCGCAGGGCGCCACGCCTATGCACCATTACGGAGGCACTCCGGAGCCAAATTTCCCACTACTATGTTGAAATAGTGTGAAATGACGGGATTTAAAACACAAGGACATTTTAATACCTTTGCCCAGTGTAGTTACTAACAAAATATTAGCAAGACGACGCTAGTATATCCGTATTTTATTCATATGTGACGATTTTGAGCCAATTTTATGTTTATCTTTTGACGATGTCACTTTGAGTCGATTATATAACAACTCGTTTTTATAACACGTTTGCCTTATCATACTTGTTGTTGTAGTTTTTGTTGTTGTGGTCTTCAGTCCTGAGACTGGTTTGATGCAGCTCTTCATGCTACTCTATCCTGTGCAAGTTTCTTCATCTCCCAGTACCTACTGCAGCCTACATCCTTCTGAATCTGCTTAGTGTATTCATCTCTTTGTCTCCCTCTTCAATTTTTACCCTCCACGCCGCCCTACAATACTAAATTGGTGACCCCTCTATGTCTCAGAACATGTCCTACCAACCGATCCCTTCTTCTAGTGAAGTTGTGCCACAAATTTCTCTTCTCTCCAATTCTATTCAATACCTCGTCATTAGGTGTGTGATTTACCCATCTAATCATGGCTACACTCAACACAAATACTCTCAGAAACGACTTCCTGACAATTAAATATATACTCGATGTTAACAAATTCTCTTCTTCAGAAACGCTTTCCTTGCCATTGCCAGTCTACATTTTATATCCTCTCTACTCTGACCATTATCAGTTATTTTGCTCCCCAAATAGAAAACTCATTTACTACTTTAAGCTTCTCATTTCCTAATCTAATTCCCGCAGCATCACCCGATTTAATTTTACTACATTCCATTATCCTCGTTTTGCTTCTGTTGATGTTCATCGTATATCCTCTTTTCAAGAAACTGTCCATTCCGTTCAGCTGCTCTTCCAGGTCTTTTGCTCTCTCTGACTTACAGCGCATAATTTTTCACTTGTATGTCAGTAATACTTTTCATTGTGGCCTATTTTATTGTTTTAAGCTGTAGACGTTCCACCAGTTGTATTCGTGTATTTCCCAGGTTTTGCAGCAGATCTGAAGATAGTTATTTCTGAGCGAAACCGGTAGTCTGAGGACCTAACATGCTAGTGTTCACAGACGGAAATAAAGAAATTTATTCTACGCTTTCTGGATAAGTTTTATATTCGCGACCATATCGCATCTTGTGAGAAATAATATTTTTGGGTATTACGTTCGGTGGGAAAGCAGTGTTTATCTATAAAGTACGAATAGGGGTAGATGGGCACGGAAAGTCCGGGAACATCGGAACGTGGTGGCAGTTTTTGTTTATATTCTAAATGAGGGGTTCAGAGGGTTAGTCCTAGAGAGGCAAATACGTCAAATACAGCAGAGTTTACGCCGGACGTGGAGTGCTCAGGTCCTTCAGCTCGTCTAGAAGGGGGGGAAAGCGTGGTGAAAGCGAGTGGGGGGGGGGGGGGGGGGAGAAGGAGTGGGGCAGAGTGGGGCAGACCGCTGCACACATGGACAGCGGTTCAGGTCGCGGGTCGCCGCATTACGTTGGTCACGGAAGGCAGAGTCCGCAAACACTGCTGGCAGCTCTCCCAGCCGAGGGCCGAGGGTAGAGTCACATCCACATATTCAGAGGGAGACAGAGAGAGTGTGTGAGAGAGAGAGAGAGAGAGAGAGAGAGAGAGAGAGAGACGCAGATAGAGAGAGAGAGAGAGAGAGAGAGAGAGCGAGAGAGAGAGAGAGAGAGGAAGATAGAGAGAAAGCAATGTTCGAGGATGGGAGGTGGGGTGCAAGGAGAGGGGGAAAGTGGTAGGCAACCGAGGCGGGACGCAGTATCTGGTGACTCTTCATATGAATCACAAACAGCAGAAAAGTAAACCTGCCTCGATCGATCGACCACATAGGTAACCCTGGTAACGATATGACCCGAGAACTCTCAAACAAACGGCGAAATGCAGCGAATTTAGTCGCGTCAAAATCGTACGCGAAGGTTACTCTGCACTATTTAAGCAAACGCAGGAGCTAACTTTTTGTGACCACGAATACCAACCCAGTAATGTATTGAGTTAACGGTAGCACTTATTGATGGCGTATCGCAACATTTCCAGTCACATTTTTGATTGTACAACTACAGTAAATATCTTCAAGCAAAAGGTACGTGAAACTTCTCCATACTCTGTAACACAGTACTCAAAATCGAACGTGTTGTTTCACGCTGCCCTTGACCTTTTCATCAGAAAGGGAATATAAAGTGACTTAGACCAACAGCACTGCCTTTTGTCGCCGTCTTGTACTGCCACCGGCTTCGACATATTACCAAGCCATCACTGCATGATCCGTTTATAAAGGAAGGAAGGGACTTAGTTAAATATGTTTTTCGTCACAACGACACCTTTTTTTTCGAAATTACGAAATTTCGACAACCGGTTTTCTCTTCTGTACACGATAATATTTTTGGAAACACAGCTTTAGAGGCAGAAACGACAGTTGTAGTAAAATACGAAAAAACGGAGCTAGTACGGAATGATATAGGCCTTCATTTTTCCAACTTGCTATTCCAGGGTAGATCGGCAACGCCCTTGCAGCAGTGGATACACCGGTTCCCGCCAGATCACCGAAATTAAGCGCTGTCGGGTGTGGTCGGCACTTGGATGGGTGACCATCAGGGCCGCCATGTGCTGTTGCCATTTTTCGGGGTGCACTAAGCCTCGTGATGCCAACTGAGGAGCTACTCGACCGAATAGCAGCGGCTCTGGTCAAAGATAACCATCATAACGACCGGGAGAGCGGTGTGCTGACCACATGTCCCTCCTATCCGCATCCTCAGCTGAGGATGACACGGCGGTCGGATGGTATCGATGGGCCACTTGTGGCCTGAAGACGGAGTGCTTTATTAAAAAACTAGAAACCCGCCTCGACTGCGAAAAAAGGACCTAGTATTTACCTAGGTTTCGGCGTAGATAACTACACCTTCTTCAGAACAATAAAACCCACAACTGCCTAAAAAGACCCTTGTCAATTATTAATAATTGACTAATGTCTTTTTAGGCACTTGTCGGTTTTATTGCTCTGAAGAAGGTGTAGTTATCTACGGCGAAACCTAAGTAAACGCTAGGTTCTTTTTTCGCAGTCGCGACGGGTTTCTAGTTTTTTAATATATTAACCAACGACTGCTGACGAGATGCAATGTTGAAGGTTCTTAAATTCGTACGGAGTGCTTTATACAAGGGTAGATCGGTCGAGAGATAACGTGAAGAGGGTTATATGAACATTTTATCAAGCAGATTAGTGATGCAAATGTACTTGTAGACGAGTAGAAACCGTGGAGGAAAGACCTTTAATTGAAACTCGTATTTCCACATATGTATGATGATGATGATGATGACCTAAATCCTGCGATGCACAGTCATGTACACGTCAGGTGTTAACAAATGCGAGTCTGAATTCGATAATTCATCGCAAATTTAATCGATAAGACTATTAGGGCCCGTGCTTCAGTGTCAAGTACTATAAGAAATTTCAACTTCGTAAGTGCGGAACTGACAAAGTAAACGTGACTTTTGGTGCTAGGCTCAGATCGTGAAACGGAGTTCTCTGAATCAAACTCAGTGCATAGTAATCAGGATCCCTCTCTTATTACATTACGAACAGTGTATAGTAGTCATGAGAAGATATCTGTTCAGAGTATATGCAGGAACGTGAGATCGAGGAGCAGAAGTCTCCAGAAGTTGGCGCTGTGCCTTCGTACTTCGAATACATAGCTACTTGCGATGTGTTCACGGCTGCCTAACTCTAGGGCGTAGGTCTGGATTTCCTCTCGACTTCTGAGATCGAGCAGGCGTTCCGTCTGCTGCCTTTTCACCGACGGAGTGCGAACTGCGTCTGGTTTCCTCTCTCTCTCTCTCTCTCTCTCTCTCTCTCTCTCTGTGTGTGTGTGTGTGTGTGTGTGTGTGTGTGTGGATAGGAGTGTATGTGTATGAGTGTGTGTGTGCAGCGGTGCAGCGGTAAGGGAAGGACACGAATTTCCGAGGTCGCCGTCAATAGGAGCAATCTGGCAGGCCGTATCCGCCTTCGTGACGTGCCTCGTCCCCGCCGCTACAAGTTCTGCAGTACACTGCCGCTATCTTCCCCCTGCCAGTGTGTTGGCGTATACCGAGAAGTTTGAACAGTTTACTACTCGTTATACAGTCGCTAATTGTGGGATTTATATTTCTGACAAGGGAACAATTAATTGAACCAAAAATGTCATCGTGGTAAATTTATAATTCTTGGATCGCTAATACTATTTTATATACGTTTTCGTCGCTATAATTCCTAACGGTTGTACGAACCTAGTCCACTCTTTTCTTCATCACGATATTTCTTTTTGTATCGTATGGGACACCTCAGTGCGCTTGTAAGGTGACTTACGCGTTGCTACAAAAGCTACTACTTCTAATAGTGTCGCTATTGACTATTACTGTTACTACAGACTTCAGGGCAGTTATAATACTTTGCACAGTAGATCATTATCGGCGTGCTGGATGAATCGTTATTAACGCTGTATCCGGTTCATACAGCATTCCAGGACTGGGCCATAATGGAAGTTAATAATAATAGTTACAGAACCAGTACTAACTGTGTTATTAGTAGTTGTCGTAGTGTAATAATGTGTAAATCATTGTGTCACAGAGATGATGAATTCATAAATGAATATGTAAACACACTGCTGGCCATTAAAATTGCTGCATCACGAAGGTGACATGCTACAGACGCGAAATTTAACCGACAGGAAGAAGATGCTGTGATATGCAAATGATTAGCTTTTCAGAGCATTCACACAAGGTTGGCGCCGGTGGCAAAATCTACAACGTGCTGACATGAGGAAAGTTTCCAACCGATTTCTCATACACAAACAGCAGTTGACCTTCGTTGTCTGGTGAAACGTTGTGATGCCTCGTGTAAGGAGGATAAATACGTACCGTTTCCGACTTTGATAAAGATTGGATTGTAACCTATCGCGATTGCGGTTTATCGTATCGCGACATTGATGCTCGCGTTGGTCGAGATCCTATGACTGTTAGCAAAATATGGAATCAGTGAGTTCAGGAGGGTAATACGGAACGCCATGCTGGATCCCAATGGCCTCGTATTACTAGCAATCGAGATGACAGGCATCTTATAAGCCTGGCTGTAACGGATCGTGCAGTCACGTCTCGATCCCTGTGTCAACAGATGGGGACGTTTGCAAGACAACAAATATCTGCACGAACAGTTTGACGCCGTTTGCAGCAGCATGGACTATCAGCTCGGAGACCATGGCTGCTGTTACCCTAACGCTGCATCAAATACAGGAGCGCCTGCGATGGTGTACTCAACGACGACCTGGGTGCAATAAAGGCAAAACGTCACTTTTTCGGATGAATCCAGGTCTGTTTACAGCATTATGATGGTCGCACCCGTGTTTGCCGACAAACGCACATTGGAAGCGTGTATTCGTCATCGCCATACTGGCCTATCACCCGGCGTGATGGTATGGGGTGCCATCGGTTACTCGTCTCGGTCACCTCTTCTTCGCATTGACTGCACTTTGAACAGTGGTCGTTACATTTCAGATGTGTTACGACCCGTGGCTCTACCCTTCATTCGATCCCTGTGAAACCTTACATTTCAGCAGGATAATGCACGACCGTATGTTGCAGATCCTTACGGGCCTTTCTGGATACAGAAAATGCTCAACTGCTGCCCTGACCAGCACATTTTCCAGATCTCTCACAAATTTGAAACGTCTGGTGAATGGTGGCCGAGCAACTGGCTCGTCACAATACGACTGTCACTACTCTTGATGAACTGTTGTATCGTGGTAAAGCTGCATGGGCAGCTGTACCTGTACACGCCATCCAAGCTCTGTTTGACTTAATACACAGGCGTATCAAGGCCGTTATTACGGCCAGAGGGGGCTGTTCTGAGTACTGATTTCTCAGGATCTATGCACCCAAATTGCGTGAAAATGTAATCACATGCCAGTTCTAGTATAATATGTTTGTGCATTAAATACCCGTTAATCATCAGCATTTCTTCTTGGTGTAGCAATTTTAATGGGCAGTAGCGTAACTACAAATATAGACAGTCCGTCCATTATGGAAAGTGTCCAATGCCAAGACTTCGGGATGTACTTAAAAATACACTCCTGGAAATTGAAATAAGAACACCGTGAATTCATTGTCCCAAAAAGGGGAAACTTTATTGACACATTCCTGGGGTGAGATACATCACATGATCACACTGACAGAACCACAGGCACATAGACACAGGCAGCAGAGCATGCACAATGTCGGCACTAGTACAGTGTATATCCACCTTTCGCAGCAATGCAGGCTGCTATTCTCCCATGGAGACGACCGTAGAGATGCTGGATGTAGTCCTGTGGAAAGGCTTGCCATGCCATTTCCATCTGGCGCCTCAGTTGGACCAGCGTTCGTGCTGGACGTGCAGACCGCGTGAGACGACGCTTCATCCTGTCCCAAACATGCTCAATGGGGGACAGATCCGGAGATCTCGCTGGCCAGGGTAGTTGACTTACACCTTCTAGAGCACGTTGGGTGGCACGGGATACATGCGGACGTGCATTGTCCTGTTGGAACAGCAAGTTCCCTTGCCGGTCTAGGAATGGTAGAACGATGGGTTCGATGACGGTTTGGATCTACCGTGCACTATTCAGTGTCCCCTCGACGATCACCAGAGGTGTACGGCCAGTGTAGGAGATCGCTCCCCACACCATGATGCCGGGTGTTGGCCCTGTGTGCCTCGGTCGTATGCAGTCCTGATTGTGGCGCTCACCTGCACGGTGCCAAACACGCATACGACCATCATTGGCACCAAGGCAGAAGCGACTCTCATCTGTGAAGACGACACGTCTCCATTGGTCCCTCCATTCACGCCTGTCGCGACACCACTGGAGGCGGGCTGCACATGTTGGGGCGTGAGCGGATGACGGCCTAACGGTGTGCGGGACCGTAGCCCAGCTTCATGGAGACGGTTGCGAATGGTCTTCGCCGATACCCCAGGAGCAATAGTGTCCCTAATTTGCTGGTAAGTGGTGGTGCGGTCCCCTACGGCACTGCGTAGGATGCTACGGTCTTGGCGTGCATCCGTGCGTCGCTGCGGTCCGGTCCCAGGTCGACGGGCACGTGCACCTTCCGCCGACCACTGGCGACAACATCGATGTACTGTGGAGACCTCACGCCCCACGTGTTGAGCAATTCGGCGGTACGTCCACCCGGCCTCCCGCATGCCAACTATACGCCCTCGCTCAAAGTCCGTCAACTCACATACGGTTCACGTCCACGCTGCCGCGGCATGCTACCAGTGTTAAAGACTGCGATGGAGCTCCGTATGCCACGGCAAACTGGCTGACACTGACGGTGGCGGTGCACAAATGCTGCGCAGCTAGCGCCATTCGACGGCCAACAACGCGGTTCCTGGTGTGTCCGCTGTGCCGTGCGTGTGATCATTGCTTGTACAGCCCTCTCGCAGTGTCCGGAGCAAGTATGGTGGGTCTGACACACCGGTGTCAATGTGTTCTTTTTTCCATTTTCAGGAGTGTAGAAAACATTGCAGAACTAAGTTACACAATGTAGTTAACACTGAACAAAGAGAATGAACAGCAGTCACATACTGTTTCTTGCTTTTAATTCTACAGAAGAAGTTCCATGATGTTCTTTATTTTCTCTAATTGTTCAAATACTTTACGTAGTTCTCCTGTGTTTGTGTCAACAAAAACAAGTCAATTATGTCTGTGATGTTTGTCGTTTGGGTTTAGTCTGAAAAGATCCAAATTCACACCTTACATAAATCAATAAATTTTGAAGATTGAGCGAAGATTAAAAACTGTTTGTGATCAACGATTTTTTTTAAAACTGCAAGTGGATAACGTAATACACTTCGTTAATTACCGTACTGAACTAAATGTCACGTATACGACATTACTATGTTGCAATCTCCACAACGTCCACTCTTTAAACTAACGTATCGTGTTATAGCAAAGAAAAGTATTGAAGCCTTACTATGACTGTGTTATTATGACATCTGGCATCAACAATCTCAATTTATCAATTTAATAATTTACAGTGTAATACGACACAAATGTCAGCCCTCTACACGAACGAGGTGGAAGGACTGAGAAGTGGTGTGATAATATCTGCATCATTCCATTATAAGCTATTACAAGCAAACTTTATCTGCGACACCTAACTGTGTGTGATATCCTCGAAGAGATGAAGCGATTGGCTAAGGCCGAAACAAGAACCTGAAGGCCGGTGGATAGGTGACTAGATTAACGCAGGAACAACGTGAAACCAAAACATCAACGTGAAACCGAAACGTCTGAAGCCCAAAATGTCTCTAAAAGTCTGGATGAGGACTTAAGTCAGCAGTAGTTTTCAAGTGATTGTGATGGCGTCGGTCGTCATACGTTTCGATATTGTGGCATTAATGTCGTGGGAAAGCGGGACGCTGGCTGCCCAGCGGTTCTACACTCTTCAGTCCGGAACCGCGCTGCTGCTACGGTCGCAGGTCCGAATCCTGCGTCGGGCATGGATGTGTGTGATGTCCTTAGGTTAGTTAGGTTTTAGTAGTTCGAAGTCTAGGGGATTGATGACCTCAGATATTAAGTCCCATAGTGCTTAGAGCCATTTTGAAAGCGGGAGTGTGACGTATTACGTTTCAAGAAGATGCTAGATAATCGCCAATTGCTGCACCATTTTTGTACAGTATATCACGGGTCGTGTAATTTCATTCAATTTCTTACAAATATTAATAATTTCACAGTACGAAAATTTTACAGCTAGTTATGCTACATTATCACGGAATTCGAAGAGAACTTTTCCTTTCTCTCTCTGTCTCTCTCTCTCTCCCTCTCCCTCTCCCTCTCTCAGGTAGACACGTGTCTGAAAAAATGTTTTGTTTCAATGTTTTATTTCACTTTAAAACCCGGCGTTAAGTCCCCATCTGCGAAGGACATTTTCGAGGGGTTGTAGCTTTGTTGAATGTCGGATTAATACCCTTGCTTGCCACTGACTACAGCGAAGTTCCACATTCACGAGCTTCCACGCAGTGGTGTGACGTCACATGTTTTGAATACGCGAGCCCAACTGGCCGTTGTCGACTGCCGTCGTCCTCTGTTACTGTCATCCCATGGTGGAAGACTGGTACACATCTTCTTCAGCACCTGAATCCAAAAAATGGTTCAAATAGCTCTTAGCACTATGGGACTTAATATCTGAGGTCATCAGCCCCCAGACTTAGAAATACGTAAACCTTACTAACCTAAGGACATCACACACATCCATGCACGAAGCAGGATTCGGACCTGCGACCACCTGAATCAAAATTTCATTCAGTTTCACGCCCTACTACTTCCTATTAAGATTCCTGGGATGTTTCACAATCTCTATGGTCTCTCTGTATAGCCTTTCGTGACATCCATTTGTGGCTGTCAGTACTTGAGGCCGGCCAAAATGAATGTGGCGGTCTCGTGGCTCTAAAGAATGTTCCGCAACAGCTGATCTGTCAATGTACCCTCTTCTGCAATTGCCCTTGTGCCCTTCGAGTCGTTTTTCGACAGTACTTTTTGTTCCACACTGGTGCCAATAGGGACGATATGTTCGGTAAAACCCCAGTGGGAGGCCGTCTGGGCCAGATGACCTGTTCTTAAAACCCGCCTGGATAGCATCATGGAATTCGTCCTCTGTGACGTTAGCAAGCAGATCCACCGTTGCATCCACGGGAACCAAGTCAAAGGCGAGTCTGGAGATTGTTCAGAGTACAGCATAATATAATGTACGTCGAGGGCAGAACCTATATCCCGTTGGGTATTAAAACTCCGTCCATCATCGGTCGCAAGTATGTTAATCAAAGTCTCCGACGGAGGCGTCGTTCCGCCATGACATGATGGACTCTCCTTCATTAACCTGTCGTGTGTGCGCGCCCTGACCATAGCTCCTTCAAGATTGCGGCGAGAGAGGCATGTGAGCTGTGTCTTGGCACGATTCCCCATTGCCTGGCGCTCTGGCGAATAGGTTTTCACAGTAAATTCCCGGAGAATAGTGAAATGGAATTCCTGAGTTCATGGCCACCACGCCGCAACCTCCGTTCTGTAACCAACCAAGGGCTTGTGGAGGGCAGGCTTTGCACAGAGCACCCACCATGAAAGGGCAGACTGACAGGCATCACAGCGTCGACGCCAAGCTGCCCACTAGTCTCGATGAGCTGCCGGCAGTCGGGTGAAGTACGGTGGCTCGTCTTCAGTTTCGATGGGCCACAACGGCTTCACTCCCTTTGGTGGCTGAGACTGATGGCGCAGATATATGCTTCATGGTCAGAGAAAGCAAGCGACCAGACTTCACCAGCCTACACCCCACTGACGATAGCCGGCCCCTGTGGCCGAGCGATTCTAGGCGCTTCTGTCCGGAACCGTGCTGCTGCTACGGTCGCAGGTTCGAATCCTGCCTCCGGCATGGATGTGTGTGATGTCCTTAGGTTTGTTTGGTTTAAGTAGTTCTAAGTTTAGGGGACTCATGAACTCAGATGTTAAGTCCCATAGTGGTGAGAGTCATTTGAACCATTTTGAACTGATAATATCGCGGAAGATGCAAATACAATCGATGTGCCTAGAAGACTAGCTTGTGAAATGCGCAAATCCCAGACGATCGAGATGAACATACTTCCAAGAATCCACAACGCTGAGGTGCTGGAGAATTGTCGCCAGCAGCGCCCACAGAGAGTGACGTGGTAGTTAGCTTTTGGGTGGCTTGGTGCAGTTGAAATCGCCTCCCATGATCAATGCATCCTGTAAGAAAAGAGGCGTAACGGTCTCTGAGAAGAAAGTGGAACGTTCAGATCAGATGGCTCATAGACGTTGACGATCCTGGTGCCACTAAACGTGAGCTGTACCTCTGCCATCAGGGCGACAGGGAATTGCATCAACAAAGATACCGTCACGCACGGGGATCGCCACCCCACTATCAGTAGAGGACGCATGAGAGACATGTGCATGTGCATGTGCTGTAAAACCGTGGGGAGCACAGAAAGTTGCAAGTGCTCGTCAGCTTCCGCAACACACAGAGTAACGCTACTTAGTGGCGTACAGGAATGGTATTGACAATGACCGAGGCTGTGCGATAGACTTGGAAAGCTGCTATCACCAGGAGCACAGGCGATTCAAACACGGAGAAAGCATAGGGAACTCCCAGTTATTCCCCCTTGGAAGGTAATATCACTGTGATGCGGAGGGACCCGACCCCGCCAAGGGAGGTCCATCGCTCTGTACACCGCCGGAATGTCTATCCTCAGCATTGACGTAGTCCGCGCAGGAGACAAACGCCTCACCACGCCGGTCCAGTAGAACACATCGGAGGTGCGCCCACAGGTAGCGTCAGACACAGAAAGGGTCTAACATTCATGGTGGTGTCTGTTTTTTCTATATCGTGTCTCTCTACCACTTTCGCGAAACGTCGCTCTCAGCATGTTATTTAGGGAACTGACTAGTTTGAACCTGAGAACTGTTGCTGGTAAGGAGACGCCAGACCACACATGACATGTAGAATTCAGAAGATTTCACTGAGACTGGCGATGATATAACCAAATACGTAATGATTTCAGCGTCAGCTCCACTGCACTCCCTGTAAATGAATCTTAATAGTAACTAAATTTAGTGGAAGGGGTTCAAAGCTTTCCTATTTTTAGTTAGCTGGTAAAATAACGTCGAAAAAGCAGTTAAGTTTACCATTGGATATTTTATCCTACTCACAAAACATCGTTTATAAATTGCACCATTGATAAAAGAAAATGTTTTAATACAAATGGTAAAACCCAACTGCGTTCAACAAAAAATGTGAACGAATGTTCCCTGAATGGGTTTCCAAGTTCTACAATGGATCGAAGGATGACCTATGCCATATCACATCTATAATCTAGATTTAAATTAAGTTTCACAAAAGAGCAAACTATCAAAATGGTCTACAGTGACCCGCAATTATCTTTAATTACTTATCTAACTTGTCGTAAATTACAGTGGCTGATGTGGCTTCTCAATAATTATATAACTGAGAAATCATTGCGTTTCAGATTTTTACTTCAAGTGCCAAATGTGAACACCATGAGCTTTAATTTACGATCGACACTAGTATTACGCAAAAAGGGGGAGTAACAGATGAGACTTCTGCAGTTCTGAGTGAAGCCTTATACGCTCAAAAATGCGGCATCGCGTGCGTTCATTACCTTGTCAGTGTTTAGGCAGCGTCAGGGCGCAGCGGCCGGTGGCACAGCTCCGCTCACTTGACGTAACAGAGACGCGAAAAAGTCGCACGCTAAAACTTGCGGGTGGTGTGGCCCTTTTTGTGCTATCGTAAGATCAATACTGTTTTTCTGGAGGGCTCTAGCTTTTAACATGGGCTGGGGGGTGATCCTTGACGTAACAGAGATGCGATAAAGACTCACGCTAAAACGTGAGGATGGTGTGGTCTTAGCGGTTAGCTCGCGACGTCGGTGTCCGTCCATCCCTTATCGTAGGGCCTTCCAGCTTAACACGGTTCTGCTCTCGGCTTCTGTTCTCGTTTCTCCCCTCGGAACTTGTGTTAGTCTGTGGTATTCCATTTTCTCACTCGTTACTTGTATTACTTTGGTTAATTTAATGTCACGATTTATTCGGAGCTATGTGACATACTACTGGATTTGCTTATCATGTCAGGGTTTTCATGGAAGATTTTGGATTTGCCTGACACCTTACAAGGGAGGCAACAGCATCAGACTCAGGCGGGGGAAGGTCGGTGTCAGGAGGCGGGCGCTAAATAGAGAGAGAGATGGGGGAGGACGTCGCATAGTCAGGTGCCAGGGGTCAGAGTCGTTATCTTGTGCACACATCCAATGGAGGCAGTCATCAGAAATGCGGAGGTCGGTACAGCCCCATGATCAACAACCATGAGGTCAGAACAGACAATTTAAGCCTGCTGACGGTCATTGTTCGTTTGTGATGCCTCCAGCAGGAGTGTAGGAGACACAGGAAAACGTCCATCGCGTCGTGCAGAGGAATCGGCGCCGGTGTCGACTGATGAGAGGGGGCGCTTCAGGCAGCGCCGCCGTACACGCATAAATTAAATACAGTTGACGCCGCAGCAAGAGCGATGTGTCTGATCGGCATCTGACCCAGTCTGAGACATTCAGAAGGGACATGGCCTTCCTGGGCACAACCTGAACAACTGCGCGGCTGACCATTGTATATGACGACAGCCCTGCAGTTGACCAAAACCAAGTTCAAAAATGGCTCTGAGCACTATGGGACTTAACTTACGAGGTCATCAGTCGCCTAGAACTTATTAAACCTAACTAACATAAGGACATCACACACAATCATGCTCGAGGCAGGATTCGAACCTGCGACCGTAGCGGTCGCGCGGTTCCAGACTGTAGCGCCTAGTACCGCATGGCCACTCTGGCCCGCGAAAACCAAGTAGGAAGGCACATGTTTCCTTTGTTCAGTTGTTACGTGACGGACACCATTACGGACACGGTAGGTTTCGAACGTCTTCAACGTTTCAGCAACGTGATTGACGACGTTACCGTAAGGTTTAAAAGCGGCCGCCACAACGTCGGACGGTACCGGAAACGGGAATTGGAAAACCTGCGACGTAAGGAGGCCAAGACCAGCGTCATTAAGACGACAGTTCCTATATGTCCGTCAGAGTATCGGAAATTGAGATCGTTAGCACGGCGCCGCAAAACGTCGGCACACAGCTCGTCATTCACGAGCTTTATGTACACAGCAGTACTGAGCACCGAAAAATAAATGCTGAAATCCTGTGACGAAACACTCATTTCAGACCGTACAAAACGTTCTATTTCATACGTCTTCGGTCGTATTGATCCATAGGAAAAGTTAATTTTACTGACGATTTGCGGTAAGAAAACGCCATGATGATCGCAGAAGTAAACAAAGGCATGCTCGCTCGCAAGCAGCAGAGCAAGCGAGACATAAACAAAGCGTTCTCGCAACACCACTGACAATGGGAGACTGCCCTTGGACCAGAAGCTATTCACGAGAAATTATGGCTTTTCCTTGGTGCGGCCGTGATATCGGCCTTGTCTTACGTTCAAGGTGGATGTGCAACGTATAGAAAATTGCGAAAATATAGTTTCAAAACTTTTGTCTGCCCCTTTCTCATAACCCTCAATTCCGTGCCTTTCTCTAGGAGCGTACTATGATGCTATGGGACGAGGGTGTTTGAAAGTATGCCAGGAATGCAGGCATGAACCAACATACACACAAAAATTTGTGGATGGTAGTTAAAAATTCCTGACTACCTTCCGCACACTGACGTGACAAAAATCATGGGGTTGCGATACGCACATATACAAACGGTGGTAGTATAGCGTACGCAAGGTACAAACGACAGTGCCTTGGCGGAGCTTGCATTTGTACTCAGGCCAAGCATGTGAAAAGTTTCCGATGTCATTATGGCCGCACGACGGGAATAGACAGAATGTTTGTTGGACCTGGACGCATGGGACGTACCATTTCGGAAATCGTCATGGAATTCAAATTTCGAAGTCCTTAGTATCAAGAGGGTGCCGAGAATACCAAATTTCAACCATTACCTCTCACCACGAACGACGGACACTCAACGACCGAGAGTAGTGGCATTTGAGTAGAATTGTCAGTCCTAATACATAAGCAACCACTGCGTGAAGTTACCAGAGAAATCAATCTGGTATGTACGGTGAATGTATCCTGTAGGACAGTGCGGCGAAATTTTGTGTCAATGGGCTGTGGCAGCAGACGACCGACGCGAGTGCCTTTGCTAACAGCACGACATCGCCTGCAGCGCCTCTCTACTGTTCGTGACCATATCGTTTGGATCCTTGATGACTGGGTACTATGGACGAGTACCGATTCCAGTTGGTAATCGCTGATGATAGGGTTCGAGTGAGGATCAGACCCCACGAAGCCTTGGACCTAAGTTGTCAACAAGCCACTGTGCAAGCTGGTGGTGCCTCCATAATGGCGTGGGCGGGCTTACATGGGATGGACATGGTCCTCTAGTCCCAGTGAACCGATCACTGGCTGGAACTGTTATGTTCTGGTATTTCATTTTAGCCATTCATGAGCTTCATGTTTTTAAACAACGATGTATATTTGTTGGATCACAGTGCGCCATTTATGAACATTCTGGATAATTCGAGCGAATGATTTGGCCACTCACATCGCCTGACATGGATACCACCAAAAATTTGTAGGACATAGTCGAGATTTTTGGAGAACTTGGTTGTGGAGATGAAGCTGCGATTAGAATGATTAATCAATTACTCAAAATCAGTCTTAATCGCATTGATTATTATTATACCGTCAACCGGTTTCAACCCGATGTAGGGGTGATCTTCTGGGCGTTTGCACTGTGAAATTATAGATATCTGTCAGAAAGATTCCATTATACAACAGCTGAAATTAAGTAAATTTAGAATATATTACCCATTTGTCGACTGCTGTTGGTGTCACTCATGTCTACATAACGCCAGAAAACTATGCGAGATATTCCCTTTGTATGGGTTTCAATTGCGTGCTGAGGTCACGTGAATAGATGGCAACACTCCCAGCGGCGACCAACGGCATTTAATACAGTTTATTATATGTAATTATTAGTCACCTTGGTTTAACATAAATTTAAGTGATAGTAAATAACAGAAAACGGAACCATTCCATTTAAAAAGAGTTACAATTATAGTGTTAATTATGAAATAATAACAAATATTCTGTAGTCAACCCGTAAAGCCGGCCGGAGTGGTCGTGCGGTTCTAGGCGCTACAGTCTGGAACTGAGCGACCGCTACGGTCGCAGGTTCGAATCCTGCCTCGGACATGGATGTGTGTGATGTCCTTAGGTTAGTTAGGTTTAATTAGTTCTAAGTTCTAGGCGACTGATGACCTCAGAAGTTAAGCCGCATAGTGCTCAGAGCCATTTGAACCAATCAACTCG
Source organism: Schistocerca gregaria (assembly GCF_023897955.1). Lineage (NCBI taxonomy): Eukaryota > Metazoa > Arthropoda > Insecta > Orthoptera > Acrididae > Schistocerca > Schistocerca gregaria. Next base: position 696,746,520 of record NC_064921.1, on the reverse strand, counting down.
TAAAATTCGTAAAAGTATATTACATTATGTGCCATAATATAAAGTAAAACAATATGTGACACACAAAAACTGTTGTCGTCTTGTATTATAATACAGGGTGAGTCACCTAACGTTACCGCTGGATATATTTCGTAAACCACATCAAATACTGACGAACCGATTCCACAGACCGAACGTGAGGAGAGGGGCTAGTGTAATTGTTTAATACAAACCACAAAAAAATGCACACAAGTGTGTTTTTTAACACAAACCTACGTTTTTTTAAATGGAACCACGTTAGTTTTGTTAGCACATCTGAACATATAAACAAATACGTAATCAGTGCCGTTTGTTGCATTGTAAAATGTTAATTACATCCGGAGAAATTGTAACCTAAAGTTGATGCTTGAAACCTCCAACGTTCAGTTGCGTGTTGTAACAAACACGGGTCACGCTTCTGCAGGGACATGTTTACGATGACGACTGTGTTTACGAGTGTGGCTGTAGTGCACTGTTGTGGTTTGGTCTAGTTGTCGCAGTGTTCGCATGTAGCGCTTGCTGCTATTGTTATTCTGCATTCGTCTCCGCACGCAGACCAACTGTAGTACACCGTTTTACCAGACGTCTGTGATAGTGTAGTGTTGTAGGAACTGTGACCATGGTGTATGCGAAGTCTGAAATGGCGGAAATGATACTCATCTATGGCGAGTGTCGACGAAATGCAGCTGAAGCCTGCAGTGTGTATGCGGAACAGTACCCGGACGCAGAGCTTTCAACATGCCGCACATTGCAAAACATCTACCGCCAACTGTATGCAACAGGTATGGTCGTAGCACGCAAAGGGGTCCGTAACAGGCCCGTCATAGGAGAAGCGGGTGCAGTTGGTGTGTTAGCTGCTGTTGCCATGAACCCGCACATGAGTACACGGGACATGGCGAGAGCCGGTGGACTGAGTCAAAGTAGTGTCTTGCGCATACTGCATCGTCACAGCTTTCACCCGTTTCATGTGTCGCTACATCAGCAATTACATGGTGATTACTTTAAACATCGAGTGCAATTCTGTCAATAGGTATTAACAGAGGATGCGTTGCAGTTCTACTTGTTTACCGATAAAGCGGGTTTCACAAATCACGGGGCAGTGAATCTACGGAACATGCATTACTGGTCCGTGGACAATCCTCGCTGCCTCAGACAGGTGGAGCGACAGCGACCGTGGACTGTAAAAGTATGGTGCGGAATCATTGGCAACCATCTCATTGGTCCTCACTTCATTGCGGGGGCCCAAACAGCTGCAACATACGTCGCGTTTCTACAGAATGATCTGCCAACGTTGCTCGAAAATGTCCCACTGGAAATGCGTCCACGTATGTGGTATCAACATGATGGTGCACCTGCACATTCCGCAATTAACACTAGGCTGACCCTTGACAGGACGTTCGATGGGCGTTTCATAGGACGTGGAGGACACATAAATTGGCCAGCCCGTTCTTCTGATCTTACACCTCTGGACTTCTTTCTGTGGGGTACGTTAAAGAAGAATGTGTACCGTGATGTGCCTACAACCCCAGAGTATATGAAACAACTTATTGCGGCAGCCTGCAGCGACATTACACCAGATGTTCTGCGGCGTGTACGACATTCATTACGCCAGAGATTGCAATTGTGTGCAGCAAATGATGGCCACCACATTGAACATCTATTGGCCTGACATGTCGGGACACACTCTATTCCACTCCGTAATTGAAAACGGAAACCACGTGTGTACGTGTACCTCACCCCTCATGGTAATGTACATGTGCGTCAGTGAAAAAGACCAATAAAAAGGTGTAAGCATGCGGACGTAATGTGCCGTTCCAGTCTCTTCTGTACCTAAGGTCCATCACCGTTCCCTTTGGATCCTTATGTAATTCGGTGCTCTCCGATACACACGATCGAACAGCGGAGGAGTAGTACTCAAGCGTCAACTTTAGGTTACAATATCTCCGGATGTAATTAACATTTTACAATCGAAAAAACGGCACTGATTACGTATTTGTTTATATGTTCAGATGTGCTAACAAAACTAAACATACTTCCGTGCATTTTTTTATGGTTTGTATTAACTAATTACACTAGCCCCTCTCCTCACGCTCGGTCTGTGGAAACGATTCGTCAGTATTTGATGTGGTTTACGAAATAGATCCAGCGGTAATGTTAGGTGACTCACCCTGTATATTTGGTACATTTACGTAGACAACATTGGGTCAGTTTACTAAAACGGCCTACACCGCCCTCTACTCCTTGCGGGGAAGATGCCGTTGCCATGGTTTATAAAGAGTATATCAGGCGCCCTCTAGTCTGTGTAGAGAGGACGCCGTCGTCATGGAAGCAGATGGTGTGTTCGTATGGTGTTGTCTTTGCCCTTGTGGTATAATAATAACAATAAATTCGATTAAAACTGTTTTGGATAATTGATAGTCGAGAGATCAGTCCGTGCACAAAATCCTGCACCGGCAACGCTTTCGAAATTATGTACGGCCTCAAAGGCAGCATTGCTCAATATTTCTGCAGGCGACTTCCAACGACTTGAGTACATACTACGTCGCGTTGCTGCCAGAAAAAAAAGACGTCCGACACGATATTAGTAGGTATTTCACCACATCATCTTGCTTTCGTACTCTGGCGCCCGGCAGCTTAGTGCCTTCAATTAAGACATTTGTGGGACGAAGGGACGACAAATTGCACGGAATCCGCCCCTGCCAAGCGCATACCTAGTTCTGCAGTGCAGTGCAGCCCATTCAGGCTGCGGTTTGCGTGGTGGCCGCACCGCCCGAGTCCTGTGGCTGGTCCTTTGTAAGCGGGCCCGGCGCGGCGAGCTACCCACCTGCAGTGCACGCGCCGAACAAAAGAGCGGCGCCCAGCCCGGGCCTCCAGCGCAATTTGCGTCGCCCGGGGCTGCCGGGTTGCCGTTGCCGCAGGCGCAGAGCGGACACTTCGCAGACACTCACTTAAGGCTCGCGCACAAAAGCCAATTGTAGTATTGTTCCACTGGAACAATGGCGACAGTAATTCCAGGAGCGTGCGCGCGTGCGCAGCCCTACTGATGCACCTCTCGCCCTGTTTATCCCTCGCAGAGTACACTCGCAGTAATCGAGGTAGCACAGGCAGTTGCAGACCGAAATCCCTGCTTCTTCCCTCGCCATCTCAGTATTCCACATTTTTTTGTTCCAGTCAGCAGTGCTCTTGAATGGAAAGGGAATGCAAGGTGGGACAAAAAGAGATTAATGCAGCCAGTAAAAGCTTTGTCACATCTATTTCTTGTTTTCTGTCGGTTCTTAACTGTTGCGTAATCACGGAACAGTTCACGCCGCTGGTTATTCTGGAGGAAAATCTAGCTTCGAATTCTGCTGTAGACTTAGGACAGGACACAGCAAGAAAACACAGATTGCTACACTTCACAGCAGGAGAGGTCTGAATCGTTCTTTTTACTCCGGCCAAGAAATACCTTTTGTGTGCTCGGAAACCAACTGTTTCATTAATGACTGTTAAAGATGATTTTTTTTTATTAATTCCAGTTCCTGTTGCGATAGCTGGACTAATGCCGAGATACTATGGATACGGGCTAAATAACTACTGTCGAAATCTGGAGTAGCCTTGTACACAAAAGACGCTGACGTTTCATTTACCGCAGTATATTTTTCTCGAAATAAATGTAAGAGTACAGTAAAAGAGTTTAAAGTAAGTGATATGGCAGGTGAACATTTCCTGCATTCACCAGAAAACAAGAATGCGAGGTGATAATGCTTGCAGTAAGTACCTCCATGAGACTGCATAGTACACTCAAGAGAGAGTCAATATTTAGATGTACTACTATAAAATATTACAGTTACGAAATACTACAGTTTAGTAGCACGAAAACCAATAGGTTTATGTAAGAAGGATACGTCCACTGGCTGCGCAGATTACGAGAATTATCTTTCAATAAAAGATTATAATGGATACATTGGTACGTGAGAAATAATAAAAAAAATTCACCAAAATTTTTCTGTCTGCTTATAACGCTTTAAGTGCAGATGCAATAAACACAGTTGCAGTAGCATCGAATCTATATTTCTCCAATGCTCTTCATGAAATTTATCCCCAAATGAATAGCAGCTTGCCTGAATGGACAGATAATTTTATTTGCTGTGGAATTCTCTAAAAAATAGAAATAGATACTGTTTTACCAAACCGATATCGAAAAACATTCAGAACCACGACAAAAATAAAAGTACGCATAAAACATGACAAATCGTCTTCCCGGGTTTTCTATCAATTGTAAACATAAGAAGACAAATGTAAAAGCGATTGATGCTATCGGAAACAGCCTAATTTCTATTTCTATTCCAATCTGCAAACGCCAACAACCTTTAAAAATACTTTTCATCAGTCCTCCATTACCTAACGCGTGGTCGCTTAAACTGATTTTCTCAGCAATGGTGTGTTGTGTAACTGGGAGTAACGATAAGAAAAAGAGCTTTTGTGTTTTTTAGTTTTGTGAATACCATGATCGCATAGTTCTTAAACAATTAGCAACAGTGACATCGTTTGCGTCGATATGTAAAAAACTGAATTTATGTACTGGTTTACATATTTTACTAACTATTTCATGACGCTGTCATTGATTTCGCCTGAAAACCAAATTCACTGTTACTAATTTATGAACTCTGACACACGGACACTGTATCAGCTACTCGAGCAACTCCTCTCGTATGTCTTCAGATTCATCTCATGATTTTAATTAAAGTAGATCCTTTTATACCTGTGGTCTTAGAAGCCCTGTACGAATGCTGAATATTTTAAAGATTACATAACTAAATGTTCAATAAATACGTGGGCTTGTTGAAAAGTAATGACTCCAAATTTGTTTATGTGAAAATTCTCAAAGCTTTTTAAGTAAAACAAACCTTTTCACATTTTTCATTTTTATTCTTCATGTCTACATATTTATTTCTCAATGTTGTCAACATGCTGACGAACACATCTCTCCAAACGCAAGACCAGCTTGTTGACATCGTAATTCTAGAGTATTTTACTTTGTTGACATAACCAAAACCTCACCCTTGCTTGCAACCCTTCATCATTTATCAAAGTGAAGTCCCGGATAGCATTCTTTAAGTTTTGGGAACATGTGGAAATCAGATTATGCCAAGTATGGAGGATGATTGACGACACTGAAACCAAGGCAACAGATTGATGAATGGGCAGATATTATTATGCCAAAGGAGAAGGTGCTCGATGTGTGAACGAAGTCTTCAAATTCGAAACTCGATTACAGCACGCTGTTTATGATGCACCGACATAGTTAGGCTTACTCACTACTTAATCTAACTTAAACTGACTTACGCTAAGGACAACACATACATCCATGCCCGAGGGAGGACACGAATCTCCGTCGGGGAGTGACGCACGAATCGTGCCACGGCTGCGGCGGCTACTCGCGGCGCTGTAATAATTTAAAAACAACTTCATCCACATCGCTTGCAGTTCATTGTAAATGACCACAATAAGCGCTAGATTCCGATTTGACCTTTGTAAGATTACTAGCTCATTTTTGGTATTCAATGAAAGTGATGTGAGATCTACCTTCATTCAATATGTTATACTTCATATCTGTACATCAGATGTTTTTCAGAAAGAGTCTTGAGCAAATCGGTATATTATGCCACACAGATTCTTTGATTGCCAGTAGCATTTTTGTGGCCAGCAGAATTCTGAGAGAGGTAAGTGAGTGAGTCGGGGTTTGGTCATGCTGCTAAGCGGTCTGAAAATTACTAGCAGAGCACAGAGATAACGATGAAGAGGACGTTTAAATTTGGAAATATGATTTGCTAAATAGTGATTTGAGAAGAGTGAAGCTTTGCAGGTAAAGTTGTTGCAGCGTAAGTTATCATGAGTTTGAGAAAGACAAATACATATCAATTTTCTCTTTATTGGTTGGATCAGTTAGTTGAAATCGTTAAGACATTCTTGACCGAAGCTATCAGTTCACATGGCTTGCACTCAGAAAGTATAGACTTACCATTCATTTACTGTTGCCTCATTTCATGGCAGAGTCATGTGTTTTACAAAGAAAGTGATTCTTGTACAGATGATTGCAATTCTTAAGAAAACAGAGTTTCAATAAAGTTTTTAAATGCTAGTCTCTTTGGAATCATTTAGTAATATTGTAAGTAGGCTGTTTAGGTTTTCTTATTGGTAACGCCGCTTAGCGCTCTGTATGAAAAATCACTGGCTGTGCTGTGCGCAGTCTGTGTTTAGTTTGCATTGTTGTCTGCCATTGTAGTCTTGAGCAGCGGCAGCTGGATGCTAACAGCGCGTAGCGTTGCTCAGTTGGAGGCGAGCCGCCAGCAGTGGTGGATGTGAGGAGAGAAATGGCGGAGTTTTGTAATTTGTAAGACTGTATGTCATGAACTACCATATATATTTTGACTATTAAGGTAAATACATTGTTTGTTCTGTATTAAAATCTTTCATTTGCTAACTATGCCTATCAGTAGTTAGTGCCTTCAGTAGTTTGAATCTTTTATTTAGCTGGCAGTAGTGGCGCTGGCTATATTGCAGTAGCTTGAGTAACGAAGATTTTTGTGAGGTAAGTGATTTGTGAAACGTATAGGTTATTGTTAGTCAGGGCCATTCTTTCGTAGGGATTTCTGAAAGTCAGATTCCGTTGCGCTAAAAATATTGTGTGTCAGCTTAAGCACAGTCGTGTACAATTTTTCTAAGGGGACGTTTCAATATCTTCGAGCATATGCTCAGGAAAGTTTGGTTTTCTAATAATTTGTCGCCGCGTTGCACTTTGCGGAGGACAGTGGATCACGTGGAAGTTAAACGTGGTTAGCATAGCTGCACGTGCTTCCATTGCATTGCGCAAGGCTTTTCTTTTCTTTACAGGTTTGCTGCTACGCTGTATTTGTAATGCACATCACTTTCGATTATTACCGAGATTCTGTTGCCACAGGTAAGCCACGAAAATTTGTTAGGGCCAATTTTACATTATAATCACGATAATAATTTTATTTACAATTAAGCATTGCATTTCAAAGTTAATAGCAGATTCGGTTTAGGTGAAGTTCAGTCCGATCTCATTTCTGCTAGACAGTCTTGTTCTTACAGTGCAGTGTTACATCTCCGTGTGTATTGTGTAATGTCTGAAATTCTCTTTAATTAGTTTGCGTATACAGATTTACTGGGTATTTTCACAGTAACATTTCCTTAAAATTCGATTGCAATTTTATGTAGGATTTGTACTCTGTTAGTTTTGTCTGTTGGAACAGCAAATCACACACTGTGGCATCACGCATTGTAGCACTGTTCCCTGCACTGTGCAATACAGGATTTCACGTGACAGTTTATTCAGTATGACGTTGTACATTTTCTCATTACTTTGATAAAAGTAAATTGAAATTCAATTACACAGTTTCAGATGGTTTTGGTGACTCATTTTATCGGATAGTCTTTTTGTAATTACACAACTTGCATAGTTTTGGATTACACCACATACACACAGGAAGATACAAAATATAGGAATCCAGTTTAGTTAACAACAACAACAACAACAAATCCAACAAGTTACAAATATTTCCTCCGTAACAAGATAATGCGTCTGATGATGGTTCATTATAGTCAAAACGGGTAACTGTCATAAATCCACCAAATATGTGAATTAAAAATATTTTTCAAGAAACGTTAGCATGCTTCAGTTTGACTGGGGCACATTTCCTTGTGAATAAAGTGGTTCTGTTGTTAACAAATGTCGGAAAAGTATGTGATCAGTTATTAATATTACGAAAGAACAGGAAATTGCAGTAAAATGATACAACCAAAAGTATGCGAAAATAATGCTTACTACGTTAAAAATTCCAAGTGCTCTCACAAGGAGACCAACGAGCAGAAGATCGCAAAAGGCCAAAGATGTTTATGCCATTCGACGCTCACCATATTGTCTCCCTTGCAACCACAATATTGGCTGCTAAAGGCGAGACGTCATGAGGCTATGGAGCGTTTTAAACTGCTTAATCGACGAGTAGCTCCCAACCATGCTACAGCGCTAGTGGTTTTGATACAAAGTTGAAAAATGGAAATGAGCGTTTGGCGTCATTGCCCCGGAGGCACCTTACGGGGCAGGTCCGGCCACCTTGGTGCAGGTCTTATTATATTTGACGCCATATTGGGCGACCTGCGAGCCGGATGAGAATGAAATTATGATGAAGACAACACAACACCCAGTCCCTGCGCGAAGGAAATCCCCGACCCAGCCGGGAATCGAACCCGGGCCTCTAGGACGGCAATCCATCACGCTGACCACTCAGCTGTCGGGGCGGATATACAAAGTAGAGAAATGATAACAACAAACAAAGCAAACACTGCATTACATCTACAACAACAGTAGCCGAAGTTAACATTTCGTCAGAAAGGAACTTGGGGAATTTCGCAGAATGAGGAAGAAATGTTGGTAAAAAAACATTAGCTTTTGTTCAATATGAATCAGTGGAATGTGTGATGTCATATACGTTCGCCTGTGTCAACAATGTACATGATGAGTACAATGATGACGATTCATGCTTAACAAATGAAAGTGAATTTGAAACTGGTGTCAGCCCATGTAGCTTATCAGCCTTGTAACGGCCGCGGTGGCCGTGCGGTTCTAGGCGCTTCAGTCGGGAACCGCGTGACTGATACGGTCCCAGGTTCGAATCCTGCCTCGGGCATGGATGTGTGTGATGTGCTTATATTAGTTAGGTTTAAGTACTTGTAAGTTCTAGGGGAATGATGACCTAAGATGTTAAGCCCCATAGTGCTCAGAGCCATTTCACAAGCCTTGTCAGACAGGGAGCCACAAATCCCGTCTCCAATGAAATCTGGTAAAGGACAATCTATATCCAGGGAACAGGTACTAAACATCATTAGGTACATGTAAGATGATCTGCATCATAGAAAAAAAACGGTTCTGAAAGAAGTCCGCAGCAAATGACCGTGTAGTGCATAATGAAAACTACGGATACTGAAGGGACGACAAGCTCCATCTGTTACAAAAACTGCTGTTCGCACGTTCTGAGGCTGATCGATACAATTTGGATGAAGTGCTTGATAGTGACCTAGTATGCTACGCACATCAAATTGTGCTCGACATAGATTACATTGATTTCAAGGGAAGCAGCGGATAGCTGTATAACTTCAAACAGTACTACAGAATTGTAAGACGTAAGATAACGAAATTTCATACAAAGCGTCAACTTAACGATGCATAGCAAACTGCGGGATCGGTCCGAAAAATTGTAGATGAGATAAATAGACTTATCCCATAGTTGAGTAAGAAATTTATTTTCAGCTCAGACCAATCATGAATCACGAGGAAACGCATATGAAAGGAACTATACAAATTAGGGGTAGTGAGAGAGTTGTATCAAGATCAACAAACATCAAAGCCTTAACGAATTTGTATACATTTATGCTAATTGTTAATTTGGGTGGTAAATTGGCTGAAACGTTATTTAATGTACTGCGAGAGGCTGGAGGTTCTCAGCTCCCTCCGATTGTTTCTCGTGTACATAGTCTTGCAAGGGCATTAGGGAATATTTACGTCACAACAAGCAAGATTGGAATAATAGACGCAAGGAAACTATAACTATGGTACGAACACTGCTTTTGGGCAAAATCTGGTAAAAATGACTTACTTTCGCTTCATTCCTGGTCTGCAGATAAGAATCATACTTTAGAGCAAACTATCCCTCCTAAAAAGTTTGTGGTATCGCAATTCATACCACCTGAACCACTGGACAAATTCAACAGCTGGATGTTTGATTTTTCGTGCTTGTAAAATATATTATCGCGCTATCAGCAAATACACCTTACAGGATAGCCAGTTCCACGATAAGCTCCACTACAGACTCTGCATGCCACGGCATTCCATCAGTTCTCATCACCTCGTTACACCAGTACGATTCTATATGCATTCTTTAAGATTGAATTCGTAGCTGAGCGTCTAGCACGGTGTGAAACACACAAGGAGTTTGCTTTCGACCTTGATGGTGTGAACCTTTGTGATCACTGTGGCACACTATTTTTCATGGTGCAAGTTAATGGTTTGTTTCTTGAAGTCGACTATATCTATTTTGTGACGTGTAAAACATACATCCTGTAGAAGGTTGATCTTTGCATCTCCCGGACACTCGTTTTCTGTCGCCCTCCTGATGCATATGGTGATTCATTAGCAGCAAAATTTTTTCCTGTCACAACGGTGAGCAAAAATGGTTCAAATGGCTCTGAGCACTATGGGACTCAACATCTGTGGTCATCAGTCCCCTAGAAGTTAGAACTACTTAAACCTAAGTAACCTAAGGACATCACACACATCCATGCCCGAGGCAGGATTCGAACCTGCGACCGTAGCGGCCTCGCGGTTCCAGACTGTAGCGCCTAGAAACGCACGGCCACTCCGGCCGGCAACGGTTAGCAAAATACTTTCAAATGAACCTTACAAAAGATTAAACTTGTGATCTTGTACGTGTTCCTTGCTTGTCTGATGGACTCGATCAGATATTGATCTTTTTCTTGTTACCGATTTTGACTACTGAAAGCGGTGGATTGATAAATCTTACACTGCCAGGCGAAAAATCACCCAGTAGGGTAAGATGGCCCAAAACTGTTCTGAATACTGTTACGGGGACGGAAATGGCAACCGAGATAGTCTCACACGTTTTCTATCTGGAACAAAAGTGGGTACATTGTTGGACACAAGAGAAACGCTGCCACTTCATAGGAACACGTGCCATGAGTGGGCAAGCATGGTAGTACTGCTAAAAGTTTCGTTTTCTGCCGTTGGGTGAAAGAAAGGGACAGATTTTTTAATTTTTTCTATTTTTTCGCGATAGCAGTGTGACTTGTCACAGCGGCTCGTTGTGCTGTGACGTCGCAACCCGTTGCGCGGTAGCGGCAGTGGACCATTTATAAAAGATACACTTCAATTAGGCCGGCTGTCGCCTGAGCAAACGGACATAATTTCCCGCCGCCCTCATACGTCACTGTCATGGGTGCGGCAGCCTGTTATTGGCAGGCAGGCCGCCACACTGAATGCGGACCGCGGGCCAGAATCCAGAAAGCGGAAAAAAAATAAGATAAAGGACCCGATCCAATAAAGAGCCCCGAGGACACAAGTGTTAATAATGGAAGCAGCCGAGTCGCGATGTAAATATCAACGCGAGTCCAACAGCAGGTATATGTGTAATATTAAACTGCTTCCAGAAAGCAGAGCTGTTTCGTTGAAAAGGCACATAAGCTTTTTTGTTGTGAGGATACAATTCATTAGGATACATCTGCCGTTTCTGAACCTAGATTCATTACAGAATTAATTTTTTGAGTGTACAGATGAGGTGCGACATTTCGCATTTCATACTAACTTCAGATATTGATTGCCTTAGTGGGAACACGGTAAAATTTTAAAACTCCTCACGGCGCCATCAGTGTCATGATTTTGTATTTTATCTAGTGTGACAATGTGGATCTGTACTCATAACGTTCCATATCTTGTTTTATATTTCATCAAAAAGTTTTTCACCTTTGTTTGAACAGCCACGACAAGATTATTTTTGAGACAAATGCTTATACGTTTTCTACAAATCAGGTGTAGATCTGCACGGGTATAATCTCGGCTGTGCCTTGTATTGATGAGTTTAGGTCCTTGATTAATATGCTAGTTGCATAAGTAAACATAAACTGTTCACAACAATTCTTAAAATCCATTTCAAACAAAATATGAGCGTTGTGGGTCCACACGTTTTGTATTAGTCTCTTCTTAGTCGCATTTCTGTAGTAAAATTTTTCAATGTAACCAACTCTTTTATGTCTACAACCTCATTCTTGCAGTACACGTACCACAACCTTTCAGTTTCCCAAGTAGATTTCTTATGATCCATACAATAAAAGTTCTTTACGAAGTCTTGGAACAGAAAAACGGGATAGTTACGCAGTGCATTTGTAATTATAGATAACTTGTCCATCTCTTTTTATAGATGGGTGACACCACTGCGTATTGTCCAGTAAATAATACTTTACTTTTGAACTGATTGCAAAGGCAGCTCAACAATGGTACTAAGAGCCAACGCGTGAATTTGTTACTTGCTTAGAAGCATCAATACAATAGGAGAACTTGCCATTTATTATGGAATTAGAGTTTCTGTAACCTTGTTAAATCTTTGAGTACCAGTCATTTCTGCCTGAAACCACCATTTTACTTTTTCTTATTAGTACCATTACATCTTGCATGAAATCACGGATGCTATTTCAAAACGTAGACAGGTTCTGTTACAATGAGACACTTCCACGAATGTAGTGCATTGTAGCAGACACTTACAACGTTAAAAGCAACAGTCGGCGCAGGGATTGTGCTACGTGATTGTTGGAGGTTGTGACATATGGTTTCTTTAAGGTAACCATGTTGAGAAGGTCATTGGCAATGAAAGCAGCTATATCTTTAGTTATTCTGACGTAAACATGAGTTTGTACTAATGTTTTTATGAGCGGTTTATGTACTTTTCACATGAATATATTAAATTTTAGGACTAACATGTTTGTTATTGAGGGATACAATTTGTTTTATGCTTTATTAGTTCATGAATTTTTCGAGATGTGGGACTGTGTCTAAGATAAATGCGAAATTGCTTTCAAGTATATCTCCTGAAATGGATGTTTGCAGATTATGTTCTAGTATTTCCAAAGTGTAACCACAACACTAACACAATTGAATGTAATTTTTTAAGGTAATGTAAGAAAGTGGTGTAAACGGTTTGTGGAGACTAAATGTAATGTATTTTTATTGGTTTCTTCATCAACAATGCCAGTGACTGCTACCACTGTAAGTAGTAATATTCCAATGTGTACTGAAAAACGCTGCTGACTAATTTTTTAAACATTTTTCGAATTTAATACGTTACTCTTCCATTGTACCTGTTTCCATTTAACTTTAACCCTTTTTTTACGGAAACAGGAAACAAAAAGACAAGAAATTGTGATCAAAACTACAAACCTTACAAGCCTCTTGTCAACATTCTTCCCGTATGTCATCCCTAAATATCAGAACAATGATTTATTTTGTTGATGGTGGTGAGACAGAAATCAGCTACAAATTTATTTTAAGTTCCTTTACTCAAAACGTAGCGTTACCGGTTTCGAATCATTACGATTCATCGTCAGACGGCTTTCATTACACATTACAGCATGTGTTGCGTTTTTAGTGATTATTTATCCTAAAATATAAATAATATTTAATTGTAAGCACGTTACAAACACGTTACACAAAGCGTAACCCCCACACTCATCTTCCACTCCTCCCAGCCACCGCTCCTTCAATCTGTAATTCTGTAGAGCTTTGGTTCATGTGTGATTAAAATTCCGACGTTTTATTTGAGTAATTAGCTACTGGAGTGCAGCTAACATTGCATCTCAACACTTTACCTATGCTCATAAGGTTTATAATATTAGTAAAGGAGCAAACGGATTTCATAATAAAAATATACAAACATCATAAATAATAATAATTATTATTATTATTATTATAAAAGTAGCAATAATAACTACAACTGGTTCTTTTAAAATACATGAACTAAATTCTAAAGGGGCCCAAAAAGTATGACTGCTATTCGGAAAGTAAGGAACGATCGGCCGCGAAATAGAAACCGCATTGAAAATCAGAAATGTTTCATTTACAACATTTAGCTACACCTTTCAGCTCTTTCTCTGCAAAGTTGATGCTTCGACTTAGACATCTGTCGTAGCGCAATACCATCTTTCCAATACGATCGTCATAGAAGACAGCCTCCTGTGCCTTTTTTACCCTGGACTGCAGCTCGTTGTCTGTGGCAATATGTTGTCTTCATAGACAGCGGTTCATCTGAGCAGAGATGAAAATCAAAAGAGAGACAAGTCCGGTCTCTATTGGGATGATCAAATACTTCCCACTGAGAGCGCTGCAGGAGTGTCCTCATCATCCCTGCAGTGTGCGGCCAAGGACTCTCATGAAGAAGAAACTGCATGACAGTTACGTTATGGGGGTTGCATGAAATCAGGCTAAATCTCTCGGCAGGCACGCACACCTAGCGGCAGACACTACTTTTTAGGCATCTTTAGCCACTTGTAGCTTTCAGGTTTTTGGTGGAAGTAACTGTAGCAAGTGAGCAATGGAGGTGAGACTGACAATTTTTCCTTGCAGATCACTCACCTGAGGATCTTCTGTCCCAGGCGTCGGACTTCGTCTCTTCCGCAGATGCTTCGTGGCCTAATAAGGAAGTGGTTTACAAAAGGGACAGTAGGAAAGCCACAGGCAGTGAAAGTCGTGCTAATCTGGTGAAACAAATATTCAGAAATGACACACACATTCAGATGTAGCCTTTTCCCAAGTACTCACAAATTGTTACAGACGGGATGTAGCCACTGGACGAGCATACTTACTGTAGGAAGTATACAAGACCGCTCACAAACTTGTATTCAGTATGAAGACCAGTCCCCACAAAGAGAACAGAATTGAAGTAACGGGTACTATTACAGCCAGAGAAAGTAACAGTAACAGGGATCGGGCAGAACAGCTTCCTACACTACATGCCGATCTGTAACACTTATTATCTCGCTGTGCAGACGTAGCACTAACGCACTCGCAGCCATCGTAATTGCGGAGTGCTTCAGATACATCACGGGTGTTTCCCGGATGGTTAAACCTATGCAGTTCCCAGGGCAATGAGAAGCACTAGCCACTAAATGGCGGTAACTGCCATGTACTGAACTTTGAGAAATTGATTCCTCTAGAAACTGGAACGGAAAGAGGCTAGAGAGCTGCTCTCCAGATTATTTAAAGGTACCATCGATGAGCTACAATGCACTTCTGTGGAACACGAAAAGGTCCTCATAGCCAACCTTAACAGTGATGACGAGTGGAATCGTTCCCGCTGTTCTGGCCGCCTGGAGTGGTAAAGTTCCACCGCTCATTCTGGGTGCTATGAACTGGGGAGAATTCTCAAAAGGTCGGAGAATCGTGTGTGGCTCCAACGACAATATGAAATAACGGCCAGAACAGTAAGCTAGATTTCGCCGTCTTCGGCGTTTCCTACATTATTTAAACGGGAATGCTACAATTATGCTGCCCCCTCTAACCTATGGTCCTCTACGTAGACACTACCTCTGTAGTGACTGTGATCTTGGTTTTAATGCAGTGGTCAAGTTTGATTAATTGTTAATTTCTTATTTGACTGGTCGGAGTTAGGTATCAGTTTACTCGGAATTTTGTACAGAGTTCAATCTGTGACCAGAATTAAAGGAATAATTTTATTCTCTCTCTTCCTTCGCGGTGCAGACTAGTTTGGACAGATGCTGTGTTCTAGCCACTTGTTTGACGAAGTCACTGCGTAACGCACTCAACGTACGTTCAGAAGTGGGAAGAGTGAAGCGACGCTTTGTACTGGCATACAGCAGACACTGGCCAATACGTCTGTCCAAACCTTCATCGGATATCACTGTGGTTTCCATTTCGCGGCTGTTCGTTCCTTACTTTCCGAGCAGCCTTCGTACATATAAGAAAACAACATCCTCATTTGTTGCCTTAACCTCACATGTTTCAGTATTTTTTAGAACGTTCTTAAGCACGTTGAGCCTTTTAGTTAATAACAGTAATCTTATTTCAGTGATTAACGCTCTGCTGATGCTATCCAGCTTTTTATGTCTAGCTTTCTCCGTTATGTGTTATTTTCAGTACAAGACAAGGCATGCTTTAATCACTGCTGTCAGTTAAAATTTTTGTCCATAATCTAATTTTTGCACCTTCTCAGTACGTTTGTCTTTCTCTAATTTACTCACAGTTCTTAATTTGCCATGGGGGATAGTAATGTCATCAAAGAATCTTAACACTGATATCCTGTCACAGTGAATTTTAAGTCCATTTGTGGATCTTTCCCTTATTTCCTTGAGTTAAAAGAAGGCTATCAGAGACGAATCATGTATTACAGATTTTACAGCTGAGTCAGTGCAGGGACTCAAGTCCAAGTATTGGTTTTAAGTGACTGCTATACTACGATCCTCAGTCCTCGCTGGGAGTTTTATTACGGCAAAAAAAATCAAAGCTAGATATCACGAACTCGTGGTCTCCTCGAGCAGTAATATCAAACGGGAAATCAGATTTAAGATCTTCACAAAAATGATCTTTCTGTTAAATCTGTGAACCCTAAATATGTATTTGTCTAACTGCTTAATGAAACTTAAGGTATGAGATGCTGGAGTCCATAAATTGTTAGCACCACTAGCTCCTGTGTTGCGGCATATACCCAAACGTGCTTTTAAGTTCCATCCATCCAGATTAGTTTCAGTTTTTTCCAATTGAAATTCTGATGTGAGCAACACATCTACTGATATTCCACTTCTCCTTTCATTTCTCTGGTATGATATTAACGCTGATCCTTCTCAGTCATAAGACATCTTACATATCTATTGCGGTTCTTTTGTATCCAGATATTTATTCGATTGGCTATATTTTGTTTTGGTAACAACTATTTCAACTTCACGGACAATTCGAGCTTGTCTGATGAACTTACTAAAGTTTTTCGCGTATAATTTATGAATGAAATGGAGCCGCTTTGCCGAAGAGTAATGTGATTTTGCAACTGTCCCGGGTTGTTAGTTCATTTACTCTGACTCTGTGAAAGCAGCTTCTTTACAGGGAAATAGCCGGTATATGTGATCAAGAAACTCTAAATTATCCGGTACCTAACACCTCTTTCCCTACGGATGCTAAAGTGCTGTGATGTGGTTTGCTGTCATTGCGGAACACCTAGGTTTAGCGACGTTGTACCGCTCTTTTATTGCGTTCAGTCAACCTAACACGATGTGCTAATTGGCCAACTCTTCAAGTGTAAACATATCGATACTGCTGTGTATGGCCGTTGATGTGTATTTAATATTGGCGCGAGACAAACCCACAACAGATACGAGCAGTACTTAATGGAAACTTGAGGGGGAAGGGTAAAGTGGCCATTAACGGTGTCAACAGCAAGTGCCGCGAATGACTGTTATTAATTTGCTTCCGAACCAGACACATCGCCGACAAGTGCATATTCTGCAGGCATTTTCAGAGGAACCATAAAATAGGGGTACGAAATCAAACGAAATGAAATTAGTCTGTAACGAGCCATCGAAGACCGTAGATCCCGTATAGCGTAATACATTCAAAATATCCCCCGAACAACCTCCCAGATTTTGTCGGTGCATTCGGATACACCCAGTATCAGCTATGTCTTCCACAAGAATTTATTAAAACAAAGCCGGCCGCGGTGGTCTCGCGGTTCTAGGCGCGCAGTCCGGAACCGTGCGACTGCTACGGTCGCAGGTTCGAATCCTGCCTCGGGCATGGATGTGTGTGATGTCCTTAGGTTAGTTAGGTTTAAGTAGTTCTAAGTTCTAGGGGACTAATGACCACAGCAGTTTAGTCCCATAGTGCTCAGAGCCATTTTTTTTATTATAACAAGACCTGCAAACATCGATGCGGCCTGTATTGCTAACTCTGTGGTCAGAATGGACCCTTCTGACAATTATCCATGCAACTATTGCCAAGCGTCCAAATAGAGAAAATATTAAACTTCCTGGCAGATTAAAACTGTGTGCCCGACCGGGACTCGAACTCGGGTCCTTTGCCTTTCGCGGGCAAGTGCTCTACCATCTGAGCTACCGAAGCACGACTCACGCCCGGTACTCACAGCTTTACTTCTGCCAGTGTCTCGTCTCCTACCTTCCAAACTTTACAGAAGCTCTCCTGCGAACCTTGCAGAACTAGCACTCCTGAAAGAAAGGATATAACGGAGACATGGCTTAGCCACAGCCTGGGGGATGTTTCCAGAATGCGATTTTCACTCTGGAGAGTGAAAATCTCATTCTAGAGGAAATATTGCTTATCATGCGAACGACTCAGATGCTTTGCGTTAGAAAAAGCTATGTGTGAACCTCCTCCTTTAGTCGAGGACTCTGGTAGCCACAACTTATTGTATATATCAGTTACACCAGTTTTGTTTTGTTTTATGAGGTCAGCGCTCGTACGTAAAAGTCAGGTTATAATGAAGTGCTACGTAACAAAATGTAAGAATATTTGCGGAGCACTCATTCTTGAATGATCTTCAAAATAAAGAAATATAAAGTATCGCAAATAAATAGGGGGTGAACTGTTATTATACGACCACACGATGGACAAAGAGTCACTGAAAGCGGATCTATCCCTTAAAAAATGGAAAGTACGTGTACGAATGATTAGAAGTAGAACGGTTACATTAAACAAATTCTAGGAAAGTCAGATTCCAGAGTAAGATTCAGGGTGAAGAACCCTCGGGCAGACCCTATCTAGGATGGAGGTAGCCTAGAAAACGTACAAATGACCTAATGGCAAGAACTGTGTGGTATTCAGGGACTCATACCACACAGAATTCATAGATGAAGTACAGAATATCCAAGGAAAAGCAGCACATTTAGTCGCAGTTTCTTGCATTGCCGTGTAAGCATCATGGATGTGCTGCCCAACTGCAGCGGCAGACTCTACAAGAGAGGCGTTATGCATCATGGTATGATTTACTGTTAAAATTCCACGAAGGCAAAATTAGACTGCAGTTCACGTGGAGACTAAACAAAGAAATTTATTCGTGAAAGGCCCAGCACAAGGGGGAGAGGATGGGAGTGACAGTGGCAAATGAAGTACCCTCTGCCACACACCACCTGGTGGATGGCCGACCACAGATGTTGATGCAATAGATGCAATGATCAATCAGGAGTTCATTTTGTAACTAGTGTGTTGCCCATTAAAAGTAATACATAAAAATACAGTCGGAAGCAGTTTCAAGCATTCAAGGCGTCGAGTCCTAACAGAATACCACGGCCGGTAGATGAGCAGTTGGCAGGAAACGCGTGGGGTGAGCAGTAGTGATGGGGGTTACGGGCAGACGCTGTAGGGGAAAAGCCAAGAACTGCAAGGCAAGTGTCATTCTAAGCCGATGTCCACACTCAAATGTTTTGTAAATATTGAAAGAAGCCCTCCACGTCCACATTTGCGTGGTGACCGTTTAAAAAGATCTGTCACCTCTGCTTTAGTTAGTATCTAAAAAGAATTCCACTGAAAATGCAGAGATTTATTTTCACTTGGCTTGTTAACCATGGCCGGCCGGAGTGGCCGAGCGGTTCTAGGCGCTACAGTCTCGAACCGCACGACCGCTATGGTCGCAAGTTCGAATCCTGCCTCGGGCATGGATGTGTGTGACGTCCTTAGGTTTAAGTAGTTCTAAGTGATGACCACTGCAGTTAAGTCCCATAGCGCTCAGAGCCATTTGAACCATTTGTTAACCATTTGGAACTTACAGAATAGCGTGATAAGTAGTGAAAGTTGAGTAAAACCTACACATTTATCTTGTTGCCACGTTAAAATTTGCTCCTTTTGCCAAAAAAAAGAGGAATTTATGCAGTATCACCTCTTTAACATGTTGTGAAGAAGCACTTGCGAGCCCGCAGCTCGTGGTCGTGCGGTAGCGTTCTCGCTTCCCACGCCTGGGTTCCCGGGTTCGATTCCCGGCGGGATCAGGGATTTTCTCTGCCTCGTGATGGTTTGGTGCTGTGTGATGTCCTTAGGTCAGTTAGGTTTAAGTAGTTCTAAGTTTAGGGGACTGATGACCATATATTTTAAGTCCCATAGTGCTCAGAGCCATTTGAACCATTTTTGCAATTGCGAGCCGCGCGTAATTAGCCGAGCGGTCTGAGGCGAGGCTGGTCCCGGCGGAGTTTCGAGTTCTCCCTCGGGCGTGGGTGTGTGCGTTTGTCCTTAGGATAATTTAGGTGAAGTAGTGTGTAAGCTTAGGGACTGACGACCTTCGCAGTTAAGTCCCACAAGATTTCACACACATTTGAACATTTTTTGAACAAGCAATTGAGAAAGTAATTTGAAACAGTGGTTTACTAAGTGAGGAACTGAGGGAAAGTAGGGAGAGTTGCTTCTGAAAAATCACATCCTTGGCACAAAATAAACGTCTAATGTCTTCAGTTATGTTGTTCTCAAACCTATAGCATTTCTCATGCCACCAGATGTCGATGGCCATTAAAAATTAAATTCATTCATTAGAAAGGTACTGAAATAACACGGCTGATAATGAATTTTTGCATACTTAACATGTGGCAAAATACTGTACTCTTTACGTGCTATCATTTGCCAAAATCTCTTTTCATTATCTCAAATCGTTTATAAGATATGAAGAATGATGTGGATGTTTCACTCTGGTTTTAACGCTGGTGCGGTGCGAAATTATGTGTACTACGTTGGATCAATTTTCTGGAGGCTGGTGACAGACTGATATCGCCACCAAGTCCAAAGAAAAATTCGATATGTTAGCTAAATTTCATACGCAGCAACATTTTATGTAACATGCACCAAACGCAAAGTAATCACGACCCTTGTTTTTCATTGCAAATTTCTTCGAATTTCGTTTAGTGTCTTACGTCAATGCAAATATCACAATAACTATGACTGTTAACGAAATAATGGTCACATCATCATGAACCTGACACATAAAGGTATAAGTAGCGCAAAATCGATATTTTTGCCGAATAGTTTCTGTAAACGGTCAACAGTAGACCACATCGTCAGTCTTCGGCAGCTCACAGAAAAACTGGGTGAATATGGTAACGATTTGCATATTTAATTCGTTGATTTTAAGAAGGCCTATGATTGCATATATCCCAAGAGCCTGCTCAACTGTTTAAGGGAGTTTGGCATAGCAGAGAAACTCATCAGTCGTATAAAGATCTGTCTGAACAAAACACGTGCAAAAGTGAAGATGGGAAATCGCTGATCTGAGGAGTTTGAAATTTTGACAGGACTCAGGCAAGGAAATTGGTTGTCCCCTATCCTGTTGAACTTTGCCCTCGAGAAGATCGTACGCGAGACCTTCCAAGAGAACGAGGGGATTGAAAACGAAGGATAGAGACTGGCATAATTTGCCTATGCAGACTACATCTGTTTACTCTCTAGGTCGGAAGATGAGTTGGAGCAAATGACCAAAGCACTAAAGGAGGATGCCAGCAAATTTGGGCTTAACATAAACGAAACCAAGACAGAGTACCTCGTTATGACGCGTGGTCATTGTCAGACTGCTGATCATCTACAATCACTACAGTTTGGGGACCAGTCCTACAAGAGAGTGCAAGGATTCAAATACCTAGGGGCACTTTTCACTGAGAACTCGTCATGTGAAGCAGAGATCAATGCCATAATGCAAGCAGGAAACCGATCTTACCACAGCCTAGCACAACTGCTTCGGTCCAAATATCACTCCAGAAAGTTGAAGATTCTACTCTACAAACCACCTGATCCAGCCTGTTGTTCTATATGGCTGTGAGAAATGAAGTATCCGGAAACAGGACTTCCATAAGCTCCTTGTTTTTGAGAGAAAAGTGCTTCGGAAGATCCTTCGTCCGGTTCTGGATGGAGATACAGAGAAATGGAGGATCAGATACAACCAAGAGCTTGAGGAACTATACCAGCAGCCCAACATAGCATGGATTGTCAAAGCCAAACGAATGCCGTAGGCCAGCCATATGGCCCGGATGGAGGATCACAGATGGCCTCGGAAGCTCCTGGATTTCACACCTACAGGAAAGAGACCGCCAGGGAGACCCAAGAAGCGTTGGAGGGATGGACCCCATGAAGATTTAACCCAAGCGTCAATAGATGTGAACGGATAGCGGATAGCAGCAATGGACAGAATACAGTGGAGGCGGAAACTTGTAGATGCGTGCGGTCCACTGGGCCTGATTACGTAGCAGTAGTAGTAGTAGTAGTAGTAGTAGTATAGTTTCTGTAAATTTGTTTGAGAAGTATTACAAGTCGTGCGCCTCGATTCTTTCGTCGCCAGCCGACCGAACGGTGGCAAAACACTGTCGGCCTCCCTTTCCGCACAAACGAAATAAATCACACAGCGCTTTGGGCGAAAAGTGGTCCTGCTCGGACAAAAGCTAAGGAAATACTTAAATAGAGAGCTTAAAATCAAGTGTCTGTTTCCTGGAAGACAGCGCCCCGTGTGCTTGGGGTACAGACGCGGGGAGCTGCAGGTGTTTTAAGGCTGCCGACGCAGAGCAGTGTGCTGGGCGGTGTATCGGGGGCGCCGCGTGCGCCTGCATCTCTGCCGTGTTCTGCGGCTGCTTTATGGCTCCCACAGGCCACATTAGGCCGGCGGTGGGACCTCGAATGCAGCGCCGGGTGCCGGTGGCGGCGGTGGGCGCAGTTACTCGTAGCCGCTGCCGCTTCCGCCGAGCAGTCGCCCGCTGACTCTTCAATCTCTGCTGTGGCATCGTATTAGGGCTGCACTCTGAATTTAGCAGAGTCGCCTTGGTCGATACATAGGGATATCTACAGCTCTGCTTGCAGGCCGACATCGAGAAAGACTAATAATCCACTATGGCATGAGTGAGTGTGCCTGACAATAGTATCATCCACATACATACACCGCAAGCGACTGTACAGTACATAGCGGATGGATTATCGATTTTGTCTTCGATCCCAGTCATACGAGGTTGATGAATTTATATTTACTAAGATGGTATCTGTTCTTTCGGACATGTCAGAAAGAACAGATACCATCTTAGTAAATATATAGATAAGGCTCACCGGCCACTTGACCTTCTTCTTTTTCTTCTGTGCGAATGCACAAACAGTGCCCGAACTCTTCGGGAATCGGCAACGCTCCGCGAGTAATGAGTATAATGGGCAGGGGCACT
Organism: Schistocerca gregaria; assembly: GCF_023897955.1. NCBI lineage: Eukaryota > Metazoa > Arthropoda > Insecta > Orthoptera > Acrididae > Schistocerca > Schistocerca gregaria. The sequence continues at coordinate 696,723,750 of NC_064921.1, read as the reverse complement.
ACGAATGTAGTGCGGGACAATACGTTAAGAATGTGGGTTTCGCGGGAGGCGTGCCGGAGGTAAATCCCTGCAGTCGCGCTATCCTCTGTGTCCTCGGTGGCTCAGATGGTATCGGTTTTAGGCGCTTCAGTCAGGAACCGCGCTGCTGCTACGGTCACAGGTTCGAATCCTGCCCCGGACATGGATGTGTGTGACGTCCTTAGGTTAATTTGGTTTAAATAGTTCTAAGTTCTACGGGGCTGATGACACAGATGTTAAGTCCCATAGTGCTCAGAGCCATTTGAACCATTTATAACATGGCACTGTTTCTGTTACGCGACTAAGTATTATTGATTACTCGTGGTTAGCGTGAGCAACTGCGGAACGAGAGGTCCTTGGGTCAAGTCTTCCCTAGAGTGAAAAATTTACTTTCTATGTCAGAGAGCCGGTTGGCCTCTATATTAAAAAAAAAAAAAAAAAAAAAAAAAAAAAACTGAGTGGAAAGATCAACACACGAACTTTAACGAATATCATGTGACGTCCGCAACCACCAAACAAAACGATTAAGAACGAACAAAATGCAAAAAAAAAAAAAAAAAAAAAAAAAATGGATAGAGCGTCTGCCATGCCATGTAAGCAGGAGATCCCGGGTTCGAGTCCCGGTCGGGGCACACATTTTCATCAGCAGCTAAGGGTGTTCATTTCATTGTAATTTCTTGTGTATAAATTTATCAATGAGTTTTCGCAAGATTTACTTCGTCTTCTTCCAAGGTTTTGAATTCCTCGTTCATCTCCGTCACGTTTCAGTATGCCCTATACCGACCTGTTACGACCGTAATAGTGCGTCTTTGAATTCGTTAGATGTCTGTTATCATGTCTACTTCGTAAGAACGCCAAATACTAGACCAATACTCGAGAAATGGTCACACTAGCGTTTTGTGTGCAAGGTCTTTTACAGACACGTTCTTTTTTATCCACAGGATACATACGTACACAGTAGACCACTTCATGACGGGAGGGACCCACCTAAAGAAAGAGAGACTACTGCATAATATCTGTAAAACAAAGCAGGGTTATAGATAGAGAGATGTTGAAGGAAACGTGTTTGGCTGTCAAGAGAGCATTACGAGAAGATTTCAGTGACGACAGTGACAGAATATTGTCTAGAGACCTTTAACAAAACCCGAAGCAATTCTGGTACGATGTAAAAGCTGTCAGTAACGCGAAGTTAGCATCCAGACACTCATGAACGAGACAGAAACTCAAAGTGAGGGTAGCAAAGGAAAATTAGAAATCCGTTACTCCGTTTTCAAATGTTCCTTTACAAAGAAAAACCGAGGAGTATTGCTCCAATTTAACTCTCGTGCCACTGAACAGTGTTATTGTCAGTGGTGTTGAGAAACAGGTGAAATCATTAAAACTGAACAAATCTCTCGGGCCCGATAAAATTTCTATCATATTCTATACTAAATTTGTCACAGAGCTAGACGGTATTGTAACTATAATCTGCTGTAGATCCCTCAAACAAATTATCGTGCCCAGTAGGTGAAAGTAAGCACCGGTGACACCTGTCTAGAAGGAGGATAGCAGGAATGATCCAGAAAACTGCCGTCCAACATTCTTGACATCAATTTTTTGTAGAATCTTTAAAGATAGCCGCATCTCAAAAGTAATGAGCTGTGATAATCAGAATACCGCTCTCCATGCCAACTAGCATGTACGTCGTAAACATCGATCATGTGAAACCAAACTCATAATTTAGTCAGCCATGGATCAAGGCAGTGAGACAAATGGTTCAAATGGCTCTGAGAACTATGGGACTTAACATCTGTGTCATCATTCCCGTAGAACTTAGAACTACTTAAACCTAACTACCTAAGGACATCACACACATCCATGCCGGAGGCAGAATTCGAACCTGCGACCGTAGCGGTCGCGCGGTTTCAGACTTAAGCGCCTAGAACCGCTCGGCCATTCCGGCCGTTGCAGTGAGACAGATGCAGTTTTCATCGATTTCCAAAACGCATATGATTCAGTAGTATGTCTACGAGTAGCATAAAAAAATAGCTCTGAGCACTATGGAACTTTACTTCTGAGGTCATCAGACCCCTAGAACTTAGAGCTACTTAAACCTAACTAACCTAAGGACATCACGCAGATCCATGCCCGAGACAGGATTCGAACCTGCGACCGTAGCGGTCGCGCGGTTCCAGACTGAAGCGCCTAGAACCACTCGGCCACCTTGGCCGACGATATTATCAAAAGTACAGTCGTATGGGGTATCAAGCGAAACTCCAGAGTCGTCGACAGATGTAGAAGTAACTTCGGGTGTGCCCCAGGGAAGGGTGTTGTTACCTTTGCTGTTCATATTACATATTCGTATTACTGACGCCGCTAACAATATGAAGAGTAACCTCAAGGTTGTCGCAGACGGCGCAGTTACCTATAATACTTATAAAGAAGTACTACCTGAAAGTACTGTGCAAATATTCAGTGAACTATTGACAAGATTCCGACATGGTGGCCAAGTTAGCAACTTGCTTTAAAAGTTCAGAAATGTAAAATTGTTCGCTTTGAAAAACCGAAAAAACGTTGCATCCTGTGACCCTAATATCAGTGAGTCACAGGTAGAATCTGTACTTCGAAGTATACGCTTTGAAGTTTCCGACCGTTTTTAGTATGCTAAAGCATAGTCACTTCGACAGGACGCTTGTTGTGTTCCAGACTGCTGGCCTACACCTGTATGGCGGTGATCTGTTCCCATCCCTGCCAAAATTTTAAATAAAAGTGCATGTTATATGAACATTTGTGTGAAGAGTAAAATACATAACGATGAAAAAGAATTTAATGTGTATTTGTTTATTGCTACAATTCTTTGTATAAGACTATTAATCAAGAATTAAGTATTTTCAATGGAAACTAGATTTTTGTGTGCAATATGTAAAGAAAAATAACACTTATTTATCTGTTAGTTCCATATATTTAATGAATTTTCAAATGACGTAGGTATTCGAACTACATGAAAAACCGAAGAAAAAGGACCTAAACGAGACTCGAACGAGCGATTGCCAGTATTAACAGCTATTGTTGTTTTTCATCTTCATGTATTTTAAACTTCAGGGATTGACAGTAAAATATGTAGCTCTGTTTGAAAATTTGCATCAGCCAGGAACTGAACCTAAAACCTCTACATGGTTGACGAGCATTCTGGCACACGGCCTGTGAAAAAATAGACTTCGCTTCAGCATATTGACGACTGCCGGAAAACTTAAAATCGATTTTCTCTATAATTTTTGAAGATGTGTTCAAATGTGTGTGAGTTCCTAAGGGACCAAACTGCTGAGGTCATCGGTCCCTAGACTTACACAAACTTAAACACTAGTTAAACTAACTTACGCTAAGAACAACACACACACCTATGCCCGAGGGAGGACTCGAACCTCTGGCGCTACGGTCGCAGGTTCGAATCCTGCCTCGGGCATGGATGTATGTGATGTCGTTAGGTTAGTTAGGTTTATGTAGTTCTAAGTTCTATGGGACTGATGACCTCCGATGTTAAGTCCCATAGTGCTCAGAGCCATTTGATAGTGATAAATCGATTATGTGTACTGCCACCACTAGAAGTCCATTTACTACTGCTTAGGGTACAGTCGATAATTATTTTATTTCTGGGTAACTTTCGCCTACCTGTGTAATTTAATGGAGTCTGTCAGTGGAACATTCCCGGAACCAAGAACGTATTTGCAGTGATGCTCCGTACAGTCGCGTACTCGACAACGTCGTACACCCTTGCGATATTTTACAAAACAGAATCTACCTATTCACGAGCAAGATATAGTGTATGAATAAAGCAACCTGTGTTTCACACGGCTGAGTTTTCCGTTATGTTTACTCCAGAGAAAGACGTAGATCAGTGTGCAGTCGTATCCCTACAAGCGGCATGCTGTTACGTGCTACGGCTACATACTTACGACCTCGCTGTACCGCTGGGCCCTCTCGCCATCTTCTGGCATATGACGTAATGCGGACGTGACGAGATGGGGTATGGAGTCACCACGTAGTTCTGTACTTTCGACTGGGTACCGTCGGCTTTTCAGAGCTTCGAGCTGCTACATCAGTTGGTCTCACGACTCTGTTAGTAACCCATTCCAGTCCTCACACCAAGGAAAAATCCGTGACAGTACCATAAAACTGAACACGGGTCCTCGAGAGGGCAGTCACTCACGTTCAACGCTTAGCTGTGGCAACTGACTGTAAGTATGGAGCCCTTCTAATTTACAATCTATTGGGATTATGAATGAAACGGTATGTAGACATATCATCCACGGCTGATCCCCAGCAGCAGCCAGAGAACCAAGTTTTACGCGTGATGCCTCTATGTTGTTCAACCCGTCGTCTGTTGTTTCATCAAGGCTGATGATTTCGCATCTGTGCTTCAACGCATGCGGGATGAAACTATACGCTCTCCGTCCAAAAAGTTCGGAGTCTCATGTTACTGCTGGCTTATGAGCGACGTCAGAGCAATAACTATCGTGGAAGCTTAAGCTGAAACCGTAAACAACAGACGTCCTTTGGACTTGTCTGCGGTGAGAAGACGGTAAGTGGACGTGTGGCCGTTGGATGACAACGTTGCTGAGTCACAATTCGCAATGGAACAATATCTCAAAATTAAGTGTACAATATATCTTCTAGAACGTTTGGAAGAAGAGAAAAGTGTGTGCAAAGTTTTTCCAGCACATCTTGACTCCCGAATAAAAACGAAGCCTCTTGGAACTCTGCTACAAATTCATAGAAATGCAAAACGCGGATAATACTTTAAACCTACAATAGAACGACAAAGTGCAGAAATTCACATAAAGGTTCAACGCTTTGACGACATAACCAACACGCAAGTTAGTGTGATTCGCCATTTGAATAACATCCCAAAGATGGATTTCCTAAGAGTTTCACATGACTGTACTAAGGTTCTGTGCGTTGTAATCAAGCGGAAGGAAACAATGTAGAACATCTGGAGCATTAAAACCACCACGTTAGCTTTCACCTATTTTTTTATTAGTCCAGTCTTCAAACCTTTTGGACTGACGGGTTCTTTTAAATTTTCTCCTCCATCAACATATCTCTCCTCCACAACTCATTACATTTCTTTTTATTCTTATTTTTATTTATTTATTTATTTATTTTTGATGTGGCGTACGGCCTTTCTCAATTTGTGTAATATCAGATAGAGAGAACCGGCGCCACGTTTGGAGCAATGGGCTAGCATCGGGGAGAACTCAGTCTCACAAATGTCTGTCAAATCATTCAGATTTAGTTCCTTCATGGTTTCCTCATATCGATTAAGGCTATTGTCAGAATACCTTATTTCGGAAAGACATAGTCAGTTTATTTTCCTATCGTTATACAATACTAGACTGCGTTCTGCCTTTAATGATCTCGACGTCAGCAGAACATGACCCTTTGTTTTCCTTCGTTTTACTTTCCTAAAATCGGAGAAACTAAATGTACCCTTTTGTATCTTCCAGGAACAAATTGTCTTTTATGACTATGCATCTTAGTCATTGCAAGACTTCAGATCAATTTCATCAAATTTTCGTATTCAGGGCTTTTGTATCTCATATTCCAAAATTCATAACCCATTTTTGTTTTTAGCGTCGTCTCCTGTTAAATCCAGCCAGCTTATTGGGACGTATCAGCAGTTTTAGTTTTTCCGTAGAATTTGTGAATTAGTCAATTGCTGCAACAGCCTATTAAGAATATCAGATAAATTTCCTTCTGAGTATTCTTCTACTAGCTGTTGATGAACCCGTACCATGCACTGCAATCAGCAGCGCTTCCTTTCTTCCTCGATGGCTTTTCAATTTCGCCTTCCTCTTCCACTCTAGAAGCATTTAGAGTTCTTCAAGAAGTCTCGGCACCCACAATGGAGAACAGACGCTGATTTCTACTTTACACAGTATTAATAGTTTCCTCTCATCTCTAAATAAATTGTTAGCTAGGTATCTAATGGGAAATAACGGTACATGTGGTAAATGGATAAGTTAATCAGTGCCTAATGTTAGATTTTGGGACAGCTCTGTGGACGCTCATAAATATTTGAAAGTCATTATTAGCAAACGTGGATCCATAAAAGCGAAATTAATAACCACCCTGTCCATGGTAGACAAACAAGGAAACAGGTAAGTGAAGTTTTAAGGAGCACAGACATTAGATCATAGACGGACATTAGGATATTTAAAACGGTTGTGGAATGTATGGCGTCATATGAAGCAGACTCACGGGTAATAATTGAAAGAATGAAGAAGATTTTATTGTCAATGGAGGTGGATTATTTTGGTGGTGTTGCTGTAAGCTGCCTCTAACGGGTAAAATTAAAAATGAAGGCATGCGTAAGAAAATGAACCTGGGCATTACTGTCAAGAACACAATCGCAGCAAAACGAATAAGATGGTATAAAGCTGTATGTCATCCGGGTGAGGAAGGTGGCCTAACACGATGATTGAGTGAATTCTAAATAACAGAAGAAGAGAAGGGCGTCCGAAAACGACACTACACGGGGGAGTCAGAAGATCTATGTTAGAGAGGAAGGCGTCAGACTGTATCATTCGCGCATGATTAAACTTTTATTCTGGTTAACTATCAGACCAAACCCCTCAGATCATGTTTTTCAGAATTTTCTCACTAGCTTTGAAGTGTTTCCCCACAGCGTTCATAATATTGCAGAAATTCCTGTCAAATAGTAGACTGATTCATATTGTCAGCGACATATTTTCTCTTAGGACTGTAATCTAATTTTTTCCGGCAGATTCTTGAATTCTTCTCGCCCTGCCACCTTATCTTTTCATTCGATAGACGCAGCGCACCCCATTCATTTTCAGTTAGATTTAAGATCTCTGTAGAGGTCTATTGTCAGCATGTTGCAGGTACTCGACAATGATGGAAACGGCATGTGGTCAGCTATTACTAACCAACAAATGCAGCGCTGGTCGATATATTCAGTGGAAACCACATGTCATGTTGCAGTGTCTCACTCCTGTAGACAACAGCAACCATGGTAACCCTAAAATGACGCTGACTCGGATACGTATGGAGTGGAGCCCATATTGATCCCTTCTCAGATATTGCTGGGGTCATAACTTGTCCCACGGGAGCGCCAGATGTCTCCACGCTGAGCACCAGCTCATCCGTAAACAGGACACATCCCCATTGTCGCTGGTACCAGATACGGTCCACCAGACACTACATTCGGTGACCGTTGACTCACTTAGAGACTTTGTGTGACTGAAGTGCATTAAGCGGATCGCAGCGCATATAGAGAAGATTTTCAGTACCCTCTGTTTAAAAAAAGTTGTGGCGCTAGGAATAGTAGTTGTCGGATGAATGTGCAAGATTATTATTTAAAAATTACCTTATCTATTATGCCTACTGAAGTCCCACCACAAATTCAGACTATTAATTTGTAATTTTTTATAAACTTGTGCGTCCATTGAGCTGATGATTAGAGTTAATCTTCGTTCGGAACGGTGAGAAAAGTGCGCTTGATATGGAAAGTGCCCAACAGAGCGCCCGTAAATTGTTTTTGATGTTTTGAAAACTTCAAATAGTAAAAAAAAAATATTTTAAAAGCGTGTGATATTTACTTTATAACGTTATGCACCGTTTACATTTTTCTCTTAGATAATGTCGGTAAAAGTTACTAGCAATAAATTACCTTAGAGATTTCAAGTGATTTTCTACGACTGTATGTGTTCTGACGTAAGTTCTGTGAGCGCGCGCGCGCGCGCGCGTGCGCGCGCGCGCGTGTGTGTGTGTGTGTGTGTGTGTGTGTGTGTGTGTGTGTGTGTGTGTACTTTTGTTTTATTTTCTTTTTTTCTTTTTTACATACATTTATATTCCATAGACAGACAAGAGATTTGTGATCATCTATTGGGATTACTGTCTATTACGTGATCGGCCAATGTAAACAGCGGGTAACGTGTCATATTGACTTGGTCATTTATTAGTATCTTCCTTTCTGCCTTTGTTTTGAATGTGAGGTAATTTTCTAGTAAGGTTAGAAGGTGGTTTTCATTGTTTATCCTAACTATTTTAATGTCTTTCTATCTTGTAGAAGGTTTGTGATTACTTCCTCTTAAATTTTATACGAATTTTGATTGTCTTGTCCCATATTTCATTGCTTTGATATGTTGTTTGTACTGGGTGTCGAATGTTCTGCTGATTTGTCCTACGTATCTTCCATCACGTGTGTTGTGTAGCAGTTTGTATATTCCTGCTTCTGGGAAGATGTCTGTGTCCGTTGTTATTTTTGGGATCTACTTTTGCACCCGCTGATAAGACGAGATTTATGGAGAGTTGTTGATGTCAGATTTGCTTAGAGTGCCGGCTGGTGAGGAGAATCCGATTTGAACTCTGGACTGCGGGTACTTGTTGCTGCCTTGCCTGCCGCGTGTCCAATCAAACAGAGCCGCAGCCGGCCTTTGTGGGCGGCCGGCCCAGTGGTGGTCACGACGCGTGCACCGGCTGCGGCTTTGACGGCGTCGCTTTCATCTCGCGCCGCCATTAATTAAGGAAATATGTTCAGGGCGGCGCCCGTTTAGAGGGCGTGCAGCTGAAAGGCAATTCGGCTGCCGCTGCCCCTGCGCGTGAACTGTGCCGAGGAACTGTGCTGCGTGCGGCCTTCTATTAGGAGCTTCACTCGGAAAACCACCGAGCCGCTCCGAAAATATGGACTGTGACGCGTTCCTTGGACGTGGACGTGGCCGTCTTCAGGTGCTGAACTAGGGAAAATCATGCCGCAAGTGCGCTGCTGAGTGTCTGATCAATATCTGTTTCCTATTTCAGGATGTCTGTAGAGTCTATAAAGCTTCTCTCTCTCTCTCTCTCTCTCTCTCTCTCTCTCCTCCTCCTCCTCCTCCTCCTCCTCCTCCTCCTTCTCTCCCTCTCCCTCTGCCGTTACTGACCAGTCCTCTTGTTGGTGTGCTGCAATACTTCTCTCTCCCTCTTCAATACACATGTTCGGCACAGTCTACACGTCTAGTAACATGCTGCCTGTATGGTGTCCTAGCAACTCTCCTGCAAATCCTTTGAGCCCCTTTCGTTAGTTCTCAAATTTTGTTCTTCATCAATATAATTATAGTAACCGTAGAGGATAAGCCCGAATTAGAACCTTAGTCTATGCACCGAGCGAGGTGGCGCAGTGGTTAGCACACTGGACTCGCATTCGGGAGGACGACGGTTGAATCCCGTGTCCGGCCATCCCGATTTAGGTTTTCCGTGATTTCCCTAATTCACTTCAGGCAAATGCCGGCATAGTTCCTTTGAAAGGGCACGGCCGACTTCCTTCCCCGTCCTTTCCTAATCCGATGAGACCGATGACCTCGCTGTCTGGTCTCCTTCCCCAAACAATCCAATCCTTAGTCTATGCAATTCCTTTTTTTGTACCAATGAAGTTTTCCTTCTTCCTTTTTCCAACGGCAGTTAATATTACCGAACCAACCGTTACATGAACAACGTCTGACAAATACTGTCACTAATTATTTACAGAAGAATGGAAAAATTAGTAGATGCTGACCTCAGAGAAGCTCGGTTTGCGTTCAACAGAAATCTAGGAAACAACGAGACAATACTACATCTACATCTACATGATTATTCCGCAGTTCAAAATTACGTGCCTGACAGAGGGTTCATCGAACCATCATCAAGCTGTTTCTCTACTGTTTCACTTCCGAACAGTGTGAGGGAAAAACGAATACTTAAATCTTTCCATTCAAGCTGTGATTTGTCTTATTTTATTATGTTGATAATTTCTCCCAGTATAGGTTGGTGCCGCAAAATGTTGGTGATTGAAATTTCATGATAAGCTCCTGCCACAACGAAATCCGCCGAATTCGCAGTACCCTGTCCTGTATTTCTCGATACTACGAAACGAGTTTCCTTCTTTGAACTTTTTGATATCCTCCTTCCGTCCTACCTGATGCAGACCCCACACTGCACAGATTTATTGCAGGAGAAGCTGGACAAGCGCAGTGCAAGCAGTCTATTCAGTAAACCTGTCGCATATTCTAAGGGTTCTGCCAATAAATTGAATTTCTTGGGTTGTTCTCCCCACAATATTATCTGTATGATCGTTCCAATTTAATAATTCTAATTCTTACTGACCTAACACTTTAATTTAGAAGATAAGTTATAGAGGGGCAAACGTACTTTAATAGCACAGTAAATTTAGAGAAAGCTTATGACACTGCTGACTGGAAGCACTCTCTGAAATTACGAAGATAGGAGGGAGAAAATACAGAGAGCGAATAGTCTTGTAGGATGTCATTATGAGATTCAGGCAACACGAAATAGGAACATTAGCTGCGAAGCGAGAGGGAAGTGTGTTTTAGTCTATCCCCGATGTCAATGAATCCCTGCAATGAGTAAGCTGCGAAGGAAACTAAGGAAAATTCTGGAACGGGGATTAATTTCAGGCAGAAGAAACAGAAACTCTGTAGTTTGCTGATGACATTGTAATTCTGTGAGATACGGCCAAGGACTTGAAAGACACGTTGAATCGGTAGTTTCTTGATAAGCTGTTGTAATATGAATAATAAGAAAGTAAATCAGGAGTAAAGGAAGAAGCATGAAAGCATACATGATTGCAGTAGTTGTTAAGAATTTTCTAGCGGAATTATGAACCATGTTCAGCGTGATAACGTTATCTGGATAAATTTATCTATAGCGCCTTAGTTTATTTGCGGCTTGTTTTTTTTCAGTTGAGTGACCACACTGCCTTTATGTCGTCTTTTGTTACGAAACATGAAATTAAGGACATGCATTTTGTTACGGTTACAATGTGCTCGATGTTCTCAATACACTGGTTGTTGTTACACTTGTACCAATATGAAGGTGACAGGCAACGAACGTAAAACTGTTACATAGAGTAGTAAGTATCTGTATATTTGCCGATGATAAGGCTTTAGGCGCAGTCACACATGATGGATGGGAATAATGCCATTTAAATTCTGTAAGTAACAAGAGAAACGTTTGCGCAGTGGATTTCTCATTCAGTAAAAGCATTTGAGAGAAGATCACGTAATGGATCGTGCGATAAGAAGAAACAACCTTCAGGATGGGTCTGAATTTGACAGCACAGGTTCGTGGCGTATTTATCGTTCCATGATACTGCCGCTCGCGTTGGTCGGGATGCCACGAATCTCTTGCAAATATGGTACCTAGGAGCTCAGTAGCATCATACTCAGCGGCAATCAGGATCTCAACGACTCGAGGCGACTAGGGCTCGAGACGACAGATGTATTTTTCGCTCCGTTTTGCAGGTTTGTACGGCTACGTCACATACCTTGGGCCGGGACTGTGTTTGCTTACAGCGAGACATGTATCCACGTAAACAACTTGATGATACGGTCTGTCAGCATGATTACTACGGTTGTGACTTCTCTCGATGATAATGATGTTTGATTTGTGGGGCGCTCAACTGCGCGGTCATCAGCTCCCGCACAAAGCCCCAGTTTTTACACAGTCCAATGCTTTTATACTATCCAATCTACGCACTGTCACGAATGATGATGACGATGATGAAATGATGAGGACAACACAGACACCCAGTTCCCGGGCAGAGAAAATACCCAACCCGGCCGGGAATCGAACCAGGGACCCCATGGACTTCCCTCGAGAAGGCAGCACAGGTAGTGTCGCAGACTGTGGAGCGCCCAGCCGCAACAATGGACACAGAAATGACTATATGTCGTTTTTAGGATTCTGTAAAAATGGAACCGTTATAGGGTCCCTTTCGTGTCCATCCATCAGTCTGTCTGTGCCCGTTAAGGCCCATTTTTCTCAAGAAGTGATAGAGCTATCGAGTTGAAACTTACGTCAGGTACTAAGGTCTACGTTCCTTTGGTGGTGTGGAAAATATTAGATCAAAAGTTACGTCAAATATTTCGGTACTTGCACTCACTTCTCAGAACCTACAGGCTACTTCCCGTTGACCTAGGATCATTACGTTTGACAAGAAGAAAGGTTTCACGGTACCAGTAAAGCAAAATTCATGACATTTTTATTACGAGTGTTATATCACATTAAATTTTTACCTCTTTTACTCTGTCTGTCTGTCTGTTCGTCCAACTGTTAAGAAGATCGTTTTTAAGGAACGGGACGATATATCAAGTTTAAATTTATGTCAAATACATTGGTCTATGGTCCCAAAACGGTATGAAACGTTCAATCTTATAAGTGAATGCAATCAAAAGATGTAGCCGTTTATGTCAGATATTCTGATATTGGCAAACACACTCACAAAACCTAAAGATGAATCATTTATGTACACTGATCAGCCAGAACATTATGACCACCTACTAGAGAACCGGCAAGACACCTGCACATACAGGTCATCTAATTCTCATAGAGTCCAGTGAGAGGAGTAAAAAGCTCTGAAGCTACGTTCAATTACATGCCAGATTTGTTCGATCGGGTTCAGATTTGGCGAATCGGGGAACCAGCACACCAACTAGAAAACACCACTGTGTTTCTCCAATCGCTCCATCACTCTCTTGGTCTTGTGACATGGTGTATTATCTTCTTGAACAATGCCACTGCCATCGGGAAACATAATCGTCATGAAGGAGTTTACGTAGTCTGCAACCAGCGTATGGTAAATGTCATGGTAACTTGCACGAGACCCACTGGACCCATGATGGATGTCTATGTGAATGTTGTCCAGAGCATAATGGAGCCGCCCTCAGTTTGTTTCCGACCCGCAGTACAGGTGTTAATGATCTGTTCCCCTGAAAGAGACTGATTCGCGTCTTCCCATCGGCATGATGAATAAGGTATCGGGATTCATCAGACCGTGGAACTCCCTGTTACTGTATTGTTGAGTGGTATTTGTTGTTGTTGTTGTTGTTGTTGTTGTTGTTGTTGTCTTCAGTCCTGAGACTGGTTTGATGCAGATCTCCATGCTACTCTATCCTGTGCAAGCTTCTTCATCTCCCAGTACCTACTGCAACCTACATCCTTCTGAATCTGCTTAGTGTACTCATCTCTCGGTCTCCCTCTACGATTTTTACCCTCCACGCTGCCCTCCAATGCTAAATTTGTGATCCCTTGATGCCTCAAAACATGTCCTACCAACCGATCCCTTCTTCTAGTCAAGTTATGCCACAAACTTCTCTTCTCCCCAATCCTATTCAATACTTCCTCATTAGTTACGTGATCTATCCACCTTATCTTCAGTATTCTTCTGTAGCACCACATTTCGAAAGCTTCTATTCTCTTCTTGTCCAAACTATTTATCGTCCATGTTGCACTTCCATACATGGCTACACTCCAAACAAATACTTTCAGAAACGACTTCCTGATACATAAATCCATATTCGATGTTAACAAATTTCTCTTCTTCAGAAACGCTTTCCTTGCCATTTCCAGTCTACATTTTATATTCTCTCTACTTCGACCATCATCAGTTATTTTACTTCCTAAATAGCAAAACTCCTTTACTACTTGAAGTGTCTCATTTCCTAATCTAATTCCCTCAGCATTACCCGATTTAATTTGACTACATTCCATTATCCTCGTTTTGTGTTTGTTAATGTTCATCTTAAGACAGGTAAATAAATTAGTGACATCAATGTGAAGTGAAGTAGAAATGAGAAAATAAATGAAAAACTTAGTTTAGTTTAGAAAAGTTACACACTGGCAAACAGTGGGCAGAGCAGCAGTGGCAACGGCCAGCGCTTGCAAGTCAGCACGTTCAGGAGAAGCCATCGCCCTCCCCACATAAGCGGAAGCTGTCGATTCAGCCGTCAGGGCATCGCCCGGCCGGCTCACGTGTTTCTTAATTCTCACATGTTATCAAAGGCTCTCGCCTACATTCCAAGAGCCAATGACCGACGTTAAGAAGATTCTTCGAGAACCTTTGCAACGTGACAGAAGAGGCAATGACTGTGAAGTCGTTCACCTCTAGTGAACTGAAGTAAATAAATACACGAGACGCAGTGGGCCCGACAGTAGTTTTCAGTTCAGTTTCGGTTCAAGTTCATTTCAGTCGGTGCTGAAGACCGTCATGTTAGGAAGAGACTACATCGTACACAAAAGCACCAAGTCCGCCGCTGTAATGGAATTGCAAGCAGCAGTCTCGCTGCCAGAAAACAGAAGTTAGAAGGTATTTGAGGACTGATTTTTACGTACCCGGGTGTCTCATGAGAACGGGAATGAGACGGCCTCACTTCAGCAGTCACCTGTGAGCTGGTGATGAAGATCTGACAGCCGAAGATTGGCAAGCTGGAGTCCGTTGTTCAAGTCCACGCCACGCTGCGCCGCTTGCCGACGCACAACACTGACACATGTAGCCGCATAGAAAAGAGAAACACTGGGACGCCACATCCAAGGTACCACCATCCGATTCACGACTTCATTGTCAATAATTAAACTGGCCACCTCACGATGTGCGTCTCCAGTCAACTGGGCGAAACAGCGACACGAGATACACACCGCCAGGCATAATCAGACGCCGCCGCTCACGCAGCAGAAGGCTTCGCAAACGACACAGCTGCTGCTCTCCCAGCCAGAACAATCCAATAAGGAAACCATTGTACAAATCTTTCAATAAAAGTTATGTAAAAATGCTGTTTCATTCTACCTCATACCCGAGCCAAGGAAGAACCCACCCTGCCCGCATCTTGTAAAGAGAGAAAAAGTAATTTATTTAGTGTTTTCCACTCTGACATAATACTTCAGAATCAAATGCCCTTTGCAGTAATGCTCATCCTGGTAATTGACTAGCATCATAAGAAGTTTCCCATTACAGTACCAACGTCCAGTGCCAACGGTCTAGTGTCCATTACAGTCGCAGTTGCTGATGTCGTGGTGTAAACATTGCCACGTGCATGGGTTGTCAGCTGTGGAGTCCCATCTTTAGAATTGTTCGGTGTACTTTGTTCAGACACACATGTACTATGCCTAGCATTAAAGTCTAATGTTAGTTCTGCCACAATTCACCGCCTGTCCTATTTTACCAGCCTGTCCAGCGACCAAGGTCCGAAGTCCGTAATGAGGGGTGGATGCCCTACCCCACGACGCCCGGATGTGCTTATTACTTGGTTTCACCATGTGCTGAAGACACGGAATTGTTTAATCGTTCGTCGTTCCCAGTGTACAGCATATGCAAGATAAGAAAGAATACGGTGTGTGATAGCCTTCCCTCTTGGTGCTGACATTTTACTGGCGGGCAGTGTGTGTTTAGGGCGGGTGGGAGGTGATACTGGAGAGAGGCGGAGGACCTGAAGATCCGGCCGGTGGGCAGAGACTGTCATAACTGTATCGGAGATGGAGGCGCGCGATGCGTCGTCCGGCCTCTGCCAATAAGGGGGGCGTCTGCGGCGCCGGCAGGACACGAGAAGACAAATATCGGCGGCGCGGCTAGCATGCATAATGCAGCGGCGGCCTAACTGAAAAACGTGACCTGGCCGCAGAGGGGCAGCGCAGCAGCCTGCAGCGCACGGACCATTTATAACGCGGCCGCTGCTCCTCGCTGACACACTGCCGCCTCCTGAACATGCGCACCACGAAGTATCGGAAACGTATACACCTACAGCACGCCAGGCTGCGCCGTGTCCAGCATTAAAAACACAGCGCCGAATGCACTATCGGTCGCCTCCGCGCCCGGCCAAAAGTCGATCGTGAGGGCTTCTCGTCCTTTCAGGTAGCTTACGAAGAAAGAATACCAGATCGTCGCCGTTACGGTCAAGATGTAGTTCCTCTAGTCCAGGAACTTCGCGTAAGCAGAAATAACAGACATCTTATCCGTTACTGAACGTGACGAGTGGCGAAAAGACTTCTTGACGCCATTACAATACCAAAGCAAGAAACCGCCAAAACTACGAAAAATTATAGACTATCATCTTGGGTATTAATAATCGCTTCAGCTGTTTTTTGGTCGTTTATTACTGTACTACTACCGGTTTCGTGGCGTTGATGCCACATCTTTAGGTGACATACACTGTGTGATCAAAAGTATCCGGACACCTCGCTGAAAATGCCGTACAAGTTCGTGGCGCCCTCAATCGGTAATGCTCGAATTCAGTATGGTGTTGGCCCACCCTTAGCCTTGATGACAGCTTCCACTCTCGCATTCATACGTTCAATCAAATGCTGGAAGATTTCTTGGGGAATGGCAGCCCAGTCTTCACAGAGTTCTGCACTGAGGAGAGGAATCGATGTCGGTTGCTGAGGCCTGGTACGAAGGTGTTGTATAGGATTCAGGCCAGGACTCTGTGAAAGCCACTCCATTACAAGGATGTTGTTGTCGTGTAACCACTCGGCCAGGCCGTGCATTATGAACAGGTGATCGATCGTGGTTAAAGATGCAATCGCCATCCTCGAATTGCTCTTCAACAGTGGGAAGCAAGAAGATCCTTAAATATCAATGTAGGCCTGTGCTGTGATAGTGCCACACAAAACAACAAAGGGTGCAACAAGCCCCCTCCATGAAAAACACAACTACACCATAGCACCACCGTCTTCGAATTTTACTGTGACACTACACACGCTGGAAGATGGGGTTCACCGGGCACTCGTCGTATCCACGCCATGCCTTCGGATCGCCACATTGTGTACTGTGATTCGTGATTCCACACAGCGTTTATCCACTGTTCAATCGTCCAATGATTACGCTCCTTACACCAAGCGAGGCATCTTTTGGCATTTACCGGCGTGATGTATAGCTTATCGGTAGCAGCTCAACCATGAAATCCAAGTTTTCTCACCTCCGGCCTGTCATTGTACTTGCAGTGGGTCCCGATGCAGTTTGTAATTCCTGTGTGATGGTCTGGATAGACCCTGTTCAACTGTCGGCGGTCTCTGTCAGTCAACAGACGAGTTCGGCCTGTACGTCTTTGTGCTGCACGTGTCTGTTCACGTGTCCGCTTCGCTATCACATTGGAAACAGTGGACCTAGTAATGTTTAGGAGTGTGGAAATATCTCGTACAGACGTATAACAAAAGTGACACCCAATAATCTGACCACGTACGAAGTCCGTGAGTTCCACGGAGCGCCCCATTTTGCTCTCTCACGATGTCTAATGACTACTGAGGTCGGTGGTATGGAGTATCTGGCAGTAGGTGGCAGCACAATGCACCTAGTATGAAAAACGTATGTTATGGGGGATGTCCAGATGATTTTGATCACATAGTGTATGATTAAATAATTAAAGCGGAAAAGTTCGGAGCTCTTTTTCGCGAGGTTAGTTATTTGTAAAATAAAAAAAATTGCTAAAAGACTATATGCCATTGATTAACGAATGTTGCGAAAAAAGATTCCGAGCTTTTCCGCTCTAATGTTTTAATCATATGTCATCTGAAGATGTAGCTTTAACGCCACGAAACTGTTAGTGGTACAGTAATAAACGACCAAAACACAGCTGAGTCGATTATTAATACCCAAGATGAATACTCATAGCTGTGGTTGCCCCACCTACATTGTTATCTATAGACTATCAGCCTAATACCACGTGCTGCAGAAACGTTAATGAGAGTGTTTAAGAGGAGAATCTATTACATGCATACATTTTGTCTGTTCTTTCGGGCATGTCGAAGAGAACAGATACCACGTATTCATACACCTGATTCACCTCAAAGGGCAATGAATCCACAGCCTTAATTATGGATTCACATTTACGTTCGACCTTCGGCGGAATCTAAAATAGGCGGGCATGAAGGACATGGACTGCGGATATGTGGCGTTAGGTGGGAGTGTGGGTTGGTGAGGTGGAGTGCCGAGACAGTTCGCGCATTTGCGATAAACATTATGTCCAGGTACCGCAGTGGTTAACCTAACTGACAAGCATGTAGGGGATCCCAGGATTGAGTACAAGTCCGTTACACATTTTCACTGCACATAACGTCTTGAAGCCGCTGTTATATTAGTTCGTTTCCTTTCCTTTCTCCATCTTCCACTTCCAACTTGCATAAAAAGGGCAATATATGCCAAAACAGACAGATTAATAGATGAAGATCAATATAGTTTTAGAATAGGATAAGGGGATGCTATAGGGTTTCTATGATCAAGAGAAAGGACGTATATCAACAACAGAGGTGTTTACGCTTTTTTTAAATCGTTTGTTAGAATACAATGGGAAATTATTTTAAAAATTTTAAGTATGAAGGAGGTGGACTCGTGTAAAAGGAGACTAATTAAGAACTGTTACATGAATCAGAATGACACTGTGTAAGTTGTAGAAGGGGCGGCAAATGAAAGTTTTGTAGGCAGAGGCGTCGGACAATGCTGTTTCTCTCGCAGCTTGTTCAATAGAGATTTGAAGGAAATTGTAACGAAATTCTTTCAGGGAAACGTGGGTATATTCGTCGGTGGGAGAAGGATATAATGTAAAAAAATCCCTGTATAGTACTAAGGAAACAAAGACTATGGTCGTTGGTACACAGGAGAAGAAGACAGCGCTAAAATTGAATTTGAAACACTTAGGAATCTTTACAAGGTAGGAAATGGCATTCGCCCAAGAAATTAAACCAATAATTCTAATTGCTGACAATCACTTAAAAGGAAAAAGTAGCTACTATGTGGGAAACAGCAGACATAGGAAAGGACTGATTAAATGATTTATCTGGAGTATGGTTTTATAAATGCAGAAACGCAGAAATTAAGGAAGGATGACAAAAAAACTGACTTTTTTGAGCTGATAAAATGGGCAACAATGGAGAATATAAGTTAGACATAAAAAGAGTGGAGAAGTATTAAAAAGCGTTGGAGAAAAAAGCAAAGTATCACAGGAGAAGTGAAAGTGAAAACAGAACTAGCTAGGACACTGTCTATGAATACAGCGTTTACTGACAGATACTTTGGAGGTGACGGTAAAACGAAACAGAAAGAGGTAGAAAAAGATACCAGTTGATAGATAAAATTGCGAAACGGTTATGTAATCACAAAAAAGAATGGCAGAAGACAGAGGACGATGGAGAACCAATATTACGTGAAAACCTGCGTAATAAGCAGAATACTAAAATAAAAAATGTTTGGTCGTTGCATTTGTATGCGCTATGGTTTTTGGATCTTGTTAATAAAGGAAATGCATTTTCTACGAGTCAGCGATCATTATGAACAATTTTGTGAACAAAACCGCCTTGGTCACTTAGTAAATTTCTTTATTATATCTTTTTGGTTATTGCCATAGCCAGATATCTGCGGTTTGGATAGACATGAAGAGTGTCAGGCATTTGTAATGTAACATCAACTCATAAAAGGTAAAAAATTAAAAGGCAATTATAAATAAAAAAATCACTCAGCACTAACTTAGAACTTGGAAAACAAGATTTAGTGTAAGTATTAAAAACCTGTTCCTAATCGAGGCGTCAACTATCATCTAGGCTTACAAAGTTTTCAAATCTTAAAGTTTTAGCCACCAAACGATGATAGTGTACAGAACGTTACCTCCAAAATTTTATTTATTTTATATTTATTTCGTCACCATTTTTCCAACTTCGTAATTACAAAAACACAGACGGAAACAAAAACTTCTAATTCAAATAATAAAAATAAAAATAATAAGAAAACGCAATTCAAATGACCACAGCTGCATATTTATAAAATTAGCTTTTTCAGATGGCGGAAAGTAATCGATGTGGAGTTAATCTAAGTTTGACAACTAGTGTCCTCTGCAACCCTTACACAGTAATATTTATACAAAACCTGCATTAATTATAGTACTGAATTCATTTTGCTTTAATTTGATTTTGTGATTTTGTAAGTATTACGTATGGCCAGTTTACTTTATGACAACTAAGTACCCTCATATCTAATGCGACCTCGCTCATTTCCCGAAGCTTGGCAGAAACAGCTGCAATGTTACGTAATCAAGTAAAAAGAAAAAAAAACTAAATGCCTGCAAAAAATCAAGAGCTCTTGTGAGATTGTAATGTTTTATACAGAATTGTACACAACCGAAGTCCATTAAAAACACGCCCGTTGTTTTGTATAACATCTACAGGATACATTAGTTTAAGGTGAAAGATAACTTACAATGAATTACGTTCATTGGATGTACAATGGTGGTTGTTAGAGATTTTCTGTCAACTGCCTTTTGTAACAAAGTCACTGAAGTCAACGAGCACAGAACAACGGTCATTAATTATTATCGAGCATCTCAAATTATTGCAAAGTAAAGTAATTTTTTTAAAAGATAGATAACCTATTTTCGACGATCTCTGTTATGTAGAGCAGATGTTCATATGGATACATCTTAATATTTTTACTTGTTGAGCCATTTTTATGATATGAGTTACGTGTATTCGATCATAATCCCCAAGTAAATGATGTCCTCCATTTACGTTACTTAAAAGCCACAATTATTGACTCTGATAGCGAAAACCATGCAAAATGGTTTCAATGACATGTATGACGGTTGTATAATAACTAGTGGACAAAAACGTATGTCTTATTAGTCGTTCAATAGCTTGTGTCTACCTTTAAGCATATTATGACGATGGCCTATCGTGAAATTACCACGAAAATATATGCGTGTTTCCGTACTCAGTGAGTAAGACTTCCTCATCTCTTGCTGCCTTTGCCAACAACTAAACGCGGAACACGATTTCAGACGAAAATGAAGTCCGTTCCTGCAGCTATACAGTCAACGGCGAACAACTCCGACAGCGGCCTTTAATCGATAGGCTACGAGCGCCGTGTTAAACGCTGCCGCCTCGCCGAAATTAGACAGAAAGCAAACGGTCAGAGGGAAATAAGTTTCCAGTGGGCACGCTGTTTACGCGGAAGCTCACGGCAGTGGCGGCCATATTTTCTGCTTTGCGGAGAGGCGGCCGCCGGCACTGAAATATGAGGCTCGTAACTCAAAAAGTTTTTCAGCTTTGACTTTGCCGCGAACTTGGCAAATATACAAGTCTCGGCCACATGGCGCTCCAGAGTCGGGAACAGCCATTTGTTCGGCGGATCCCGCCGAAGCCCCCTGTCGGCGTGTCGGCTCGGCTCCACGATTAATACGGGCCGTCCGCGCAGCTGCGCCGCTGCCTACAGGTAGCTTAGGAAGAAACGCATCTCGTTAGCATCTGCACCGACGTGGATATTATCCACATAGTTATCTTTTCTTCGTGTTATAGACACTAGAAACTCCCATTATCTTCCCTTACATGTCCTGCGACTGTTATGTTCTTGTAATGCAAATAACATTTTCCATCCTCAATGGGCACGGCTTATATTTGCGCTATACGCGTGAAACCTAATTCAGAATCGTAGACTGGTCCGCTAGTTGTCGAACTGTTAAAGTAGTAAACTTGATGTGACAGATTTGTATCGAAATGAGTATGAAATCCACAATGGGAAAATGAGGTAAATACCCTTTACTGACAAAATCATTCCATGCCATATTTTGCTGCTTGATGTGTGTACAGGGTGTTACAAAAAGGTACGGCCAAACTTTCAGGAAACATTCCTCACACACAAAGAAAGAAAATATGTTATGTGGACGTGTGTCCGGAAATGCTTGCTTTCCATGTTAGAGCTCATTTTATTACTTCTCTTCAAATCACATTAATCATGGAATGGAAACACATAGCAACAGAACGTACTAGCGTGACTTCAAACACTTTGTTACAGGAAATGTTCAAAATGTCCTCCGTTAGCGAGGATACATGCATCCACCCTCCGTCACATGGAATCCCTGATGCGCTGATGCAGCCCTGGAGAATGGCGTATTGTATCACAGCCGTCCACAATACGAGAACGAAGAGTCTCTACATTTGTTACCGGGGTTACGTAGAAAAGAGCTTTTAAATGCCCCCATAAATGAAAGTCAAGGGGGTTGAGGTCAGGAGAGTGTGGAGGTCATGGAATTGGTCCGCCTCTACCAATCCATCGGTTACCGAATCTGTTGTTGAGAAGCGTACGAACACTTCGACTGAAATGTGCAAGACGTCCGTCGTGCATGAACCACATGTTGTGTCGCACTTGTAAAGGCACATGTTCTAGAAGCACAGGTAGAGTATCCCGTATGAAATCATGATAACGTGCTCGACTGAGCGTAGGTGGAAGAACAAACTAAAATGAGCTCTAACATGGAAATTAAGCGTTTCCGGACGCAAGTCCACATAACATCTTCTTTCTATTTGTGTGTGAGGAATGTTTCCTGAAAGTTTGGACGTACTTTTTTGTAACACCCTGTATATTACAGCCCTCAACTGCTTTAAGGATAAACAGTGGTCAGTTGCATAGATATTGACCGTTTTAATGTATATGCAGAGGGAAAGAAGGAAGCTAGCCTACCGCCTACATGGGGAAATGTCGCACTACATTTTGTCGATATTTTTAGCCACCCTACACTTAGTAAAATAGAAAGATTTTTCTTGTTCTCCTCTTCTGTTCTAAACACAAAATATACTTACAGTTTAAATATGTTTCTCGTTGTGTAGGGAACAATGTTTTTGTCAGAGTAGTTTAGTCGTTAGTCTTGTAGAGTACCACTGGGCTTTTCTTCTATTTCTTTTCTCCTTCGATATGCTGGAGGACTACAGTTTTACTGTTACGTTGAAATACACACATTTAAAAATAGTACTGAAAACAAAGCACATACAGGGTGTTTCAAAAATGACCGGTATATTTGAAACGGCAATAAAAACTAAACGAGCAGCGATAGAAATACACCGTTTGTTGCAATATGCTTGGGACAACAGTACATTTTCAGGTGGACAAACTTTCGAAATTACAGTAGTTACAATTTTCAACAACAGATGGCGCTGCAAGTGATGTGAAAGATATAGAAGACAACGCAGTCTGTGGGTGCGCCATTCTGTACGTCGTCTTTCTGCTGTAAGCGTGTGCTGTTCACAACGTGCAAGTGTGCTGTGGACAACATGGTTTATTCCTTAGAACAGAGGATTTTTCTGGTGTTGGAATTCCACCGCCTAGAACACAGTGTTGTTGCAACAAGACGAAGTTTTCAACGGAGGTTTAATGTAACCAAAGGACCGAAAAGCGATACAACAAAGGATCTGTTTGAAAAATTTCAACGGACTGGGAACGTGACTGATGAATGTGCTGGAAAGGTAGGGCGACCGCGTACGGCAACCACAGAGGGCAACGCGCAGCTAGTGCAGCAGGTGATCCAACAGCGGCCTCGGGTTTCCGTTCGCCGTGTTGCAGCTGCGGTCCAAATGACGCCAACGTCCACGTATCGTCTCATGCGCCAGAGTTTACACCTCTATCCATACAAAATTCAAACGCAGCAACCCCTCAGCGCCACTACCATTGCTGCACGAGAGACATTCGCTAACGATATAGTGCACAGGATTGATGACGGCGATATGCATGTGGGCAGCATTTGGTTTACTGACGAAGCTTATTTTTACCTGGACGGCTTCGTCAATAAACAGAACTGGCGCATATGGGGAACCGAAATGCTCCATGTTGCAGTCCCATCGTCCCTACATCCTCAAAAAGTACTGGTCTGGGCCGCCATTTCTTCCAAAGGAATCATTGGCCCATTTTTCAGATCCGAAACGATTACTGCATCACGCTATTTGTACATTCTTCGTGAATTTGTGGCGGTACAAACTGCCTTAGACGACACTGCGAACACCTCGTGGTTTATGCAAGATGGTGCCCGGCCACATCGCACGGGCGACATCTTTAATTTCCTGAATGAATATTTCGATGATCGTGTGATTGCTTTGGGCTATCCGAAACATACAGGAGGCGGCGTGGATTGGCCTCCCTATTCGCCAGACATGAACCCCTGTGACTTTTTTCTGTGGGGACACTTGAAAGACCAGGTGTACCGCCAGAATCCAGAAACAATTTAACAGCTGAAGCAGTACATCTCATCTGCATGTGAAGCCATTTCGCCAGACACGTTGTCAAAGGTTTCGGGTAATTTCATTCAGAGACTACGCCATATTATTGCTACGCATGGTGGATATGTGGAAAATATCGTACAATAGAGTTTCTCAGACCGCACGCCATCTGTTGTTGACAATTGTAACTACTGTAATTTCGAAAGTTTGTCTGCCTGAAAATATACTGTTGTCCCAAGCATATAGCAACAAACGGTGTATTTCTATCGCTGCTCGTTTAGTTTGTATTGCCGTTTCAAATATACCGGTCGTTTTTGAAACACCCTGTAGAAAGTTAAGAGAAACAGACACGATGACCAGGGGGCATTCGTATGAGAAAGATAAAGTTTTCAGTTGCAAGTTGACGAAGTCCACGAAGTCCAAGGCTACTACTCCTCACTATTGCGTGAGTCAAATATTCTCCTCATTATCAAATGAGAACATTTATTGCTACTTTTGAATCCTCATATGTTATGGCGTTTACAATAATAAAAAATGAATTTTTCCCCTGCTTTGTTGACATTTAAAGACCGAGAATGAACAAAATGTGTTTCTGTACATATAATTTGGTATTACCTCTTTTGCTCCTGGACATATTCATTTCAGACTAGTTTCCATTTTGATTTCTATTTTTTACAATACTCGTAAACCAGCTTAAGTATCTACAGTTATTCCCATATATATGTATTAATAGAAACAGAGGAAAGCTTCAGCGAAAGATAGTGGCGTATCAATCATTATGTTAAATTATTGAAATAGTTCCTTTACAAAATTTAATCACGTGCCCCCTTTTCCTCACTGGTCGTCATTTCTGTATGCAGAATGTCTCACATGTCAAAAAGTCGTTTAAAATAACTGAGAAATGTGAACTGCAAGATTAAACTGTAAAGAGGCATATGAGGAGCTCTTGGAACTCTGGGCTACACACCTACAACAATACCCAGTTTCCATTTGACGTAAATGCTCAGCTGAGGACAAACAGAGTCATGATTTCCCGTCATCTTCTACATGAGTTCGAAATGTTAAATTATTTCATCTGAATAGTGGATTCTTCGCACGGAGTTTTTGTTCTTTAAAGCTGATAGATTTAGTCGTCCCAAAAAAATGATACTATATAATCATGGGTTCAATTGTAAGAAATGTGACTGTAACTATAAACACAATGCTGCTTAGATGTAATGCCTAAGATCAATTTTAGTAAATAATAGCTATTTTTTAATCTTGATGTTGAAAATTCTGCGGGCTTGAAGTTTTCGTATCAGCAGTGTGGTAGAACAACCGTTGATACCATGTATGAATTTGTGATAGCGCTACAAAAACATGTGGCACAATGGTTAGCGGAGTGGAGTCGAATTTTGGAGGATGTCGGTTCAAATCCCCGTCTGTACATCCAGACTTAGTTTTTCCGTGGTTTCACTACATCATTTAAGGCAAATGTCGAAATGGTTCCTTTCAAAGTGCACGGCCGATTTCCTTCCGCATCTACCACAATTCCGAGCTTGTGCTCCTCATTGTAGACGGAACATTAAATTCTAATCTCCCTTCCTTCCTTTCACGAAACCAGCTTCCGCTGCTGTTACCAGATTCAAGTGCGTTCACCTTAAGTATTGAATTTTTTTTAAGCTGAATAAAATACTTTTACCGCACCAACAGTTATCTGAACATACAAGCAATGCTTTTTACTCGAACACTATTTTTCCCAGAGCTTGTATTGACACATAATGTATCTTCTGAATTACAGCAGTCGCTATCGAAAAATCTCATGCCATCTTTGCCAGTTTATACATACTTCTACGTTATTTGAGGAACACATATTTTCCATTTTATAATATTTTATTTGGTGCTTTTCAGGTAGGAAATGTAACAATTTAAATAACGAGGTGACTGAATTTTAATAGTAAAATAAAACCTTTATTGTCTGATATATGCACTAAAAAAAAGAAAGTCTTTCAACGTCGTAATCATTGAACATAGAAATCCGACTTACGTTGCTCCCTTCAAGTAAAAATTTTAATAACTTCATTGATCGACACTCCGGTTATTACATTTCCTATGAACACAGTGTGCCCGAATTTATTATAAATCTGGTGTGGAGTAAGAAAAATTATAGGATGCCGACTCTCAAAATTGAAACAAAACTCAATCAACTACGACTGACTGAAATTAGGATATTTGACAATCGTGTCGATTTTATAAATCACATTTTCCGATCCGATTCTACTCATGATGATGGTTAGACATTTATTTCTGTGAGAAATTATATTGTCTAACAACTCCCTTCTTTTTTACACCAGTTCCTCGAGAAAATAAACTGGGGAAATTTAAATAAGTGTGATCATCAAATTGCCTGGATGTAGTTGGAACTATGTGTGACATGTGTGATCCTTTTGTCAAACGCAGTGCACACTTGCTGTGGTGGAAGAGTGAGCGATAGTAAAACTTCACTCCTGTCGAGGAGAATCTGAGGTTCAGGTACACAAGCAGAAACTCTGTTTTAGAATGCTGCGGTTCCACTGAATCACTTTAAGTGTGCCTTCAGATGGTTCTCTCACAAAAAATAGGGTTCATCCCTTGTGATCGCACTGTCTACTAAAGTATTATTTCAAAAATAGTGAGCCAGTACAGTACAAAAGAGGCAGAAGGTTTAATAAATCTAACAAACATCGAATCTAAACAGTCTGCTATAGCTGTCGCCTATATTACGATCAAAGAATATTGTACGTTGTGAAATTTTAACAGAAATGTAAAATAAACTGTACTATTACTCACAAGCATACTTATCCAAATTTCGATTAAGCCATACATTGTGCTTAAGGTTAAGAAACAAAGGAAATCACGTTATTGTTCTACTAATATTTATTCATTTCGAACTGGTTTACGGGTAATAAGCCATTTTTAAGAAACAACTGACTAG
Source organism: Schistocerca gregaria (assembly GCF_023897955.1). Taxonomy (NCBI): domain Eukaryota; kingdom Metazoa; phylum Arthropoda; class Insecta; order Orthoptera; family Acrididae; genus Schistocerca; species Schistocerca gregaria. Next base: position 696,697,013 of record NC_064921.1, on the reverse strand, counting down.
AGACAGTGCTTCCTGACGATGGACTAATAAAAAAAAGACAGTTTTGAACAAAAAGTAACAGAAAAATCTGTAAGTATCATAAAATTTTTCGATATAAGTTATGGGATTTTCTTTCTCCAGAAGTCCATTTTTTCTTCCGTCCTCGTGTGCCTGAGATACTGTTTCGCACCCTGATGTTCACACACGAAAGAGAGGATCTTTCTATGAGACTCCTCAAAGCGAAACTTATCTTTCTTACAGTACGTTGCTGTGGACGCTACAGTCAAAGTAGATGTTCCAGTTTTCTCTATATGTGGACTGCAATGGCTGGGCTCAGTACGCATTACGCTGGCCGCGCGGAGGCAAGGGCTAGGGGATGGAAAAACGATATGGTCCACTAATTAAGCCTCGCTGCGGAAGTAGATAAGGCGATTATGTCCCGCACAGGAGTGACCAGGGAGAAAAGACTGGCGACGCCGAAGCCGTATTTGTGCAAAATCCTCGCGTCAGGGGGACGCGGAAACAAAAGGCGCCAGCCAGAAAGCCATCCAAGCTGAGCGCGCACCGCATGTTGCCTACCCCACAGGAGCCTGCTGCTCCGCTGCGAGGAGTAAGAGGACGCAGCGGGTAGCTCGCCTCCGAGAACCCGCATCGTCAATGCCACCCAGCGACAGCACAAAGCCGGAGCCCGCCAGAAAGAGAATACGTGAATGAGTCGGCGCGAGACCGCCTCGTTAAAGCTGGCTTCACTGACCTGGCGGCGGAGCAGCCCAACCACAGAGGATTCGTCTGCGCATCCTTCAAAAGGGATGCTGAGTGCTAGGACGCCGAACTGAGCCGTATTTCGCCTCACTTTGCCTTTCCTGTAACCGAGGTTTCTCTAGCACAGAATGACTGAATACCGTCGGTGTTTTCAAGCACTTTGATTCCGTAGTATTGTATTTGTTCGGCGACAGTCGGAGGTCTGACAGTTTAATAAGAGACTTCTTTTGCAAGCTTTGCATCTGATGAATCAGTCCTTCGCAAGTGGCCTGATGTGATATTCATCTTGAAACCACAGCGTCTTTTCAATATGAGGAGCGGATTGTCGTGTACGGCGTAGGTGTGCGATTTGTCCTAATCTCTTTAGGACCAGGAGAACGTTTCTCGACGGCATTGGTGCCAGTGATATTTTTATTTCTAATGTATGTAACAAATGTGTAATGAAGTGTTGGGGAAACTTGATCACCAGCTTTTTTACGAACGTGAAGAAAGCAATGTTACGTGAGTTTTGTTCAAATATAAGAGGGCAAGTGACAACATCTTTCTCACTTACCAAATAATAGCACAAATATACAGTGATCTCGTTTTTCAAATTATTCACCCTTTTTATAATATACTTGGCCCTCAGCATAAAAGTAAGCCACGCATTCACCGCTTCCTTCACCTCTCGATCGGAGGCGAATCGACGGCCTCTTAATCAATCTTTAAGTGGACCAAACAAATGGAAAGCCGACGCGGAGACCAGATGTATTTGTAGGCTGCTCGAACACATTGAGACTCATACTCTGAACAGTCTGAGTACAGCAAACTGTGATATGCGGACGCACTTTGTAATAGAAAGAGCGCCATTTGTCAACAGATCTTGACATTTGTTTCAGATTGCAACTCATTACAAAGTTCTGTAACTTTGAAGATTTAGTTTGACCTGCTTTATTTGGCCCTTTCACGTCCCAAAATAACTGTGAGCATCGCTTTTCCTGTACAAGATCGATTCTTGAATTTATTTGTGGCTGGAGATCCGGTTGTTATCATTCTGATCTCTGTGGTCTGCTCTGTGGTTCAAGGTGATGAATTCTATTTTATCTCCAATGATGTTTTTCCGAAACATTTCATTAAGATGACGATTCACTAGGTATTGGAAGATTCTCACACGATTATGACTAAACACTTCATTGACGCATCTTAACCGACTTTAAGAATCCTGTTACTTAGGCAGAACCATGACTGATGCACATTTGGACTGCCTCTTCACTAAACCAATGTCATCTCATTTATTACACAAAATCGGGTTACAGATTTGATCAGTATTAAGTTCAGCTGTGAGTGGACCTCCTGCCCTTATCCCATTCTTCACACCTGATGGGCAGTTTTTGAATTGTTCAGTCATATGGTAAGCTGTTCTTTGTGGTAACATATTGTCCCTGTATTGTGTTGAAGATCTTCTATGTATTGCATCTCCTCGTACATCTTCAGGCCACAACATACGGATTCCAAAAGGCTGTTGTATACTGTTGCGAATCTACAGAGGCGCAGCAATTTCTGCTTTGCACGACCGCGAGGCATACTGGTATGACAGTGCTGAAAACTGGCACATGCGGAGGTAAATGTTCCACCTAGCAGCAGATCATTACAACGAACATGCAAATACTTACTGATCTGCCCTCGCATAGACTGGACTACAATGTAACCGTCAAATATATTCCTTTAGAGTGTTTTCACTTAATGTTTGTAATAGTTCGTACATGGACTGCGCTTTCATTTTAAATAGTTACAAAAAAAAACATTTTAAACGAAGTCACTCATCTCTTGTAGACGGTCCAAGTGGAGTACTTCTGAAAAAAGGGAGAAACGACAGAGTAATGTATGGACAGTTGATGATAAAATGCTTAATGGAATAGTGGACAGGAAGTCGTTTCTGAAAGTATTTGTTTGGAGTGCAGCCATGTATGGAAGTGAAACATGGACGATAACTAGTTTGGACAAGAAGAGAATAGAAGCTTTCGAAATGTGGTGCTACAGAAGAATACTGAAGATAAGGTGGATAGATCACGTAACTAATGAGGAGGTATTCAATAGGATTGGGGAGAAGAGAAGTTTGTGGCACAACTTGACTAGAAAAAGGGATCGGTTGGTAGGACATGTTTTGAGGCATCAAGGGATCACAAATTTAGCATTGGAGGGCAGCGTGGAGGGTAAAAATCGTAGAGGGAGACCGAGAGATGAGTACACTAAGCAGATTCAGAAGGATGTAGGTTGCAGTAGGTACTGGGAGATGAAGAAGCTTGCACAGGATAGAGTAGCATGGAGATCTGCATCAAACCAGTCTCAGGACTGAAGACAACAACAACAACATAGTGGACAGTGTAGAGAAATTATGTGATATATTTTGTTCGTGAAATTGAATACTGGAAAGATGGGTACCGAGTAGGTGACTGTTAACCAAATACAATTGCAGGAACAAAAATCTCGAAGTATATGAAATATTTTAAAATAAGTCCAGTATAGATGAAGCACAATCGGCAACTACAAAGAAAAGAAACGAAACCGGAGAATACTGCACGGGAGGTAAGAATTAACTAAATGAATGGTTACACTATGAAATAATTGCCTCCAACTTTAATCAGGACAAAGCACCTGCCTACAAACTTGACTTTGCAATGGAGAAATTGAAAGATCTGAGGTAAATACTGTAGGAGAATCCACATTATTAATGGATTCTGTAATCCATGTCATCCACATACTCACATATGTAAATAAATTTGGGTCTGGAAGGAGTTATAATAGCATATGTGGAAATCCTATATTCCATTCCTCCCAGAATCTGATACGACGAATGGAATCTACTAATGGAGAAACGTTGGTGAAAACGTAAAAGAAACTACATAAAAAAAAAAGAAATTCAAATCTGATGTGGTAAACTAAATTATAGCGACAAGGCTTGAAATGCATTCCATTACCACTAATTTTGAAGCGAAGTGACCTATACCCATATTTTAGTAATCCTCTTCAAACTTGAAAACCTCCTGTAGTAATATATAATGTTAGCAAGTCCTATGATTGTTATAACTTCAATAAGAAACTGTAACATAAATAAAATTACAAACATTATGCGGACTTAAGATGCTCTATTTTTAGCTAGTCACTAAATCTCTGTTCCTCCCACTCTTTTCTCTCACACCTGCACAAAAAAAGAAAAAAAGGCGATTCACAATGTTCATCACGTTAAACCTCGCTCGTGATAAATGTGACTTTTGACTCTGTTTACAGATGGACTTTCTCTTTCTGGACGCCACATCGTGATCTTAATATAGAGGGTAGAATGTGTAACAGGCCTTATTTGATCCGTTTAAACAGTATTGTGCAGGTACAGAACTATGTAACAAATCAAACATCGAATCAGACACATGTCTACGAAAGGCAGAGGACTGGAGTGAAGCATCACATACAGTTTAAACCTTTCACAGATCAATAATTTCAACTGCACCTTTTGGCACGCGTAAACAGAAATACTGCTTATTTTATTTCACACCAACGATAAGGTCTGCCGCGGTGGTCTCGCGGTTCTAGACGCGCAGTCCGGAACCGTGAGACTGCTACGGTCGCAGGTTCGAACCCTGCCTCGGGCATGGATGTGTGTGATGTCCTTAGGTAAGTTAGGTTTAAGTAGTTCGAAGTTCTAGGGGACTGATGACCACAGCAGTTGAGTGCCATAGTGCTCAGAGCCATTTGAACCATTTTGAACCAACGATAAGGGATGGGTAACATATGAAATATTCAAATAAGAAGCCTTGTGGTCAGCAGTGATTTGTTTGAACCCGACTGTCCAGACTTGTTAAACACTGCGTGGCCTATGTGGAACATAATAAAATAAAGCAAAATAAACAACTATACCTATAATAATCACTCAGAACACACAAAGGTAACAGTGTACTTTCCTGTTAAAAATTGATTTTAACTGAAGTTTGCGACGTTGTAGCATTTTATTACCATTAACAAAAATCAAACAGTTGTATAAATCATACGGTACTAACATACTGTTCGTCGAAACAATAATTTGTTTCACTAAAATTCTCATTGAATACCGAATTACGCAGTCTATAACGATACATGTACTTCATTACAGTGTGTTAATCACTTCGTTTAATGACAATCATGGTGGTCTAATATCCTAACAAAGATAAAAATGGAAATACACCACCGAATATCATAATAAAGATAAAAATGGAATACACACGAACTGCATATATACCTCTTCCTTTCGCAAGATGATGGTAATTAAAATATTGTTTCAGGCAACAAGAGTTGCCTCACTGACAGATACTGATTCAGTAAGAAAAAGGAGCAAATTGATCTGATTTCTGTATAACATTAACCAACGGTATCTTAATATACATTATTAACGTTGATTGCTATATGGTACAACAACAGTCCTTACATGAATGCTTTCTGATAAATCGCTCAATTTTACACAATTACTGGAGGTGACAGTATGGAGCTACCGAATAGTCACAAATGCTGTAGTTTCGCACAGAAGGTCGTAAATAAAACAAGAGCTAATCATCAGTTGAATGCTTTCTGTAAAATTTGTAGACCGCGATGTGCTTCAATGACTGTGAAGAGAACACTATTGGCCGTTATACAGAGTTACGGAAAAATCTCAAATGTTGTGGATCCACAAGTTATTGTTGTTTTAGTTGTGACTGTTGTTGCAATCTGTCTGAAGATATTTTTTATGCACCTTCCCACGGCAGTCTCTCCTAAAAAGTCTGTTAGCTCCAAGTAACTACAGACGCGACATCCATTTGAATCTAATTACGGTATTCATCCCGATTTCTCTGTAGAGAATTTATGCCCCCCCCCCCCCCCCCCTCCTCTCTATGTTTCCTTCTATTACAGGACTGACTATTCCTTCACTCTTCAGCATGTGTGGTATCAACCGATTCCTTCTTCTAGTGATTTTGTGCCATAAATTACGTTCTTCCCCAAATCGGTTCAGTATATGTTAAGATCATTAGTTGCTACATTCACCCATGTAATCCAGTATTCTTCTGTAAGACCACATTTTAAAAGTGTTTATTCTATCCTTATCTTTACTGCCTATTGTCACGTTTCCCTTATGTACAACGTTACACTCATTACAAATACGTTCAGGAAAAACTTACAAACAATTACATTTATATTAAATGTTAAATAAAATTCAGATATAATTTTCTAGTCATATCCAGTCTGTATTTTATATTCCCTTTTTTGCGAGCACTGTCGGTTAATTTGCTACAAAAACTGTAAATCCCAGTGACTTAATCTTAGTTGCTCACTTCCTAACGTCGTTCAGTCAGCATCGCATGTTTCAATCTGACTACTTTCCATTACCGTTGTTTTACTTTTGTCGATGTTCACCTTACAACCTATTTTCAAAGCACTATTAATGCCGCTGTACTGCTTTTCTAAGTCCTTTGCTGTCTATGACAGCAATACGTCATCCGAAAACCTTGAATTCTTTATTTATTCTCCCTCAACTTTTATTTCCTTTCTAAATTTCTTCTTGATTTCCTTTCTCCTTGCTCTTTGTATAGATTGAATAACGCCGAAGATAAGCTGCAAACCTATCTCACACCCTTCCAAACCAAATTTCACGTCTTTCGATTCTTATAACAGCATTCTGGTTTTGTACAAACTGCAAATAACCATTCGCTTACTATTTTCCACCAAGCTACCTTCAGAATTTCGGAAGGTATATTCCAGTCATCATTGTAAGAACTTCCTCCAAATCAACACATGCTATAAACTGTCTCTAAGAAGTCGTAGGGTGAGTATTGATTATAGTTACCTACATTTATTCAGAGCCGAACCAGTAGATAAGAAGTTACTCATTTTTGCAGACCTTCCTCTAAGAAGTCGTAGGGTGGGTATTGATTATAGTTCCCTACATTTATTCAGAGCCAAACCAGTAGATAAGAAGTTACTCTTTTTTGCAGACTTATGTTGTTTCAATTTAATTCAAATCTCAAACAAAAATATGGAATATCAACTGATGAGGTATCAGCATTTTGAACCATTCCTAGAACAATTTTCCACGCTATAGTAGGAAGGCAAGGTAGAGAAGTACACTGAACTTTTGGGAACAAAGCATAGAAGAAGCGAAGGTATTGCACGTAAATATGATATGGGTGCAAGAAAAATTCGAAGTTTCATTTACTTTCCATAATTTCTTAACAGCATGGGTCGCAGTAGACTCGCTAATAGAAAAAAATATGTACGTATTTTCTCCCATATATTGGAAACTGGGTTGGTCATACATGCATAATTAGATTATTCCATACACAGGGCTGTGTCAAAACATTCTTTATTTACCTAAACATTACATAACTAAAAATGGAGGCAGACGTTGGGTCACTGGGGACGAGGAAATTCATCGGTGTAATACACCTACCTTCAATGTGCATTATTTAATCTCATTTACATGCTAGAGAGTTATTTTACGTTACACTGAATAATTTAATGGATCTCCATCCGGGCTTTAATATTGTCGCTTCCGCCACGCTGCACAGCTCCACAGGGAGGGTACAGTCAAATCTCAATCCCTGCGAAGGGCGTGGTCCGCCACTGCCCCTGTGTGTACCTGAAAGCGCAGACATTTTGCGCGTTTCTTATTAATTTATTTTCTGAATAACGATCCTTAAGTTCTAAGTATGTCTGATGCGTGTTTCTGAGAGCGCATGAAGAACTGTCCTCAATATCATTTTAGCCCTCTACATTTATTTCGTTTTAAATTACTTATATTATTAATCGACTGTTACAACTACAATCCATAGTATATAGTCATTACTTCTACGTCTACATCTATCCACGGGAAGCCACCTTGGTGTCCGGGAAGAACGACTGTTGGCAATCCCCGGCTCCAGCTCGAATCTCTCTAATTTTGCCTTCATGGTCCTCTCACGAAATATACATAGAATGAAGCTAAATATTCCAGAATGAGATTTTCACTCTGCAGCGGAGTGTGCGCTGATATGAAACTTCCTGGCAGATTAAAACTGTGTGCCCGACCGAGACTCGAACTCGGGACCTTTGCCTTTCGCGGGCAAGTGCTCTACCAACTGAGCTACCGAAGCACGACTCACTCCCGGTACTCACAGCTTTACTTCTGCCAGTATCCGTCTCCTACCTTCCAAACTTTACAGAAGCTCTTCTGTGAAACATGCAGAACTAGCACTCCTGAAAGAAAGGATACTGTGGAGACATGGCCTAGCCACAGCCTGGGGGATATTTCCAGAATGAGATTTTCACTCTGCAGCGGAGTGTGCGCTGATATGAAACTTCCTGGCAGATTAAAACTGAGTGCTCTACCAACTGAGATACCGAAGCACGACTCACACCCGGTACTCACAGCTTTACTTCTGCCAGTATCCGTCAGTGGAATACATGATTACACTGCACTGTTCTAGTACGAAGCAGGACTTTCTACACTTTCATTGTAGGACTGTATCGAAATGACGCTACTCATACAGAACTACATGATATTTTACCAAGTTACGTTTGTGTGAAATTTTGCGTTCTGGCGTGTAATATAGAACCTGCAAACGAAGCTGAGTACTACATTGTACAGCAGACGTCCAGTAAACCTACCTGTACTGCCCTACCTATACATGAAACATACTGTTTTTGCGACGTACACCATTTACCACGCGTGTAATTAAATGCTGTGTCTGTGGTTCGATGATTTGTCGGTTTTCAATTATCGTTCTTGTTTCTTTTGTTACTTTTATTGTTACCTGCGTTTCCATTTCCCATTAGCAGCCTGTAACATAGTCTATGTCCACGTAGTTCTCTGGCCCTCAAATTTTGTTCCTATATCTATTTCGTTTGCTCTGAACTTGCTGGTCCTTAATTCATATATGTTGTTTCTTCCTATAAACTTCCTCAAGGCTTCATATGTGAGTCTCTGCCGACAACATAAAGACACGAAGCAGCATTTCGCATATCACAACGGCTAGAATTTTGAAGTTCCTCTGTCATCTGAAGTGTCTCAAACGGCTATGTATGTCACTTGAAAACAGCAATAGCAGTGAGTTTGTTTACGTAGCGAAGTTTTACTGAACACTACATTCGAGCAAGATAGAATAAGACAGAGATTGGTCGTAATGCAGTGTGTGGCAAATAAAAGTGGCCCGGAGAACAGAGTTCCAGGGTACAAAGAAATACAGTTGAGGAAAGGAACACCCTACTAATCTGATTATAGCAGACGTTGGAAGTGACCAGCATTCAACTCTCGGCAGTTTTGAGTTTTGGTCAACGAGTTGCTGAAGTCGAATCGATGCTGGCGTGCTGGAATTGCTGCAATCTCGTCCTAAATGTGCTGCCGCAGTTTTTGAAGACTATGAGGGTTGTTGCGGTACGCCTTAGACTTGAGGGCTACCAACACAAAGTAATCCCACACTGACAGATAAAGTGAGCTGCATGGTCAGCTAGGGTCACGCCCAAACGGTTCTATCACGCGTTAAGATTATGTAAATGTGCTGCAGTGTTCGGCCAGCTGTATCGGCAGTTTCTCCATAATGTCGGACGTAACTGCAGGTCTTTCCGTTCTCCGTTAATGCTATCATAAATTCACGTCCAATAGTATTCACTCGTTCTTGCCACGATCATTTGCTCCACACCCTACTAGGGAACTATTTTTCATCGCGTGTTGGTGTGTAGAATTGTTTGGCTTTGTAGTATTGTTCTCGCTACAAAAGTTTAGAAACCGCATTCATGTCAGTAGCAACAGAGAAGTACTTTACGACATACATGTCCTTACCCCTCCCCCACCCCCCTCCCCCCGCGTATCAACCCACACAGATATCGCGTACGAAGTCTGCAAAACAAATGACGATGATGCCGAAAATTACTCTCTGTGGCTGATTGGTGGAGTGCCGATTCTATTCTAGGATTTATACCTGTCACCTTTCATTTTTTTTTTTTTTGGTAATGTTTCTTGAACTGAAAAATGTCGAGTTGCGCCATCGTTCGGTGTCATAGAGCAGAACAGCTATGGAGTGAACGTAGCTAACTGCTCTTTCGCGAACATCAAACTGAAATTGTCACATGACCAAAGTAAAACACTGTTATCATTTTGAAATAAGAGCGAAATTTAATATTATACCTATTTCCCCTGTTTCTTCAACTTTGTTAATTAGTAACAAGAAATGTAAATAATCGTTCTTGCTGCGGATGCGAAACGAAATGAGTTCTTTCTAGTAGGTAAGTAGGGCAAAAAAAGGTCAAATTCCTATCATCATAATACCAGACTGAAACTGTTTTATGGTACTATCTGACCATCTCCCCCCCCCCCCCCTTCCCCTCTCTTCCGCCATCCCATGAGCCATGGGCTTTGCCGTTGTTAACGGAGGCTTGCGTGCCTAATATAGATAGCTGTGCCGTAGGCCCAACCACAACGGAGGGGTATCTGTTGAGAAGCCACACAAACGTGTGGTTCCTGAAGAGGGGCAGCCGCCTTTGCAGTAGTTGCAGGGGCAACAGTCTGTATGATTGATTGAACTGGCGTTGTAACACCAACCAAAACAGAATTGCTGTGCTGGTACTGCGGACGGCTGAATGCACGGGGAAACTACAGCCGTAATTTTTCCCGAGAGCATGAAGGTTTATGGTTAAATGATTATGGCGTCCTCTTGGGTAAAATATTCCGGAGATAAAATAGCACACCTCTGGGATCTCCGAGCGGGGACTTCTCAGGAGGACGTCGTTATCAGGAGAAAAGAACTGGAGTTCTAGGGAATATCACATCCCTTAATAGGGTACATAGGTTAGATAATTTAGAAAGGGAAGTGGGTACGTTAATGTTAGATACAGTGGAAATTAGTGAAGTTTCATGGGAGGAACAGGACTTCTGGTCAGGTGAATACAGGGCTGTAAATACAAAGTCAAATAGGTGTAATGCAGTAGTAAGTTTAATAATGAATAAAGAAATAGGAACGCGCATAAGCTAGTACGAACGGCATATTGAACTCATTACTGTGGCCAATATTGACACCAAGTCCACGCCTACGACAGTAGTACGAGCTTATATGCCAGATAGCTCCGCAGATGATGAAGAGATGGAAGAAATGTATGATGAGAAATTATTCAGATAGTTAAGGGAGAAGAAAATTTAATACTCGTGTGGGACTGGAATTCGGCAGTAGGAAAAGGAAGAGAACGAAAAGTAATAGGTGAGTGTCGAATGCGTATAAGGAATGAAAGAAGAAGCGCCCTGATTGAGTTCTGCACAGAGCATAATTTAATCATAGCTAATACTTGGTTTCAGAATTATGAACAAAGGTCGTACACGTGGAAGAGACTTGGAGACACAAGTTGGTTTAGGATCGATTATATAATGGTAGGGAGTGTTTTAGGAACCAGATTTTAAATTGTAAGGCATTTCCGGGGGTAGATGTGGACTCTGACCACAATTTATTGGTTATGAACTGTAGATTAAAACTGAAGGAACTGCAAAACGGTAAGAATTTAAGGAGCTGGGACCTCGACAAACTTAAAGTACCCTAGGTTAAAGAGAGTTTCAGGGGAAAAATTAGGGAACGATTGACAAGCAGAAGGGGAAAGGCATATGGTAGAAGAAGAACGGGTAGCTTTAAGAGATGAAATAGTGAAGGCAGCAGAGAATCAAGTTGGAAACAAGACGAGCGCTAACAGAAATCCTTAAATAACACAAGAGATATGAAATTTAATTGATAAAAGAAGACAACATAAAAATGCAGTCAATAAATCAGGTGAAAAGGAAGTGCAAAATGGCTAAAGAGGAATGGCTAGAGGACAACTGTCACTATGGGTAAGATAGATGCCGTCTACAGAAAAAATAAAGAGACCTTTGGTGAAAAAAAAAACACCTGTATGAATATGAAGAGCTCAGATGGGAAACCGAACCTAAGCGAAGAGGGGAAGCAGAACGGTGAAAGGAGTATATAGAGAGTCTATAAAAGGGCGACGTAATTGAGAGCATTATTCTGGAAATGGAAGACGATGTAGATGAAGATGAGGTGGAGATATGACACTGAGGGAAGAATTTGACAGGGTGCTGAAAGACCTAAGTCGAAACAAAGCCCCGGGATTTCACAAAATTCCGTTAGCACTAGTGACAGCCTTGGAGAGTCAGCCTTAACAGAACTTTTCAATCTGGTGAGTAGGATGTATGATACAGGCGAAATACCCTTATACTTCAAGAAGAATATAATAATTCCATCTCCAAAGATATGCTGCCAGGTGAAAAATGACATAAATATCAGTTTAATTAGTCACGGTTGCAATATATTAACACGAATTCTTTACAGAGGAATGGAAGAATTGGTAGAAGCCGTCCTTGGGGAAGATTGGATTGTATTCCGTAAAAATGTTGGAACACGCGAGGTAATACTAACTCTACCACTTATCTTAGAAGATAGAGTAAGGAAAGGCAAAACTACGTTTACAGCATTTTCATACTTAGAGAAAGCTTTTGACGATGTTGACAGGAATACTCTCTCTCAAATTCTGAAGGTGGTGGGAGTCAAACACAGGGAGTGAAAGAATACTTACAACTTCTTCAGAAATCAGATGGCAGTTATAAGATTCAAGGGGGCACGAAAGGGAAGCAGTGGTTGAAAAGGGAGTGAGAGATGGTTGTAGCCTATCCCAGATGTTATTCAGCATGTATATTGAGCAAGTAGTAAAGGAAGAAAAATAAAAATTTGGAGTAAGAATTAAAATCCAGGGACAAGAAATAATGGCATTGTAAGTCTGTCGGAGACAGCAAGTGACCTGGAAGAGCAGTTGAACGGAATGGACAGTGTCTTGAAAAAAGGATATAAGATGAACATCAACAAAAGCAAAACGAGGATAATGGAATGTAGTCGAATCAGGTGAAGTTTGGGGAATTAGATTAGGGAAAGAAACACTTAAAGTAGTAAATTAGTTTTGCTATTTGGGAAGCAAAATAACTGATAATGTTAGAAGTCGAGAGGATATAAAATGTACTGCCAATGGCAAGGAAAGCGTTTCTGAAGAAGAGAAATTTGTTAACATTGAGTATAGATTTTGTGTCAGGAAGCCTTTTCTGAAAGTATTAGTAAGGAGTGTTGCCATGTATAGAAGTGAAACATGGTCGATAAATAGCTTAGACGAGAAGAAAATAGAAGCTTTCCAAATGTGGTGCTACAGAAGGATGCTGAAGATTAGACGTAACTAATGAGGAGGTACTGCACAGAATTGAGGAGAAGAGGAATTTGTGGCACAACTTGAAAAGAAAAACGGGTCCGTTGGTAGGACACGTTCCGAGGAATTTAGTATTGGAAGGTAAAAATCTTAGATGGAGACCATGAGATGATTACACTACACATATTCAGGAGGATGTAGGTTACAGTAGGTACTTGGAAATGAAGCTTGCACAGGGTAGAGTGTCATGGAGATCTGCATCAAACCGGTCTCTGGACTAAAGAACACAACAACAACTAGGTTTCCTGAAACTCCAAAATGTGGAGCACTACAGCAAAGGTACGCCAACTCAACGATCGTAGAGAAAATATGGTCCACTGAAGCTCGAATATGTAAAAAGACGGTTAACACATTTGCCACGTTTCATACATTACTAGCCTTTAAAATTGCTACACCACGAAGATGGCGTTCTCCACACGCGAAATTTAACAGACAGGAAGTAGATGCTGTGATATGCAAATGATTAGCTTTTCAGAGCATTCACACAAGTTTGGCGCCGGTGGCGACACCTACAAAGTGCTGACATGAGGAAAGTTTCCAACCGATTTCACATACACAAACAGCTGTTGGGTGGCGTTCCCTGGTGAAACGCTGTTGTGATGCCTCTTGTAAGGAGAAATGCGTACCATCACGTTTCAGACTTTGATAAAGCACCGGATTGTAGCCTATCGCGATTGCAGTTTATCGTATCGCGACATTGCTGCTCGCATTGGTCGAGATCCAATGACTGTTAACAGAATATGGAATCGTTGGGTTCAGGAAGGTAACAAGGAACGCCTTGCTGGATCCCAACGGCCTCGTATCACTAGCAGTCGAGATGACAGGCATCTTATGTGCATGGCTGTAACGGATCGTGCAGCCACGTCTCGATCCCTGAGTAAAGAGATGGGGACGTTTCCAGGACAACGACCATCTGCACGAACATATCGACGATGTTTGCAGCAACATGGACTATCAGCTCGGAGACTATGGATGCGGTTACTCTTGACGCTGCATCACAAACAGGAGCACCTACGATGCTGTACTCAACGACGAACCTGGGTGCACGAATGGAAAAACGTCATTTTTTCGGATGAATCCAGGTTCTGTTTACAACATCATGATGGTCCCATCCGTTTGTGGCGACATCGCGGTGAACGCACATTGGAAGCGTGTATTCGTCATTGTCATACTGGCGTATCACACGGCGTGATTGTACGGGGTGCCATTGGTTACACGGTTCGGTCACCTCCTGTTCGCTTTGACGGCACTTTGAACAGTGAAGTCACATTTCAGATGTGCTACGACCCGTGGCTCTACCCTTCATTCGATCCCTGCGAAACCCTAGACTTCAGCAGGATAATGCACGACAGCATGTTGCAGGTCCTGTACGGGCCTTTCTGGATACAGAAAATGTTCGACTGCTCCCCTGGCCAGCGCATTCTCCAGATCTCTCACCTATTGAAACCGTGTGGTCAATGGTGGGCGAGCAACTGGCTCGTCACAATACGCCAGTCAATATTCTTGATGAACTGTGGTATCGTGTTGAAGCTGCATGGACAGCTGTACCTGTACACGCCATCGAAGCTCTGTTTGACTCAATGTCCACGCGTATCAAGGTCGTTATTACGGCCAGAGGTGATTGTTCTGGGTACTGATTTCTGAGGATCTATGCACCCAATTTGTGTGAAAATGTAATCACATATCAGTTCTAGTATAATATATTTGCCCATCGCATACCCATTTACCATCTGCATTTCTGCTTGGTGTAGTAGTAGTGTTCATGCAGATTGATTTTTTTCAACTTGATAGGTGAACCTTAATGATAGGTGAACCTTAATGATGAACCTTCGTGCTTCAGTTAAAAGCCAACATCAGGACCCTGTCGCCGGCCACCCATTCATTTTCACCTTTATTAGTATCTGAATTCGGAAAGGCGTAGATGGGCTGCCTGTCTGCATGTGCCTAGGACTACTTCAGAGATCGTTTCTGTACAGGTACGTTTTTAAAATTCTCAACAAAAATGGGCTTGTGCCACTGACGGCGTGACCGAATTTAGGAGTGCCCGTCTCGCAGTTTCGCCCTCCCCACGTCCCCCCGTGGTCACAACACTGGAGTGCGCGAAACAGGAGGGCTGAAAATGCATAATCACACTTAGATGCTTTGGGACACGTTGAAAAATTGTGGTCACGCTGTACTCCAAATGGGTCAAGAATGTCGTCCTGCCTCTCATCGTACTCCGAACTGTCGTATTCGACCGCGATTTGTGTGGGAGTCAACGCCCAACGGAAAAGGGGTGGCTCCATTTGCGCACTTTGTGTCACCACCTCAGGACTTTTCGCGTCGATTCTTAGCATCGGTGTGTCTTAAAAGTTTTCCTGGGCCAACCATTAGGAAATCGCGCGATTTCAACGCTGGGCGTCGCGGGTCTGTTCTCTACATCTACATCTACATGGATACTCTGCAAATCACATTTAAGTTCCTGGCAGAGGGTTCATCGAACCACCTCCACGATTCATAGAACCACCTTCACAATTGTCGTATAGGTATCAAAAAAGGGGTGAAATGTGGGCTAGAGGTGGTGTTACGACCTTCCCATAGTGTCACATATCCCGAGTGCCGCTTGGCAGAATTGTGGTGAAATTTGGATCGCATGTTACAACATTAATCCACCTTACACCTCACATGAGCTTTTGAGCCGTGGCCTTCCTTTTCGCAGTTGTCGACATCTGTCTGAAGTGTCGTCTACGCGAGAGTACGTCGCATGGCGCCACATTTCTGGACCATTACCGAGGTAGACTGTAGACACTTTTGAACAAAATTTCAGACATCAGCGTTGAAATGAGAGACCAGTACGGGGATTTCGAAAAAAAGTAATCTTTTAATTGTGCTGCGCCTTGTATTAGGTTCCACTTAAGCATAGTGGAATTTATGTGTTAAAGAGCAAACAAGGTCATGTGGAAATGCGTTATGTCTTCTTAAAGGTAGAGGTAAAAGATCTTTGACAGTGTAGTCTTCAGTGACTGAAAGCACCCTTGAGAACACACCAAGTATGTGGGAATTCCTGTGTTTTAGATCCACACTCAAGAGGGCAGCATCATTATGTAATTGTCACATCATTTTGTGTACCACCAAAGGCACATCTTCCAGCGTGGGGGGTAGGGTCACACGCAGGAAGTGCAGATATTCCTCACCTATGAGGCGTTGTGGAAAGATGAATGGTATCACGAGGTAATTACCAGTTATACCTGCCCAGATATCGAGGCTAAACCGGTACTGAAGGTTCGCTGCCACCCAGCCCACATGTCGGTGTTGTAAAGGTCGACGAGATGTTTCCTCGTAAAGGCTGCCCCATCTATGAATAAGAAGGTTGGCAGAAACCCCAGCACAGCGGTGGCCTGTGTGACGAACGAGCTACAAAAACGTCGGCACAGAGACAAATCCTAAGGTAACAAGGCCTGTAAATGCCGTAACTGATACGGTAGTACCAGCTGTCGTGGAGAATGTTCCACACGGTCGTCTGGTTTACGTTATAGTGGCGGGCTATCTGCCTGGTGCTGATTCCGGGATGACAGGTTTTCTGTCGCCCTCTCAAGTGGGTGTACCTGCCACCGAAGGCGTTTCCATCATGTGTCCACATGAGCGTTTTTGCTCATCGTTTCTGCGATCGTTTTCTGCACTTTGTACCCATTTAGCAAAACCACCGTGTAGAAGTGGTCTCATTCTAGAGCCACGCCACGCGGGTGACCTGCAGACCAGATTGCGACACTCGACAGCAGCGTGTCCCTAGGGGGCTGGCCAGTAGCGCTCTTCGGCGGGGGCACATGAAGAGGCGCTTCTGCCGTGGTATCGAGCGCCCGATCTGATCGGCCAGGCAGGCAGCCTTGGGGGCCATAATTCACGTCTGCGCCGCGACGTTATTGTTAGTGGGCGGTGCGGGCCTGCTCGGCCGCTGTGTTCTGATGCGTGGCGGTCGTTCAATGGGCGGCGGTAAATCAGGATTGCCAACTCACGTTGCTGCATCTACCTCCGGCGGCCGCATTTCCTTCGCCAATATTAATATCAAAAGGGGTGGACACCGGCCCGTGAATTTTTACTGTATTCTCTGTGAACTCTAACCCACAAAGGTCTTTACAAAGGAAGACCTTAACCAAAGTGAAAGCAGCATTTTAAAGGAATCCTTGTAATAACACTATAGCAGAATGCCTCGATCACCTTCAATATCCTTTTCGTATGCTCTGAAATTCCCCTTGGAGACAGAAGTAACACTGCATTCTGCGTTTACGATAGTAGTGATAAAAATATCACAGGCAATGTACTGTCTATAGCCTACTCACGTAACAGGAATTACAACAATAAACTTACAACTAGAGCGTCTTTTGAAGAACACTGTATAATATGTAGTCGAGTCACATCCCACTCACAGACAGCAAGTGGCAGCACTAAAAAAGTGGTTCAAATGGCTCTGAACACTATGGTACTTACCATCTGAGGTCATCAGTCCCCTAGAACTTTAAACCTAACTAACCTAAGAACATCACACACATCCATGCCCGAGACAGGATTCGAACCTGCCACCGCAGCGGTCGCGCGGTTCCAGATTGAAGGCAGCACTAGCAATGGAGGGTATATAAATCATTTTCTCTTAATATAATTCTCTCACATACAATAATTTATGTTTTTATATACAGAATATAGTATTTCATTTAGATTAAAATAAATATCTCGCTTTTCACCTAAAAACTAATATACTCTTGTTATTTGACGTTCAGTCACGATAGCATTCTAACATTTTCATTTCTTTATGAGAAAAAAGATCTGCCGATATCTTGCTAAGTACAAATCCAGTTCTGTACATAACTCAGTACTATCGTTGTGGACATTTTATTCCCATCTGATCAAAATATAACAGGAGATTCTAGACAGTATTTCTTTTTATATTTCTAATTTCTCTGAATGACACTTGAAAATTTCTGAGAATTTCTGCATCCAGATCTGACGAAGAAGGAATCTCAATACTCTACTTGAAACTCTCTCAATTCCTGTACAGCCTCTTCAATTCCAATGGCCTGATAGGGTTAGCCGAGCGGTCTGGGGAGCTGTAGTCATGTGCGGCTGGTCCTGGCGGAGGTTCGAGTCCTCCCTCGGGCAGGGGTGTGTGTGTGTGTGTGTGTGTTTGTCCTTAGGATAATTTAGGTTAAGTAGTGTGTAAGCTTAGGGACTGGTGACCTTAGCAGTTAAGTCCCATAGGATTTCAAACACTTTTTTTTCAAGTCGTAGGCACCGAAATGCAAGGCGTGAGACCTCCGCTGCGTGAAACTTCCGCCTAAAGAAAATCCGCTCGGAGATCAGCTCTACATTTGTGTTCTCGCTATGATTCCGTAAAGAAAATTATTGCCTACACACTACCGTATGAGGTCCACATCTACATATACAGCCTGCAAACGACTGTGAAGTGCTTGGCAGAGGGTACATACAGAACAATGAGCAATGGGTTAGGGTTTCTTCCCTTTCCATTCGAGTATGGAACATACGAAGAACGACTGCTTTGAATGCAGTCCTGCACGCTGTAGCTAGTCTAATGTCGTCTTTGTAGTCCCAGCGGGAAATACCGGAAGATCAAAAAGTAAGGCAAAGCTAAGATGATGTTCTTTACAGGAACTGCTCAATATGTCCACCATCATTCCTCGACAATAGCTGTAGTTTTGAAATAATGTTGTGAACAGCACTGTAAAGCATGTCCGGAGTTATGGTGAGGCATTGGCGTCGGATGTTGTCTTTCAGCATCCATTGAGATGTCGGTCGATCACGATACACTTGCGACTTCAGGTAACCCCAAAGCCAATAATCGCACGGGCTGAGGACTGGGGACCTGGGAGGCCAAGAATGACGAAAGTGGCGGCTGAGCAGACGATCATCGCCAAACTACGTGCGCAAGAAATCTTTCACGCGTGTATCAAATTTTTTTTTGGTTCTAATAAAACCCTATGTCATTCCAAGCATTATTTCATGACTTATTAAGTTTTCAAATTTATACTGACTTTTTGATCACCTGGTATTCGTAGGAAGCTCAAATACAAAGGACAGTCACAGGAAAACGAGAGAAACTGGAAAAAAGGAAGTAAACTTTCCTCTATTTCAGAAGTAATCGCTATAATTGTCGATACATTTATCCTGCTGTGAGACAAGACTGTCAATGCCTTCAAGGAAAAATATTTGCTGTTGTCTACGGAGTCATGATTATATCCAGGCATGTACTTACTTCTTTCTCCGAAGGAAATCGGCGACCACGAACGTTCATCTACAGGGCGGATTGACCATCATCAGTTTCATAAAAATATTCACAGCTTCATGTTTGGTGAAATACAAAATCATTATCGTCAAATGATAAAACCATTTATTACACATTGTCCTCACATTATAACATAAAAGTTAGATCGTCGGTCTGTAAGAACTGTTAGGTAGGTAGGCTCGGCCGGCCGAAGTGGCCGTGCGGTTCTAGGCGCTGCAGTCTGGAACCGTGAGACCGCTACGATCGCAGGTTCGAATCCTGCCTCGGGCATGGATGGGTGTGATGTCCTTAGGTTAGTTAGGTTTAACTAGTCCTAAGTTCTAGGGGACTAATGAGCTCAGAACTTGAGTCCCATAGTGCTCAGAGCCATTTCAACCATTTTTTTTTAGGTAGGCTCGGTACCCGTGGTCTACAGGCAGCAACGAGGAATAACAAACTTTTGTTCTCACTGCCCGTCCCACTCGCCCCCACACCCCGGATTGGATCTAATTGTATCGTCCACACGTTTAACGTGATGCTTGATTGTCATTTTGTGGTGTTTAAGGTAAACTCCGTCACACTTTTGTTGTTGTTGTTGTTGTTGTGGTCTTCAGTCCTGAAACTGGTTTGATGCAGCTCTCCATGCTACTGTATCCTGTGCTAGCTTCTTCATCTCCCAGTACCTACTGCAACCTACATCCTTTCGAATCTGCTTAGTGTAGTTATCTCTTGGTCTCCCTCTACGATTTTTACGCTCCACGCTGCCCTCCAATACTAAATTGGTGATCCCTTGATGCCTCAGAACATGTCCTATCAACCGATCCCTTCTTCTGGTCAAGTTGTGCCACAAACTTCTCTTCTCCCCAATCCGATTCAATACTTCCTCATTAATTATGTGATCTACCCATCTAATCTTCAGCATTCTTCTGTAGCACCACATTTCGAAAACTTCTATTCTCTTCTTGTCCAAACTATTTATCGTCCATGATTCACTTCCATACATGGCTACACTCCATACAAATACTTTCAGAAATGACTTCCTGACACTTAAATCTATACTGGATGTTAACAAATTTCTCTTCTTCAGAAACTCTTTCCTTGCCATTGCCAGTCTACATTTTATATCCTCTGTACTTCGACCATCATCAGTTATTTTGCTCCCCAAATAGCAAAACTCCTCTACCACTTTAAGTGTCTCACTTCCTAATCTAATTCCCTCAGCATCACCCGACTTAATTCGACTACATTCCATTATCCTCGTTTTGCTTTTGTTGATGGTCATCTTATATCCTCCTTTCAAAACACCATCCATTCCGTTCAACTGCTCTTCCAAGTCCTTTTCTGTCTCTGACAGAATTACGATGTCATCGGCGAACCTCAAAGTTTTATTTCTTCTCCATGGACTTTAATACCTACTCCGAATTTTTCTTTTGTTTCCATCACTGCTTGCTCAATATACAGATTGAATAACATCGGGGATAGACTACAGCCCTGTCTCACTCCCTTCCCAACCACTGCTTCCCTTTCATGTCCCTCGACTCTTATAACTGCCATCTGGTTTCTGAACAAATTGTAAATAGCCTTTCGCTCCCTGTATTTTACCCCTGCCACCTTCGGAATTTGAAAGAGAGTATTCCAGTCAACATTGTCAAAAGCTTTCCCTAAGTCTACAAATGCTAGAAACTTAGGTTTGCCCTTCCTTAATCTAGCTTCTAAGATAAGTCGTAGGGTCAGTATTGCCTCACGTGTTCCAACATTTCTACGGAATCCAAACTGATCTTCCCCGAGGTCGGCTTCTACTAGTTTTTCCATTCGTCTGTAAGAACTCGCGTTAGTATTTTGCAGTCATGACTTATTAAACTGATAGTTCGGTAATTTTCACATCTGTCAACACCTGCTTTCTTTGGGATTGGAATTATTATATTCTTCTTGAAGTCTGAGGGTATTTCGCCTGTCTCATACATCTTCCTCACCAGATGGTAGAGTTTTGTCAGGACTGGCTCTCCCAAGGCCGTCAGTAGTTCCAATGGAATGTTGTCTACTCCAGGGGCATTGTTTCGACTCAGGTCTTTCAGTGCTCTGTCAAACTCTTCACGCAGTATCGTATCTCCCATTTCATCTTCTTCTACATCCTCTTCCATTTCCATAATATTGTCCTCAAGTACATCGCCATTGTATAGACCCTCTATATACTCCTTCCACCTTTCTGCTTTCCCTTCTTTGGTTAGAACTGGGTTTCCATCTGATCTCTTAATATTCATACAAGTGGTCCTCTTTTCTCCAAATGTCTCTTTAATTTTCCTGTAGGCAGTATCTATCTTACCCCTAGTGAGATAAGCTTCTACATCCTTACATTTGTCCTCTAGCCATCCCTGCTTAGCCATTTTGCACTTCCTGTCGATCTCATTTTTGAGACGTTTGTATTCCTTTTTGCCTGCTTCATTTACTGCATTTTTATATTTTCTCCTTTCATCAATTAAATTCAATATTTCTTCTGTTACCCAAGGATTTTTACTAGCCCTCGTCTTTTTACCTACTTGATCCTCTGCTGCCTTCACTACTTCATCCCTCAAAGCTATCCATTCTTCTTCTATTGTATTTCTTTCCCCCATTCCTGTCAATTGCTCCCTTATGCTCTCCTTGAAACTCCGTACAACCTCTGGTTCTTTTAGTTTATCCAGGTCCCATCTCCTTAAATTCCCACCTTTTTGCAGTTTCTTCAGTTTTAATCTACAGGTCATAAACAACATATTGTGGTCAGAGTCCACATGTGCCCCTGGAAATGGCTTACAATTTAAAACCTGGTTCCTAAATCTCTGTCGTACCATTATGTAATGTATCTGAAACCTTTCAGTATCTCCAGGCTTCTTCCATGTATACAGCCTTCTTTTATGATTCTTGAACCAAGTGTTACCTATGATTAAGTTGTGCCCTGTGCAAAATTCTACCAGGCGGCTTCCTCTTTCATTTCTTTGCCCCAGTCCATGTTCACCTACTACGTTTCCTTCTCTCCCTTTTCCTACTACCGAATTCCAGTCACCCATGACTATTAAATTTTCGTCACCATTCACTATCTGAATAATTTCTTTTATTTGATCATACATTTCTTCAATTTCTTCGTCATATTCAGAGCTAGTTGGCATATAAACTTGTACTACTGTAGTAGGTGTGGGCTTCGTATCTATCTTGGCCACAATAATGCGTTCACTATGTTGTTTGTAGTAGCTTACCCGCATTCCTATTTTAATATTCATTATTAAACCTACTCCTGCATTACCCCTATTTGATTTTGTGTTTATAACCCTGTAGCCACCTGCCACCGAACCTCACTAATTCCCACTATATCTAACTTTAACCTATCCATTTCCCTTTTTAAATTTTCTAACCTACCTGCCCGATTAAGGGATCTGACATTCCACACTCCGACCCATAGAACGCCAGTTTGCTTTCTCCTGATAACGACATCCTCTTGAGTAGTCCCCGCCCGGAGATCCGAATGGGGGACTATTTTACCTCCAGAATATTTTACCCAAGAGGATGCCATCATCATTTAATCATACAGTAAAGCTGCATGTCCTCGGGAAAAATTACGGCTGTAGTTTCCCCTTGCTCTCAGCCGTTTGCAGTACCTGCACAGCAAGGCTGTTTTGGTTATTGTTACAAGGCCAGATCAGTCAATCATCCAGACTGTTGCCCCTGCAACTACTGAAAAGGCTGCTGCCCCTCTTCAGGAACCACACGTTTGTCTGGCCTCTCAACAGATACCCCTCCGCCATGGTTGCACCTACGGTACGGCTGTCTGTATCACTGAGGCACGCAAGCCCCCCCCCCCCCCCCCCTCCCACCAACGGCAAGGTCCATGGTTCATGGGGGAGTTGCGCTTTTGTCCCTACGTAATTCTAAAATGCGTAAAGGACTGAATATAAGGAGCCATCGGATTGCGATATTGGAAAGATAAGTGGTCAGCACATTTGTATGTTTCCCATGAATTTAAGATTTTTAAACGGAGCCACTAATTTTGCTTTAAGCATCTCTTCTGATTGTGTATATTATTCGTTCTTCTCTGTTAATTACTGCCATTCATCTCAGGATTTAGTACTTCTCGTTTGCCCTGTGCTAAGGTCCACAGCCTGTAGCCTCATAAATAATAATAACATATTCAGACTTTTGGTCATTCATAAGCACGCAATGCAATCAAAACTGCTTCTCTGATTGTTGTACGTTGTTCCAATACACGAATATCGAAGGCCGACACCGAACAACAGTCGATTTGTAGTAACATTCAGATATTGACTAAACACGTCATTAACAGTGCTTTAGCTCGCTAACTAAACGAATATTTACGTTTTATAAAAACTTTACTGTCATGTTTCGGGCCTAGCTTATCATCAGGGTACCATACAGAAACCTGATACCAAGCATTATACCACACGGTAAATCCACACGAAGTACCTCATGTGTCACAGACGGACAGGTGAAAGCGCGGCCATTACCGCATGACTCGGTACTTACCACTAAGTTTTTTCAGGTATTCTGATGATGGTTGTGACGGTCGGCTGGCTTTGGCAGTCAGTCAATAGATGTTAGCCCTACGGATGTTGGTATGACCAACTCAGCTGTCACTGACGTGTCATTTCGTCAAAGCCGAGATGTCTTAAAAAGTTGCGGTTTTACTCAGGAATCGTAATATTCAAGTTCGTCCTTGCTAATTTGTCTAGCTCAGCGATGACAGATTCTGATCACAATGTACGGTTTTATTCACTTATAAACAGTGATCTTTCTTGGGCGATTTAATTCAAGGCCGTTTTTGTAAGGGATCTCCCTGAAGTGATTTTTACATTATGGAAGTTCTTGAGCAGGTCCTTGAGTAGACAGTGTACGAGAAAGCCCCCCCGACAGATGATGCGTGACGTGGTCTGTGCCCGAAATGGGTCGAAATAAAGGTCTCATAACAAGTGGATTCTTGTTATTTTGTGAGCTGAAACAGTGTTACCGACGTGTTCGGGTAATTGCAGAAAGGCCGCCTAACTGATTTCACACAATATGATCAGTTCAGATGTCAAGTTGGCGTCAGCACTGGCTGTGTTATCCGTTGGTCCCCACGAAGCGCTGTCGTATCAGGAAGCGTCTGGCGGTGTTTTCCCGACAAACTAATTATCGAACTGTCGCCACCGCGAGACGGCCGAGCTGCTCCCCTCCCCGCCTGCTGCCACGTGCGGCAGGTCCGCGCACAGTGGAGCTCCAACGCTCATCTGGCCCGGCTAATTAGCTAACAGCGCCTGGCCGCAGTTTGGCCATCACCAGCAGCTTCCGATGGCGATGCAACGCACCAGCGCGCCCACCCAGGAGACGTCGGGGGAGTCTGCACACGTGAGTTCGCGCCGCGCGAATTTACACGTACAATCGTGACGTTTCCCTCTCTCAACAGAGTGGGCCAACGCTACACAGAGTTCAAGCTAACCACAAATTCGGTCCACCCCAGGGAAGCCATGGAAATACTGGAGCGGCTTTGCTAAGCCCACAACATGACAGCTATTTTCGTTTTTTTACCAGGCGACTATTTTTTTTCCAAATAAAATGCTCCTATATAGAGAGGGACAGTATAACACTAGGTTCAAGCAAACTACAATACTGGCCATTAAAATTACTACACCCAGATAAAATGCAGATGATAAACGGGTATTTATTGGACGAATATATTATACTAGAACTGACATGTGATTACATTTTCACGCAGTGTGGGTGCACACTTCCTGAGAAATTAGTACCCAGAACTACCACCTCTGGCCCTAATAACGGCCTTGATATGCCTGGACATTGAGTCAAATAGAGCTTGGATGGCGTGTACAGGTACAGGTACCCATGTAGCTTCAACACGATACCACAATACATCAAGAGTAGTGACTGGCGTATTGTGACGAGCCAGTTGCTCGCCCACCCTTGACCAGACGGTTTCAATTGGTGAGAGATCTGGAGAATGTGCTGGCCATGGCAGCCGTCGACCATTTTCTGTGTCCAGAAATGCCCGTACAGGACCTGCAACATGCGGTCGTACATTATCCTTCTCAAATGTAGGGTTGCGCAGGAATCAAATGAAGGGTAAGAGCCACGGGTTGTAACACATCTGAAATGTAACGTCTACTGTTAAAACTGCCGTCAATGCGAACACGAGGTGAGTAAGACGTGTAAGCAATGGCACCCCATACCATCACGCCGGGTGATACGCCAGTATGGCAATGACGAATACATCCTTCCAATGTGCGTTCAGCGCGATGTCGCCACAAACGGATGCGACCAGATCCGAAAAATGACGTTTTGCCATTCGTGCACCCAGGTTCGTCGCTGAGTACACCATCGCAGGTGCTTCTCTCTGTGATGCAGTGTCAAGGCTAACCGGAGCCATGATTTCCGATTTGATAGTCCATGCTGCTGCAAACGTCGTTGAACTGTTCTTGCAGATGGTTGTTGTCTTGCAAACGTCCCCATGTGTTTACTCAGTGATCAAGACGTGGATCCACGATCCGTTACAGCCATGCGGATAAGATGCCTGTCATCTCGACTGCTAGTGATACGAGGTCGTTGGCATCAGCACGGCGTTCCATATTACCGTCTTGAACCCACTTATTCCATATTCTGCTAACAGTAACTGGATCTCGACCAACGCGAGCAGCAATGTCGCGATACGATAAACCGCAATCCGCGATAGGCTACAATCCGACCTTTATCAAAGTCTGAAACATGATGGTACGCATTTCTCCTCCTTATACGAGGCATCACAACAACGTTTCACCAGGCAACGCCAGTCGACAGTTGTTTGTCGACTTCATCTTCGTTGGGTAGCAATTTTAATAGCCAGTAGTGTACAAATCTGGTCCGCCTAGGGAAGCTATGGAAATACTGGAGAGGCGTGGCTAAGCCTATATCACGATCCTTCATTTCGTTTATTTAACTGACGACAATTTTTTTAAAAATAAAACGCTCCTACGTAGGTGAAGGTGATCTATCTAACTGCGGGTGGAATAAGCCCTTCTATTCGCCACCACACTAGAAGGGGGAAGGGTGCCGTGTCCCAAGCCCCAGTCGCCTTTAACACGTGGCACAGACGCGGAGTACTTATTTGACGAAAAGATGAGTGGAACTGGATCGTTTGGAAAAGAGGAAAAATCTCCCCCCTTATCCACGTCTGAACCCGGGACATATAAGAACAAAAAACTAATCAAGTGTGTATGCAGTTACCACGAATCACCCCTTTACGTAGTCACCTACATTTATTTAATCACTTTTGGCAGCCTTTAATACTAAACCGCCCAAAATCGTAAATAAGTGAGCCTGCACCACAAAATTTTGACCCCGTGAGACAAGGACAATCCACCAACTGTAATACATCAGGGCCCCTTCTGACTCCCCATTTTCCGAAGACCCAGCAGTTTAAGGGATCGGTGATCTACGAATATCCACTTCAGAAAAAGGCATAACAATATGTCGAAATAAATTAACATCTCCTCCGAACACACTGGAACGGAGCGATAAAATAAGAGACCTGAAAATATTTGAACGAAATGCTTGACTCACTAGCAATAAGGACACGTTTGTGTCCAATCATCCCTCATGCAGACCAAGATATTCTTTTCAAATTCCATCGTGAACTTCATATTGGGATGCAGACATTAGTACGCAGTGTTAATCGTAAACGCACTCATGCGGACCGATATCTTCATGCATCAAGTTGCCATCCATCGTACTAACGCAATGGTGTCCTACGGACATTGGTAGAAAGAGCTTACACCATCTCGGATGCAGATAGTTTGACACAAAAACTGGATCCTTCTAAAAGCTGTGTTCAAGCAAAAAACATCATACACACAAACCCGAAGATTGCAAGAGCCGACAAATGCGAAAATTATCGCACAGTCTGCTCAACAGTTCATGCATCCAAGTTTCTCGAAAGTATAATATGTAGAAGAAAGGGAAAGAAAGTTGAGGATATGTTAGATTACGATCAGTTTGGCTTTAGGAAAGGTAACGGCATCAGAGAGGCAGTTCCGACGTTACGATTCATAAAGGAAGCACCAGTGAAGGAATATCTGGATACGTTCACAGGAATTTTTGACCTGGAAAAAAGTTCTACATTGTAAAATGGTGCAAGATGTTCGAAATTTTGAAAAAATAGGGCTAAGCCATAGGGAAAGGCGGGTAACGTGCAATATGTACAGGAACCAAGAGGGAACAAGAACATTGGAAGACCAAGAATGAAGTAGTCAGATTAAGAAGGGTGTAAGACAGGGATGTAGTTCAATATATACATCGAAGTAGAAATAAAAGTAATGTTCAGGAGTGGGAATAAAATCCACGGCGAATGGATATTAGTGATAAGATTTCTGATGATATAGCTCCCTGAGTCAAAGTGAAGAAGAATTGCAGGATGGATCGAATAAAATAAACAGTCTAATGAGTACAGAATATGGATTTAGAGTAAATCAAAGAAAGACCAAAGTAACGAGAGGTAGCAGAGATGAGAACAGCGAGAAACTTAGCATTATACTACGGAATCACGAATTCTGCTAACTAGGAAGAAAAATAACCTACGACGTTCGGAACAAGGAGGCCATAAAATGAAGACTAGAACTTGTGAAAAAGCCAGTACTGGCCAAGGAAAGTGTGCCAGTATGAAATTTCTGAGAATGTACGTTTTGAGCTCAGCATTGCATGGTAATGAAACATGGGCTATGGGAAAACTGGGACTGAAGAGAATCAAAGGCTTTGAGATGTGATGCCACAGAATAATGCTGAAAATTAGGTGGATTGATAAGGTAAGGAATGAGGAGATTTACCGCAGAATCGGGAAGGAAAGATAGGCATGGAAAACACTGAGAAGAAGAAAGTACAGGATGGTAGTACATCTGTTAAAGCATCAGGGGACAATTTCTATCGTAGTAGACGGGACTGCAGAGCGTAAAAACTGCAGAAAAAGACAGATTGGAATATATATTCATATTGTGTACGTAGATACGTAAAACGTGCAAGAGGGAAACCATTATGTGCTTATGAGAGTTGATGGCAGCAGACCGTATTATTCGTTTCGAACCTCTTGATAAGTATGGAAGTGTGATTACGCATGTCAATCACATCGCTATTACGGGCAGCATGGGGTTCACGCCTGAGCCTCAAGACGTGCGCTAGCAGCGCGTGTCGGTGTTTCAAGCGTCAACTTCGCGTCTCAAGATCTCGGGGTGTAATGGGAATATTGCGATGCAATCAACGCCATTGTGTATGTGCTTTGTCATGCTATGGATTGCTGAAGAAAAAATAAAGGAGGTCCATTTAAAAAAAAAAACATAAGTTTGTGTTAAAAATCACATAGGCTTTCGTCTTAGAATGTTTCCAAATATGTACATTTATGGGCCCCAGCCCTAAATTGATACCGGTGAAAGTCGTTTTCCAATAGCTGTTATTGTTCCAGAGATATTTTGGGTGGACAAGATAGCTGGGACACCCTGTATGTATTATGACTTTTGAACAATATTAAGGTTCAAATGGCTCTGAGCACTATGGGACTTAACATCTGTGGTCATCAGTCCCCTAGAAATTAGAACTACTTAAACCTAACTAACCTAAGGACATCACACACATCCATGCCCGAGGCAGGATTCGAACCTGCGACCGTAGCACAATATTAAGGTAAATACATTGTTTGTTCTCCATCAAAATCCTTCATTTGCTAACTATTCCTATCAGGAGTTATTGCCTTCAGTAGTTACAATCTTTTATTTAGCTGGCAGTATTGACGCTCGCTGTATTGCAGTAGTTCGAGTAACGAAGATTTTTGTGAGGTAAATGATTCATGAAAGGTGTAGGTTATTGTTGGTCGGGGCCATTCTTTTGTAGGGAGTATTGAAAGTCAGATTGCGTTGCGCTGAAAATATTCTGTGTCAGTTTAATGTTGATCAGAATAAGTAAAGAGAGAAATGCGTAAGAACGTTCGGTTTTGCTCAGCTGTTTGCAAATCAAATAACGTAAGAGGTTTAGCAGCATTGTCATTTATAAATTTTTTCTTAGGGGATGTTTCAAACTACATAAGAAATCCAAGCATCATCGGAAACAAAACAGAGGTAGAAACATTAAATGTCTTGTTGAGAGAGCCAATAGAATTTGCACGTCGGAACACCTGGACGCCGAATTGAAGAATCTGAATCACGCTATATAGAAGAATGTCTATTCAGGCAAAGAAGTAAATAGGGCTCTGAGGCCGAATAACAGTAGGAGAAAGGACAAAGATAAAACACAGCGATGGAAGAACACGGTTTTTAACCCCCTTTTACCAAAAACGTAACTGATCTGATCAGGTCGGCAAGATTTTACACAGAAATGACATCGGCAAAGAAATGCTGTTGATGAACAGTTTTCACAGAATCTTTGGTGGTGAGGAGCTCGTATTCTTAGCCTATAAAAATATTATAATAATATTTATAAAGCGAATTTTTCATACAAACATACGGATTAAAATGGAACAATGCCTATTGACATTAACAGCCTAGGAGTAGGGTAAATTAGAATGTGTGCAGTGTCTGTTGTTGGATTCTAGCACGAGTCCTTTGCGAGGTATCGTATTTTGGAAAGCTCTCACTTGGACACTTGTTTGTGTCATTCAACGTGTGTAGTTGCTAGGTATGATGTTATATTTGCTTACAGTGTGCTTGTGTGTTCCTTGAGTGCATTGCGACTTGATATTCACGTAGTGTGTGACAGTCCAAGCACCAGGTCGTGAGTGGTTGGTTGGTTGTGTTGGGGAAGGAGACCAGACAGCGAGGTCATCGGTCTCATCGGATTAGGGAAGGACAGGGAAGGAAGTCGGCCGTGCCCTTTGAAAGGAACCATCCCGGCATTTGGCTTGAGCGATTTAGAGAAATCACGGGAAACCTAAATCAAAATGGCTGGACGCGGGATTGAACCGTCGTCCCCCCGAATGCGAGCCCAGTGTCTAACCACTGCGCCACCTCGCTCGGTGTCGTGAGTGGACGATGGGATTAACCAACGCAGAAAAAGCCGACATGCTCCTTGTGTACGGAGAGCGTAGAAATAATGCAGTTCGTTCTTGTACGGTGTATGCGGCAATACGCCCCATTAGACGCCATCCATCTCGGTAATTATTTATCAATTTCTTCAACCGGTTACTTGAAAGTGGTAGTGCAACACCTAGACATCGTAACAAAAGGAAACATGTGATGACAGAAGAGGAGGAAATTACTAAGGTTGCTGCTGTGGCAGTTGGTCCCCAAGTTGGGTCCCGCACAGTCGCACGAGGAAGTGGCGAAAGTGACAAAGGTTCAACCCTTACGACATCTTTCTATAAGCATGTAAACGATTATGAGAATCTTCATAACTCCTGTACAAAGGCTTTAAGACAGGGTTCTCCTCACGTGCCACGTATATTGTTTAGTGATGAAGCTACATTTATCAATCACGGCCAGGTAAACCACCGAAGAATGCACTGTTGGTACGTTGACAGTCCCCGTTGGCTTGGTCAGTGGGAACGCCAGCGTCCATGGACTGTGAATGTTTGATGTGGGATAGTGAAACATCAGCTCATATACTCGTTTTTCATTAACGGAACATTGAGAGCGCACAAGGATAGCAGCCTCTTGTCAGCCCATCTTCCACGGATGCTACAAGACTTTGCTCTGGAGACCAGGGGAACCTGTGGTGCCAACATGGTGGCTGTCCACACTAGATTGCAGGAAGTACCACAGGATGTCTTCACGAATTGTTTCCAAACCTTTGACGCAGAGGAACTATACCCTGCCAGCCTGTTCCTCAGATTGCCACCTGTAGACTTTTTTCTGGGGGGGGGGGGGGGGGGGGGGGGGGGGGGGAAGCTGAAAGTTGCTTCCGCAAGGACATGCCCGTTACACGACGAGCAGCGTGCTGGGACATCTCCGTTGAAATGCTAGCATATATGCAGCACTCGTTCTATACCAGACTGGAAGCGTGTATTTCAGCTTCCTGCGGTCATTTTGGATGCAACCTGTGATGAGAAGTCGTCTCGTTGTTGGTCCGAATACACATAACTAGTGTATGCACTTGCATCGTTTTTTAGTGTGTGTTTCTACTGGTTATGTAAAAGTGTAGGTGTGGGACCTTTTCAAAATACAATATCTCGTAAACTACTTGCATAAGAATCCTACAACAACCATCACAGACATTCTAATTTACCCTACTTTTAGTCTGCTAATTTCAAAAGACATTGTTCCATTCAAAACAGTGTATATTTGCACAAAAAATACACTGCCTAATTATTATTACAGTCTACATCTATATCAACATGGTTACTCTGCAATTCACACTTAAGTGCCTCGCAGAGGGTTCATCGAACCGTTTTCATACTACTTCTCTACCATTCCACTCTGGAACGGTGCGTGGGATAAAGGAACACCTAAATCTTTCCGTTCGAGCTCTGATTTTATTATTATGATCATTTCTCCCTACGTAGGTGGGTGTCAACAAAATATTTTCGCATTTGGAAGAGAAAGTTGATGATTGAAATTTCGTAAATAGATCTCATCGCAAAGAAAACCGCCTTGTTTCAGTGACTGCCACCCCAACTCGCGTATCATATTACTGACACTCTCACCCCTATTGCGCGATAATACGAAACGGGCTGCCCTTCTTTGCACTTTTTGGATGTCCTCAGTCAATCCTACCTGGTAAGGGTCCCACACCGCGCAGCAATATTCTAGCAAATGGCGGACAAGTGTAGTGTAGGCTGTCTCATTAGTGGGTTTGTCGCATTTTCTAAGTGTTTTGCCAACAAAGCGCAGTCTTTGTTTCTCCTTCCCCACAATATTATATATGTGGTCTTTCCAATTTATGTTGCTGGTAATTGTAATTCCTAGGTTGTTGTTGTTGTGGTCTTCAGTCCAGAGACTGGTTTCATGCAGCTCTTCATGCTACTCTATGCTGTGCAAGCCTCTTCATCTCCCAGTACTTACTGCAACCTACATCCTCCTGAATCTGTTTAGCGTATTCATCTCTTGGTCTCCCTCTACGATTTTTACCCTCCACGCTGCCCTCCAATACTAAATTGGTGATCCCTTGATGCCTCAGAATATACCCTACCAACCGATCCCTTCTTCTAGTCAAGATGCGTCACAAATTTCTCTTCTCTCTAATTCTATCCAATACCTTCTGATTAGTTATGTAATCTACCTAACTACTTAGTCGAATTGACAGCCCTTAGATTTGTGAAATTGATGGTATGCCCAAAATTTATCGGATTTCTTTTAATACTCACGTGGTTGACCTCGGACTTTGTTTAGTGCCACTTGCCACTTTTCGCACCATACGAAAATTCCCTCTAAATCATTTTTTACTTGGAATTGATCGTCTGATGATTTTACTAGGCGGTAAATTACAGAGCCATCGTGAAACAACCAAAGGGAGCTGCTCAGATTATCGCCTAGATCACTTATGCAAATCAGGAAGAGCAGAGGGCCTATGACACTACCTTGTGGAACGCCAGATATCCCTTCTGTTCTACTCGATGATTTACCGTCTATCACTACGAATTGTGACCTCTCTGGGAGGAAGTCACGAATCCAGTCACACATCTGAGACGATCATATGCACACAGTTTGATTAATAGTCGCTTGTGAGGAACGGTATCAAAAGCCTTTTGGAAATCTAAGAATATGGAATCGATCTGAGACGCCTTGTCGAAGCACTCGTTACTTCATGGAATAAAGAGCTGCGTGGCACAAGAACGATATTTTCTGAATCCGTGTTGGTTATTTATCAATAAGCCATCTTCTACAAGGTGATTCATAATGTTCGAATACAGTATATGTTCCAAAGTCCTACTGAAAATTGAGGTCAGTGATATGGGTCTGTAGTTCAGTGGGTTACTCCTGCTTCATTTCTTGTTGAATGGTTAACCATAGACCCCTGGTTACCAGTATATTCTGTGAAAACTAGATACCAGTAGCACTGTCATTTCCACAATGTTTGCCTAATAAGCTTTAGCTGATGAACGTCTAATCATAGGGACAATTTTGACAGAAAGGATGAAGCCTTTAAAATCAGTGATATACAGCGTGAGTCACCTAACGATACCGCTGGATATATTTCGTAAACCACGACAAATACTGACGAACCGATTCCACAGACCGAACGTGAGAGGAGGGGCTAGGGAAATTGTTTAATGCAAACCATACAAAAATGAACGGAAGTATGTTTTTTACCACAAACCTAATTTTTTTAAAATGGAACCACGTTACTTTTGTTAGCACATCTGAACATATAAGCAAATACGTAATCAGTGCCGTTTGTTGCATTGTAAAATGTTAATTACATCCGGAGATATTGTAACCTAAAGTTGACGGTTGAGTACCACTTCTCCGCTGTTAGATCATACATCGCGTTGCTACAGAATGATCTACCAACGTTGCTCGAAAATGTCCCACTGGAAACGCGTCGACGTATGTGGTATCAACATGATGGTGCACCTGCACATTCCACAATGAACACTAGACTGACCCCTTGACAGGGTGTTCGACGGGCGTTTCATAGGACGTGGAGGACGCATAAATTGGCCAGCCCGTTCTCCTGATCTTACACCTCTGCACTTCTTTCTGTGGGCTACGTTAAAGGAGAATGTGTAACGTCATGTTTCTACAACCCCAGAGGATATGAAACAACGTATTGTGGCAGCCTGCGGCGACATTACACCAGATGTACTGCGGCGTGTTCGACATTCATTACGCCAGAGACTGCAATTGTGTGCAGCAAATGATGGCCACCACATTGAACATCTATTGGCCTGACTTGTCGGGACACACTCTATTCCACTCCGTAATGGAAAACGGAAACCACGTGTGTACGTGTACCTCACCCCTCGTGGTACTGTACATGTGCGTCAGTGAAAAAGACCAATAAAAAGGTGTTAGCATGTGGACGTAATGTGCCGTTCCAGTCTCTTCTGTACCTAAGGTCCATCACCGTTCCCTTTGGATCCCTACGTAATTCGGTGCTCTCCGATACACACGATCGAACAGTGGAGGAGTGGTATTCAAGCGTCCACTTTAGGTTACAATGTCTCCGGATGTAACTAACATTTTACAATGCAACAAACGGCACTGATTACGTATTTGTTTATATGTTCAGATGTGCTAACAAAACTAACGGGGTTCCATTTAAAACCGTAGGTTTGTGTCAAAAACAAAGTTCCGTGCATTTTGTATGATTTATATTAAACAATTACACTAGCCCCTGTCCTCACGTTCGGTCTGTGGAATTGTTTCGTCAGTATTTGATGTGGTTTACGAAATGTATCCAGCGGTAACGTTAGGTGTATAGACAGTGGCTCTGCAGAATCGATAGATAAGATTTTGCTTTACGGCCGGCAATAGATTTATCTCTGACGAAGAGTATCTATGCTGGTCACGTGTAAACTCAACTTTCCCCACTTTACACAATATTTCTCTCGCTGTCCGACGTCCGACTGGTCAGTCGCTATGAACACCTCCACAGACGTCCAGAGCAGATCTGGACGAAGCGTCAAGAACTGAAAAGTTTCGCCGCGCGGTCTAGGGCGCTGCAGTCATGGACTGTGCGGCTGGTGCCGGAGGAGGTTCGAGTCCTCCCTCGGGCATGGGTGCGTGTGTTTGTCCTTAGTATAATTTAGGTTATGTAGAGTGTAAGTTTAGAGACTGATGTCCTTAGCAGTTAAGTCCCATAAGATTTCACACCCATTCTGAAAAGTTTCATCGGCCCGCAAGACTCATCCGCAACTGAATATTTAACTGCTTCGTTTAACCGCCTATAACGGCTCGTTAAGTTGATCTGTGGTTCGCCCGAAACTGGCACGGGCGGAGTGGTGTACGCTGCCTGCTCATCTGTTGTTTCCAGACGCCAGACGCGGCCGTATCCGCATCAAGTCCGTCACGTGGCCGCTCGTCGTAAACATGGCAGGCAGTATGGATGACGGACGGCCGCCAGCGGGCTCGAGCCGGGCCGCGCTGCCGTTATTAGCCCGCGCGCTGCGCTGCTCCCCGCCGTCGTAATTATCATTGTGCGCCGGCTAGGCCGGCTCCCAGCCCGTCGATCGCGTCTGTCGGACGCCGCCGACCGGCGCTCCAGTGACGTTGCTTAATCGCCGAATTAATACATCGGATCCGCCGTAATCAGGATGCGTGGCGAGGGGTGGGAGTCGCTTCACACGCGCCCACCCCCTTCTCCCGACACCCCCTCTCTGTCATAACTTGCGCTCGCTCTGCTGCCACCGGATGCGAGAGCGCTGCGTTGCCGGCGCAGTGCTTGCCAACTGCCGCGTCGACTGTGCACGCTGAGAACAATCGCGCGTCGCTACCTGCTCGCCCGCCGGGCCAGCCAATTCTGGCGCGAGTGCGGTGGAAACTAGA
Organism: Schistocerca gregaria; assembly: GCF_023897955.1. Taxonomy (NCBI): domain Eukaryota; kingdom Metazoa; phylum Arthropoda; class Insecta; order Orthoptera; family Acrididae; genus Schistocerca; species Schistocerca gregaria. Next base: position 696,661,367 of record NC_064921.1, on the reverse strand, counting down.
ACGAGCGCTCCACGCTGATGACAGCGCTATCCTTCAGGCTGATTACTTCCATCCGTTCATTTGTTTCTCAGAATCAGAATACCACCCTCCCTTCCACTCACATTCTTTCCTCCATTTCTCTGTCTGCCTCTCTCTCTCTCTCTCTCTCTCTCTCTTTCTCTCTCTCCTTCTCTCTCGCTGTGTGAGTGAGTGTGTGTGTGTGTTTAGTTTATACACTGTGTGAAGGCACCTGCCTGCTCGTAAGGTTTAATGAAGCTATGTGCGCTACTGGCGTGCTGCTAGTCCTACGAATATTAAGTGGGATAAGCAGTAAAGCACCTGACGCGGACGGGCTGCTTCATTACCAGGTGCAGACATTGCGTATGTCCTATTACAAAGCACGCCAGTTTTAATTGTGAAATTTCTCTGTAAACGATCTCGCACTCCCGTCATATGTTCGACATCTACATCTACATCTACATTTATACTCCGCAAGCCACCCAACAGTGTGTGGCGGAGGGCACTTCACGTGCCACTGTCATTACCTCCTTTTCCGGTTCCAGTCGCGTATGGTTCGCGGGAAGAACGACTGCCGGAAAGCCTTCGTGCGCGCTCGAACCTCTCTAATTTTACATTCGTGATCTCCTCGGGAGGTATAAGTAAGGGGAAGCAATATATTCGATACCTCATCCAGAAACGCACCCTCTCGAAACCTGGCGAGCAAGCTACACCGCGATGCAGAGCGCCCCTCTTGCACAGTATGCCACTTGAATTTGTGCTAAACATCTCCGTAACGCTAACACGCTTACCAAATAACCCTGTGACGAAACGCGCCGCTCTTCTTTGGATCTTTTCTATCTCCTCCGTCAAACCGACCTGGTACGGATCCCACACTGATGAGCAATGCTCAAGTATAGGTCGAACGAGTGTTTCGTAAGCCACCTCCTTTTTTGATGGACTACATTTTCTAAGGACTCTTCCAATGAATCTCAACCTGGTACCCGCCTTACCAACAATAAATTTTATATGATCATTCCACTTCAAATTGTTCCCCACGCATATTCCCAGATACAACAGGAAGGGTCGGTGTAATCAGATATACAGGGTGGTCCATTGATCGTGACCGGGTCAAATATCTGACGAAATAAGCGTCAAACGAAAAAACTTAAAAGACCGAAACTTGTCTAGGTTGAAGGGGGAAACCAGATGGCGCTATAGCTGGCCCGCTAGATGGCGCTGCCATAGGTCAAACGGATATCAACTGCGTTTTTTGAATAGGAACCCCCGTTTTTATTACATATTAGTGTAGTATGTATAGAAATATGAATGTTTTAGTTGGACCACTTTTTTCGCTTTGTGATAGATGGCGCTGTAATAGTCACAAACGTTAAGTACGTGGTATCACGTAACAATCCGCCAGTGAGGACGCATTTACTTTGCTTATCATCCGCCACCACATAGAATGAGAGTTTCCGCACGTTCCAAATCTGCAGGAGTCACTGCTGTGTGCACCCGGTCGGTACGTAGAAGATCGGACGAGTTTGCGTTAACCTTGTTGCTATGGTAACAAACGCGTCGTCCAACGACTCGCTATGCTTTTGTTCACTGGCACCTAGCCACAGACATTCTGCAATCGCTCATTAATATCAGTGATGCTCTGGTTTTAGCCAAAAGAAACTCGATGACAGCCATTTTGACGGATATGTGAGGCTCCGCCACCTATTGGAAAGTCATGGAGCTACAAGGGGCTGAAGCGGAAATATTCTGCAATTATCCACAACAAATTCCGCATTTTTTCAACCAATACTGTTCCATTATTTATAGAACGTCCCTCATAGATACAGTATTAACGGAAGTTTCCACAAAATGGCGAGTGATTTCAACATTTAATTTGTGCGCCATATTTTAATTCTGGAAATTTGTTCGTCCTGTTCTACCACCAAAGTTCAGTTTGACAGTGTGCCCAGCCGTAGAGGAGACATTGGCGCTGCCAGAGTTGGTAGCTTTGATTATTAAAATTTAACACTGTAAACGCCTAAATCGCCTGCAAGTTGGATAATATATTTTCGTGCTGTAATGTACATCCACAATTTTTTTTTCTATTCTTCCTGGTGTGCGTTTTAAGGTTCAAATGGCTCTGAGCACTATGGAACTTAATTTCTGAGGTTATCAGTCCCCTAGAACTGAGAAATACTTAAACCTAACTAACCTAAGAACATCACACACACCCATGCCCGAGGCAGGATTCGAACCTGCGACCGTATCGGTCGCGCGGTTCCAGAATTAAGCACCTAGAACCTCTCGGCCAGCGTTTTAAGGGCCCGCAATGTCCTTCTTAGAGTACCATTCTGCTATCAACAGAGGAGTTTGGTGTTGACTGGGCATTTGAAATTGTTGTGTTGTACTAGATATTCAACTTCGCCAACATACAGCTGTAAAAATGGATGTATGGGAGAACTGTGCGGATATATGAAAAAAAGGACATTCACAGACCGAAATAAGGAGGTGTGGGTGATGCAGGTTGAGGAGTCCAAAAATAGAGCAAGCAGGCTTTTATTAGTAATGAAATCTGCTGGTCGTTTTCGCAGCGCAAGTTCCAGTGAGATTCATAGTTCAAATCAAAGTGTCCTGGTGATATATAGTAACGTTATCAAGCCATTCAGCAAAGGATGGAAGTGGAACGTGGTGCTTCTATTGCTTAACGAAATGTACGGCACTTGAGCCTATTGGGAGGAGTGACGTGTGGGGGGGGGGGGGGGGGGGCGGCACTCAGTAGATGAGCCGAGTGGCGGTGCGTGTGCGTAAACGGCTGCGTGTGAAGTCGGCTGTCCCTGCCCGTGGCGGTGAGCGCGGTGTCCACGCACTCCTCACTCCATAATAGGACTCGTGCTGTTAATTGCTTCTTTCATTAGCGAAATAGCCACGCCGCCTGTGCGCTGACCCCAGGCTTCATTAATACTTGTCAGCCCGCAGATATCGATCTCGTATCTCTCCCTTTTGTCATTTCCATTACCCGGCGCTACCGATAAGAGCGCTTTTCAAGTACTCGAGCACAATGATTACGTTCTTATCGTACTGGACACAAGGAAAGAAGCGAAGTCAAGCGAGCCAGTAATGCGATTTACTACCAAATTATGTGAGGCATATTGACGCATTGGGCTGTTGCAAGACAGGAAAACTTACGATTTGGGCCTACAGATCAGTTAATATCATTACGTGTTTCTATTCGGTTAATTTCTAAAGCGTATACTGAATACACTGCACTTTTCCTACCAGAAACAGACTCAAAGCTTTCGAAATATTATACAATGAGAGCATCTGCTTGCAACTTTATAACTTATTACAATTTTTCCCGTTAGATACTGCATTTCGTTAGTCACTCTCTTCAGCAAGCAAAAATGGTTCAAATGGCTCTGAGCACTGAGGGACTTAACTGCTGCGGTCATCAGTCCCGTAGAACATAGAACTACATAAACCTAACTAACCTAAGGACATCACACACATCCATGCCCGACGCAGGATTCGGACCTGCGACCGCAGCAGTCCCACGGTTCCAGACTGTAGCGCCTAGAACCGCTCGGCCACCCAGGCCGGCTTTCAGCAAGCAGTAAAAATTTACAAAATGGTATACTTGTAGTACCCTTAGTAGTATGCCTACTATACAGGGTGGTCCCTTGATCGTGACCGGACCAAATAAATCACGAAATAAGTGTCAAACGAAAAAAACTACAAAGAACGAAACTCGTCTAGCTTGAAGGGGGAAACCAGGTGGCGCTATGGTTGGACAGCTAGATGGCGCTGCCATAGGTCAAACGGAAATCAACTCCGTTTTTTTAAAAAAATAGGAACCCCCGTTTTTATTACATATGCGTGTAGTACGTAAAGAAATATGAATGTTTTAGTCGGACCACGTTTTTCGATTTGTGATAGATGGCGCTGTAATAGTCACAAACATAGGGCTCACAATTTTAGACGAACAGTTGGTAAGATGTAGGATTTTTAAATTAAAATACAGAACGTAGGTACGTTTGAACATTTTATTTCCGTTGTTCCAATGTGATATTTCGCCAGAAGATAATGAGTATGTCACTCGTCGAAACGTCGCAGTTTGAAGACACTGCCACCCGGCTGGAAACCCGAGAACTCTGCGCCAGCTGTATACGCCGGGAAAGCATACACTCACATTTGTGATACATGTACCTTTGCGAACTTATCATTTCTGAGAACGCTTGCTGTTGCAGCGTGATTACCTGTAAATACCACATTGATGCAATAAATGCTAAAATGCTGTCCGTTAAACTCAATGCAATTGGTAATACGTGTAACGACATTCCTCTCAACAGCAAGTAGTTCACCTTCCTTAATGTTCGCACATGCATTGACAACGCGCTGAAGCATATTGTCAGGCGTTGTCGGTGGACCACGATAGCAAATATCGTTCAATTTTCCTCACAGAAAGAAATCCTGGGAGGTCAGATCCGGTGAACGTGCCGACCATGGTATGGTGCTTCGACGACCAATCCCCCTGTCATGAAATATGCTATTCAGTACCTTTTCAACCGCACGCGAGCTATGTGCCGGACATCCATCATGTTGGAAGTACATCGCCATTCTGTCATGCAGTGAAACATCTTGTAGTAACGTCGGTAGAACATTACGTAGGAAATCAGCACACATTGCACCATTTAGATTGCCATCGATAAAATGAGGGCCAATTATCCTTCCTCCCATAATGCCGCACCATACATTAACCGGGCAAGGTCGCTGGTGTTCCACTTGTCGCAGCCATCGTGGATTTTGCGTTGCTCAATAGTCCACATTATGCCGGTTTACATTACCGCTGCTGGTGAATGACGCTTCGTCGCTAAATAGAACGCGTGTAAAAAATCTGTCGTCGTCCCGTAATTTCTCTTGTGCCCAGTGGCAGCACTGTACACGACGTTCAAAGTCGTCGCCATGTAATTCCTGGTGCATAGAAATATGGTACGGATGCAATTTCTATTTAAAAAAACGCAGTTGACATCCGTTTCACCTATGGCAGCGCAATCTAGCGGGCCAGCCATAGCACCATCTGGCTTCCCCCTTCTAGCTAGACGAGTTTCGTTTTTTGTAGTTTTTTCGTTTGATGTTTATTTCGTGAGATATTTGGCTCTGTCACTATCAATGGACCAGCCTGTATATCCAACATGCATCAATGCGGATGAAACATTAAAGTTCTTTTATATACCTAACGAGGCGACAAAAGTCATGGGAGAGGGTTAAGCACATATACAGACGTCGATAGTACCGTGTACACAATGAATGAATGGGCAGTACATTTCTGAAGCGGTCGTTTGTACTCGGATGATTCACGTGAAACACTTTTTGACGTGATTATTGCTGCAAGACGGGAATTAACAGACTGAACGCGGAATGGTAGTTGCAGCTAGACGCATGGGACATTCCGTTTCAGAATATTCCCACATACACAGTGTCAAGAGCGCAACAAGAATAACAAATTTCAAGCGTCACCGTTCACCATGGACAACGTATGGCCTACGGCCTTCACTTAACGATTGAGAGCAGCGGCATTTCCGCAGTGTTACCAGCGCTAACAGACAAGCAACACTGTTAGCAATAACCGCAGATACAGTTCCCCACAGTCGTTTAATGAACAAAGTAAGAGCATATGGACTGTCAGACCAATTGTGTGATTGGATTGAAGAGTTCCTAGATAACAGAATGCAGCATGTCATTCTCGATGGAGAGAAGCCTTCCGAAGCAAGGGTGATTTCAGGTGTGCCGCAGGGGAGTGTCATAGGACCGTTGCTATTCACAATATACATAAATCACCTTGGGGCTAACATCGGAAGTTCACTGAGGCTTTTTGCGTATGATGCTATAGTATATCGAGAGCTTGTAACAATGGAAAATTGTACTGAAATGCAGGTGGATCTGCAACGAATTGACGCATGGTGCAGGGAATGGCAATTGAACCTCAATGTAGAAAAGTGTAATGTGCTGCGAAAGAAAGAATGATCCTTTATCACTTAGCTACAATATAGCAGGTCAGCAACTGGAACAAGTTAATTCCATAAATTATCAGGGAGTACGCATTAGGAGAGATTTAAAATGGAATGATGATATAAAGTTGATCGTCGGTAAAGCAGATGCCAGATGAGATTCATTGGAAGAATCCTAAGGAAATGCAGTCCGAAAACAAAAGGAAGTAGGTTACAGTACACTTGTTCGATCACTGCTTTTTGAATACTTCTCACCCGTATGGGATCCGTACCAGATAGGGTTGATAGAAGAGATAGACAAGATCCAACAGAGAGCAGCGCGCTTCGTTACAGGACCATTTAGTAATCGGGAAAGCGTTACGCAGATGATAGATAAACTCTAGCGGAAGACTTTGCAGGAGAGACGCTCAGTAGCTCGGTACGGGCGTTTGTTGAAGTTTCGGGAACATACCTTCACCGAGGAGTTAAGCAGTATATCGCTCCCTCCTACGTATATCTCGCGAAGAGACCATGATAAGATCAGAGAGATTGGAGCCCACACAGAGGCATACCTACAATTTTTCTTTCCACGAACAATAGGAGACTGGAATAGAAGGGAGAACCGATAGAGGTACTCAAAGTACCCTCCGCCACACACCGTCAGGTGACCTGCGAAGGATGGCTGTAGATGTAGATGTAGAAATCAGTGTGCGACGTACGACGATGATGCCAGTTTGGACTGTGTAGCGGGCGAAATTTTGCGTTTAGAGGCTATGGTGCTAGACGACCGAAGCAAATATGTTTCATAACAACTGGACATCATCTGCAGCGCCTCTTCTGGACTCGTGATCATGTCCCCTGGACCCTACACGATTGGTAAATCTTGGCGTGGTCAGGTGAGTGTCGATTTCCGCTGGTAAGAGCTGACGATAAGGTACGAGTGGGTACAGATCCCGCGAAGCTATGGACCCAATCAACTAGACACTTTGTAAGCTAGCTAGTGGAGGCTACATAATGTTGTGGGCTATATTTACTTGGGATGGAGCCAATCATTAACTGCAAATGGTTATATTCGACTACTTGGAGACTGTTTGCAGTCATTCGGGGACTTCATGTGTCCAGAACAACGATTGAATTTTTATTGTTGACAGTGTGCTATGTCACTTGGGCACATTTGTTCACAGTTTGTTTGAGGGACATCTGGACAGTTCGAGCAAATGGTTGAGCCACCCAGCTTGACCGATATGAATCCCATCGAACATTTATGGAACATAATTGTCAGTTGAGTTCGTGCACAAAATCCTGCACAGGCAACACTTTCGCAATCATGGGCAGCTGTAGAGGCAGCATGGCTCAATATTTGTGCTTCCAAGAACTTGTAGAGTTCATGCGACGTTTAGTTGCTGCACTGCGCTGAGCTCAAGGTAGTGCATAGGTATCTCATGAGTTTTGCCACCTCAGTGCAGTACTCTCAGTAGGGCGGGTGTAGGTTCAGATATTGTGATCATTAGTACCTTAATATCTACCCACTTCTGTGTGTTGGACGTTTTTTCTTTGTGTCTCAGTCATACCTCAAACATGTCACACAATTTGTTTCTTGATGTTTTGGCACAGTTGTAACTGAACCACGAGTGCACTACACTGCGAACGCGAAAGAGTATGCTTCAGTGCTGTACGGGCGTCGCGTCGGATAGTTTTGTGCAACCGCACACTGTTTCAACGAGACAGCAGCTTGTCATCTTCAGATGCTTACCGATGTGCTTAATGATGTGTTGCTGCGCTTGCTCGCCAATATATGCGCTGCCATTAGAAAAGCGCAGGCGCCAAGGGAAGGGGCTGTAACATCATCCAGAGCCTCCTGTCAGAGAAACGGGCCACAGGCTTCGCACGCGCGAAGCAGGAAAAGCGCGAGAGTGTTGGCGTCCAGTTTGTGTCCTGACTGCGACTCCCCGTCTCTGTTGGGTCGTTGGATTCGTTCATTTGCGGCTGACGGTGCCTTGGTCCCGCCAATGCTGGTTCCCGTGCGTCGCTACGTTGAAACTCCGTGTCTAATAATCAGGTCGCTAGTTACACGTATTTCGACTGTTTCTTGGTCTCTCCGTAGTTCATGATATGCCCCGTCTAAAGAAGGTATTGAGCAAAGCCAGGCTTCACCGGCTCACCTGATCTGGAGTAAAGTCTATGTTCATAGTATCTATCTTGATCAGTGGGACACGTCTGAGCAATGTATGATTTTCCACACTGACACGGGATTTTATATATTCCTGGTCTCCTTAGACCTAGGCAGGTGCTAACAGAATCCGGTGCGTCTGCACTCGCGCTGGAGGGTGATAGATACATTTTTATGGTATTTCTTGAACAGCCAAACGATCTTAAGGAACACACCCCGAACATAACGTAGAAAAACCATTCTTGATGTTTGAAATGCAATTTACGAGATTAGGTCAGGTGAAAAGGTCTGTTGTAGCCGAAGAATGGCTTTTAATGGGACAGAACACGAGCTACAGAGAGACAAAGGTCTTTTCGTCCGATTGCGACTCAATCATTAAACAAGCAGCCGAAATATGTGTAACTAACGACGTGATTAATACAGACACGGGATTTAAACTTCGCATTGCATGGGGTCAACACTGGCAGTTCCAAGACATCGTCGTTGCCCTTCATTCCAGCACCAGGTTCTGGATGTCGAAATAGTACTTCTCAACAACACAGGTTCTGCAATATTGTGTTTATTCGCGAATAGTAGGCAGCAGCTTTCAATTAATTCTCTACAAGGGAATTAAATAATGTGTACGAGTGCAGGTGGTGACGAATGAACGACGACGTAGAGCAGTTTGGGTCTGTCAGTGAGTAGCGCACGGTTAGTCAAAGCGGTTATGGCGACCTCTTGCGTTAAGTAGGAAATTAGAGTTCGAGTTACGGACCGGCATAGATTTTCATTGTCGTCATTCCCTTACACAGCTTATTGTCGTTCGTATTTGCACGCACGCATGCATGGATTTGTGGGGTGTTTTGATGTGACACTGGCACCATGTTGAACTGCGTGGGAACATGAGGGCAGGTATATTCTTCGTCGAGGTTCCGCCCGATGCGTGTGCTGTCGTTAACAGAGCAACGCAAACATCTGCGTTTGGAGCGATACTGTGACCAGGAAACATCGACTTCTGATGAATGACGCAGCGTTCTGTTCAACGACTTAACGCGGTTCTGCATTAGCCCGCATGAGCCACGCAGGAGAGTATGGCAACAACCCGGGGAGAACTCCCATTCTTAAAATGATTTGGAGAGGTACTGCGATGTTGCACCTGGAGTAATGATGTCGTGATCAGTGGATTACGATTTCAGATCACAGATGGTGGTGGTTGAGGAAAACCTGGCGGAACAGGGGTATGTCATGGACATCCTGCGACCTCGTGCGTTACGACTCATGACACACAATCGAGGAGCCATTTTAGAGCAGAACAATTCTCGTCCACGTATGTTTCTCTATGAAATGTCTGTGTCATGTAGAGGCACTCCCGTCGTCAGCAAAATCTCTAGGTATGTACCAGACAGAACATGTATTGGACAGCTCCAACTTTATCCCTTTGCCAGCATCCAAGATATCAAAGACCAGCTGCAATAGTCGTGGGACACGATACAAAGTCTGTATGACACCCTTCCTAACCGAGCCAGAGTAATACTGATAAATGTGTTCACACTGTCAAGTTCTTTGTAAATTTTACTCGATATTGCAATCACTGCAATAAGGCAACATACCCTCTCTTTCAAATTCTAAAAGTGGCAGGGGTAAAATACAGAGAGCGAAAGGCTATTTACAATTTGTACAGTAAGCAGATGGCAGTTATAAAGGGACATGAAAGGGAAGCAGAGGTTGGGAAGGGAGTGAGACAGCGTTGTAGCCTCTCTCCGACATTATTCAATCTGTATATTGAGTAAGCAGTAAAGGAAACAAAAGAAAAATTTGGAGTAGGTATTAAAATCCATGGAGAAGAAACAAAAACTTTGAGGCTCGCCTATGGCATTGTAATGCTGTCAGAGACAGCAATGTACTTGGAAGAGCAGTCGAACGGAATGGACAGTGTCTTGAAAGGAGGATATAAGATGAACATCGACAAAAGCAAAACGAGGATAATGTAATGTAGTCGAATTAAGTCGGGTGATGCTTTCGGAATTAGATTAGGAAATGAGACACTTAATGTAGTAAAGGAGTTTTGCTATGTGGGGAGTAAAATAAATGATGATGGTCGAAGTAGAGAGGATATAAAATGTAGACTGACAATGGCATGGAAAGCGTTTCTGAAAAAGAGAAATTTGTTAGTATCGAGTATAGATTTAAGTGTCAGGAAGTCATTTCTGAAAGTATTTGTATGGAGTGTAGCCATGTATGGAAATGAAACATGGACGATAAATAGTTTGGACAAGAAGAGAATAGAAGCTTTCGAAATGTGGTGCTACATAAGAATGTTGAAGATTAGATGGGTAGATCACATAACTAACGAGGAGGTATTGAATAGAATTGGGGAGAAGAGGTGTTTGTAGCACAACTTGACTAGATCGGTTGGTAGGGCATATTCTGAGGCACCAAGGGATCACCAGTTGAGCACTGGAGGGCAGTGTGGAGGGTAAAAATCGTAGAGGGAGATCAAGAGATGAATATACTAAGCAGATTCGGAATGATATAGGTTTCAGTAAGTATTGGGAGATGAAGAAGCTTGCACAGGATAGAGTAGCATGGAGAGCTGCATCGAACCAGTCACAGGACCGAAGACCACAACAACAACCCTCTCTACCCGTGGAGATTCATTTTCTTTCTTCCTCTCATTCTGGGTGATTCACGTTTTTTGTCAGACAGTGTGTTTCAATTCCGTACAGTCAAGAGAGAGATTTTCTGTATGCCCTGACAGTAAGTTTTGCCCAGTTTAGAAATTCGTCCAAGACAACACACGGGTTATGCTTTTGGCGAAGTGAAAAAAATAAAAATTTGGTTTTCTGTGAGACACAGTAGAGTATAAAAATCACGCCCGATTCATTCAAATAAAAGGGTTGACTACCACAATTATTCTGCGGGTAATTAAATTAATACGTGCTAGTTTCGAAAACAGCTTCGCTGCATTTAGTCCGATTACGAAGGTAATTAATAAATTTGGCTTCTAAATTAAGCAGCAGAGTTATTTTATGTAAACGTCAGTGGATGAATAAGGCAAAAGTTAAAAAGTATTGCAACCAGATGAGCTCACTGCAACAGTAAATATCTGTAGCGTGCCGGTAACTGACACAAATGTTTTGCAAATATTAAAAAAAATAGCAATCGTGCGCGTTAACATTTACTGCACAAAAAGTTTTATGGAGCATGGTTTTCAAGTAGTCAACTGACCGTTGCAACGGGAGAAGCAGTCTTGCAACGCGTTCAGTTATTTCTACCAAGGCGTTACGTGGAAAAAAATTATGAAGGTATTTTCAGCTGATTATAAAGATATATTTGGTTTCTTAACGCGAAAAAGGAGAAATCATTAATTTTATGAAAACAAATTGCACTTAATGTCTCTGTGTGAAATAAAAATTTTACAAAACAGTGGCGCACGAGTCATAACCGTACTGCCACAAGGGTAATATTTAGGACTTGTGGGGTGTGTGGTGCTTCATTCACCTACTGTAAAATTAATATAAGGGCCACACAATCATAAACTATACCGTAGAAATAAAGGTTTCTGACTTCACAGCGGCAGGCCGCTGTGGACGAGCGGTTTTTGGCGCTTCAGTCCAGAACCGCGCTGCTGCTACGATCACAAAACAAACTGTCTCAAATCTTATGGCACTTAACTGCTAAGGTCATCGGTCCCTAAGCTTACATACTACTTAGCCTAAGGTAGCCTAAGGACAAACACGCACAGCCATTCCCGAGGGACGACTCGAACCTCCCCCGGGACCAGACGCACAGGCTACGGTCGCAGGTTCGAATCCTGCCTCGGGCATGGAAGTGTGTGATGTTCTTAGGTTAGTTATATTTAAGTAGTTTTAAATCTAGGGGACTGATGACCTCAGATGTTAAGTCCCATAGTGCTTGGAGCCTTTTCTTTTTTTTTTTTTTTGACTTCACAGCAGGTCGAAAGGATCAAAAGGTATATCATATCGACTAGAATATTGTCCAGGGTAATAATATGGGATTCTGGACCTACGTCCTGTGCTGCTTGTGGGATTCACTTTAATTTGTTGTAGTGATAGCTATGTATTTCACACAGGCAATACCCAGACAGATAGATGATGGCTGCTTAAAGCAGCTTTAAAACATCACGGCGCTCTATCAGAAAGAGTAAGTGTTTATCCAGTCAATAATCGTTTATGTATAATCAGAGGGTTTGTACCTGTTAATAGAGATGAAAATTGTCGTTCATTGTAGCACCAAACCAATTTCAGCGATAATTCGTTGGTCAATAACTATCCATTGTGCTACAAATTCGTTTCCTGGCTGATAACACTTAATGAGAAAATGGTTACGACCTGTAATGTAGAAAAATTTCTTTTTAGACGTAATGAATAAACAAGATCAGCAAAGCATCGCACAGTGAGAAGCGGCTACGCTAAAGGAAAACTGGCAGAAATGCTTTCAGTAATTTGAGAACTTCATAATAATACACAATCCACTGCACAGTCACGGAGTCATTCAGTAAACGACCGTTAGATTGCTGCAAATTCATCGGCCAGTGAATACCTCCTGTTATGAATGATATCAGGAGAACCTCTGTTTAGTGTGGAATGTGGGCAGAAGAAACTAGTAGACTAGAATTGTGTTGTCTCTTATTACGCCGTGTAACGCTGGATTAGTGTTCACTAGGCGACAATAACTCAAGGTTGTTTCAGTATTCCTAATAAAATTTGAGATAAAATTTTTGACATAAAATATTTATTTCAAGAACACCAGGTGGGTGCCGATATTTGGACTGAAGGTCAACCACGTTAACCACTGTGGCACCATCCACAGAAGATGAGGGAGCAAACTGTGTTCGGTTTTTTCGTAGCAGTTATCGTTGACCCTCATATTTTTAATTTTTTTTTAATATTACAAATCTCAAAGTAATTGCACTCTCGTAACTTCTCTGTTTTCTCTCTCAGTATTATATTACCTACTGAGGTGATCACTAGAGGCATCCGATTGGCCCCGTGATAGAGAGGTTCGCAAGTAGGAATTCTTGGGAGCGGATTCTGGCTCTCAGCAGTCGCTACATAATGAACGGGATTTCCAGTTCGAGTATTGATAAAATAATCACGGAAGACTTCCTAAAATCATCGTGGTAACTGTGAGTTTGAACCTGTTCAATATCTGTGGTAATTCTTTTCTTAGGAAGGAAATGTGGCCAATTTCTAGGTACAAACAAACAACGATTTATGTGTTTTGTATTTAACGTGCAGCAAAGAGACTTTGTATCCATAGGCGCGTCAGTGTTGAGGTGATCACATCACAAAACTGCACTTGTATGTTATTAGCACATAGTAGGTAGGTACTTATCACTTAGAGTAGGCTGTACAAATTCACCCAATACAGCCGACAAGACACAGTCAGGTGACTGTTTTGATGCAATAAATCCATAAATAATATTAAATAATAACGCTCATTTAAAAGTAGCGCTATTATCTTCACCATAGCTCTGCATAAGACCATCGTTCGCTATTTGTTTTCACCATTGTCCGGCAAGTACATCGCGCTTTCCCCGAGTTATTTGTATAATCATCGTAGAGATGGCAGAGGTACAATAGCCGAGTGTAATTTTCTCGCTTCTGTTATAACGGATTCGGTCGTTAGCTCAGAACAGCTTGAAAAGTAGGCAGGCGTTCCTAAAACTAGTGTACATCACATACTAAATCGTCACCAGTTGTATCCTTATCATGTGTATTTACACGAAGAATTGCATGGGATTTACTTCCGGGATCGTTTACTATTCTGTCTGTGGGCAGGGCGGTAAGTCGTCGGCAACCAGAATTTGTTTTCTGGTGTTCTATCAACTAATGAACTCTCCTTCTCAAAACAAAGGACAAATAAATATAAAGGATATGTATTATTTCTCCAGCGAAAAACCACTATGGTTTAGACTCATACATCATCAGCGACAAGAGGGAGTTACCGTCTGTTGTGGGATGCTTGGTACTACAATTGTTGACGCATATTTCGTGAACGTTGCCCTAAATGGCCGGACATATTTCACCTTCCTCACATGAATTATTCCTCGTCTTCTTGATGAATTGCGACTGAAAACCACTAAGCCTATGTAGAACCAGAACGAAGAATGTCTAGCAAATAATGCTTTGAGTACACGTCATGTGGTCCCAGATATGTATTACTGGTCATGGAGGAACAATGGATTGGTTTGCTGTGTCTCCTGACTTCTCTGGCCTTTTTCCTTTGGAGACGTTGACGGTCGCGATACTGCAGCAACTGAACGGAATATGCAAGAACGTATCGTGCTTGCTTGTTACTCACTTTCGCAGGCAACACAGGAATCTGCGATGATTGCAATGTGTGTACTGGTTAATCACGGTCCACAGTCACCACTTTGGATACTTTTCAACGTTGCACCCAGTTTTATTCCGATAATGGATTACAGAAGTACAAAAAGGTGTTAATGATCCTTGTTTCGTGTTTATTATTAACCTGAAAGTTGTGTTCATGTGAAAATGTGATACCCTTTTGCACAAAACTTGAGGAAAGGAAGCCGAGTAACAAACAAAAAATATAGTGTGCTGTTCAAGAAAGATGTGACGTTGATATGTTAATAACGAACAGATACACAAGAGAGACGATCGTCCTGGTTAATGTCCTTATGGTAGCTGAACAACCTTTGCTGTATACATTTTTAATTTGCATCTAGACTAGATGTTATTTGTGGACAGTGAGGTTCAAGATAAATGGGACACTCTTTATAGTGATTATAACTGGCGTCTCGGATAGTGACAGGTGACTAAATGTGATGTAGTTGGCCCCGTTCTGAGTCGATCAACAAGTTCATTTAGCAGTAATTTTTCCAGGCATCTCTCGCAGCCTTTTGTGATCGAATAGCATAAACCTAATCATGAGGTGTTCTGACGTAATAAATCCAACTGTGAGTCATCAGTGATGTAATTCTATGGTAATCTTAGATGGTGCCTCGGCCAGTCTGTTATGATAGACCACCGTAGGTGAAGTCTTATTATTTTGACGTAATAAATTCAATGCTGTGCCGATCAACTAGTTAAGTAACCAGTAATTTTAACTGTCACCTCGGATTGCTCTTTACTGTATGACAGTCCGTGCTCTGCTTTTGAAGACCGTACTACCTGTAGCAGGTATTGGGGACGTTCAATAAGTAATGCGAGACGTTTTTTACTACTCAAACAATTAGAAAAATCCGATATGTGGCAGCTCTACACGTCGTAGCCTTCAAAATGGCGTCCGTAACGTAGGTGCTGAAACGTCCCCTTAGAAAAATTATACAAGACTGTGCTTAAACTGACAAACAATATTTTTTGCGCAACGCAATCTGACTTCCAAAAATCCCTACGAAAGAATGGCCCTGACTAGCATTAACCTATACGTTTCACAAATCACTTACCTCACAAAAATCTTCGTTACTCAAGCTACTGCAATACAGCGAGCGCCACTACTGCTAGCTCACTAGTCATAATATATATAGCATTCATGACACCAATTCTTACAAATTTCAAAACTCCGCCATCTCTCTCCCCACGTCCACCACTGCTGGCGGCTCACCTCGAACTGCGCAACGCTACGCGCTGTAGCATCCAGCTGCCGCTGCTCAACACTACAATGGCAGACAACAATGCAAACTAAACACAGACTGCGCACAGCACAGCCAGTGATTTTTTCATACCGAGCGCTAAGCGGCGTTACCAATAAGAAAACCTAAACAGCCTACTTACAGTGCGTCCGAGCAGAGAGCTGTCATTGTGGTTAATTTGGCGGGAAATCAGAGCACCTCATAAACCCACATGCACTTGCAGAGTGTCTACAGAGACCTGGCGGCCAACAAAATGACGTAAGTTGTTGGGCGAGGTGTCCGTCAACATCGTAACAAGATCGTGCAGACATATTCGATCTCCCACGTACCGACCGGCCACATGCAACTATGACTCCTGTCATGTTGTGAAGTGTGGACTCTAAATCTAGGTGATAGACAGATCAAAATCAAATACCTCACTGCCCATCTGGACGTCACACAATTCTGCGCAGTCGATAGGAGCTCACAAAACTTCACTGGACGGTTCTTTCTCATCCACCCTACAGCACGGAATTCACACCTTCCGGTTTCCATCTGTTTGGCCCAATGAAAGATGCACTCCGCAGAAGCAGTACGGAGATTATTGACGTAGCAAGACGTTGGTTCCGACGTCGATCAGTAGAGCGGTACCAGGCGGGCATAAAGGAGGGCACGTAAGAAGGCATAAGGCTGTCGGATTGAACAGAGATTATGTTGAAATATAGGATTTTGTAGTCAGAAGAGAGATGAATAATATGTTGTATTGGAAACCTGAATAAAACTAACCTGCTTTCACGAAAAAAAAAGTGTTGCATTACTTATTGAACGCCCCCCGTACATCGACACCTTATTATGAGCCATGAAGATTAGGACGTATTCTCTATGCAAATTTCTTGAACTACCGGTATAATCATGCACTACTCCAGAGATCGAACAAGTGCTACACAATGGTCATTGCAGAACGGGCCTCCTCCGAGCCAAATCAATGCCAAGCACTTAAATGTGAATTGCACAGCAGTCATGTAGATGTAGATGAATGCGTTAGCTTCAACAAGGAGGCTTGGAAAAGCCTATCCGCGCACCACCCTAACAGTAAATATGTAAGAAAAAATACGTCATAAGTAAATGTTGGCCGCCACAGAAACTGAAGTGGATAGCTCACGTTAACTTTGATTTGTGCCGTCTGCGTGGCTGGCTGTGTCCGCGGGTAATCAAGTGAGCCGCTGGAAGGATAGGCGAGTGCAGCACGGCACCGCCGCTCGTATGGATTCCTCCTCGCTCCTCTCCTCCATCCCGCTTCAAAGAGAAAAATAAACGAGTTTTTCATCTGGAACGAAACAGAAGGGAAACTCTTAATTAGGAATCGCAACATTGGCACACGCGGGCGCTGTTACACGGTCTTCCTTTGTGCCGCAATAAAGCGAGGAGTGCCGTCCTTTGGCGTGGAATATGGCGCAGGCTTCATCAGCGAGACGAAAGCGCGCCCACTTGAGAACTGCGGGGAATCTGTCTTTATTAGCATCGCGGCAGGGCGTGCGGCCCGCGCAGTTTCTTCTTGACGAACAGCGCAACGCGGCGAGCTAAACGCACCGCCATTACCTTCGCCGTAGTCCTCCGTGCGGCCATCGCGCGCTATTTGTTTTCATCAGTGCCCGGCAGGAAGACCGCGCTTTCCAGAGTCGTTTGTACAACGCCGTTTGTCAAAACTGCAACGCCCAGAGATACTGGAGCGGCGAAAGGAAATATATCATACGGATTACTCACAACGAAGTATATTTACTTTTACACGCTTAAGAAAATTAAAAAATACATTAAAATAAAAAGTTGATGACGCACCATGAAGGAATTATCTGAATGTGACGGAAATCAGTAGTTGTATAGACAAACAAATGGTTACAATTTCAGAAAAATTAGATGAATTATTAAAGAGAAAGAGCATGAAAAACTTAGCAAGTCAGTATTGCGTTGGTCAACTTTTGGCCCTTGTGTAAGCAGTTATTTGGCTCGGCACTGATTGACAGAGATGTTCTGAATTTTCCTGAGGGACATCGTTCCAAATTCTATCCAACTGGAATGTGGGTGCGTCAAATTCCCGAGAGAGTGAAGGGTGCGTAAATCTCAATTGAGCAGAAATCTGGCGACCTTGACGCAAAGGTAATGTCAGACAAGCAGAAAGAGATGCATAAGAAGCTGTTGCCGTGTGCGGCGATTATTATCTTGCTAAAATGTAAGCCCAGGATGGCTTGCCATGAAGGACCAATTAACGGAGCGTAGAAGACAGTCGACATACAGCTGTGCTATAAGAACGCCGGAGATAACAACCAGAGGAGTCCTGCTATGAAAAGAAATGGCATTCCGGGCCATCTCTCCTGGTTGTCGGGCGGTATAGTGGGCAGTAGTCCATTTGGTATCCCACTGCTGTCCGGCGCGTCTCCAGACAAGCCTTTGCTGGTCTTCGGGGTTCAGTTCGAAGAGAGACTCATGCCAACGAGGTGTCCGGAGACCCCCAGAAAGCGGTGGGATACCAATCTGGTCGTCACCCATCCTACAGCCCAACAACCAGGAGTGATGGTCTGGAGTGCCATTTCTTTTCATAGAAGAAGTCCGCAGCTCGTGGTCTTGCGGTAGCGTTCTCGCTTTCCGCCTACGGGGTCCCGGGTTCGATTTCCGGCGGGGTCAGAGATTTCCTCTGCCTCAAGATGACTGGGTGTTTTGTGTCTTTCATTATCATTTCATCATCATTGACTCGCAAGTCGCCAAAGTGGCGTCAGCTAAAAAGAACTTGCTGGTTGTCGTCTGCGGCACCCTTACAGACAGCGGCGCGTCGACGGTGTTCTAAGCATATTCATGGCAAGCCACCCTGAGCTTACATTTCAGCAAGATAATGGCCACCCGCACACGGTGATAGTTTCTACTGCTTCTGCTTGTGCATGTCAAACCCTACCTTGGCAGTAAGGTCGCCAGATGTTTCCCCAATTGAGATAGTTTGGAGCATTATAGGCAGGGCCCTCCAACCGGCTCGGGAGTTTGAAGAATCCAGCGCGCCATTTGGACAATTTAACACGGTATCCCTCAGGAGGATATAGAACAACTCTGTCAATTAATGTCAAGCCGAATAACTGCTTGCATAGCGGCCAGAAGTGTACCAACGCAATATTAACTTGCTCATCTGATGAAGCTCTTACCCTTGAATAATTCACCTAATTTATCTGAAACTGCAATCATTTATTTGTGTGTATATGTACATCACATGTACTGATTTCTGCCCTAATAAGTTAATTCCTTCACTGTGTATCATTTTCTTGACTTAAATGTATTTCCAGCAGAAACCAAAACTTTGCGTACATTGAAAGAACAAGTCCACAGGTACAGTAAGAAAAAACTGGGACTGTGAAAAGAACAAATGTTTTCTTTTTCTTCGTGTGTTATATGAAACACTGTTCGTCGAGCTACGTTCTCGTTTCGTTTGTATTTTCTGCTGTTTCGAAGTTGGCTCATGATAATAGATAACTGAAACTAGTGCCGAATTCTTGTGTTGTGTAGCACTAGCGGTAGGATTTGGATTGCCACCCTTCCGCAATGCAAGGATACCAGTTAACCTCGATTCTGGTATTTGATATTGTGAACTACGGTTATAATCAATGTAAATGGAACTTTATTACTCACATCTTCAATAATTTTGTATACTTGATGTAGAGGTATTGACTCGAACTGAGGAGAAAATGTATTGATGGCACAGCTCGACTAACTTGATAGGTTTGTCGGACGCAAGTGGATGTGCATTGCAGTAGACCTTTGCACGGATAGATTAGTGTGGAGAGATGCATCAAACCAGTATTCCTTCTGAAAACAGCAACAATATTTAAGTGCGCACAGAGCGGGTGGAAAGGTCTGTGCGTTGTTGGTAAGGAATGCAAGTTGGTAACCGTCAAATTTATCTTAGGAACCAAATCACCTTATTCGGTCAGTAAACAGTGGTGCGTTTATTGTGTAGTCTACAGCACCACTGAAGAGGACTGTTCCTGAAAAAAACCAATATGAACAAAAATCTGTTGAACTGAAGTACACGTAAGTACGAGTATATTCTTGGCTACGGGATTCGAGATGATGGTTATATGATCAGACGAATGTTAAACATTACACATAAATAAGATAAATCAGTAATCAATCCGAAGACTGTTTTAAACAGCGCTTTACTAGGAGTAGTTGCACACTGTATTCTTCCTCCGACCTTTGAACTGACCTACACAGACAGTTGTAGGGACACCTATGGTTTAATGTGGATTCCGGACGACGGTCAACTCAGCATTTTTTACATCAACTACACTGTCAGATGTGAAAGACGTGATAAGTGACATATAAAAAGCCTATGGATTTGTTGTCTATTACTCCAACACTTAGCCACCAAATAACAAAATATCTTTCGTTAACTGTAGATTATTATTGCACAACAATTTATCGCAAGTAGAATAGATAACCCAGTTTTACAATTTTAATCGAAAACTTTACACTATTTCTAAAAACAAAGTGTTAGAGGGATTTCTGGCCTTTGAGGTGTCCATACAATAGACAGGTCAGTTTTGATAACGCAGTCCTTTTTTACTTCCAGATTAGATATAGTACTGCGCCATAAACACTTAACGAAAGAGCTCTTTTGTCTGAAAGAAGCCGAAATCCCCCTAACAAAAGTGTGAACATGTAAAGGTACAGATATGTTTTTCAAAGGGCATCATAACATCTACGTTTTTAGTTCACATACTTTCGGTGAAATTACTTTTTCCAACATTAAAGCGTTTATGGAACTTACGAATCCGCATATTTAGTACTTCCTACGTTGTCAGTTGTTTATACAGAACCTCGTTTAATTTCTACATCGTACCCAACAACAACAGACCACAAGACTTACTGTTAGCTTCCCTACACATTACGATCACAAAATGGCTCTCGAAATCCCAAACATGTGGTTAGTAAATTCGCTTCATGTTGCGGAATTAATTAGATATCTACGCTAACATTATTAGTGCGTCTTTCTCCCGGAAGGCGT
This sequence comes from Schistocerca gregaria, assembly GCF_023897955.1. NCBI lineage: Eukaryota > Metazoa > Arthropoda > Insecta > Orthoptera > Acrididae > Schistocerca > Schistocerca gregaria. The sequence goes on along the minus strand of NC_064921.1, from coordinate 696,640,614 downwards.
GTATGTAGTGCTTGGAGGTTACATTAAAGATACTTGCGATTGAAGACCGGAATGCGATTAAGTATTGGAAGCAGTTGTCGGATGAATATTTATTAGTCTCTGTAACAGCGAAGTTGCTAAACCGAATTCGTCTAGAAACATCGGAGGAAGTAAACTTAGGAGTAAATGTCGAACACGTAATTTGTAGCAGGTGTGTGGAGACAAAGCGTTCGGCGTGGAACAAAGATAAAGAGAGAGCCACATCGAACAATTCCGAATGCTGACTAAGAAAGGAAGAGAAACTTACCGTGCGCTGTCTCAGAGCTCAATTCTGCCGTTCACGGCAGTATTTGTGTCGCCGTGCAGGCTAAACAACGCCTGTAAGAATAACCAGAGTCGCCGGAGAACGCTTTACAGTCCAAAAAGTTGCAGCTGCGATTCTAGTCACGTCCCGTCAGCTTTTCTCGGCCGGCAGCTTAGCCCACAAAGTTCCCGGTACGATATTTCAGAGGATTGTGCTGATCCCCGGCAGACGCTGCCCGAAGTAGAAAATGTGCAGAAGTTGTTTCAGGAGAGAGACAAAGACAGAGCGAGAGAGAGACTATGCTTTGTGTTGCCACACAGCAGATGCGAATTGTATCAGACTGCCTCTAATCATCTACAGCAAAACATTTCCAATTTTAAACTGTTTAGAGCTAATCGGAAAACGAGAGAAACACGTTACGTCTGCACTTACTGCTCTGCTTATTACACAACATTTCTTTGAAATCTAAGAGGCAAACTGGTAGAAACGCTTCACTTTTAATTTCTTTTATTACCTTCAAGAAATCTGTAGTTATTTTAATAGTGAATGACACACAAAGGGAATTTTTTAAATTGAAGCCTATCGTTGCCTTCTTCGTCTGTTTCCTTTTAACAAGATGTTACGTATGTGATTTGTCATATTTCGTGCGGCTGGTCTCGGCGGAGTTTCGAGTCATCCCTCGGGCATGGGTGTGTGTATTTGTCCTTAGGATAGTTTATGTTAAGTAGTGTGTAAGCTTAGCGACTGATGACCTTAGCAGTTAAGTCCCATAAGATTTCACACACATTTGAATTTTGTCATATTTCTGTTGAACGTAACTTATCGGTGTTTATGCATCTTCTTCTCCTTCTTCTGCGTCACCAGCATTAGACCTTTGCCTAGTTTCGTCCGCAAGTCCAGAAAGAAGTAGATGCTTGCGGCCAAGTTGATGCCGTGTTTCTTGGCTTCCAGAAGTAATGAAATACAGTTCAACATCACTTAATGCACAAAATAAGAGAGTGCGGAGTATCAGACCGGCTGTGTGATCGGATTGAAGAATGTGGTTCAGATGACTCTAAGCATTATGGGACTTAACATCTGAGGTCATCAGTCCCCTAGTCTTAGAACTACTTAACCTAAGGACATCACACACATCCATACCCGAGGCAGGATTCGAACTTGCGTTCGCAACAGCTGCGTGGTTCCGGACTGAAGTGCCTAGAACAGCCCGGCCACAGCGGCCGGCGATTGAAGAATGTCTAGGAAACAGAACACGTCATGTCATTCTCGACGGAACGAAAATTTCAAGCGTAAAAATCGGTTGTGTGCCAATAGAGTGTTCTACGACCATTATTCTTCACGCTGCACTGGGTGATTCAAAAAGAAAGAAGAGACTTCAGTTGTTTACTGCAAACAAACTATAAAAGATAGAACCACACTGAGCATGTTATTGGATAACCGGATCATGAAAGTTTTGATGTAGTTGAGCTTTCTTTGTTTGTAGCAACATAGTAACTACGCCACCAGAGAAACAATTTTGTTTTGTTGGAATTTGGGCGAGGTCAGTCCACTGGTCAACTGAATCGTCCAACCCGCCGTCGATTCAACATGAAGCCGCACAAGCAGATTTATGACTGACTTAGAAAATTCTTGAAAGTTGGTTGTCTATGGACACGGAAGAGCACTGGTCCGCCGAACGCGTCTGATAAAATGTCGAGCGTAACCGAGATGCGTTCACGCGGAACCTCGGAAGTCCACTAGAAGGGCAGGCCAGGAACTTCCTCAAAGGAAGGTGTGGGGTGTTCTGAATCAACGCCTGTATATGAAGCCTTACAAGATGCAGCTGCCTCAGCAACTGTGTCCCAGTGATCATAACAGAAAATACGAATTTGGCATTTCAGCTCTCCGGGATATAGTTGAGGATATTTTTTTCCTAATGACCCATCTATTCGGACGAAGCCACCATAATGTAAGAATTTGAGAGTAGCAAAAATCTGGCATCATCGCCGAACATTAAATAATCACGGAACCGAATTTGTTTTGTGCCGTTTCTGTTCAAAAAGGTTAATGGGTCTTTCTTTGTTGCGGAGGAAACTGTGACAGGAATGTCATACCTGGACAAGCTGCAAAACTGGTTGTTTCCTTAACTTCATGAAGATTCCAAAGCTGTGATTTGTATGGATGACGGCTTCATGCCCCTCTTTTACCTGGAGGTGCGGCGATATCTTAACAAAACCACCACACACCGTTATACTACAAGAGGTGGACAACAAGATCTTGTTCGTTGTTTTTGGTCTCCCAGTCACCAGATCTCACACCTTGCGTTTTTTTTTTGTGGTCGTACATAAAAAGCAGTCTTTGTCCCGCCGATGGCAGCTACTTTTCAAGAGCTCAGAAATCTGAATGGTTGAAGCTGTCATTTCAATAAAGAGGTACCTGCTGATTCGTGTGTGGAATGAAATCGACAAGAGTTTCGGTGTTTTTAGAGCAACATATGGTGCTCGTGTTGATTGTATGGTATAGTGTATGTGGGAACATAAAACTTTAAACACTCCCCTATCCAGTGACCTGCGCAAAGTGTTTTTTTTTTTCTTTCATAGTTAGTCTGTAATAAACAACTGAAATCCGTTCTTTTTTTTTTTTTTTTTTTGAATGACTGTCTATAACTGACCTAGCAGACAACGTCGGGAACGCCATGAGAATTTCCGCAGGTGATGCTGTTGTATTCAGGGAAGTCACAACGCTGGAAAAATGTACCAAAATGCGTGGAAATTTGCAGAGAAACAAGGCTTGTTGCAGGGATTGGCAGCTGATTTTCAACATACCCAAATGTAACACATAGCGCACAGCCAGGTACAGAAAAATGGTTCAAAAGGCTCTGAGCACTATAGGGTTTAACATCTGAGGTCATCAGTCCCCTAGAGCTTAGAACTACTTAAACCGAACTAACCTAAGGACATCACACACATCCATGCCCGAGGCAGGATTCGAACCTGCGACCGTAGCGGTCGCGCGGTTCGAGACTGCCACCCCGGCAGGCACAGACAGGTACAAGTAGCTATTATTGTCTGATAACACGTTTACAGAACAGTCATTGAAGTGGTAACATCCAAAAAACACACTCTTAAGACAAAAAAAGATATACCACGAAGGAGTTATGCAATTTGCTGACAAATCTGTATTCATCCAGGTGTCGGTAGAAAATGCAAAACGGTGAACTTGGGCGGCCTATGGATGAATTTGTGACGCTGCAGCTCAATTTTAAAGCGCACCTGGCAAGAATAGTGAACAGGGAACATGTCGATACCAGGGCATAAAGTCTTTGCAAAATTCATTCGGTGTATGCAGTTGGACAGCAGCTACGCTGCACAGACGAGCGCGTCAACAATGTACGCAAATATCAGAATTTGACAGATAACGTGTAATGGGGTTCAAAGAAGGCGGTTGGGGTAACCAGTGAATCGCTCGACATTTGAAAAGGCGCGATGCCTTTATTCGAGACTGGTGGCAGGAATGGGTCAATCACGGCCAAGCATAGCGTCAAGAACAAAGTGGTCCACCTAGAAAGATGACAGAACGCGAGGAGCAAGCAATCGTCAGACAGGCACTCAGAGCTCCGGGTTCATCGATCCGACGTACAACTGGTGCTTCAGTGACCAAACGGACCATTCACAGGAGTTGACACACACAGGGCTGAGCTCATGGGGCCCCGTTGCCAAGGACGATTGACCTCTGCTCATCGATAAGCCCGTTTGCAGTGGAGTCGGCCACATTCGTCCTGGTGTAACATTGTTTTCATTGGTGAGTACTGCTTAGAAGTGAACCCCGATGATCACCGAAGTCATGACTGGAGACTCTCCGCTGAGCGGTGGATTCGTAGCAGGGCAGCTTTGGTTGTTATACGCGCCACCCTTATAGCACAGCGACGATAATCTATGCCTCGTTTTGTTGACTTTCATGACAAGCCGTCCTGAGCTTACATTTTACCAAGAACGTACCCGCCCTTACAAGGCGAGAGTTTCTACTGCTTGCTTCGTTTTCATCAAACCTTAGCTTGGCCAGGAAGGTCACCGTATCTCTTTCCAGTTGTGAACGTTTGGAGCATAGTGGGTAGGTGCCTCCAACGATCTCGGGATTTTGACGATCTAACACGCCAACTGGACAAAATTTTGCACTATACCCCTCAGGAGGACATCCAACACCTCTGCCAATGAATGGCAAGCAGAGTAACTGCTTGCGTAAGGGCCAGAAGTTTACCAACACGTTATTGACTTGCTCTGTTTATGAAACTCTCTTGAATGCATCTTGCAATTTTTTTGAAATTGCAATCATTTTGGCCGGCCGGAGTGGCCTAGACCCCACGGTTTGATACCGCGCTACCGCTACGGTCGCAGGTTCGAATTCTGCCTCAGATGTTCAGTCCCATAGTGCTCAGAGCCATTTGAACCATTTTGGATTCATGGCTTCGTCGGGTCTGCGCCACACTCAAACCCTACCATCAGCTCCTTACAACTGAAACTGGGACTCATCTGACCAAGCCACGGTTTCCAGTCAGTCGCCTAGGGTCCCGCCTATAAGGTCACAAGCCAAGAGGGACCGTTCGCAGGTGACGATGTGCTGTTAGCAAAGGTATTCGCGTTGGTCGTCTGCTGCCATACCCCATTAACGCCAAATTTCGCCACAGTGTCCTAACGGATAAGTTCGTCGAACGTGCTACATGAACTTCTGCGACTGTTTCAGGCAGTTTTACTTGTCTGTTAGTAATGAGGACTCTCCACAAACACAGCTGCACCCCTGAAATGTGGTGTTGTCGGCAAAGTCTTGACCCCCTGGATCTCAGAATATTGAATTCCATTACAATTTCCGAAAGGAATGTCCTATATGTGTAGTTCCCATTACCATTCCGTGTTCAAACTCTGTTAATTTCCGTCGTGCGGCCATAATCAAGTCGGACACCTTTTCACATGAATCACCGAGTACAAATGACAGCTCCGCCATTCCACTGCCCCTGTATACTTTGTGTACGCGATACTGCCGCCATCTGTATGTGTCCATGTCGGTATAGCATGACTTTCGTCACGTCAGTTAGTGTATGCCTACACTAATAAGATATCTGTAAAACTGTCGTGTCTGTATGACTGAACACGCTTCTCCAAAACTACTGTACGACTTTTCAAGGGGTTTTCGTAGGTAACTTGAGCATAACCTGGGGCACCGTCTAGACTTTATTTCATAAAAATCGGATCACGGAAAAAATAAATCCCTATTTAAATTTTTATTTGAAATTGTCGTATCTGTTTGTTTAGCTATTAGCTCTCTCACAATATTATCACAAGTAATTTGAGCGTAGCTCAGGGTACCGTAATGACTTTACTTCATCAAAATTGGATGACAAAAAAGAAGTATCATAATTGAAATTTTTATACGTACTAATTTATAAATGCGAATGTGACTCTGTTTTACGTTTTCACAACTAACTTCTAGCCTCCTCCTTCCTAATCGGCCTACTTGATTGCGGTGTAACTGACCGTGATCGCATATGCCTAATAAAATTTTACAGTGAGTAAGGCTATCGTTAACGAATGAAAATAATACCAATTAGTAGGAGTAAAGTGTACAACAGACCCAGATGAAGGAATACTGTGTTCTAACCTAATCTAAACCCTGATGATAATTTTGAAATGGGCGTAAAATAGTGCAATCGCTAACGCATCACGAAGAGGGGAAAAGAGCATCACGTAATATTTAATAGAAAAAGTACTGATAATACAATAAAACACTGAATAGGTAGAAAGAGGATAATTAAACGGTCGCCAGCCCCCTAGTTAATCACTCTCCAGTATACTAAAAAAGGTAATGGCAAATTTAAGCAAATAATCACTGACGTGGCAACTGAAGGTTGTTAAGCTTTTCCATAACACAGTAGTTCACGAGAAAATAAAAGAATCTGAAAGCAATGAGTTTGCAGTTACTTATTCTGAAATACTATACTTTGAAAGTAAACTTAACTGAAGTAACAAGCTAAATAAGTGCAACTAAAACTTTGTTGTGGAAAAATAACTTTCAGTAATATCCGTGTAACGTAACACAAAATTTGGAAAAATGTGAGCACTTAGTTTTAATTACTGAAAACCCGAACTGAATTTACTTTAAGCAAATGAGCAACTGATTTCGCTTGTAATATCATAAAAAAAAGCAAAATACCTACGAATCCAGTAAACGTTACTCGCTAAACTAAATACAGACTAAATAAAATTGCACACTCTTAATTTGTGCTCTATCTTTAGTTTTCCCTGTGAAATTCTACGCTACTTTAAGTGAATGAAGTTCATTCTCAAAAATGGAAATTAGTTAAGCCTCTGTTATGTAATACAAAAATGAACAGTTGCTGAGGCACAAAAGTTAGACTCAAACTGGTCATTAGCAAAGAACCAAACTGGCAGTAAATAGGTAATCAATATTCATATTTTTAGGACGCTCGGTGGCTGTGTGGAAAGAAAAGGGACCCACCTTGGTAATAATGTCATAGGAGAATGACAACACAGGGGCCTACAAGTTCTAACTACTGCAGGTTATTATTCAAGTTAGTCATACTTTGTGAAAGAAGTACCACTGAATAACGTCTCTATAAGGTCACATTTTGTTTCGCTTAACAGGCTTACGATGTTGTAGCTGCGCGGGCGATGATGATGTAGCCGGCGACAATGCTGATCGACGGCTGCTGATGCTGTTTGAGAACCCCGAGTCGTCTCCGGAGCCACGGATAATTACGTGACAGGCAGTAGTTAGAACTGCAGCTTCCTCCCTCCGTCTACTACTACAGTGATCTCAATACTCGAGGGTTAACGAATTACGTGCGCACACACTCGCGCGGTCATAGCTGCACACCGCGTCTGCAGGAGCGCCTAATACCCACTTCCGCACTCTTTCATCACTCAAGTTGCTCTGCCTTCCTCTCCGCTTGCAGCGCGACCGAGAGTCTCCATGCACAAAGATAAACAATGGCACAGCTACTGCCACCTCATTGCTATAGATACATTAAACTAAAGATCCTTTGGCTATTACCCATAAATTTACAATATTTACGTTATAATTTCAAGCTATTATAAGATAGAAATAAATACGCAATTACATCCATAACAAATCAACTATACCTTCAGTAATGAAGCTTACATATTCAGCATCAGACACACAGAAAAAGTTATCAATGTATATTAAACAGCGAAAATTTTTGGATGATGCAGAAAGTATTTTATCTGCTTTATCTGTGTTACAAAATCGCTGAACCTATTTGGATGAAATTTGGTATGCAGGTAGCTTGAATCCTGAGGAACAAAACAATCTACACTACTGGCCATTAAAAATGCTAATCACGAAGGTGACGTGCTACAGACGCGAAATTTAACCAACAGAAAGAAGATGCTGTGATATGCAAATGACTAGTTTTCAAAGCATTCACACAAGGTTGGCGCCGGTGGCGACACCTACAATTTGCTGACATGAGGAAAATTTCCAACCGATTTCTCATACACAAACAGCAGTTGACCGGCGTTACCTGGTGCAACGTTGTTGTGATGCCTCGAGTAAGGAGGAGAAATGCGTACCATCACGTTTCCGACTTTGATAAAGGTCGGATTGTAGCCTATCGCTATTGCGGTTTATCGTATGGCGACATTGCTACTCGCGTTTGTCGAGATCCAAGGACTGTTAGCAGAATATGGAATCGGTGGGTTCAGGATGGTAATACGGAACGCTGTGCTGGATCACAACGGCCTCGTATCACTAGCAGTCGAGATGACAGGCATCTTATCCGCATGGCTGTGACGGATCGTGCTGTCACGTCTCGATCCCTGAGTCAACAGATGGGGACGTTTCCTAGACAACAACCATCTGCACGAACAGTTCAACAACGTTTGGAGCAGCATGGACTATCAGCTCGGAGACCATGGCTGCGGTTACCCTTGACGCTGCATCACAGACAAGAACGCCTACGATAGTGTACTCGACGACAAACTAGGTGCACGAATGGCAAAACGTCATTTTTTCGGATGAATCCATGTTCTGTTTACAGCATCGTGATGGTTGCATCCGTGTTTGGTGACATCGCGGTGAACGCACATTGGAAGCGTGTATTAGTCATCGCCAGGATAATGCACGACCGCATGTTGCGTGTCTTGTACAGGCCTTTTTGGATACAGAAAATGTTCAGCTGCTGCCCTGGCCAGCACATTCTCGAGATCTTTCACCAACTTAAACGTCTGGTCAATGGTGGCCGAGCAACTGGCTCGTCACAATACGCTAGTCACTACTCTTGACGAACTGTGGTATCGTGTTGAAGCTGCATGGACAGCTGTACCTGTACACGCCATCCAAGCTCTGTTTGACTCAATGCCCAGGCGTATGAAGGCCATTATTACGGCCAGAGGTGGTTGTTCTGGGTGCTGATTTCTCAGGATCTATGCACCCAAACTGTTTGAAAATGTAACCACATGTCAGTTCTAGTATAATATATTTTTCCAATGAATACCTGTTTATCATCTGCATTTCTTCTTGATCTAGGAATGTACTACTGAAGACACACCGTCAGTGCCTTGTACGAGCTCCACTATGCCCATGGAGCCCACATGAATGTTCCCAAGAGCATAATGCAGCCGCCGCCAGCCTGTATCTGTCCCGCAGTACAGATGTCAAGGAGCTCTTCATCCCATCGTCATGATGAAGGTATTACGATTTATGAGAATATGTGATGCTCTGACACTGCGCCAATGTCCAGTGCTGCTGGACACGACCCCATTTGAGTCACAGATGCCGATGTCGTGGTGTTGACATTGACAAATGCACGGATCGTCGGCTGTAGAGGCCCATCGATAGAAGCGTTCGGTGCTCTTTGTGTTCAGACGCACATATTCTCTGCCCAGCATTACTGGCTGACGTTAGTTACGCCACAGTTCGCTGCCTGTCCTGCTTTATATGTCTTTCCAGCCTACGATGTCCGACATCTATGCATCAAAATCTGCCCTTGGTCAAACTCAGGCAGACCGCACGCCTTCCTCGTTCTACACACGAGCTGCATTCTTACTGATACTACATGCACCATGCATGTGTCTGACCAGCAATCATTCCTCGCTAGGTGACGGTGCTGTCGCTTGGACGGGTTTATATCGATAGTAGGTCGGTGGTAATAATGCTTTGGGTGATCGGTGTATTCTCGTAGATTTTAAAGATGTTCTACGAAAAAGCAGTTCATTTTCACTTAAAATCTGAAGGACCTGCACTGGGAGAAAAGGAACTGGGTAGGAGAGTATGTGTTCTATAGCATTGAGGGTTGTGGTTAGAACAAAATACAGAAGTCCGCTAGGTAGGAAACGGTGGAGATGAAGGTAAGTGTTGTGGTAGAAAGTGCGAAAATAAAATGTGAGGAGGAGTTTGGAGTGCAGGGAACAGCACAGTTAGCAAGAGGATTGGGTTGGGGAGCGATGGAGAGGGGAAAGGCCAGGGGAGCACTGGTGTAGTGTGGGATACGCGGGAAAGAGTTATTGTTGACAGGACAGATAAAAATCAGGGCGGAACTCATTGTCCGGGAGAGGCAGTCGGTTGCAGATGCCTTAGAATAGGATATGAACGGGTGTACGTGTAGAAAATTTGGCAGGGCAGCATAATGGGATTGGTGATCACAAAGGATGGTGCAAGATATGTGGAGGCGTTCGGTGTGGGCGGGGAAGTGTTAGACACTGATGAAATGGTACGAGATCGAAATGTGGGAAGGTAAACGGATGTGTAAATCGAGGCAGAGTTCAAGACGTTCAAGGGTTCGGAGGGATACGGTGCCTTGTGCAACGCTTCTACCATACCAATTGCTCTGTAAATGCCATTAACTGTTTAATGCTGCTAATGAAAGTTTATTTGGGGGGATTAAATATTTTAATCTGTATTTTGCGTTTCCTTCGTGAAGGCTTTTAGTGGTCACCAAATCGTGTGTGCTGTCGAATGTGGCCACGAAGTGATCGTACCTTCTGGCTGCCAGACGTATATTTCTCGCCGGCGCCGCATATGCTTGAGGCGGCGCTGCCGTCGCGTCGGCTAGCAGGTGGCGACTGCGGCGTGGCTGTGGTGGCGGAAGGCGGCGCCATCAGAATCCATTAAGCTGTCACGGAATGTTACATTTCCCTAGCGCGGCCCACGAGGCGCACTCTGCCTGCTGAAATTGCCGGCCTGCCTCAATGGCCGGAACTCGAGCTACGGCGCAAAAAGGGCACCCACACTGACTCACTCGAGGAATGCCGGTATAGTGCTTTAGAAAATCGCAGCTTTTCATGCATTTAAATGAAAATGTGTGTTCGTGCCGACTGCTCTTTCACTGTCACGTCTATTTTGCTTGCGAATGAAGCTCTGAGGTACACGAATTTCCATTCTTTTCTTTTTCTCTGCATCTGACGTCGAATATTTTCTTGTAGACGTACTAAAAGGGTTATCGACTTTTGTTCTCAGCTCATATGCCACACCCTACCCTGTAACCTGTGGTATCATCTGCTGGAAACATGATTAACCCACATTTTCGTGATAAGGTCATCAGCAATTCCCAGAAAATTTCCCGCTGTGTCACACTCTTCCAACAGCGCAACGAGAATGGGTATAGCGTTGCACATACATATTGCATATCTGGTATGTTTAAAGCATTTCAGTGTTGGCAATTTTGACACTGGATATGAAACTCACACAGACAGTAAATGGACTGAGGTCAATCATTGGGAGGTTAATTGGACGTTTCCTCCATGCTGGATATTGAAAACTTCTAGTCACTATCACAGAAACTGAAGCCGACTTGGTTGGCCGAGCGGTTCTAGGCTCTACAGTCTGGAACCGCGCGGCCGCTGTGGTCGCAGGTTCGAATCCTGCCCCGGGAATGGATGTGTGTGATGTCCTTAGGTTAGTTAGGTTTAAGCAGTTCTAAGTTCTAAGGGACTGATGACCTCAGAAGTTAAGTCCCATAGTGCTCAGAGCCATTTGAACCATTTTTGAACAGAACCTGAAAGCAACAGACCTGTGCATGTTCATCTTTACAGATACGTGGCAGCTGTACAGTACAGAATGACAAATCAGTGTTTATCTAACAGTCGGCAGACGATGTTTGAAGTGAGCGCTGTAACAAAAAACTACAGATGCCAATCTTTGAATGCCGCCCCTATTCTGATCGGAACCAAGATTGAAATCTTCCCACATGACAGTGAGGGGGCGTGAGATGGCGTAATATATCGCCGAAACTGATGGCGCAATGAAAAGACAGTTTGGAAATTTAGATGGCTAAGAGGTATTTGATATGACAATATGAAAGCTATAAAGTGAGTCGCCTTAAGGTAAAAAAGTTGTTATCTGTGGATAAATCGCAACTATGGCTAGGCAGCACCTGTGTATCTGCGCACCCTGACCCACTGCGTTACAGTTATCACTTGTCTGGTTTTTCCAAAAGTCTCACTCTACAAGAACAGTGCAGCCACTGAAACTTGCTGGTCCTCAGGGTTCGGTGTATAACCCTTGCAGGCCTTTTCAACAGAAGAAATGTTGAAAAGCCTAGCCTATCGCAGTAAATACTGATTTTGATCAATGCTAATAAAATTCTGGTCTTTCAGTGTTGTGTACCTGGAAAATATCACCGGCTGCTGTGAACGAGCGGTTCCAGGCGCTTCAGTCCGGAACAGCGCTGCTGCTACGGTCGCAGGTTCGAATCCTGCCTTGGGCATGGATGTGTGTGATGTCCTTCAGTTAGATTTAATTAGTTCTAAGTCTAGCGGACCGATGATCTCAGATGTCAAGTCCCATAGTGCTTAGAGCCATCTGAAAATTTTTTCAAAATATCTGTTTTGTTTCTGGCATTATTGCTTTAAAAATTATTTTGATTACAGATATTTAGGAAGTGAATTAGAGTATAAAAGTATAGGATCTATTTAATAAAAGACGTACAGTTCTTCACCTCTTCCTAACGAACAAAGTTATAATAAAGGCAGTCTTGCTGGTTGTTGTCACATTGGTAGCTAAGTAATATTCCTCAAAATTTTATGTGTAGAGCATCTGCAACTGAAGGGTATGATTAATAGAATGACATTCGCACAATAAAGATGTATTCAATCCATGGCTGGTTTCGGTATGTAAAGTCCCATTTTCAGGCGTACGTCTTTGCTGGCGTGCGGCTGCTCGACAGCGGACAGTACTCACCCAGGGAGCAGTGACTTGCCTTTACACTGACTGCTCTGACAGTTTGTTACGTATGACCAAGTGCAATAATTGTTTATACACTTGAAGTTGAGATTTCAAAATCTAGAAATCGTTCGTGGATTGAATAAATACATTTCGATACAGAATCAGACATAATTCTATTAAATAAAGAATATTTTTATGATTTTTTTTATTTTTCTATGGAACAATATGTATTTTGGTGTGGTCAAGATAAAGGGAATACACTTTACCGAGGGCGATGTGTACTTCTTTTTGAAAAGTGACGATTTAATTAAGATCACGGCTAAATGTCTCAAAACTAGAGACAGTTCTGTTGTACTTGTAAATAGCTTGATCATTCACAAGAAATTATTACTTAATCTTGTTTGTATTGCCCCATATGCATCACATATAATATTTGACTCTAAGCTTCCTGAGAGATTAAGTCTGGGATTCGAACCAAGATTCGGATATGTGTGTGTCTCAGCAATTTTTGGAAAGTCGCTTAACCAGATGAAACATGTGAGCAGCCATCACAGTCTGGAGCAGACCTTTAGTAAGACAGTAACTTTTTCAGTAGCTTCCTAATGTCCTTGTTTTTTACTTCCTGCAGCTCAATAGCGTTTCAAAGAGGAAGGATGTCTTGCCGAATTGTTTGGTCATGGCCTGGGAACTGTTGCTGTTACGAAAAACTCCCAAGAAATCAAAAGCTTTGTTTCGGTTAATTTTTAGGAGCTGTAAAGTGTCATTTTGGAAATAATAAATGAATAAAAGTACAATCTATGTCGTAAACGTCATAGTTAGTATGTAGCAGAACAAAAGCACACTTCGGGTGCTCTGAAAACCAGGTTCGATTGCGTCGTTCTTTGGTTTTGGCTTATGTGGCAAGTTCTTCGTCTGTCCTTTGATTTATTAGAACAATGACTATCGTATAAGGCCACATGTTGTGCAATAGGAACTAATTTTTTAAACGTAAAATGTTCAAAGTGAGATTGTAACATTTTTTCCTAATTATTTGAATAAAAATATTTTAAATGCTGGACTCACTCTTATTAGGTTTTTTAAGTAAAACAAAAGTCCTGTCACTTTTCCTACAGCTCATGAGTTGGTTTCATGGTATTCATGTAGCATGAAAAATGTTGCATAATTTTTCAAAAGATTTCGTGATGCCTTCAGCTGTCATTCTCTTTATTTCATGTACAATTCTACAATTTCGGCCTTAGCCTATTTCCAAGTATTTTATGAATGGTTTTTGGTAGTGAGTTACGCCTTGTATGTCGTTGTTCCTATGTCCCCACTGCTCGAAAGTGCATGAAACATCTCGGATTTATTTTGTGAGCATAACATGGAGTCATAGGAGCAACTACATACGTGGCGTAGTTTACTATTAAAAAGCCATGCATAAAATACTTGAAAATGGCCTAATGCGGAAATTGTACAATCGAACATGAAATGAAGAGAATGGTACCTGAAGGAACTATGAACTCTTTCAAAAAATTCATTGCAGATGTAGAACCTATCGCATTGGAAGTACGATATATAATTTTCAAAATACACTAACTTAAATGTGCTGCTGAATGAACGAGCACGTAAGCTAGTAAAGTAAGTGAAGTATTTTGTATCATGTATGTGACTTCATAGTGTATATTCTAGGGGTTCAGGCAAGAAATCGTCTTACATGTTCGTAATCCCTTTCCTTGTCAAAACATCTGCATAGTGGGTAATGTTTTAGAGAACGCATATTTTGGTGTAGCTACGTTTGTAATTTATTTTGAAATTCCAAAGTATCAATGAAGTGTGAATAGAGGAACAGAGACAGCACGTAGCATAGGATGCAGAGAAGAGAACAATAGAATATCACTAACCATAGAAGCCTGAGAAAAAACATGCAGTAAGTGAGCAAAAAAGTAAATAATATTTATGTTTTAACTAAATGTGGATATACCTGTCTATACATACACCGATCAAAAGAATCCGGACGTAGACATTAACCTGTGGTGTGTCCGCCCTTCTCACTTTACAGACTGAACTCTGCTGGGGACACTTTCAACGAGTGTCAGAAAATTTGTCGAAGACTGACAGCTCATTTTTCGTCAAGGGCTGAGACCAGAAAAGTTAGTGAAACAGACACTGGGATATGCGGCGAAGTCGGCGTTACAAATTGGGTTCCTGTCTGTATTCTGGACAGGGAAGTCGAATTGAGTAACGTTAATGTCCGCAAACAACCGTCTCACAGATTCTGTTTTATGACAGGATGCATTAACTCACTGATACAATCATCGTCTATTAACTGTTCCTTTCCTGTACGTAGGAAGCACTGCTGTAAAATGTGCTCGTATCCTTCTGCATTTAGCGCTTTATTAAATGCAATAAGGGCGCCACAACCTAACGACGGAAAACACCTCCGCTTCGTAACACCAGCTCCTCAGCACCTCACTGCTCGCTCTTTACACAATGAAAGGAAAAGTTGTCCACGTATTCGCCAAACCCAAACCCTCCCACTACATTGCAACAGGGTACAGCATGATTCATCACACCAGACCACTAGCTTACAGTCATCCACTGTCGACTTGCGTCGATCCATTCTCAAGCGTCGCTTAGCACAGACTACACAAACGTTTAGATGATAAGGAGCTTCTCGATCGTTTGAGTTCCCTACGCACAATCATTGTCCTTGAAGGATTTGTTACTCGGGAGACATCGAACGACTAGCCCCTGTTCGAAGTCACTAGACCTCCTGACCGAACCATTCTTCTGCTTCTCTGCTGACAACACAATACTCTGTGTACTGCCGGTCCGCCCTCTCGTGACATCTAGTGGTCAATTCCGTGGGTGTCCGGATACTTTTGATCAGGTAGCGTATGTGAAGCAAGCCACCGAGTACAGTACTGCTGGTGTTACTGTCGTCCTCCCCCCCCCCCCCCCCCCAACCACGTTCCTGTTATACTCGTGGCAACAACGGTTCTCGGTAATGCTCGTATGAACTCTGATTTTCTCGCCGTGGTCCTCCTCTAGCATTACTTTCCCTAAACAGTAGTTGTCGATACCAGTATGATTTTTCGAATTGTGGACAGGTCAATATTATCTCAGTTGTTTTACTGAAAGCTTACATATAAAATTTTATACACATTATATTATATTTCAAGCCAAAATTTATGAAAAGTAACGGCTTTATAAAATATTTTAGTTTCGATGTCATAGTCAATAAGTGCTAGTTCTGAATCTATGGTTAAATTTTAGAAAGATTTGAAATTACAAATTATTGGTACACTTAAAATCTTTAATATTAATTACAATGTTTATTTCTGGAATCATTTATGAAATAATAATCGAAATTAATAACGTAAATAAAACTAGTATGAATTCATTTGCTAAGAAAAAATTGTAAACCCTTTGGAGTTAGCGCAGAGTGTGGGAGTCGGACGAATTTTTATTATTTTGTGCGAACAATGTAATTTCGGCTTTGTTAATGTGAAAAATCGAACTACTGTATGATATACTACACATATGAGGAAATATATTTACGTAAGAAAATACTGCAACCACAATATTCACATTTATTTAGTTCAAACCAACCGTGAGGAGCAGATCTGACATTTTCAGCTTCAAGAATCAGACCACTAGACAAGAAGAACTGGTGGTAACAAGCTAAGTAAACTATAAAGTTTATTGTAACCTTCTCTCCTCTCAAATCTCCATAAAAGGCTATGATTATTAATTACTTGGACTGGTCATTGTTTAATGTAGACAGTAGATCGAATCAGGAAGGGCGGGGGAGGTTATATATATATATATATATATATATATATATATATATATATATATATATATATATATATATAATGATGAGGTCCCATACTCCGAGGAGCGTAGGGGACGATGCGGGAGACCCAAAACGCTGACTAGACAAGGTCCTAGCGGAGGTGGTTTGCCATTGCCTTCCTCCGATAATGGGGATGATATGATGATGAAGACGACACAACACCCAGTCATCTCGAGGCAGGGAAAATCCCTGACCTCGCCGGGAATAGAACCCGGGTCCCCAAGCGCAGAAAGTGAGAACGCTACAAGACAATATATACATATATATGTATGAGAGGATGGAAAGTTTTATATTTTGGTAGACTTTTCCTGGAACGCACAGTCTCTGAATTTTGCCAGTGAATTTCTATATGATACAAAATAACAACTTACCCGTAGTGTCTGTCACTGGATTGCTCCCTAATATCTTAGCACTTGTCCCACCAAACAGTCAATTCCTTCGATAAATATTTTTTCATATAAATCTTTTATTTCGCTCTTCGCAGTACCCTTGTAGCATCACGCTGCAAATGCATGCAGTTTCTTCTTCAGCGTTTATCTTTTTTTTTACCTGTCGCGTGTCCCACATTTTAAGATAACTGCCAAATTGTAAAACAATTCCAGTTTTTAGTCGGTCGATCCACGTTTCACTTTTCATGCAATATAGCTGATTACAGAAATCAAAACATACATTTAACTAATTACCGGTACGTATTTATGGTGAGTTCCATGAAAGTTGAAATTCTACGACCGTAACGACGTCGTTGACATAATTACGTGCTACCAAACACGGCTATAAACTCTAAGTGCAGAGCACTTGGAGCGCGGTGCCGTAACGAGCGTCGCTATCTGCCTCACGACCGCAACACGCCGCTTTCTCAGCCACCCCTCCTATTGGCAGTTGGGAGCGAGGCCGTCTAGTTCACGATCCAGCCAGCAACTGCTGATATTTTACACTAGGCTGGGCGGCCTGTTATGCAAACATTGCACTGGGCTACCGACGGAGCGTCGTAGGGCCCACCGCCTGCCGCTGTACCATAACCATTAGGCCACACTGCAGCGGCAAGCCATTAAGGCGCAATCACTGCTGTTGTCAATTATTACGGAACCTGCCTGCTGTGGATACGTGAAAATTTCACTGTGATATCTCAGACAGAGAAGCCACAGATGTTCACATGCTGTATGCCACTCTACAACGGGAGACATCAATCCTTTTCCATGTCTCAACTTATGAAAATAATGTAATTAATTTATTCAAATTCATATATTCATATTCATTCTACAATTTGTACAGAAAGCAGATGAAATTATAATAGTCGAGGGGTATGAAAGGGAAGCAGTGGTTGGGAAGGGAGTGAGACAGGGTTGTAGCCTATCCCCGACGTTATTCAATCTGTATATTGAGCAAGCAGTAAAGGAAACAAAAGAAAAGTTCGGAGTAGGTATTAAAATCCATGGAGAGGAAATAAAAACTCTGAGGTTCGCCGATGACACTGTAATTCTGTGAGAGACAGCAAAGGACTGGGAAGAGCAGTTTAACGGAATGAACAGTCTTGAAAGGAGGGTATAAGATGGACATCAACAAAAGCAAAACGAGGATAATGGAATGTAGTCGAATTAAGTCGGGTGATGCTGAGGGAATTAGATTAGGAAATGAGACACTTAAAGTAGTAAAGGAGTTTTGCTATTTGGGGAGCAAAATAACTGATGATGGTCGAAGTAGAGAGGATATAAAATGTAGACTGGCAATGGCAAGGAAAGCGTTTCTGAAGAAGAAAAATTTGTTATCGAGTATAGATTTAAATCTCAGGAAGTCGTTTCTGAAAGTATTTGTATGGAGTGTAGCCAAGTATGGAAGTGAAACGTGGACGATAAATAGTTTAGACAAGAAGAGAATAGAAGCTTTCGAAATGTGGTGCTACAGAAGAATGCTGAAGATTGGATGGGTAGATCACATAACTAATGAGGAGGTATTGTATAGAATTGGGGAGAAGAGGAGTTTCTGGCACAATTTGACAAGAAGAAGGGACCGGTTGGTAGGACATGTTCTGAGGCATCAAGAGACCACAAATGTAGCACTGGAGGGGATCACAAATTTAGCATAGGAGTACGGTGTGGAGGGTAAAAATCGTAGAAGGAGACCAAGAGATGAATACACTAAGCAGATTCTGAAGGATGTAGGCTGCAGTAGGTACTGGGAGATGAAGAAGCTTGCACAGGATACAGTATGATGGACAGCTTCATCAAACCAGTCTCAGGACTGAAGGCCACAACAACAACAATCTATTCATGCTCATCTTAGTACAAGACTAATAGCAATTACTGCTGCATGGGTACACTCATTTTCTACTGCTTATCTTGACTGGAAGTATCAATACTTGCACATTCAGTCATGACATACGGCGCACGTCCTTAGAGGGTCGTATGGTGTGGGCAAGACCAGATTTCGGATATTCGCTTACCCCACCGTGCTCCATAATCTCCAGGCCATAAAATATCAGACACGAATACTAGCTGTACTCTAAATGACAGAGACGTAGACGACAAAGTTTTGATTCCAGTGGAAAATAAGAAACTACAAGTCTGGGAGTTTATTGGTCGTTGTACATTTAATTCTTGTATGGCAAAGTAAGATGCACATATTCCAAATTGCGAACGTTACAAAGAAAAGAAAAATTAAATCAGAACTTCTGTAAAATAGTATCACTTAGATGCAGCATTCCACATTGAAAAATCGAATACTACGTATTCATCTTTCGAAGTATCTTCTTTTGAAATACCGCTGGATCATCTGGTGTGACTCGCTGCTCTGGGATCACATTCAGTGCCATTAACGATATGTCCGCCATGCCGTTAATCATAGATGATTTTTTCGCCTTCAGTAACTGTTGCTTACCCAAGACGGCGAGCAGATTTTTTTTTGCCTTACGAGAGTGACTATAGCTTTCATCACTTCCCGGACAAAATATATAGAACCTCCTAGGGAGAGAGTATTTCTGCACTAGTGGGAATTGACAGCTTCAGCCTCCAGTAAGAAACAACGACGTCAGAGCGTTAGGAGGTGGAATGTAGTTTCTGTTGTTCCAGTCGGATAAAACTCAGCATCCTTAATGTGTACTGCTCATAGCAGTTTTCAGTTACCTCCGAAAGCGACATAATTTCGTCAGGCAATCGAATTGTTACGCATAATCTTTCAAACACCAGTCTGCTCACACATTCAAAATCTCTAGTACGATGTTACACAACACAATAAACAAATGGGGATTTCTACAACCCAGGAATAAGAACGCGTCCCAAATTTTGCTGATCAGATGTCTCACGAGATGTATCAATAGATACTGCACGGATAGTGTGTCAAATATCTTGCCGTCAACCCCACTTAAAGATTAGGTTTAAGTAGTTCTAAGTTCTAGGGGACTGATGACCTTAGAAGTTAAGTCCCGTAGTGCTCAGAGTCATTTGAACCATTTCTCTTCCTCTCAAATTCCTTCTTTCGCCTCCACTCTTGCCAAAGCAGTTAGTTTAAATGTACATGATTGCATTCTGTCTTTGTATGTCCTACTTTTCACGAACTAGTATAAACTTTTTTCTTCCATTGACCATCAAAGTGCTAGCAAAGAGAACGACCTGCTAGCCATGATCGATTTTCTTGAAGTAAAATACGGTGTATTTAGTTGTGTCAATGATGTCAATATTGTATTCTTTGTTACTGCTCAGAACTGGATGTTGACGAGTTATCGACTGCTCCCCTGTCTCGCGCTGCCGTTCTATACAGAATTTCGCGTGAGCACTGAGAAAGTTTCTGAACAAGACGATCAGCTTGACTAAATCAGAAGTGTTTCGGCCATTTTTTTGCCAGAAGATAAGACATCATTTAAGATACCATACTGCAGTGTCTATGTTATTCAGAATACGATGCAAAGTTCCTTTGAGCAACCATGTATGCATGCATGTCAAAAGGAACTTTTCCTCTTATTCGGGATAATAGAGTCACTGCCATATCATATTTATCCGCCGTCACAGGGCAAGCGACTTTCAAGTAAAATGTCACGCCTGTGTGAAAATATACATGATGGATGTTCTAGTACAGGTTGTTGACGCGTAACTGACAATATAGGAAAGTTTGGGTCTGGCCGTGAGTCCTGCACAGATAGCCAAATGGTAAGGTGACCGCTCGGGATAAGCGGGATATCCGGATCAGGGAGAGTTTTCGATTGTCGTCATTCCATTCCACAGTTGATAGTTGTCCACATTCAGAATTGCGAATTCGTTTAATGTACATCATTGAAGATGGTGGAAAAAATAAAATGTAGATCGTATGCCCTAGATGGAGTTACCAAACGAAGATGCGAGACGAAAGCTCAGTAAAATGACATTAATAAGCGACATCAGACATGACATCCTTTCCAGCCAAAGTCTAATTATAAAATCCGGGGCCAGTGTCTGAGATGGGTAAAGGCCGATAGCGCATCATTGCTCTGAGATCAACAACGGAATCAATCGTGACATCTCTTGGATGATATGAATCCAAGATACAAAAAATTGATCGGCATATGATCTCAGGGCTGCTGATTGCTATGAGCAAAGACAGATTAACGACTGAACGCAATACACATTTGTTTATTACGTCTCTAGAATGATCCCCCGACTCCGAATGTTCCAGTCTAAAAAATATTACGGAGTACCACAAGTCATGTAACCATCCGCAGTATGTGATGGTCAATTCAAAAAATTAACTACCTCTAAATAGACATACATTTTAATTATTCTAAGCCAGTAACAACAATTTAATTGTAACTTACATAGCATGTCTGTTCGCTAGGACAGACTACAGAAGAAAACAAACGAGAGTGAGTGTGAAAGTGCGTTCCTACAATAGAAAAGCAAGGGGAAAATCCTATACCTTATTTTACCAACAGGCCATTTCACTATCGCTGGCGGTCGATAAATTTCCATTATGAGGTCAGAGAGCGCAATTTCAATCACATAACATCGAACAATTAGAAATTGTGTGAAATCTTTTCGCCTTCCTTACACAGAGACTAGTATAGGAAAAAACACATCATATGCACAGGAGACTGGCTCTTTCCAAACATTAATGGAAATGTAATTTTCCCACGAAAAGAAACACTTCAAAGTGAGGAATGATACTGATAACTTTACGTACATTTTGATTATTGTGGCTTTCACTCTAAATCTGTTATACTTTTACAACACTTTTTGCGCTGTGTTACGAATGATGTGAAACTACCAAATTTGCACTCATACCCCGCCCTCACCTTGTCACTCATGGATCTGCGCCTGTTGACAAATAAAGAATTTACATTACGATCGGATTTTTCATTATGGAGACTCGAGTTTATGCTTCAATTACAAGCGAACCAATTAGGCTATCGCAAAATAAGTTGGACCAAATTTTTTGTTACTGTATTGTGCTTTAGGCTGTATAGAGCAATTTGTTTTTATAGTTCAGTGTATATTTTTTATTCTAGATTGCAATAACCATTGTTCGGTTTTCGCCATCTCACACTGTCAGACCACAGTGATTGTGGCTTCTTACAACCACGAAAGAAATCTTACAAAAACAAACCAGTGTTTATTCTGTCTGTGTGTCTTCGAAGAAAATCAAAGGAACTTTTAAGGGGGTAACTGCAAAGTTCTGCAACTTGAGAATACCACTACCGATATATGTGCCTATAACCCATTAACATTTCATTAACGTCGGACAAATACAGTTAAAGCTATAATTGGTGAGCATTAATAAAACCGATAAACAGCAAGGACGGAATACTCACAGGAAATGAAGGAAAAATGTTCCGATGAACATGTGTCTCAGAGTACGTACAACGTAAGAAATAAAGGCGTTTTTCGTTGCGACGGAATCTTCTCACGAAATTCCAATCACCAACTTTCTCCTCCGAATGCGAAAGTATTTTGTTGACACCGATCTACATAGGGTGGAAGGACCACTACGATAAAATAAGGAAAATCATAGCTCGTACGGGAAGATATAGGTGTTCATTCTGTCCGCGCGCTATACGATATTGGAATAACAGAGAATTGTGAAGGTGGTTCAATGAACCCTTGCCAGGCACTTAAACGTGATTTGCAGAGTATCCATGTAGATGTAGATGTAGATGTAGACAACAAATCATTCCGGAACAGTACAGAGCTGCATCACATTCATCTCTTAACAAATGTTGGGCGATGGGTATAGTAGCAGTTGTCATGCACGATATACATAATCGTACTTTGACTTACACCATGTCGGCGGACCACTTGCTTGCACTAGGGTTTCTTTCAATATCCTGCAGACCTCGGCGCACTAGACCCTCTGGTGTACAAACAGTCTGCCGCCTACCTGGACGTTCGTCTAATTGAAAGGTCTGAATGCACCTAAGATCACACACACGACCAAAAAGGGCTGGAAATGTTGTGTTATGTGGTTGGCATCTGTTGGGGTACTTGTTTTGGTATATACCGTGCTTCCTCTCGACCATTTCGGCTTGTTCCCGACATGAATATCTGAACATTCTGCTGCTTACGGTACGATGCCTGAATCACACAGTTTACAACACACAAGAAACATAAGGCATCTGGTCAGAGCCACTGTCATTCGTTAACGTCATCTACTGTGGCAACTATGCATCTTCTGAGACAGGTTCATAGGACCATTTTTTCTCCATTTACAGTCAGAAATCAGTTCCTGCAGTTCGTCGGTTTTATTAATGTCCACATTGTATAGTTTTGAAGTGAGCTATTCTTTGCTAAGACGCCGAAAACCGGACAATCGTTACTAGATTCTAAACGGAAAAAAATGTATACTAGACTCTAAGATCAAATTTCTCCGTGTAGCCTGACGCGAAAAAAAAAAAAAAAAAAAAAAAAAAAAAAAGGAAATTGGTAAAAATCATATTGCGACAGGCGCACTGGTCTTGCTTGCAATTAAAGATGAAACTTTAGGCTTCGTAACTCAAGATGCGAGAGGAGTTCCTATGTACTTTAGAATCCAGTGTCGGCTTACCAGCTGGATGAGAATTATTAGATAATCTGCGGGAGTGATATCTGAGACGACATCGTGACGTCGAGTCTCTTTTACGGAAGCGGCACGTAAAGATACGGCAGGCGCCCCGGGTACAGGTTTGTGTGAAAGCGGCGGCCGCGGCTCGAGGCCGTCGTCTGCGGACGCGCTGGTAATTGGTGTCCGCATTGGAGATCCGCGGGGCGGCAGAGCCCTCCCTGTAAACGGCGCGCCACGGTAACGAGGCAGGCGCGGCCGACCCTGGGGACTCCAGCCAGCCGGGAGCCGGCCCCTGGGGCGCCCTGCACCGCCCCACCCACCACCCACTGCCTCCGCCTGTGTCAGCGGCACAGTCTCCTTCATCCTGCGCAGGGACGTTCCAAACGTCCTCTATCTTGTGCAACAGCAACAGCTGCCTCCTCTTTTTTTCTTTATTGTTATTCATCCCACTCGCCGCATATGGATGCGGGGTGAGGTGTCAGCGGTACAGTTCTCCGCTCTTCAATCAAGCTAAGTTAAAAAAAATATATATATAATGAGAAACAGAGACAAAATTTGGGGCTGTTTTTTATTTTAAAACGCAACTTAAAGTCAAACATTTAAAAAAAAATATACACTACTGTCTATTAAAATTGCTGCACCAAGAAGAAATGCAGATGATAAACGGGTATTCATTGGACAAATATATTATACTAGAACTGACATGTAATTACATTTTCATGCAATTTGGGTGCATAGATCCTGAGAAATCAGTACCCACAACAACCACCTCTGGCCGTAATAACGGCCTTGGTACGCCTGGGCATTGAGTCAAACGGAGCTTGGATAGCGTGTACAGGTACAATTGCCCATGCAGCTTCAACACAATACGACAGTTCATCAAGAGTAGTGACTGGCGTATTGTGACGAGCCAGTTGCTCGGCCACCACAGACCAGACGTTTTCAGTTGGTGAGAGATCAGGAGAATGTGATCGCCAGGGCAGCAGTCGAACATTTTCTGTATCCAGAAAGACCCGTATAGGACGTGCAATATGCGGACGTGCAATATCCTGCTGAAGTGTAGGGTTTCTCAGGGATCGAATGAAGGGTAGAGCCACAGGTCGTAACACATCTGAAATGTAACGTCCACTGTTCAAAGTGCCGTCAGTGCGAACAAGAGGTGAGTGAGACGTGTAACCAATGGAACCCCATACCATTACGCCGGATGACACGCCAGTATGGCGATGACGAATACACTCTTCCAATGTGCGTTCACCGTGATGTCGCCAAACACGGATGCGACCATCATGATGCCGTAAACATAACCGGGATTCATCCGAAAAAAATAACGTTTTTCGGATTCGTGCACCCAGGTTTGTCTTTGAGTATACCATCGCAGGCATTCCTGTCTGTGATGCAGCGTCAAGGGTAACCGTAGCCATGGTCTCCGAGCTGATAGTTCATGCTCCTGCAAATGTCGTCAAACTGTTAGTGCAGATGGATGTTGTCTTGCAAACGTCTCCATCTGTTGACACAGGGATCGAGACGTGGCTGCACGACCTGTTACAGCCATGCGGGTAAGATGCCTGTCATTTGGACTGCTAGTGAAACGAGGCCGTTGGGATCCAGCACGGCGTTCCGTATTACCCTCCTGAACCCACCGATTCCGTATTCTGCTAAGAGTCATTGGATCTCGACCAACGCGAGCAGCAATGTCACGATACGATAAACCGCAATCGCGATAGGCGTGATGGTATGCATTTCTCCTCCTTACACGAGGCATCACAACAATATTTCACCAGGCAACGACGGTCAACTGCTGTTTGTGCATGAGAAATCCGTTGGAAACTTTCCTCATGTCAGCACATAGCAGATGACGCCACCGGCGTCAACCTTATGTGAATGCTCTGAAAAGCTAATCATTTGCATATCAGAGTATCTTCTTCCTGTTGGTTAAATTTAGGGTCTGTAGCACGTCACCTTCGTGGTGTAGCAATTTAAATGACCAGTAGTGTATTTTCATTTTAAGAGCTGTTTTCGGGAAGGTGAAATTCTTCTGATAAAAACACTACAGAATTGCACTTTCACTTAAAATCTGGAGGACTTTAACTAGGATAAGAAGTATTACCAGAGGGTAGACTATGTTCTGTATAGTTGCGTGGTGTGGGTGGAAAGGTAGGCGCCTATTAGAGAAGAAAACTATGGAGATCATAGGTAGGAGTTGAGGTGGATAGTGGGAAATACAGCCGGTGGAAAAGACAGTGGGTGACCAGTAGTGTAGTGTCAGAGCAGTCCTTACAAGAAGAAAGTGATGGGTATGGTTGGAAAGGGAGAAGGAGAGAAGAGTGAGGTGGTGAGGAGTGGGACAATGGGGAACACTTAATGTTGTTAGGAGGGATAGATGTGGAGTGTGTGTAGGTGTTGGGGTGGAGCGAGGTGTTTGTGAAGGAATGGCAGCATAGCAGAGTTGGTGGTCGGAGGGGAGAACATAGCGTGATTGGAATCTAGTTTTCAGATAGTGTAGGAGATGCGGAGCGATGTGCGTGAGAAGGGGTGGGAAATTGAAGACATGGTAGGATCCAGATGGGGGAAAGTAAATGGAAGTGGAAAGCTAGACAGAGTGGATAGCGTTTGAGGATTTCGAGCGAATTATAGAACTTTGGTTGAGAGGAGATCCATTAAACATTTGCATAGCAGCGAATGGGTTGGATCATGATTTTCTAGGTGTGAAGTATAGTGGAGACGTGTAGTCACTCAGTTTGCCTTGGTAGTAGTTTTAGTCTATTGTGTACTTTGTTGTGGATGATTGGTAGGAGAGGTGGGATGGTTCAAAATGGTGCAAATGGCTCTGAGCACTATGAGACTTAACATCTGTGGTCATCAGTCCCCTAGAACTTAGAACTACTTAAACCTAACTAAACTAAAGACATCACACACATCCATACCCGAGGCACGATTCGAACCTGCGACCGTAGCGGTCGCGCGGTTCCAGACTGACGCGAGATGAAGAGACAGCAGAGGTAGGAGGGTTACATGGGTACTCAGAAGGAGAAAGGGAAGACACAGAGAGGGGGAGAAGACATTATATGTGTCGCACGCATTTGCGGGCAGAGTTGCAGGGAAATGCCCAGTTTTCAATAAACAGTACAGCCAAGAACAAAATATAATGTACTGAAAAGTTGTGCATAGGATCATGTTGCAGATCCCATATTTAGTGTTCTCCTATAGAATCAAATTTTAAAACCGACAGGTAATTAAAAACAAGATAATAACTTTAATTGTAGAGAAAAGAGCTCTATCGCACAAGCCGATTAAAAGAGGAGACAAGTTGACAGGACACCTACTGAGTCATCAAGGAATAATTCAATTATTAATTAAGTATTAGGAGAAAAAACTGTAAGGCTACTTGACCACACTAACGAGATCTAAATGGATGTAAGGTGAAGTAGTTTCGCAGCTTTGAAAAGCGTGAAGAGTTACATTCTTTGGACGTTAAAAACAACATTACGGAAGGTGTTTGAAGCACTATGAATGCTAGGATGAAGGAATTTAAGAATGGCTCACAGAGACAGGGCAACTATAGAAAATATGGTGATAAAAAGAGGGAGAGCGTTTCACTTACTGAAAAACTTTATCAACAGTTCACATGCGCTCTCAAATCCAGTAAACTGCAGCACGCCACGAGCTTTCCCCACTGCAAACATGCCTGCGAGCTCTCAGCGGACGTCGACTGCTTGCGTGTTGTGCAGGCTACTGCTTGCCTCTGCCATGCAGCGCGCTGCAGCTGACCAGCGGGAATTATTGAGTAGGTGGCCAGAACACTGGAGACATGTCGACGTCCACTTCCCCTGGCAAGCTATGCTGCCCCAGGAGACGGAGCCGTGTTTTATAGATCACTGCCACCTGTCCTCATTAGGCTGCACAGTGCGAGGCAGCCCACTTAGCTGTCAGACTGGTGTTTCGAAGGAGCGCTTACACCGAGGAGCATATTACGTCTCGGGATCTTTTTTCCGCACTCCATGTAGGAAGTGAATGGGATACTTAAAACTAAGCCCAGTAAGCAGTAAAGGTAATGTAGCTTTCAAAAAGGGTTAAGTACCTTCAGAAGTAGGAAACAGGATGGATTGTCTTGGACGTCGAAGAGACATTAAGGATGAATTTTAGTGGTTACATTCACTGCACTGCAGACCACGAACCATAATTGTCACCATAATCTTCATAATCATCATCTTCACTGTGTGCCATGCAGTCCATTTTCAGATCGTTCTTCCATGTCTTCCACATGTGACCAACATCTCTCTAAATAGACGGTTTGTATTAGCAATACATTTTTCGCAGGTCTTTTGTCTTGTAGTGGTACGCTGTGCTGCTGCCACTTGTTGTTTTTCATGCTTGTGATACTTTTCCATTCTATTTTCCTCGCACAACGCACTCTATTCCCGAATTAATTTACGTCACGACTTCCCTGTATACTCTCCAAAACACTTTTTTTTGTTTTGCATGGTCTGCTCGCCAGCTCACAAGCTCCTTGGCTAGACCTTGTACCTTTCCCCGGGGCTTTCATTATTGCCTTTTCGCCGGGCGATGTAACTTGGATGGCCAAATTGAGCCCAGCTTTTGCATGACTTCCCTTTGTCTGTATCGAAATCATGAGGCAACTTCCCTCGTATTGCAATATCTAACGCAAGTTTTCTTATGTCTGACATGCTTAAACTGAACGCTATCCGTCAAAAGTAATACTGTGCCATTTCTTCGTTGGAAAACACCTCACAGTGGCCAAAAAGTTATAGACTGAAGAGCCAAAGTAACTGGTACACCTGCCTAATATTGTGTAGGGCCCCCCGGAGCTCGCAGAAGTGACGCAAGAGAAGGTGGCAAGACTAATGTCTGAAGCAGTGCTGGAGGGAATTGACACCATGAATCCTGCCGGGCTGTCAATTAATTCGTAGGAGTACGAGCGGGTGGATATCTCTTTTGAACAGCACATTGCATACCATCCCAGGTATGCTCAATAATGTTCATGTCTGAAGAGTTTGGTGGCCAGCGGAAGTGTTTAAACTCAGATTGTTTCTAGAGCCACTCTGTAGCAACTCTGGACGTATAGATTGTCTCATTTTACTGCTGGAATTGTCCAAGTCCGTCGGGATGCACAATGGACATGAATGGATGGAGGTAATCAGACAGGGAGATTACATACGTGTCACCTCTCAAAGTGGTAACAAGACGTATTGGAGGTCCCATATCACTCCAACTGCACACGCCCGACGCTATTACAGAGCCTCCATCAGCTTGGAAGTACCCTGCTGACATGCAGGGTCCATGGATTCATGTCGTTGTCTCCATACCCATTCACGCCCACCCGCTCGATACGATTTTAGACGAGACTCGTCCGACCAGGCAACCTGTTTCCAGTCATTAACAGTCAACTCAGGAGAGGCGTAAAGGTTTGTGTCGTCCTGTCATAAACCATATACTAATGGGTCTTTGGCTCCGAAAGCCCATTTCGATGACCTGAATGGTTCGCAAGCTGACACATGCTGATGGCCTAGCACTGAGATCTGCAGCGATTTGCGGAATGGTTGCACTTACGCCACGTTCAACAATTCTCTTCAGTCGTCGTTGGTCCCGTTCTTGCATGATCTTTCTCGGATATTTGATATTTTACCGGATTCCTGATATTCACGGTACACTCGGAAATCATCATACGGGAAAATCCCCGCTTCAACGCTACCTCAGAGATGCTGTGTCCCATCGCTCGTGCGCCGACTATAATACTACGTTCAATCTCACTTAAATCTTGATAACCTGCCATTATAGCAGCAGTAACCGATCTAACAACTGTGCCAGACACTTGGTGTCTTATATAGGCGTTGACGATCGCTGCGCCGTATTCTGCCTGTTTGCATATCTCTATATTTGAATAGGAATGCCTACACCAGTTCCTTTGGCGCTTCAGTGTATATACTGGTTTGAACTTTTATTTTTATTTTTAGCATGCCTCTAAATCGTTAGCTTTGACGTGTATATACTTGCAATACTTCAACCCGTGATCCCCATGTAAATATTCTTTTTGCCTGAATGCAGTTCATCTGTGTTTTGTTTTCCATAACGCCTTTCTGTTGCCATTGTGTAATACAAGTAATTATTTAACTAACCAACTGAGAAATCGAGCATTTCCCAGGTATTTACATGCTGCCGTGTCTGAGACTCCATACCAATGGAATTTATTTTTGAATTATGAAGTTCATTTATATACAACGTCTAAAGTTGTATGATTGGTTACATGAACGAAGAGCTTGTCTGCTTCACTAACATGGCATACAGTGACGTAGAGCTGGTCATACAAAAAGCACCTGACACTAAGGTCCACATCTGAAATACATAGCATCTCGCCTTGTGCTTTTTTATGGTCTACATCTACATCTACATGATTACTCTGCAATTCACATTTAAGTGCTTGCCAGAGGGTTCATCGAACCACAATCATACTATCTCCCTACCATTCCACTCCCTAACAGCGCGCGGAAAAAACGAACATCTAAACCTTTCTGTTCGAGCTCTGATTTCTCTTATTTTATTTTGATGATAGTTCCTACCTATGTAGGTTGGGCTCAACAAAATATTTTCGCATTCGAAAGAGAAAGTTGGTGACTGAAATTTCGTAAACAGATCTTGCCGCGACGAAAAACGTCTTTGCTTTAACGTCTTCCATCGCAACTCGCTTATCATATCTGCCACACTCTCTCCCCTATTACGTGATAATACAAAACGAGCTGCCCCTTTTTGCGCCCTTTCGATGTCCTCCGTGAATCCCGCCTCCCTCCGTCATACCATAACATAAGCCCACTGACAACCGTACACATTTAAAATGCGTTGGCAAGCGATTATTAGGAATAATAAATATTCAGTGTGTAAAACTCGCTTGCCTGTACCACTTCCCGTCAAAATTTCGAATGCTATTATGTTGCGTTGGAGGTAACTAACATTAAGCTTCTACGAATGAAGTATTCTTTGAAGCAAGATAACGCATGACGCTCTGTCAGAGTTAGGTCGTGTCCCCTTTTTAGAAGGAGTTCCCAAATACGTTGTCGAGACACAACAAGTTCCCGCTCATGATCTTCATTGGATTCTTCAGACCACATAGGCCACAGTCATTTAGCCATTCTCGTGTATTTAGAAAGATTCGTCCCATTCTTGGGCATTTTATTCATAAGCAAAACGAAATAAAAATGTAATGAGGACGCACACAAGTAACAAAACAAATTTAATAAAGCCTTTTTTCCTAGCAAAGTATGTAAATTAAACTCATCGAAAGTAGCAAAGCAATGCGTTAAGTTTTAATAGACAAAGCAAAATCAATAAATACGTACATCGTAGCCAAGTAAACCTGCTGTTAGCTTGCAGACAAACAGGCATGACAGTTTGAAACAAGATTTTAAATAACCATACACACTCCTGGAAATTGAAATAAGAACACCGTGAATTCATTGTCCCAGGAAGGGGAAACTTTATTGACACATTCCTGGGTTCAGATACATCACATGATCACACTGACAGAACCACAGGCACATAGACACAGGCAACAGAGCATGCACAATGTTGGCACTAGTACAGTGTATATCCACCTTTCGCAGCAATGCAGGCTGCTATTCTCCCATGGAGACGATCGTAGAGATGCTGGATGTAGTCCTGTGGAACGGCTTGCCATGCCATTTCCACCTGGCGCCTCAGTTGGACCAGCGTTCGTGCTGGACGTGCAGACCGCGTGAGACGACGCTTCATCCAGTCCCAAACATGCTCAATGGGGGACAGATCCGGAGATCTTGCTGGCCAGGGTAGTTGACTTACACCTTCTAGAGCACGTTGGGTGGCACGGGATACATGCGGACGTGCATTGTCCTGTTGGAACAGCAAGTTCCCTTGCCGGTCTAGGAATGGTAGAACGATGGGTTCGATGACGGTTTGGATGTACCGTGCACTATTCAGTGTCCCCTCGACGATCACCAGAGGTGTACGGCCAGTGTAGGAGATCGCTCCCCACACTATGATGCCGGGTGTTGGTCCTGTGTGCCTCGGTCGTATGCAGTCCTGATTGTGGCGCTCACCTGCACGCCGCCAAACACGCATACGACCATAATTGGCACCAAGGCAGAAGCGACTCTCATCGCTGAAGACGACACGTCTCCATTCGTCCCCCCATTCACGCCTGTCGCGACACCACTGGAGGCTGGCTGCACGATGTTGGGGCGTGAGCGGAAGACGGCCTAACGGTGTGCGGGACCGTAGCCCAGCTTCATGGAGACGGTTGCGAATGGTCCTCGCCGATACCCCAGGAGCAACAGTGTCCCTAATTTGCTGGGAAGTGGCGGTGCGGTCCCCTACGGCACTGCGTAGGATCCTACGATCTTGGCTTGCATCCGTGCGTCACTGCGGTCCGGTCCCAGGTCGACGGGCACGTGCACCTTCCGCCGACCACTGGCGACAACATCGATGTACTGTGGAGACCTCACGCCTCACGTGTTGAGCAATTCGGCGGTACGTCCACCCAGCCTCCCGCATGCCCACTATACGCCCTCGCTCAAAGTCCGTCAACTGCACATACGGTTCACGTCCACGCTGTCGCGGCATGCTACCAGTGTTAAAGACTGCGATGGAGCTCCGTATGCCACGGCAAACTGGCTGACACTGACGGCGGCGGTGCACAAATGCTGCGCAGCTAGCGCCATTCGACGGCCAACACCGCGGTTCCTGGTGTGTCCGCTGTGCCGTGCGTGTGATCATTGCTTGTACAGCCCTCTTGCAGTGTCCGGAGCAAGTATGGTGGGTCTGACACACCGGTGTCAATGTGTTCTTTTTTCCATTTCCAGGAGTGTATTTTCTTTCGTAATCCGATTTTCATGAAATAAAGACTGCACGTCACGTCAAGTTACGCTGAAATTACCTGTGAAACACCCATGAAAATTCATTCAGTAGTTTTGAGGATTAGCATGTTCAAACAAATAGAGAGACGCTATGGTTTTAAAGTTGTATTATTCACAGAACGTAACTTAGCATGAAGGCCATATTAGATAATACATCACATCTATCTCAAGTGCAGATAGTGTTGAGGATCAGTGGACAAAGTTCAAAACCATCGTACAATATGCATTAGATGAGTATGTGCCAAGCAAGATCGTAAGAGACGGAAAAGAGCCACCGTGGTACAACAACCGTGTTAGAAAACAGCGACGGAAGCAAAGGGAACTTCACAGCAAACATAAACATAGCCAAAGCCTTTCAGACAAACAAAAATTACACGGAGTGAAATGTAATGTGAGAAGGGCTATCCGAGAGGCGTTCAACGAATTCGAAAGTAATGTTCTATGTACTGACTTGGCAGAAAATCCTAAGAAATTTTGGTCTTATGTCAAAGCGATAGGTGGATCAAACAAAATGTGCAGACACTCTGTGACCAAAATAGTACTTAAAGAGAGGATGACTGACTAATAGCTGAAATATTAAATGTCTTATTCCAAAGCTGTTTCACAGAGGAAGACTGCACTGTGGTTCCTTCTATCATTGTCGCATAGACGACAAAATGGTAGATATCGAAATAGATGACAGACGGATAGAAAAACAATTAAAATCGCTCAAAACAGGAAAGTTCGCCTGACTTAATGGGATACCAGTTCGATTTTACACAGAGTACGCGAAGGAACTTGCCCGCCCCCCCCCCCCCCCCCCCCTTCTTGCGTCCGTGTACCGTAGCTCTCTAGAACAGCGTAGCGTTCCAAAAGATTGGAAAAGCGCACAGATCATCCCCGTTTTCAAGAAGGAACGTAGAACAGATGTGCGGAACTATAGACCTATATCTCTAACGTCGATCAGTTGTAGAATTTTGGAAGACGTATTATGTTCGAGTATAATGACTTTTCTGGATACTAGAAATCAACTCTGTAGGAATCAGCATGGGTTTCGAAAAAGACGGTCGTGTGAAACCCAACTCACGCTATTCGTCCACGAGACTCAGAGGGCCATAGACACGTGATCCCAGGTTGATGCTGTGTTTCTTGACTTCGCAAGGCGTTTGATACAGTTCCCTACAGTCGTTTAATGAACAAAGTAAGAGCATATGGACTACCAGACCAATTGTGTGATTGGATTGAAGAGTTCCTAGATAAAAGAACTCAGCATGCCATTCTCAATGGAGAGAAGTCTTCCGAAGTAAGGGTGATTTCAGGTGTGCCGCAGGGGAGTGTCGTAGTACTGTTGCTATTCACAATGTATATAAATGACCTCGTGGATAACACCGGAAGCTGACTGAGGCTTTTTACGGGCGATGCTATAGTATATCGAGAGCTTGTAACAATGGAAGATTGTACTGAAATACAGGTAGATCTGCAACGAATTGACGCATGGTGCAGGGAATGGCAATTGAATCTCAATGTAGAAAAGTGTAATGTGCTGCGAATACATAGAAAGAAAGATCTCTTATCATTATAGCAGGTCACCAACTGGGGGCAGTTAATTCCATAAATTATCTGGGAGTAGGCATTAGGAGTAATTTAAAATGGAATGACCATATATAATTAATCGCCGATAAAGCAGATGCCAGACTGAGAATCATTGGAAGAACTCTAAGGAAATGCAATACAAAAACAAAGGAAGTAGTTTACAGTACACTTGTTCGCCCACTGCTTGAGTACTGCTCACCAATGTGGTATCCGTACGAGATAGGGCTGACAGAAGAGATAGGGAAATCCAACAGAGAGCAGCGCGCTTCGTTACAGGATCATGTAGTAATGGCGAAAGCGTTACGGAGATGATAGATAAACTCTAGTGGAAGACTTTGCAAGAGAGACGCTCAGTAGCTCGGTACGGGCTTTTGTTGAAGTTTCGAGTACATACCTTCACCGAGGAGTCAAGCAGTATTTATGCTCCCTCCTACGTATATCTCGCGAAGAGACCATGATAAGATCAGAGAGATTGGAGCCCACACAGAGGCATACCGACAATCTTTCTTTCCACGAACAATACGAGACTGGAATAGAAGAGAGAACCGATAGAGGTACTCAAGGTACCCTCCGCCACACACCATCAGGTAGCTTGCGGAGTATGGATGTACATGTAGAGATGTAGATTTCTACACTTTATGTTGCACTAATAACGCTAAATGCATTTTTAAGGTTGACAGGAAGAGCAAGTTATTTAAACTGTACCGATATAACAGCGGGAACTTAAAGCTGAACGTTGCTGACAGCGTCACCATTTTATCTTTGTCAGGTCTTACAGGCGAGCCACAACGAGTACAGTTTCATGATTGTCTGAAAACGAAGGTTTTTCATGTATGTTTACTCATAGACAAAACAAAATGCTACTACCTACGTTAAAGAAGGAGTTCTCTTCGTCACGCACACAAAACGTTTCATCAAATTTAGAACAGAATCACAGCTGTTTTCAGACGATCAGAGACGTAGTTTAAAATGTCTTTGCAAGAGGTACGTTGTTCACGCTGACCTCCATAAATGTCGGATAGTACAAGAGGTTCTAATTTTATAGTAATGGTATAAATTAAATGTCCGTACAATCATAATTCTATGATAGCAATACGTGTGTGTCTATAGTAAACTCCCAACACCTAACTTAATCCAGGTTCTTTAAACTTTGTAAACAGACTTTTACAGAATTGATGGCTTCGATTTTTAGCGCCTGCCACTCCACGTGTATTCAGTCTCTCCACTACGCTATTCTGTAGACTAGAGATGTGGGACTATATGTGCTACCCTTCTTTGGAAAGGTTAAATATCCCCCTTTAGTTCCAGTTGTTGTGAGCCCCACATACTTCTTCAATATCCTCCGTCTGAACATCGGAGCTTTGTCTGTTGTATGTTGACCTTGTCCTACGAAAGTTTGTGTCAAGGACAAGGTCAACATACAAAAGTCAAATCCATTCACCCTTCCTTGGTCTTCTTTAGTTGCTGAGGGCAGTATTCGCTCGCACTGGACTACTAATCGGAGCCTCTGAAGAATACGTCCAAGTCAATCGAAATATTGTGCGCAAAATTTAGTAGTCTGCTGGGACAGAAACCTTAAAACATACCACCTACGTCGCATAAAACACACGATTTCGAATATGACCAGGTAAGAGTCGAAACACACACTAGAAATAGCGATGAGAAGAGAACCATATAGATAATAAAGATAGCTGGTAGTCCTGCTGTGAACAATCTACAATATCTAATCAAAAGTATACGGACACCACTATTTCAAGCGGAACTGGCCACTACATGTTACAAGAGGATAACGCGATAGAATAAATGGAGTGGTTAGGGGAATTGTGTTGTCAGTAGAGAACTAATAACAGCAGAATAAGCTCCGTGTCTTCGAGCGTGGACAGTCCATTGGATGTTACCTGCGTAACAAATCCATCAGGAACATTTATATCCTTCTAAAGCTGGTCGACTGTTACTGATGTCATTGTGAAGAGGAAATGCGAAGGAACAACCATAAATAATTACGTTGTCCTCGATGGTGAGTGTTCATCGGAGGTGAGGATGTCATCTGGAGTGCCCCAGGGAAGTTTGGTAGGTCCGCTGTTGTTTTCTATCTACATAAGTGACCTTTGGATAGGGTGGATAGCAATGTGCGGCTGTTTGCTGATGATGCTGTGGTGTACGGGGAAGGTGACGTCGTTGAGTGAGTGTAGGAGGTTACCAGATGACTTGGACAGGATTTGTGATTGGTGTAAAGAATGGCAGCTAATTCTAAATATAGAAAAATGTAAATTAATACAGATGAATAGGAAAAAGAATAGTCCATTAGAAGTGTAGCGCTTGACACAGTCACGTCGACTAAATATTTTGGCGTAACATTGCAGAGCGATATGAAGTGGGACAAGCAAGTAATGGCAGTTGTGGGGAGGGCGGATAGTCGTCTTAGGTTCATTGGTAAAATTTTGGGAAGATCATCTGTAAAGGAGACCGCTTACAAAACACTAATACGACCTATTCTTGAGTACTGCTCGAGCGTTTGGGATCCCTATCAGGTCGAATTGGGGGAGGACATTGAAGTAA
This sequence comes from Schistocerca gregaria, assembly GCF_023897955.1. Taxonomy (NCBI): domain Eukaryota; kingdom Metazoa; phylum Arthropoda; class Insecta; order Orthoptera; family Acrididae; genus Schistocerca; species Schistocerca gregaria. Next base: position 696,604,289 of record NC_064921.1, on the reverse strand, counting down.
TTCAGAGGCGGGCTGCTAGATTTGTTACTGGTAGGTTTGATTATCAGGTGAGCGTTACGGAAATGCTTCAGGAACTCACGTGGGTGTCTCTAGAGGAAAGGAGGCGTTCCTTTCGTGAATTGCTACTAAGGAAATTTAAAGAACCAGCATTTGAGGCTGACTGCAGTACAATTTTACTGCCGCCAACTTACATGTCGCAGAAAGGCCACAAAGATAAGATAAGAGAGTTTAGGGCTCGTACAGTGGCATATAGGCAGTCATTTTTCCTTCGTTCTGTTTGGGAGTGGAACAGGTAGAGAAGATGCTAGTTGTGGTACGAGGTACCCTCCGCCACGCCTCGTATCGTGGATTGCGAAGTATGTATGTAGATGTATGTAGAATGGGACAGTGAAGCGCTGAGGAGAGTGGTAGCAAAAAAACGGCGCAAAATAAGCGAGAAGACTCACCCATGAGTTCCATGGCTGTACCATAGGTCCAGCTAGCACGGTGAGTTTGCGTAGGCAGCTGCAAAGAGTAGGGTACAACAGTCGAGCAGCTTCTCATAAGCCACACATTTCTGTACTCAATGCTAACCTACGCTTAATGTGATGTAAACGGCGACGCCTCTGGACGGTTGATGGCTGTGAACGAGTTATTTGAATGAATCACGCCATACCCTGTGATGATCCAATGGAACAGTTTAGATTTCGCTTTACCTACCTCATGTGTAGTGCCAACATTGAAGTACAGAGAAAGTAATGCAACAGTATGAGAGAGTTCTTCGTGATTAAGATGTGCTCCCCTTATTGCGGTTAACGAAACGTTAAATGCAGAAGGATTTTACAGCAGTGTGTACCGCATACAGTAGAGGAACAGTTCGGAATTAATGACTGCATCAGCAAGAGACTGCAGCGTTTCATAAAGCAGCATCTGTGAAGCAATCGTCTGTAGGCAATGACATTCCTGAAATGCACTGTCCTGTCCAGAGTCCTGACCTAAACCTAATTGAATGGCTTGGGGATGAGTTAGAAAGTCTGCTTCGCTTCAGATTCCAGCAGCGTCCAACATTAGTACCTTCTCCAGTTTCGGCTCCTGAGGAAAAATCTACTTTTTCAACTCCACAGACATTCAGACACCTCACTGAATGTGTCTGCTGTAGAGTTCACGCAGCCACATCCCATAATAACGACCTCTACAATATGAATGAGAATTTTCACTCTGTCGGCCGGTGTGACCGAGCTGTTCTAGGCGCTGCAGTCTGGAACCGCGCGACTGCTACGGTCGCAGGTTCGGATCCTGCCTCGGGCACGGATGTGTGTGATGTCCTTAGGTTAGTTAGGTTTAAGTAGTTCTAAGTTCTAGGGGACTGATAGCCTCAGATGTTAAGTCCCATAGTGCTCAGAGCCAATTTTCACTCTGCAACGGAGTGTGCGCTGATATAAAACTTCCTGGCAGATTAAAACTGTGTGCCGAACCGAGACTCGAACTTAGGACCTTTGCCTTTCGTGGGTAAGTGCTCTACCATCTAAGATACCCAAGCACGACTCACGCCCCGTCCTCACAGCTTTACTTCCGCCAGTATCTCGTCTCCTACTTTCCAAATTTCACAGAAGCTCTCCTGCGATCCATTCAGAACTAGAACTCATGAAAGGAAGGATATTGCGGAGACATGGCTTAGCCATAGCCTGGGGGATGTCTCCAGAATGACAATTTTCACTCTGCAACGGAGTGTGCGCTGATTAAACTTCCTGGCAGATTAAAACTGTGTGCCGGACCGAGACTCGAACTCGGGACCTTTGCCTTTCGCGGGCAAGTGTTCTTGCCCACGAAAGGCAAAGGTCCCGAGTTCGAGTCTCGATCAGACACACAGTTTTAATATGACAGGAAGTTTCAGATCACTACAATATGTACGGATATTTTTGAGTAGATGGCTTTGATGCGTTCACCGTGCGAAAACATTTTTGGTTACATAAAAGCAGTCTATTCTCAGGCGTTAGAAGGCCACCTGTACCGTGGTCGTAGTGTTTGTTTTTGCCGTAGCCGTACTGGCGTCCGTCCATCACCTTAGCGCGTTGAGAAATGGGTGCGAGATAGGGGGTATCTGATGGAGTGCGACGTTTGGAGTTACGTGCTTGCCTGGAAGGCTCGTTTATTAGCGCGCGTTCCTCGCATGACGGGAGATAGCCGCCTGTGCTACAGTAGCGGTATCGCAGTCGTAAGGTACAGCAGGTGTTGCTACAGCACGGACCGCTGCGTGACCTACCCCGCACCAAAGCCTGTCCTCGCGGCAGTGGCTCAAATATTCGCAGGTTGTGAACCATTCGCGACTTATCATACCGTAAATCTCTGCCTGCATTCTGAGAGGGTAGGCAGTTTATTGGGAGAAAGTGAATTACCCTGAAAGACGGAATACCAGAGCTGTGTTAAGATCGTAACCGCGTTACCTACAAGTTAGCAGGGTTGCCTACCTATCGGGGGTTAGCTAATTTCGATCTCTCTGTCTGTGTATGTGATCAGTGTCTTAGTAGAGTCCCCTAGAAACCGGAAGTGGTGAACTGTCTAGAGCTGAATGTGGATATATAATGGACATTCTTGTTGTATACATATCTATACTCCTGTCTGTTACTTAGAAATAATTAGCAGTTGTAGCACAATTGAAACTGTCTTTGTTTAGTTCCGCTTTTATTTGAAAACTGTTGGTTTTTGAAGTGAAATACAGGACTGCTGAACAAAATTAATTAAGAAAACACGTACATATTGCGCTAGGAAACATTGATTAGCCAAGGAAAGGTAAAATTTAAAAAATGCAAAGCAAACACGCATCAAACATCGCATCAATCCTTCATCGATCTTGTATAAAGCAAGTGTCTGTTAGCGTTAAACATTTTTCGAGCTTATCAATTATAACACGAAACGCTTGTTCTTGATCAAGATGAGGAACGTTCTTTTGAGTACAAAATGACAACAGCTTTTATGTAGAGTTTTTATGTTTGTGCATGTAAAATATACTTGGATCCAGAGTAATTGTTTTGGTCACATAAAAGCGCTGAAGTTACAGGAGCAGCTACTTTATGTAACTTATGAAACGCAGTCTGTATTTTGTAGTGATATAAAGTACACAGTGGAGTATACTAAACGATGTGCAGCTCGAATTATGTGCAAAACAAACAAACACACAGACAAAAAACAAAGAGAAATTGTTGGCTGCATTCACTAATGTTTCTTTCCATACCAGTGCTACCATTATTACCGACTACCGGTAATATTAACATTTACTACGTCATTTATGTACTGTAGAGAGTAACGCTACTCAAGTTCCGTTGTATGTTTTTGTTTTGTCTCCTTTTGTTCATTTTTGAGCGTTCCTGTTTGAATAGAGTAATGAAGGTGGTTTTAATGTCTGTAAAATTAAATAACTTAGGAAACAGGTATGGAAAGAATCCTGAGGCGGAGCAGTGAAACGTGCCTTGACGTTCCAAATTACGGCAAATATCGACGACATAACTGGTCTCATGTTTGAAAAAACATTCAATTCCGGTTCCGCCCACAAACATAAGAGCTGTCTAGGATGAGGTAGTCACGCAGATGCTTCCGTTCCCGGATGAGTAAACGCAGGCGTCACCTAATTCCGGGTTCACTTTGCTGTTTGAATTTGATGCTTACTGCAGATCGTATCTTTCTATGCAAACAGCCCACTACAATTTCGAAATAAACAAGAAAAAATTAAGCCCTGATCACTAGAACAGTGATTCAAGTAACAGAAATCACGAATATCCTTGAATCTTGCTGGATGATTTTTCCCAACGCAAGACACAATAGTTACAAACGGATACAAACGGATACCTGGATAGTTCACATACTACACGACGAAGAATGACAACTGAAACTAGCTGGAGTTCAAAAATTACGTCGTCCCTGCAGCGCTGGATGTTCAAGAGATACGTGGGATAAAAAATACAGAAACAAATTCTACAATTAACCTCTCACAGCTTTAACAACGGGATGAAGGCTGAATCCCGAGGTGGATTCCAAGAAGACCATTATGATCATTTTCAGTTTGTATGACGACTTACCGCTTTCAGTATGACATCCCCAGAAGAGTTTTTTAAACATCAAGAGAAAAGTAGTGTTGAAGAAGATTTCAGGTTTCGAAGGTACCTTTTTAACTCTAAAGAAGATGACGAGCTATATATTTATTTATTTATTTTCAGTTTTTAATGTAAAAAACTGATTTCATTAAACCTGAAAAGAATACATTGTTTTATGAAGATAAAAGAACTGCTACTTTCCTTTTGGTAATGCTAAGAGTACAATCCACAGTCGGTTCCAGGATTTAGCCTTCGAAGAACAAGTAGTTTTGCTTCATTAATTAAAATTTGTAAGACTGAAGAGTCTCTTACCTTTACGAGGAGGGGGTTCGTGTTTCAGGTCTTTTTTTTGCATCAAATTATATTGAAAACGACAGCTCAACTCGTTTGAGAAATATCCGGATAAGACAAGGCTCCCGGTTCGGATTCCAGTCTAGCATACAGATCTTAACGTAACGTTATTTGCTTAAAAAATTCGTCCTCTGATTGAAACTCATTGTTTGTCAAAATCTAAGCGCAAAGCCTAATGATGCATATGACTGTAGAAATGCTAAGCACGATCACACACACACACACACACACACACACACACACACACACACACACACACACACATTATAGCATACGGTATAAGTAAACCCGGATAGAGGAGCGTCTCGACATACGTAATTTAATTAATTACTCTTGCGCCCATCAAGGAACTCAGAAGGTCATGAAAATTTTGCGTCGAATCACTATACCGGGCTGTCAGAATGAAGGACGCGATAGGCAATTAACCATTGCTCATCAATCACTGAATATGACAGTTTCAATCCCGTGACTGATGTAGCCATTTGGAACAGGAGCCCTGTATGAGAACATTCGACCCACACGTCACTCTGTTACTGCCTCGTTATGAGGTAATTATCACGTGACAACGAGACACTCTGTGATAAATGCTTGTCAAAGTGCCTTGAGTCAACGACCACGCAGTTCCTTCCTTAATATTTTGAGTCATTTACACCAATGATCTGTTCTAAGCAATGAAGGGAAAAAATGTACACGTCAGTGAGATACATTTGCCGCTGTTTGAGGGAAAGCAGCATAGTCGTATCACAAGGAAGCATGACGGAACTACAGCCGTTCATTATACTTGTAAATGATGCGAAAAACGGCGTTGATAACTATCTAAACGTTCTCACGAAAGCCGCAGTACGCAGAGAGGTAGTATTCTTAGAATGTTGTAGAGAAATACAGGAAGATTCGCAGGGTTAACCGCCAAGAGGCACTTAAGGAGGGGCGAGCCTACGAATATCGTTGTTAATTATGCTTACTCGAGACAGATCAAGGGATGAGTCACAGAGAAGAGGTATCTTATAAATGTGTCACCCGCTCAATTCTTTGGTACTGAATGAGAGTAGTGATCTGTCACTAAGCTGACAGGGAAGATTCAGAAAAGAATTCCATGATCCGTCACACTTCCTACAATCATTGCTACAGCGTCGTAGAACTGCTCGACAGACATCAATAGGAGAAACGTTGTAATATAGATTACTGCGCATTCAAAGAGGAGTTATCATATTATTTTATTTCACACATATATGAAACAAACATAATTACGGAAAAGTTATGGAATTCAGAGCTTATACGTATGCTTCCGAAACATAGTTTTCTCATGATTTTTCCGCAGTAGAGATAGAAATATATTCATAAGTCATAGAATTCTGAATAGATATTCTGAGAATTTTTGTTCCTGGTGCGGTCACCGTCATAAGATTGGTCTGATGTAGCCCTCCACGTTAGCTGAACCTAAGCTGCGTGCACGCTCTTCATCACTGAACAAATAGTGCAACGCACATATACACTCCGGGAAATGGAAAAAAGAACACATTGACACCGGTGTGTCAGACCCACCATACTTGCTCCGGACACTGCAAGAGGGCTGTACAAGCAATGATCACACGCACGGCACAGCGGACACACCAGGAACCGCGGTGTTGGCCGTCGAATGGCGCTAGCTGCGCAGCATTTGTGCACCGCCGCCGTCAGTGTCAGCCAGTTTGCCATGGCATACGGAGCTCCATCGCAGTCTTTAACACTGGTAGCATGCCGCGACAGCGTGGACGTGAACCGTATGTGAGTTGACGGACTTTGAGCGAGGGCGTATAGTGGGCATGCGGGAGGCCGGGTGGACGTACCGCCGAATTGCTCAACACGTGGGGCGTGAGGTCTCCACAGTACAACAGTACACAATACACAGTGGTCGGCGGAAGGTGCACGTGCCCGTCGACCTGGGACCGGACCGCAGCGACGCACGGATGCACGCCAAGACCGTAGGATCCTACGCAGTGCCGTAGGGGACCGCACCGCCACTTCCCCGCAAATTAGGGACACTGTTGCTCCTGGGGTATCGGCGAGGACCATTCGCAACCGTCTCCATGAAGCTGGGCTACGGTCCCGCACACCGTTAGGCCGTCATCCGCTCACGCCCCAACATCGTGCAGCCCGCCTCCAGTGGTGTCGCGACAGGCGTGAATGGAAGGACGAATGGAGACGTGTCGTCTTCAGCGATGAGAGTCGCTTCTGCCTTGGTGCCAATGATGGTCGTATGCGTGTTTGGCGCCGTGCAGGTGAGCGCCACAATCAGGACTGCATACGACCGAGGCACACAGGGCCAACACCCGGCATCATGGTGTGGGGAGCGATCTCCTACACTGGCCGTACACCTCTGGTGATCGTCGAGGGGACTGAATAGTGAACGGTACATCCAAACCGTCATCGAACCAATCGTTCTACCATTCCTAGACCGGCAAGGGAACTTGCTGTTCCAACAGGACAATGCACGTCCGCATGTATCCCGTGCCACCCAACGTGCTCTAGAAGGTGTAAGTCAACTACCCTGGCCAGCAAGATCTCCGGATCTGTCCCCCATTGAGCATGTTTGGGACTGGATGAAGCGTCGTCTCACGTGGTCTGCACGTCCAGCACGAACGCTGGTCCAACTGAGGCGCCAGGTGGAAATGGCATGGCAAGCCGTTCCACAGGACTACATCCAGCATCTCTACGATCGTCTCCATGGGAGAATAGCAGCCTGCATTGCTGCGAAAGGTGTATATACACTGTACTAGTGCCGACATTGTGCATGCTCTGTTGCCTGTGTCTATGTGCCTGTGGTTCTGTCAGTGTGATCATGTGATGTATCTGACCCCAGGAATGTGTCAATAAAGTTTTCCCTTCCTGGGACAATGAATTCACGGTGTTCTTATTTCAATTTCCAGGAGTGTATTTCAGCCTCCCCAACACGTCCCTCAATTATGAAACTGACAATTCCTTAATGCCTCTGGATGCGACCTATATCTATTCCTTCTTTGAGGGAAGCTTTGCAATGTATTTCTTTCTAAAAATTTTGATTCAGTACGACATGATTAATTGTTCGATCTACCAATCGAATTATCATCGTCCTTCTGTAGCACCACGGTTCAAATAATAATATCCTCACCTGGGCTGAAATGTTTATCGCCCGCCGTTCAGTTCCACACGAAGCTACACTACAGACAAATTATTTTAGGTATGATTTCTCAACACTTTCATTTATATTACATGCTAACAGGCTTCTCTTTTTCGGAAACTTTTTTCTTGCTACTGCCGTTGTGCATTTAATAGCCTCTCTACTTCGGCCATTCGCAGTTATTTTGCTGTCCAACTACTAAGCTACATTCTGTGAAGTTTGGAACGTAGGAGACGAGATACTAGCAGAACTATAACTGTGAGGACAGGGCCTGAGTTGTGCTTGAGTAGCTCAGATGGTAGAGCACATGCCCGCGAAAAGCAAAAAGGCCGAGTTCGAGTCTCTGTCCGACAGACAGCTTTAATCTGCCAGAAAGTTTCATGTCAGCGCACACTCCGCTGCAGAGAAAAAATGTCATCCTGTAAGCTACTTCTGGTTTCTTATTTCCTCTCTAATTCCGTCAGCATCGCTGACTGCGAGCCATTGCCCTGATTTCACTTTTGCTGATGTTCATCTTATAGTACCCTTCAACACGCTTTCCATTCCATTCAACTCCTCTGCCAAGTCCTTTTCCGGATCTGGTAGAATTACAATGTCATCGGAAGGCCTCAGAATTTTCACCTCTTCTCCATGAATTTTAATTCCCTTTCCAAATTTCATTTTGGTTTCCTTTACTGCTTGTTCAATGTAGAGATTGAATAAAAATGAAAATGGGCCACAACTTGTCTCGCTCGCTTCTAATCTAATGTTTCCTTTTCATGTCCTTTCACTTTTATAACTGATTACTGTGCAAGTTGTAAATAAGGTTTCGCTCCTTACAATTTATCCCTGCTATCTTTCAAAACATTGTCTTGTATTCTTACATTTATTCAGAACACAAAGCGATCTTCCACTACATCGGCTTCTACCAGTTTGTTTTCATTTTTCTGTAAATATCGTAATTTGTGTGAGTGTTTTGCAAGCATAACTTGTAAAATTGATGGTTCGGCCGTATTCACACCTGTCAGTACCTGTCTGTAACTCCAATTATTACAGTATTCTTGAAGCCAGAATGTATTTGGTTTGCGTCATTTACCTCCCACGCTACTGGAATCGTTTCTCCATTGCTGGCACTGCCAAGGGTGTCAATTATTCTGAACTAACATCGTCTTCTCCAGAGACATTGTTTTCACTTACATCGTTTAGTGCTCTGCCAATAAAAAATTTCGCATACAGAATCAACCCCATGGCCCTCGGATGCCTGGAAACTACGCTTACATAAATAGCTCATGCTTCACCCGACGCGCACCAAAAATGATATTTTCTCTTAGTGGTTGGCCATCTGTAGCTCCAACTTCTTTCACTTTCATTTCTGGCCAAGCCGTGTATCTGCCATAAATTGGGACGAAATCGGCGCTGACGAATAGGCACGGTCCCACTGTAAGCTCTATATATGAATACGCATGCTTCTCTTTGCTTCAAAGGTCTCCGTAATTCCATAGCCGGAATCTGCCTTTCCCCTATTCATCCAGGAATTTACAGTTTTACATTTGTATTCTAGCCATTCGGCGCATTATGTCAGTCTCAATATTTACACGTCTGCACTTCCTTTCATCTACAGATTTGATGCACTTTTACTTTTTCTCCGTTCATCAATTACATTTAATGTCTGCTGGGTTAATCAAGTTTTCCTATTAGATTTTGACTTTTTTTCTATTTTAAACTATGCTGCCTCCACTATTTCATGTCTCAAAACAACCTATTCGTCTTCTACTGTATTCATTTACCCTGTTTCAAACGTTTCTTGATTATCCCTATGAATCAACAACCCAACTTTCCATTAATTCATCAAGGTCTCATTGCTCTCAGTAACAGCAAGATTTATAAAGGCACTTGTCAATGAACATAGTGCGTTACGATTACACAAAGCGAAATGTAGTGTGAGGAGGGCTATGCGAGAGGCTTTCAATGAATTCGAAAGTAAAGTTCAATGTACTGACTTGGCAGAAAATCGTAAGAAATTTTGGTCTTATGTCCAAGCGGTAGGTGGATCAAAACAAAATGTCCAGACACTCGGTGACCAAAATGGTACTGAAACAGAGGATGCAGACTAAAGACCGAAATACTAAATGTCTTCTTCCAAATCTGTTTCACAGAGGAAGACTGCACTGTCGTTCCTTCTCTAGGTTGTTGCATAGAAGACAAAATGGTGGATATCGAAATAGATGATAGAGAGATAGGAAAACAATTACAATCGCTCAAAAGAGGAAAGGCCGCTGGACCTGATAGGATACTAGTTCGATTTTACACAGGGTACGCGAAGGAACTTGCCCCCCTTCTTGCTGCGGTGTGCCGTAGGTCTCTAGAAGAGCGTAGTGTTCTAAAAGTTTGGAAAAGGGCACATGCCATCCCCGTTTTCAAGAAGGGACGTCGAACAGATGTGCAGAACTATAGACCTATATCTCTAACGTCGACCAGTTGTACAATTTTGGAACACGTATTATGTTAGAGTATAATGTCTTTTCTGGAGACTAGAAATCTACTCTGTGAGAATCAAGATGGGTTTCGAAAAAGACGATCGTGTGAAACCCAGCTCGCGCTTTTCATCCACGAGACTCAGAGGGCCATAGACACGAGTTCCCAGGTAGATGCCGTATTTCATTACTTCCGCAAGGCGTTTGATACAGTTCCCCACGGTCGTTTAACGAACAAAGTAAGAGAAAAGAGGACTATCAGACCAATTGCTTGACTGGATTCAAAATTTCCTGGATAACAGAACAGCATTTCACTCTCAATGGATAGAAGTCTTCCTAAGCAAGAGTGATTTCAGGTGTGCCGCAGGGGAGTGTCGTAGGACCGTTGTTGTTCACAATATACATAAATGACCTTGTGGATAACATCAGAAATTCACTGAGGATTTTTGGGGATGATGCTGTATTATATCGAGAGGTTGTAACAATGGAGAACTGTACTTAAATGCAGAAGGATCTACAAAGAATTGACGCATGGTGCAGGGAATTGCAATTGAATCTCAATGTAGACAAGTGTTACGTGCTGCGAATACATAGAAAGAAAGATCCCTTATCATTTAGCTACAATATAGCAGGTTAGCGCCTGGAAGCTGTTGATTCCATAAATTATCTGGGAGTAGGCGTTGGGAGTGATTTACAATGGAATGACCATATGAAATTAATCGTCGGTAAAGCAGATGCCAGACTGAGATTCATTCGAAGAATCCTAAGGAAATGCAATCCGACAACAAAGGAAGTAGATTACAGTACACTTGTTCGCCCACTGCTTGAAACTGCCCACTGGTGTGGGATCCGTACCAGATAGGGTTGATAGAAGAGGTAGGGAAGACCCAACGAAGATCAGTAAGGTTCGTTACAGGATCATTTAGTAATCGCGAAAGCGTTACGGAGATGATAGATACACTCCAGTGGAAGGCTCTGCAAGAGAGACTGTCAGTAGCTCGGTAAGGGCTTTTGTTGAAGTTTCAAGAACAGATCTTCACCGAGGAGTCAAGCAGTACATTGCTCCCTCTTACGTATATCTGGCGAAGAAACCATGAGGATAAAATCAGAGAGATTAGAGCCCACACAGAGGCATACCGACAAACCTTCTTTCCACGAAGAATACCAGACTGGAATAGAAGGGAGAACCGACAGAGGTACTCAAAGTACCCTCCGTTACGCACCATCAGGTGGCTTGCCAAGTATGGAGTAGATATAAATGTAGAAATACCTACCGCATTAACTCATTTGTAAAGGAGTCACACGTTTGATGGTCCTGTATACATAAGAGTCCGATTCTTTTAAGACTCGAGAGTGTGTTACTGGTCTAATTAAAACTGATACCAAAGAGTAACGGAAGCTTAGGATAAAACACGCTATCCTCGAGTATGAAAGTGACAACTGCGGATTAGCTGCTAGTCATGTTGCCGCCCTGAAATGAAGCAATCGTGTATTAACTTACAAAAATCGTCTTTCAAAATTCACAACTGGCTCTTACACTCTTCGCCCATATCCTCATTAATCTGCGTTCTTCCCTCTGCGAGGGTCTGCAACTGGAACGACGATTTGGTGAATTGGGTGCAATTCGCAAAATTTATCAAAGATTTATGCTTTTTAGCCAGACAACTCTGTACTTGGAGAGCTTAAGTTTCCGAGAAAGTGACACGTTATGCGTGGTTTTACACGAAATTATTGCCACATAATTAATTCTCCAGCAATGTTAACGGTATTTCTTTGCCGAGTGTTATTCGTATGAAAAAAAAATGTCACTTTCAAACATGCCTTCGCGCGATGTTCGTGTTGTCTGGAATTTCTATGTTTCGCATGTTTCTACGATCTTTATCATCCACAGGAACGCAACAAATCTTTCTGAAAAATAAACACAAGAGAAAAGTATAAGAATTTAAAATTATATAAGGATATGATAACGTAAAAAGGTTGTTACCCTTGAAAATATCAAACTACATATATATGTATGATACTTATTGTAAAACCTAGCTGTAGCTTTACAATTAGTGCAACGCCTTTGCGCCCTGTAACTTGATAAGAAACGTTCGTGTAGTAACATTATGCAAACATGGGTAGATAAATGAAAATAAATAAACAAAAAAATAGAAAGAATGATGGTGTCTCGATGGTAGCCACTGTGACACTAACAGGACTGAGCTTAAACCGCTTTAAAAGGCATCTCAGGTACAACGAAAAGTTTGACGGTCGTTTTCTAACAAACGGCCTAGTATCTATGGATAAGCCGAGACATGTGTTCGCTTAATATGATTCCTCTTCCACTGAGCAAAGTTTATGGGTATTCGGGTTATGGCAATTGGCTTGTTCTCGTCAGTTTAGAGGATTCTGGAATCCAGTTGTGCAATGCTATATACGCACGCCCCATACGACCAACCCATCTTTGAGTCAGTTCACTGTTAAGAAATGTTATCTCATGCAGGTGGCGGTAAAGTGCTGCTCCGTCCAGCTGAAGAAAAGAAATTTTCGGCATGTTCACTCTACTGTAGAGAGAAGCCAGACGAACGAAATTCAGAACGGGCTGCACCAGGTATACCTCCATCCACAACTAAACACATCGGGAACATACTACAAGAGCAAAGATAAACTTTTAGTTTCGATGATTAACACTGACCACGAATTTCTATCTTCATACATGTAGAGTATGCAGTGTTGTGAATGAAACGGATCTTTTTGAAACAGACCGTATATTTACTTGATGCTCTTCGTTTCAGTTCCCTTGACGAAAGTCTATGAAGTCGAGGAAAAATGAATCTTATTCCGTCCGCAAGAAATGAAGAGCAGCAATGAATGTCTCGTGGGTTGAGCTGGCCGCGCTACTCTCGTTCGAGTGGCCTGCCCCTGCAGTAACCACCAGAGCTGTGTCCGGCCACACACCAGAAGGCTATCTTTATTCACAATACCGCCGTAATGAATGCGGGCCGGATAAAACGCCATCGCGGAATAAATACATGCAAACGGGCCGGCGACCGGTTATTCAGCGATAGCTTTATTAAGCTCTGCGGCGTTCCTGCCCGCCACACTCTTCCCCCGCTAAAGTATGCAGATAAATGCACATATTGGAAGGAGAATTCGTAGTTTAATAACACGTAAAGGTAATTTTTCTTTTTCCCTCTAGGGCCTTTGTAAATACTAACCCTGTTGTTTGATAACAAGAAAATTGAGGAACCTACGCACAGAAAACAAAGTAATTACAGCGGCGTACGCGCCCTCCTTTGAATATATTGACACGGAGAGGGACGAAAGAAGAGCGTTTGAAGAGTCCGGTGTCTATTTACACGCCACGCTGGTTCCTCTTCTCGTATGGCTTGTTATCGGCAAAGCCTGCTGCAGATTATATACGTCGAGGACAGGATCTAAACTAGAGGGTAACATACAATTTCAAAGAGCTGCGGAATTCAGTTATTTTCTTCAGAGAACAATAGCCACAATAAATATTTAATACGCACGGTAATCTCGAACTCAACCGACAAATTGGTTCGAATGGCTCTGAGCACTGTGGGATTTAACTTCTGAGGTTATCAGTCCCCTACAACTTAAAACTACTTAAACTTAACTGACCCAGAGACATCACAAACATCCATGCCCGAGGCAGGATTCGAACCTGCGACCGTAGCGGTCGTTCGGTTCCAGACTGTAGCGCCTAGAACCGCTCGGCCACTCCAGCCGTCCAACCGACAAATTTCGGATATTATTCAGGGATATTTCTTGACTATTTTGATATAAGTGGACGTTTTCTCTGTTGGGTTGTAATAGAATGATAATGTTATTATATGGATGTCAGGTGTCTTGTTCTGAAAGAATGGGCAGCACGCATGCATGTAAGTGATTCGCTTCGATGGACCATGAATCCATCACCTCCAGTGCGGATGCACGATTACGCTTGACCTCCTGTGAGAATCCAAAAGTAGCGAGAATGGAGGAATGGAAGGGGACTGCGGGTATGTGGCGCTAGAGGGGAGTGTAGGTCGGCCAGGAGGTTTGCCGAGACAGCCGGCACAGTTGCGCCGAACGCTGTGGCTGGATGGCGCAGTGGTTAACGCAGCTGCCTGGCAAACAAGAAAGTCCAAGTCCGGCACATACGATGGCGACTGATTATTAATGATCTTATATCTTTATCTTCTATAACTTTAATTATCTTAAATGCATTACATACGAATGGTACGACCCCCCTCCCTTCTAAATAAAAAAACAGTAACGTTGCAAGTATAAAGTTCATATTCTTTTGTATTGTTGTAATATGATCTGTAATGTACCAAACAATTTCTGATATGGTTTGTTAATATTACTTAGGTGAAGCCTATTTGATGTGATGGTTTTGTACGAGGGTGAGTCAAATGAAAACCTTAAATATTTTTTAAATTTTATTTATTGTGCAGAAGTGGTACAAAGCTGTATCACTTTTCAACATAATCTCCCCCACGCTCGTTGCAAGTCCTCCAGCGCTTATACAGTGCATAAATTCCTTTAGAAAAAAATTCTTGTGGTAGTCCGCGCAACCACTCATGCACCGCGTGGTGTACCTCTTCACCAGAACAGAACTTGTTTCCTCCCATTGCGTTTCTGAGTGGTCCAAACATATGGAAATCACTTGGGCCAAGGTCTGGTGAGTATGGTGGATGAGGAAGACACTCAAAATGCAGGTCTGTGATTGTTGCAACTGTTGTACGGGCAGTGTGGGGCCTTGCAATGCCATGTTGCAGAAGGACACCTGCTGACATCAATCCACGTCGCTTTGATTTGATTGCAGGCCGCAGATGATTTTTTAGGCGATCTGTGTATGACGCACTGGCGACAGTGGTCCCTCGTAATGCTCCAAAATAATGCCTCCTTCGTGCCAAAAGAGAGTCAGCATTACCTTCCCTGCTGATAGTTATGTTCGATACTTCTTTGGATGTCGTGATGAGGAATGGCGCCATTCCTTGCTCGCTCTCTTCATTTCCGGTTGGTGGAAGTGAACTCAGGTTTCGTCCCCAGTAACGATTCTTGCAAGGAAGCCATCACCTTCTCGTTCAAAGAGCCGAAAACGTTCTTCACAAGCATCAACACGTCGTTCTCTCATTTCAGGAGTCAGCTGCTGTGGCACTTATCTTGCAGACACTTTGTGGAACTGGTGCACATCATACACAATGTGATGTGCTAACCCATGACTAATCTGTAAACACGCAGTAGTGTCATTCAGTGTCACTCGACGGTTTTCCTTCACTATGGCTTCAAATGCTGCAATGTTCTGTGGGGCCACAACTTGTTGTGTCTGACCTGGATGAGGGGCATCTTCCACTGAAGTCACACACCATTTGCTAACTTCCTACTCCATTCGTAGACTTGCTTCTGCGATAAACATGCATCATTGTACTGCACCTTCATTCGTCGATGAATTTCAATAGGTTTCACACCTTCACTACCCAAAAACTAAAGAACAAACCGCTGTTCTTCCCTGGTGCAAGTCGCAAGTGGGGCGGCCATCTTCATACTTAAACTGCGACGGCATGTGTGCATCTGCACTATGCTGCCACCTGCAGGCCATTCTGCACACTGTTTGAAGCACGCTTACCAACTTACAGGATAACGGCCCGAAATTTGGTTTTGTTATTACAAATTTAACGTTTTCATTTGACTCACCCTCGTACTTTCACTCGTCACCACTGACTCCGAAGAAAGTTTCGATGCAGCTGCCACCAATAATTCCTTGCTTTCCTTTCTTTGCTCCCTCCTCCAACTTCCGTTTACATAAAACGTAATTACTATTCATTTGGTTTATTACTGCAGTTACGTTTGTGGGAAAAAACCTTCACAACAAGGAAAATGCAAGTAATATTCAATCACTAAATCCTACAACACAAAACAGAGCGTAAAATATCAAGCCTCAGATGTAGAAGTACTGCGATTACCTTACCGTCTCAGGCGAAACACATGAATTTAGCATCGTTGTTCCAGCCTTCCATTGCGTTCAGTTAACTCATACACCAGGAACAAGTAGGCCAAATATTAAACTTCCTAGCAGATTAAAATTGTGTGCCGGACCGACACTCGAACTCGGGACTTCTGCCTTTCGCGGGCAATTGCTCTACCAACTGAGCTACCCAAGCACGACTCACGGCCCGTCTTCACAGCCTTTTTTCTGCCAGTGCCTCGTCTCCTACCTTCCAAATTTAACAGAAGCTCTCCTGCGAACCTTGCAGAACCAGCACTCCTGAAAGAAAGGATATTGCGGAGACATGGCTTAGCCACAGCCTGGAGGATGTTTCCAGAATGAGATTTTCACACTCCGGTGCAGAGTGAAAATCACAAATAGGCCAAATATTATTCAGTAAACTTACCTGCACGGCTGTATAGCGCTGTTAAAGTATATCTAACACTATAATAAAAACAAACCACAAACAGAACTACAGAAAAGTACTGAGTACAACAAACTTGATGGCGAAGAGGAAAGTGAGCGTTATCGTTGTCAACGTAAGTGCCGTGAGCCAAAGAAACCAGTTTCCTTGCAATCATGACACACAGTGCACACCGTTGATATCTGCTCTATTGTGCAGATCTTTCAAGTGCAATGAAGGTAAAGTAACAAATCAAATGAAATTTCTCTGTACCAATGAGCACAGTCTCATATACAGAGATACTCACAAGATATCTACGACAGTCTCCGAAATGTTTTGGTTTCCTCCTATATACACTATTCTTCTTTCCTCGGGATACTTTCAATTCAGTTACAATATCATATCATGAAATTCGTATTTCTAAATGTGTTCTGTTTAAATTTTGAAGAAGGAACTGAATACCTGGCGTTGCCCGCGCATGCATTTGTTCCTTTTTTGCAATTAGTTCATCCCCTTATTTCCCTCTCTCAGTTCATCTCTTCCATTTTTCTATTTGTCCATCCCCTCCTTTCCCTCTCTCAGTTCATCTCTTCCTTCACCACCTCTCTGTCCATCTCCTCCAGCATTCCTCTTTCTATCTGCTCTTTCCCGCTTTGTCCACCTCCATCTCCTACTCCACCTATATCTCCTCCCCATCTCTTTATAATGTTCTCCTCCTCCTCTCTTTGTCCATTTCCTCATCCCCCTCTCTCTGTTCTACCTTCCCCTCACTCTATGTATCTCTTCTTCTCCCGCCTCTGTCCCTCATCTTTTCTTTCTCTGCCCATCTCCTGCTCTCCCCTCTCTCTGCCCATCTCCTCCTCCTATTGCCTGCGCACATCTCCTCCTTCCCACACGCTGTCTGTCAATCATCTCCTCCTCTCTTCTCTCTCTCCATGTTATCATGTTCACAGTATGAGGCTGATTGTTCTTATTCTAGTACCTCTAGAGAATTTCCCTCTGCGGTTTCACTTTCACACAACTCAAAGTGTATGACGTTGTATCTCCTGGACTATTTGCTGTAAAATGGTTTAATTTTGCAGGTACATCCAGTGGTATAGGCTTGTAAGTCTGCGAAATGTGTTGTGACTAGAATTACTAATAAAGAAGCAGTAAATTAAAACCTCATGAACCATGCGGCAGTTTGACTGCATACATCACGAAAATTTATTAGGCGATAAAGATCTTCCCTTTCATCATTTTGTGCCAGTTAACAGCCAGAAAAGTTTCGCACATATTTGAAATTGTGTGTAAAGTTAGTTGCAAGTCATTAAGTGCTCTCATTCTAAAATACTGGAAGACTAAGTTAGGGAATTCGTGCGTCATGGGCAACATTGTTTTTTCACCCCTACCCCTTTGATACGTAGGTGTTCTTACCCAACAGCGATGATTTCCAGACAGTACCAAGTGTACCAAGTTTGGTTCAATTCGGTCCAGAAACTTAGGAGGAGATGTAGGATGTATATACATTCGTACATCCAGTTTTATAGTATGTATGGTTACAGATTTTATCCCCGTCCAGTGAGTATAAATAATAAGATCATTAATAACTTATTAAATACATAACGTGATGTACTGAACATGTACGCCCCTGAAAACTTCTAGGATTAAGGTAATTAAATCGATAAATGAACTGTAGGTGTAATTCGTTTCCAAGATTGTTGACGAGTGAATGAGACAGTATTCTAGTATCATTACAGAAATAACCTATGGCAGAGCGCAGGTTTTGTTACGAATGCAGATAATCAAATCTTAACGAACGGACCGAAGCGTAAAACGAAAAGGAAATAAGCAAACTTCTTTTCAGCTCTGCTACTGAGTGATTACTACAATGGAGCAGGTTGCATGCATGTTGAAGATAGGTGTTCGGTAACTACTTCTTACAGCCCATGAATGGTTCAGGGAGAACAGTTTGAGTCAGTATGCGTCGTGTCCCTAATTTCAGTCTTCTCTCTTCCTCTGTGCTAGCATACCACTCCCAGTTGCAATTCTGCCGGTATAAACAAAACACTAGCTCAATATCCGTTGGTCATCTTATGAAATATAAGTTGTTTAGTGAACGACCTTTTGAAATTCCTGCTTTCTTTGTTGTGTTAATGATGACAAGAAGTATTTATTTGAGTGGAAAATAGCGGAAAATAACACGTCTGTACGTTTTCATTGGTAAGATATTTCCGAGTTCTACGGGAAAGTCCTCGTCGTAGTGTTGAGGTTACAATTTCAAGTGTTAATTAGAATTTAAGGACCAAACTATTTTAAGGAACGGGTAGCCTATGGTAACTGAGCTCGGAATGATATATTGCGATGTACTTCTGAGCGATATAGTAGCTGTTGTGGCAGGAATCCATGTCTACATTTGAACATCGAAGAAATGTTAATCAAAACGGTAGAAGGCAGAGTAGGTTCCAATATCCCGCAGACAACTTTACTATGTTCTTAGGGACGAAATAAAAACTCACAAAAGGGTAGGATGGAGAAGAAAACTGGCCACGTGCTTTTCAAAGGAACCAGCCCGACATCTGATTTAATAAATTTAGGAAACCTGTAGGAAGCCTAGATTAGGATTAACGAGTGGGAACGGGAATCCTTTCGTCACAAATGCATGTCCAGTGAATCGTGCTTGAGCCGCGTCCAGCACAGAAAGTTCTGTGACACATGATACTGGAAACATATTTACCTAACAAGAAATCCTACGTTTCAACAATCTTTCTTCACCGTCGGCAATCATTTTTCTGGGGTTACCTCCAGTTCAAAATCACCGCTCAGGGAATCTGAGTAGCAGGCAAACTGCAAGGTTACATTCATCAATCAGATTGTAAAACTTTTCTCATACGGTGTGGATGTAGAACTCTGGAAAGTGTTACTAGTCACGTATACAGCAATGAGTACGATATCTTACCAAGATACTATTCCGGAAAAAGTAAATATGTTCAAATTCAAATGGATCTAAGCACCATATGACTTAACATCTGAGATCATCAGTCCCCTAGAACTTAGAACTACGTAAACTTAACTTAACCTAGGGACATCACACACATCCATTCCCGAGGCAGGATTCGAAGCTGCAACCGTAGCAGCAGCCCGGTTCCGGACTGAAGTGCCTAGAACCACTGGGCCACAACGGCCGGCTAGTAAATATGTATTTAGTAAGATGTAATATGTACTTACCTTCTTTGTTCGAGCTCTGAATATCCATCCATTTGTACCAGTTTTAGGTAAACCAGTCTTCAGACACCTCTTTTAGAAATGTGAACTCAACAAAACCCTACGCAGACAGTGCAGATTCTTAATTACTAAGGACCTAATTTCAGTGTATTTGCGTAGTAGTTATTGAGTGTTATTTACTTATTGTTCCGTATGTGTGTGGCAGAATTGTTTTTGATACGAAAAGACAAAAAATAGTTCAAATGGCTCTGAGCACTATGGGACTTAGCATCTATGGTCATCAATCCCATAGAACTTAGAACTACTTAAACCTAACTAATCTAAGGACATCACACAACACCCAGTACAAAAAGACACATTGGGCTTAAAAGTACTTGTTAGAAACGATTAATATGTTCTTTTATGGACTGTATTGAAAATGAGTACTTTTACATATGTTGTTCTTGATGTACAGTGAAAGAATACTGATAATATCTGAGATTATCTTGATTGTTTGTTCTCTTTGACGCCATGGGAGAAGAGTGTCGCGAAAATGCACGGAGCTTTCAATAGACCACAGCAGTGATGGTCCACTGAATTGTTAGTGTCTGTGGAGCGGCGTGTGTATGGGTGTGTATTGGGTAGTTTGTGTACGTCTATCCCTAAACCTGCAACGTGTCAGTCCCCTACGCATTCAGAGCAAGTAACAATTTACTATCATGATAATGGATTACATTCTGGCTACCTTGTTTGATCACGACACGGTGCGCATTTTCATCGTCAATAACCAATGCGTTGCTGTATGCGAAACCTTACCTGCGGCTGTGCTGTGACAAGAACACACGCAGCCGCCAGCGTAAGCACGCTCGTCCACACACCTCTGGCTTGCCGAGCTAATGGGCTTGGCGGCCACGATTAGTGCGATGGGATTTAAAATGTCATTAGCACCGATACATTTTATGAAGCAGGCCAACAGAATATTAACGAAAGGATCAGGGAGATAATGGAATTTCGTTTCCGCAGTTTGGTCAATTAGCCGATTAAAAAAGCGAGTGCGAGAGCTTGTATCACCTTAATGAATTTCGGCGTATTATGGTAGGAGCACGCCGTGTTCCGCTAATATTTTGTCTTTCGATGTGTGTTCGCGCGAAAAAAAAAAAGAGAAAGTGTTAGTACAATCATAACCGTGCGTACATAATCCTCGCTGCGGAACCGAATTTCCATGGTGGTTGGTATAAATTGTCAGTGAAACTGGGAACAAAGCTTTTTGCTACGCGCTCGAGCTGAAGGTTGGAAGAATATACAAATAAAACATTTCATGGTGCAGAACATAAGTTACGAATAGAATTAGCTATCACTTCCTGCGATAGCTCGTTTTGTACCATGGGAAATACTTTCATCATTACATATTATAAAAATGTGTGTGTGTGTGTGTGTGTGTGTGTGTGTGTGTGTGTGTGTGTGTGTGTGCGTTCCATATCTCCTCCCAAATCGCTGGAGCGATTGGAACCGAACTTGGTGCACATATCGTTTATTGTCAGGCAACAATCGTTGAGGGGTAAAAACCACCAACCTAACATAGTTTAGGAGGTTTGGTGTCATAATTAGATGCGTGAAAAACTGCCGTATCATGCATGACGTTTAAACGTATTACTTCCATGCTGTTAACTGTATTCGCAAGAACTTTTGCAGATAATATCCAAATATGCCGTTAAACGCTCCTACTAAAGTATATCATGGTACCAGACATAATTCAGGAGAAATGACGTCGTAAATACTGGGATGTACGAAAAACTGACGCATCATGATTGACGTTTAAGTTTATTATTTGTTTGCTACTAACTCTATTCGCAACATAGTTCACTGACAGCAACCACTTTGTTTGTCATCAGTCGTCTGACTGGTTTGATGCGGCCCGCCACGAATTACTCTTCTCTGCCGATTCCTTCATCTCAGTGTAGCACTTGCAACCTACGTCCTCAGTTATCTGCTGGATGTATTCCAATCTCTGTCTTGCCCTTCAGTTTTTGCTCTCTACAGCTCCCTCAGGTACCATGGAAGTTAGTTCCTGATGTCCTGACAGATGTCCTATCACCCTGCCTCATCTCCTAGTCAGTGGTTTCCACATATTTCTTTCCTCTCCGTGTCTGCGCAGAAATTCCTCATTCCTTACTTCATCAGTCCACATAATTTTCAGCATTCGTCTGTAACGCCACATCTCAAATCCACCTACGCCGCTGAATCAACTTACACAAATACATCTTTGTATGACACGTAGTTCAATAGTTATGACAACATAAAAACTGGGGCGTGAAAAGATGCCGCACCATTCATGAAGTTTTACTACCTCTGTCCTTTACTAGTGAGGCACTGCTATAGCTGAGCCAACTTAAGGAAATCCTTTACACCTGGCAGTGCTTTTGAGTGCTTCCAACCGCGAAGTGCCAACTGCTGTATAAGGAAGTTCTAGCTGTCTGTACAGCTATGAAGAGGCGTTGCCATCATGACGTTTGCAAAATCTCTTACAGATACGCAAAGCAGCTGCGCTCAGCGTACGGAAAGTGTTCGGAATCACGTTGCGTAATTTGGATACTATACTTACACATTTGTACATTATGTATTTTTCTTTGGGCAGCTGTTACATAATTTCAAATGTGTCTTCACAAATTCATGCAAAAGAATTTCTGATTTTTGATACTTCACAATAAATGCAGATATCTTTTTGGTTTTGTTTTTAATAGGAAATTGGCAAAATGAACACCAAGGCAATTTCTGGTCTGTTAGCTAGCTGTAACTATAGAATTGCAGTGTCGCCAATGCGTAGACAGTTGATCATAGATAAATGAACAGACCAGAAGGAGGAACAGAGAAATAGTCAACCTATTAAGATCCATGTTAAAGTAAATTATAGTTAACACATATTTTTTTCAAGAGCATGGGAATTATCTCAGCAGGCGGTTGTATGAGCTGATTCGAACATAGTTCATATGAAGCTGAAATTAATTTTCGTTGGGTTTATGAGGTATAGGTACTTTAATTTGACATGTATAGTTCCGGAACGTACCCGGTACCATTAACCTGAAACAAGAGCCTAATAGTCGCGACTGCGCAGTCTGAATCAAACGGGACTGCTATTTCAGGCGGACTGGCCAATGACAGTATTTATCGAACATGATTAAAGCAATGGGCTTCGTGAGGAATCCTTCGTGTCCTTTTGAAGAGGACGTTGCGCATTTTACAAACCGCAAAGAACGAAAATACAAAAGTTCACTAGAGTTTCTTTTCTTCTTCGTCAAAGTGTCACAGTTCTCTAAATACAAAGGAGTGATTAAGCGGAGTTTGATAAAGGATACCCATTTCTGCGTGCAGTAAGATGGTTCTCCGCCAAATTCAGAATTTCAAAATGTGTTGTGTTTCGAAACATTCCAGAACCACCACTGACCTGAACTACACCCTCCAATAGTTACTGCTGGTTAAAACCCTGAGGTAAGCTTCTAATTTTTGTGTAGTTTCGCCGTTGTGAACGAAAGCCTTTTGCACAGACACCGGATTCTAGATGCACGTTGTAAACAGTTTCCTTCGCAACGTTCGCTTGGAAATTGTTTGAGATGGATCTGCATCTATTGACAGCAGCAATTTCTGTCGCTTTTGTAATCGAGTGTCACTGACATTCGTCTTCGGTCCGTGTCGGTTAGGATCTTTTTCCAGCGACTGTACCTGCCCCTTGTAGGCCAAATATGGCTGCGAGTGGTACATGGCTGCTTGTAAACACTATGCACAGCCTGTGATACATTAATATATCGGACCACTTCCTTCATCGGAGGTACGTCCAAACATGGTACCTCGTCTCTGCCATTCTGCGCGTTTCGGCGTCGATACGTCTTGCCCGTATTGCGTGGATTCCATAGAACCCGCTGGCAGGTACACATCACTTCTCAGACATGCAGTGGGCGCTCACATGACCGCCTGCTGCCTTTCTATAGAGCTCAAAGGCGTCTATTACACTATCAAGGAAGTGATTAATACAGGGTGGTCACAAAATTTCGATTCATTTTTACGAAATAATGGATGTACTTACATAATACGCGTATGTGTTTATTGTCAGTATATATATCCATTATTGTTACTGTTCAGCATGGCCTCCGTCCACTTCGAAACATTTATCTTTACTTTACCAAGCCGCTGTTATCATCGACGACGAGTGAGGCTGCCGAGCTCACTGATATTCTTATCAAGTTGCAGAGACAAAGGCATTATTCCAACGTTTGCCAAAATTGTGAATTTCATAAATACCGCTGCTGCAAACAACATCAAACGTAAAACAAGCACGGCTTTGGTGAGAGAAAGGATTCGTTTTAGTCGGCGTGAAGTGGATTCTGTGGCGAAGGACATGTTCCACATACATTTGGAATTGGCAGCAATACTATCTTTTCTGTCATGGGACTGGGCGGGTGGTGTGACATGAACTAAAGCAAACTGGAGCCATGATAAAGCTGTGACGAAGCTAACTGCCAAGACCGACAGACTTTCTACACAGATGCAGCAGGAAGTTCAAACTCGACGATCTGTTGTTAATTTGACAGAGAAAACTTTAGATGACGCAACTGTGTCTGTACTAGCAAAAAGACTGAATTTTGCTCCCACATCTGTTTCATGGCCACTAGTGGATTTCGTCAGTGCCATCGAAGAAGCTGTACGCCGTCTTGATACAGATGAAGCGGAGGAAGTTCGTCGAGAGTCTTGCCGTGTATTGACCAGAGATGCACCAATGAAGAGTAACATTTCGCCCATGGAGAGGATAGCCCTCCGTAACTTACGAGCAGATGTGGATACAGTATTCTTAAAATCGGACAAAGGAAACTCTACTGTCACCATACCAAGGGATGAGTATTTTAATAAGGTCAATGTTTTATTATGTGACTCAACGTATCGCAAAATCGATAAGGATCCCACGAGACGAGTGGTGCGAAAAACAGCAGAACTTTTATCAAATAGTTATCTACCGAAGGAAGTCATCAAGAGACTGAAATCGAACAGTTCAGTTCCATCTAGGCTATATGGACTGCATATGGTCCACAAGGAAAACGTACCATTATGTCCAATTGTGAGTAACATTGGCGCAGCCACCTACGGCCTAGCAAAATTCTTGGCATCTACATCTACATCTACATCCATACACCTGACGGTGTGTGGCGGACGGTACCCTGAGTACCTCTATCGGTTCTCCCTTCCATTCCAGTCTCCTATTGTTCGTGGAAAGAATGTTTGTCGGTATGCCTCTGTGTGGGCTCAAATCTCTCTGATTTTATGCTCATGGTCTCTTCGCGAGATATACGTAGGATGGAGCAATATACTGCTTGACTCTTCGGTGAAGGTATGTTCTCGAAACTTTAACAAAAGCCCGTACCGAGCTACTGAGCGTCTCTCCTGCAGAGTCTTCCACTGGTGTGTATCTATCATCTCCGTAACGCTTTCGCAATTACTAAATGATTCTGTAACGAAACGCGCTGCCCTCCGTTGGATCTTCTCTATCTCTTCTATCAACCCTATCTGGTACGGATCCCACACTGCTGAGCAGTATTCAAGCAGTGGGCGAACAAACGTACTGTAACCTACTTCCTTTGTTTTCGGATTGCATTTCCTTAGGATTCTTCCAATGAATCTCAGTCTGGCATCTGCTTTACCGACGATCAACTTTATATGATCATCCCATTTTAAATCACTCCTAATGCCTACTCCCAGATAATTTATGGAATTAACTGATTCCAGTTGCTGACCTGCTATTTTGTAGCTAAATGATAAGGGATCTATCTTTCTATGTATTCGCAGCACATTACACTTGTCTACATTGAGATTCAATTGCCATTCCCTGCAAAAAATGGTTCAAATGGATCTGAGCACTATGGGACTTAACATCTATGGTAATCAGTCCCCTAGAACTTAGAACTACTTAAACCTAACTAACCTAAAGACATCACACAACACCCAGCCATCACGAGGCAGAGAAAATCCCTGACCCCGCCGGGAATCGAACCCGGGAACCCGGGCGTGGGAAGCGAGAACGCTACCGCACGACCACGAGATGCGGGCCATTCCCTGCACCATGCGTCATTTCGATGCAGATTCTCCTGCATTTCAGTACAATTTTCCATTGTTACAACCTCTCGATACACCACAGCATCATCTGCAAAAAGCCTCAGTGAACTTTCGAAGTCATTCACCAGGTCATTTACGTATGTTGTGAATAGCAAAGGTCCTATGATACTCCCCTGCGGCACACCTGAAATCACTCTTACTTCGGAAGACTTCTCTCCATTGAGAATGGCATGCTGCGTTCTGTTATCTAGGAACTCCTCAATCCAATCACGCAATTGGTCTGATAGTCCACATGCTTTTACTTTGTTCATTAAACGACTGTGGGGAACTGTATCGAACGCCTTGAGGAAGTCAAGAAACACGGCATCTACCTGTGAACCCGTGTCTACGGCCCTCTGAGTCTCGTGGACGAATAGCGCAAGCTGGGTTTCACACGACCGTCTTTTTCGAAACCCATGCTGATTCCTACAGACTAGATTTCTAGTCTCCAGAAAAGTCATTATACTCGAACATAATACGTGTTCCAAAATTCTAGAACTGATCGACATTAGAGATATAGGTCTGTAGTTCTGCACATCTGTTGGACGTCCCTTCTTGAAAACGGGGATGACCTGTGCCCTTTTCCAATCCTTTGGAGCGCTACGCTTTTCTAGAGACCTACGGTACACCGCTGCAAGAAGGGGGGCAAGTTCCTTCGCTCAAACCAATGATAGGCATGTGTGCACATCACATAAAGAATTTTGGTGATTTTATCAGCCGACGTCAGTCACTACAACTGCAAAGTAACGACTTATTGATCAGTCTTGATGTGGTTTCACTTTTCACAAAGGTGCCTCTGGTGGACTCACTACACCTCGTTGGCAATATGTTTGGTGCAGACATTACAGCGTTGTTTGATCACACTCTCTCCTCTACATATTTTATATTTAACAATGAATTTTACGAACAACCTGACGGTGTCGTCATGGGGAGTCCTTTGTCTCCCCTGGTGGCCAATCTTTATCTGGAAGATTTTGAGGAGAGAGCACTCGACTCTGCCTCTTTCAAACCGACAGTATTTTGGTGATACGTTGACGATACTTTTACAGTGTGGCCTCATGGCCTGGGCCGTCTCCAAGAATTTTTACGTCACATGAACTCCATACATGAAAACATAAAGTTTACCATGGAGATAGAGAAAGATTGTCGTGGTGTCACCGCCAGAAGCCACACTTGATAGGTGGTGGCCTTTAAATCGGCCGCGGTCCGTTAGTATACCTCGGACCCGCGTGTCGCCACTATCAGTGAATTGCAGACCGAGCGCCGCCACACGGCAGGTCTAGTCTAGAGAGACTCCCTAGCACTCGCCCCAGTTGGACAACCGACTTTACTAGCAATGGTTCACTGACTACATACGCTGTCATTTGCAGAGACGATAGTTTACCATAGCCTTCAGCTACGTCATTTGCCACGACCTAGCAAGGCGCCATATTCAGTTACTATGTCTTCAGAACAGATAAATTGTGACTAATGTGCCGCCAAGACCGAACTTCATCATTAATGGGTTAAAGTTAAGTATCAAACTAATTCCGTCCACTTTCTGAATTCTAATTTCTTGTCATCTTCCAGTCGTCGCGTCAGTATAGTCCTTCCCTCCTCACGCCAGCCTGCGTGAGCTAAAACGCGTGCATTTCGGCCTCCTCTAATAACACGGTGTTGACTCTTCACAACAATTGTTGTCTGCCATTGTTAGACGTCTTGGTGCGACGAAAGAGTGATGGGCACACTTGGTCACTCGGTGTACAGAAATCCCACTCATACATACCTGTATCTACAAGCTACTAGCTGCCATGATCCAGCACAAACAATGAGAGTTTTTAAAACCTTGATCCACCGTGCCCATACCATCTCTGACGCCGACAGTCTTCAAGCGGAACTGGAACACCTGCAAAATGGTAGCTGAAGAATGGCTTTTCACCTAGGCAGAGTGATGAAGACCTACAAACGACAGAACAAGTAAGAGGAAGAGGCCTTCAGGTCGACTGCTTGGCTACCATTTATTGGGAATATTTCTTCACAGATAGGCAGAATATTGAGAAAGTATCAAGTGAGAGTCATCTTTCTCCCTCCTTCCAAAATTTCATCACTGGTGGGATCCGTTAAAGACGACCTGGGCCTGCGTAAATCAAGTGTTTACAAAATTCCGTGTAAATGCGGTATATCATATATAGGGCAACAACACGAACTGTACAGGAACTTATTGTGGAACACCAACGGCATATTCGCGTTCTCCAACCCACAAAGTCCGCAATCGCCGAACATTGTATTTCCACAGCCATTCCATGAATTACGACGACACAAAAATGTTGGCCCATACATCAAACTTTTGGAGCTCGATTATCAATGAATCTGTGGAAATAAGACTGTCTTTCAAAGAGACTCTCGTCAGTCGAGATAGCGGTTATCAGCTAAACTCTGCTTGGAATCCTGTTATAGAGAAACTTCGGAGTGGACGTATTATCTGCATAAAGACGAATATCGACCTGATATCGATACGCCCGGCTTTCACCGTGGAGGGCGGAAGGCGCAGCGCACGGAGTTGTTACGAACGCGCACGCTGAGCAGCGCATGCGCAATGTCACCTCAGTACGGCTTTAAATAACGGAGCTCAGCAGGTACTTGCCGGTACTGCTACAGTGGCACTCACCTGAAGATGGCCAGAAGACTCTGTGCCGAAATATCGTGGCAGGACGTTACTTATATCCGGTAGCTCTCCAGTGTTTTTGTGGAACACTGGTTCACCTGTTAATGTCGTGTAGGGCCCCGCGAGCACGGAGAAGCGCCGGAACACGACGTGGCATGGACTCGGCTAATGTCTCAAGTAGTGCTTGAGTGAATTGACAGCATGAATCCTGCAGGGCTGTCCATAAATCCGTAATAGTAAGAGCGGGTGGAGATCTCTGAACAGCACGTTGCAAGGCATCCCAGATATGCTCAATACACTTCTTGTCTGGGGAGTTTGGTGGGCAGAGGAGGTGTTTAAATTCAGGAGAATGTTCCTGGGGCAACTCTGCAGCATTTCTGGACGTGTGGGGTGTCGCATTATCCCGTTGGAATTGACCATTCCAGTTCGAATTCAAAGTGAACTCAAATGGATGCAGGTGGTCAGACAGAAAGTTTAGTACGTGCCACCCATCAGAGTCTCATCTAGACGTATGAGGGGTCCCACATCACTCCAACTTCGTACGCCCCACACCATTACAGAGCCTCCACCAGCTTGAGCAGTCCCCTGCTGACGTGCAGGATCCACCCGCTCGACACAATTTGAAATGAGATTCGTTTGACCAGGCAACATGTTTACAAACAATCGGTGTCGACGGGCCCAGGCTTGGCATAAAGCTTCGTGTTGTGTAGTCATCAAGGATACACAAGTGGGCCTTCAGCTGCAAAAGTCCATACAGATGATGCTTCGTTGATTGGTTCGCACGATGACACTTTTTGACGGTCCAATATTGAAATCTGCAGCAATTTGTGGAAGGGTTGTACTTCCGTCACGTTGTGCGATCCTCTTCAGACGTCGTTGGTCCGGTTCATACAGAATCTTTTTCCGACTGCAACGATGTCGGCGATCTGATGTTTTAACGGATTCGTAATGTTCACTGCACACTCGTGAAATGGTCGTACAGAAAATCACCACTTTAACGCTACCTCGTAGATACTGTGTCCCGTCGTTCGTGCGCCGACTATAACACCACTGCCAAACTGACTTAAATCTTGATGACATGCCAATGTAGCAGCAGTAAGCGATCTAACAACTGCGCCAGAAACTTGTTAGCTTAACAGGCATTGCTGATGGCAGCGCTGTAACCTCCCTGTTTACATATCTCTGTATTTACATACGCATGACTATAACAGTTTCTTTGGCGCTTCAGTGTATATTACGCTACTGGCCATTAAAATTGCTACACAAAGAAGAAATGCAGATGATAAACGGGTATTCATTGGACAAATATATTATACTAGAACTGACATGTGATTACATTTTCACGCAATTTGGGTGCAAAGATCCTGAGAAATCAATACCCAGAACAACCACCTCTGGCCGTAATATCGGCCTTGATACTCCTGGGCATTGAGTCAAACTGAGCTGAAATGGCGTGAACAGGTACAGCTGCCCATGCAGCTTCAACACGATACCACAGTTCATGAACAGTAGTCACTGGCGCATTGTGACGAGCCACCATTGACCAGACGTTTTCAGTTGGTGAGAGATCTGGAGAATGTGCTGGCCACGGCAGCAACCGAACATTTTCCGTATCCAGAAAGGCCCTTACAGGACTTGCAACATGTGGTCGTGCATTAACCTTCTGAAATATAGGGTTTCGCAGGGATCGAATGAAGGGTAGAACCGCGGGTCGTAACACATCTGAAATGTAATGTCCACTGTTCAGAGGGCTGTCAATGCGAACAAGAGGTGACCGAGGTGTGTAACCAGTGGCACCCCATACCATCAAGGCGGGTGATACGCCAGTATGGCGATGACGAATACACGCTTCCAATGTGCGTTCACCGCGATGTCGCCAAACACGGATGCGACCATCATGATGCTGCAAACAGAACCTGGATTTTGCCAGTCATGCACCCAGGTTCGTCGTTGGGTGCACCATCGCAGGCGCTCCTGTCTGTGATGCAGCGTCAAGGGTAACCGCAGCCACGGTCTCCGAGCTGATACTCCACGCTGCCGCAAACGTCTTCGAACTGTTCGTGCAGATGGTTGTTGTGTTGCAAACGTCCCCATCTGTTGACTCAGGGATCGAGACGTGGCTGCACGATCCTTTACAGCCATGCGGATAAGATGCCTGTCATCTGGACTGCTATTGATACGAGGCCGTTGGGATCCAGCAGGGCGTTCCGTATTACCCTCCTAAACCCACCGATTCCATATTCTGCTAACAGTTATTGGATCTCGATCAACACGAGCAGCAACGTAGCGATACGATAAATTGCAATCGCGATAGGCTACAAACCGACCTTTATCAAAGTCGCATGGTACACATTTCCTTTCCTTACAGAAGATTTCACAACAATGTTTCACCTGGCAACGCCGGTCAACTGCTGTATGTGAATGAAAAATCGGTTGGAAACTTTTCTCATGTCAGCATGTTGTAGGTGTCGCCACCGGCACCAACCTTGTGTGAATGCTCTGAAAAGCTAATTATTTGCATATCACAGCATATTCTTCCTGTCGGTTAAATTTCGCGTCTGTAGCACATCATCTTCATCGTGTAGCAATTTTAATTATGCAAAATAAGAAAAAAGAAGTCGAAGAGGTATCTGAAATCTGAGTAGAAAATTGTAGTAAGTAATGCTTTGTTCTCACTGTGAGCGACAAAAGTCGGAAGTACGTCGTGAGGGCGAGAGACCGAGAAGAGGGCGTGGTTTCTTCAGCGGGTGGGAGCGGGCTTAGGAGGGGGCTATTTACGGAAGTAGTCATTCAGGGAGGACCCGGCAAGGACGCGCGCTGATTCCGCGCCCCACCCGGCAGCCAGCCTTAACAAACCGCTGAATATTTTATCGCCTGTCCGCCACGAGAAGACGAGCTCCGCCCTCGTTTCCACCAAGACGCCCGCCTGCTGGCGTTCAGCACAGCCAACGCCGGAGCGCGGACGTGGCCGAGGCATACAAATAAGCCCACATCTTGTAGTGCCCTGCCACTCCACACTGCAAAACTCCGCGCCAAGAGAGCGTGTTAGGAGTCATTTACCTTAGTGTTCTACAGCTACGAAAACATAGCTCGTGCCTTGTTAAAACCACTAGTTTTAGGATACTGTACCTCGGCAGTATAAACGGAACCTTTATAAGCTGCCTTTGTTGTCTGTCTGCCCGACTGTTAAGAATTTCTCAGGAAAGTTAGAGGTATCTACTTGAAATTTTTAATGAAGAGTATGGTCCATTACCGGTGTAAAAATTTAAGTTTTAAAAATCAGTGCAATCCAAACATACAGCTATTCATTGACACTTGCAAATTCACCCATCAAGACCTTCAGGGCTCTCACGGTTGATCTAGAAACACAAAATTTGTCGAGAAGCAAGGCCTACAAGTAAAGGAAAGAAAACGAAAATAATTAATTTCTAATTATACCACATAAACATATTTCTTACCATTACAGACTTACATTGTATTGTAATCCTTCAAAAATATCACCAATTACTGCCGGGTTTTTGTTCTGGATTTTAATAACAGGTAGACTGATCCACGAGAAAGATTTCTCTCTGTAATTTTGATATAGTTTGTGGTAATAACGGCGCTACGATGAAGTGAATTTCTTTGCCACTATGAAAACGATGCCTTTCTCATCTAGCAGTGATAGGCGTAAGGCACCCGACTATTGTTTGACAGTTGCGCTATCATCCCTGGTTCTTTATGAACTTATAATTCAACATACATTAAAGTAAGAGTGATTTCAGGTATTCCATAGGGGAGTGTCGTAGGACCGTTGCTATTCACAATATATACACGGTGTTACAAAAAGGTACGGCCAAACTTTCAGGAAACATTCCTCACACACAAAGAAAGAAAATATGTTATGTGGACATGTGTGCGAAAACGCTTACTTTCCATGTTAGAGCTCATTTTATTACCTCTCTTCAAATCACATTAATCATGGAATGGAAACACACAGCAACAGAACGTACCAGCGTGACTTCAAACACTTTGTTACAGGAAATGTTAAAAATGTCCTCCGTTAGCGAGGATACATGCATCCACCCTCCGTCGCATGGAATCCCTGATGCGCTGATGCAGTCCTGTAGAATGGCGTATTATATCACAGCCGTCCACAATACGAGCAAGAAGAGTCTCTACATTTGGTACCGGGGTTGCGTAGACAAGAGCTTTCAAATGCCCCCATAAATGCAAGTGAAAGTCAAAAGGGTTGAGGTCAGGAGAGGGTGGAGGCCATGGAATTGGTCCGCCTCTACCAATACATCTGTCACCGAATCTGTTGTTGTTAAGCGTACGAACACTTCGACTGAAATGTGCAGGAGCTCCATCGTGCATGAACCACATGTTGTCTCGTACTTGTAAAGGCACCGAAGTCAACATTATCTTCCTTCAATTGGGGCAACTGGCGGTGAATAAAGGAAGTACCGTACATACTGACGCAAATAAAATGAGCTCTAACATGGAAATTAAGCGTTTCCGGACATATGTCCACCTAACATCTTTTCTTTATTTGTGTGTGAGGAATGTTTCCTGAAAGTTTGACCGTATCTTTTTGTAACACCCTGTATAAATGACCTTGTGGATAACATCGTAAGTTCACTGAGGCATTTTGCGGATGATGCTGTAGTACATCGAGAGGTTGTAACAATGGAAAATTGTACTGAAATGCAGGAGTATCTGCAATGAATTGACGCATGGTGCAGGGAATGGCAACTGAAACACAATGTAGACAAGTGTAATGTGTTGCGAATACATAGAGTCAAATATCCTTTTTCATTTAGTTACAACATAGCAGGTCAGCAAGTGAAAGCAGTTAATTCCATAAATTATCTGGGAGGAGGCATTAGGAGTGATTTAAAATCGATTGACCATATAATATTAATCGTTGGTCAAAAAGAATCCTAAGGAAATGCAATCCTAAAACAAAGGAAGTAGATTACAGTACATTTGTTCGCCCACTGCTTGTATACTGCTCACGGGTGTGGGATCTGTACCAGATAGGGTTGATAGAGGAGATGGAGAAGATCCAAAGGAAAGCAGCGCACTTCGTTACAGTTTCAAGAACATACCTTCACCACGGAGTCCAGCAGTATATTGCTCCCTCCTACGTATATCTCGCGAAGAGATCATGATGATAAAATCAGAGAGATTAGAGCCCACACAGAGGCATACCGACAATCTTTCTTTCCACGAAGAATACGAGGCTGGAATAGAAGCTAGAACCGATAGAGGTACTCAAGGTGCCCTCCGCCACACACGGTCAGGTGGATTGTGGAGTATGGATGTAGATGCAGATGCGCCAAAGAAACTGGTATAGACGTATTCAAATACAAAGATACGTAAGCAGGCAGAATACTGCGCTGCTGTCGGCAACTTCGATATATGTCAACAAGTGCCTATCACAGTTGTTAGATCGGTTACTGCTGCTACAGTGGCAGGTCATCAAGTTGTAAGTGATTTGGAACGTGGTGTTACAGTCGGTGCACGAGCGATGAGACACAGCATCTCCGAGGAAGCGATGAAGTGGGTATTTTTCTGTACGATAATTTCCCGAGTTTACTGTGAATATCAGGAATGCGATAAAACATCGAATCTCCGACATTGCTGCGGCCAGAAAAAGATCCTGCAAGAACGAGACCAATGACCACCGAAGAGAATCGTTCATTGTGAAAGAAGAGCAACCCTTCTGAAAACTGCTGCAGATTTCAATACTCGGCCATCAAGAAGTGTCAGCGTGCGAACCATTCAACGAAACATGATCGATATGGGCTTTCGGAGCCCAAGACCCACTTGTGGATTCTTGATAACTGCCTGAGACAGAGCTTGACGCCTCGCCTGGGCCCTTCAACACCGACTTTGGACTGTTGATGGCTGGAAACATGTTGCCTTGTCGAACGAGTCTCGTTTCAAATTGTATCGAGCGGGTGGACGTTTACGGGTATGGAGACAACCTTATGAATCCATGGACACTTATTTATACGTTCTTCCGTGTACAGGTACAGCAGTAGGGGCGAAAGACTGCATTCCTGCCTTTCCCCATTTTTAATCCGAGCACTTCGTTCTTGGTCTATTATTCTTATTCTTGTCTCTCAGTCCTTGTACACACTGTACTTTAGCCGTATTTTTCTACAGCGTATATCAATAATTTCGAGAATTTTAAATATCTTGCAATATCTACATCGTCGAATTCGTTTTAGGGGGAAAAATCCTGTTAAAGTATCTTGGTTTTCCTTACGTCTTCCATCCACTATCAGGCGCAGCGTAAGAACTCCCTCCCAACGGCCTGTACCTTTCCTAAGGCCAAACTCATCATAATCCAATAGATTCTTTATCTTCGTTTCCATATTTCTGCAAATTATTCTCATCAACAACGTGAATTTACGAGCTACCTTTGCAATAGTTCTCACATTCATGTTTCCTACTATCATATTGATATTTTTCCAGATGTCCGATGGTATGTGTCCAGATGCAGATTCACACCCTAAAATACGTGTTTGATGTCTCCGACTTCAACATACGGCTAAGGTCTTGTTAAGCCTCTATTTTTTATGCACGGCACAGAGAAAAAGGTGCAGCTCCAATACATGGGAGGGCGGCGAAACAGGAAGAACTCTTCGTAATTCCGCCCGCTGTCAACTCTCTCTCTATACCAAAGCAGTACTCTTACAACTGGTTCAGAGAACTTGTATCACTTTAAAAAATCATAGACAGTAACAAAACACCATAGCAAAAGCTCCATCACACAATCCGTACTACTCATTCATACGGCGAAAACGAAAAAATAGAATCCCAAAATCGTTTTTGGGTCACGACAGTGTCCAGTGTCTCATCACTTACTCCTCTCATCTGGTAAAATTAACAGAGTCATCAGTCTTCAAGTAAGCGAGCGACAGTTTCGTGTGCGTTCACTAGTTCTACAGTCCTGGAAATTGAAATAAGAACACCGTGAATTCATTGTCCCAGGAAGGGGAAACTTTATTGACACATTCCTGGGTCAGATACATCACATGATCACACTGACAGAACAACAGGCACACAGACACAGGCAACAGAGCATGCACAATGTTGGCACTAGTACAGTGTATATCCACCTTTCGCAGCAATGCAGGCTGCTATTCTCCCATGGAGACGATCATAGAGATCCTGGATGTAGTCCTGTGGAACGGCTGACCATGCCATTTCCACCTGGCGCCTCAGTTGGACCAGCGTTCGTGCTGGACGTGCAGACCGCGTGAGACGACGCTTCATCCAGTCCCAAACATGCTCAATGGGGGACAGATCCGGAGATCTTGCTGGCCAGGGTAGTTGACTTACACCTTCTAGAGCACGTTGGGTGGCACGGGATACATGCGGACGTGCATTGTCCAGTCGGAACAGCAAGTTCCCTTGCCGGTCTAGGAATGGTAGAACGATGGGTTCGATGACGCTTTTGGATGTACCGTCCTACGATTCAGTGTCCCCTCGACGATCACCAGAGGTGTACGGCCAGTGTAGGAGATCGCTCCCCACACCATGATGCCGGGTGTTGGCCCTGTGTGCCTCGGTCGTATGCAGTCCTGATTATGGCGCTCACCTGCACGCCGCCAAACACGCATACGACCATCATTGGCACCAAGGCAGAAGCGACTCTCATCGCTGAAGACGACACGTCTCCATTCGTCCCTCCATTCACGCCTGTCGTGACACCACTGGAGGCGGACTGCACGATGTTGGGGCGTGAGCGGAAGACGGCCTAACGGTGTGCGGGACCGTAGCCCAGCTTCATGGAGACGGTTGCGAATGGTCCTCGCCGATACCCCAGGAGCAACAGTGTCCCTAATTTGCTGGGAATTGGCGGTGAGGGTCCCCTACGGCACTGCGTAGGATCCTACGGTCTTGGCGTGCATCAGTGCGTCGCTGCGGTCCGGTCCCAGGTCGAAGGGCACGTGCACCTTCAGCCGACCACTGGCGACAACATCGATGTACTGTGGAGACCTCACGCCCCACGTGTTGAACAATTCGGCGGTACGTCCACCCGGCCTCCCGCATGCCCACTATACGCCCTCGCTCAAAGTCCGTCAACTGCACATACGGTTCACGTCCACGCTGTCGCGGTGTGCTACCAATGTTAAAGACTGCGATGGAGCTCCGTATGCCACGGCAAACTGGTTGACACTGACGGCGGCGGTGCACAAATGCTGCGCAGCTAGCGCCATTCGACGGCCAACACCGCGGTTCCTGGTGTGTCCGCTGTGCCGTGCGTGTGATCATTGCTTGTACAGCCCTCTCGCAGTGTCCGGAGCAAGTATGGTGGGTCTGACACACCGGTGTCAATGTGTTCTTTTTTCCATTTCCAGGAGTGTATTTTAGCCACATCGTGAGATATCTTCGGTGTTATTTTTGTTTATATCTGGCTTCACTGTATTACCCATGTTTCCGCGTTTATCAGTTGGTGAGCTTTTAATAAAGTGAAAGCCGGACACCATATGAGCGACACCAGAAATATCTGTCGTTCTAGCTGGGGTCCACGTATCCATTAGGTAACGGCCATCGTTCGCAACATTTACCGAAGACTATCAGCAGTAGAAACACTGTGCACAAAGATGGAATTGCCTACCAGGATGGATACTCTAATGTACACCGTCTAAAAATCGCGCTCTGCAAACCTAAAAAAATCACACTAATAGATATTAAAAAACGCTTCAAGAATAACTTGATGAGATAAATGTCACTCTAATGAAAATCAAGCAAGCGACGGGACTATTTTGTTAAGTAAGGAACGCTCTAAAATGTGTATAGTAAGACCTGATACACATGTCACGCGTTTCAAAACATAAAATCTTTTGCCCGTCCGTGCTTTACCAACTACATAACAAGAACATGCAAGAGAGTCCTTCCTGTAAGTTTCACTTCGCCTCAGAGGTCAGGAAGAGTGGGATATTTTTTATTGAAAACATCGCCTGCAGAAACGTGGTATATATATGCGAAAATATCTCATTTCTATGAAAATCGTTGTGATGTCATTCATACAGTTCAAGAAGTTTTAAAAATACAAGAAATTTATATTTATATATAATAAAAGTTCAACAGAATAATAAGATATGTAGATGTTGCAAAATCCTGATCAGATACAAGCAGGAGACAGATAAACGGAAGTCTTAGTTGGCGAGACACCCACTGGAGAGCGATAAGCAATGAAGATGAAGAGGTCGATTACGTCTTAACTCGCAAACAATTGCATATAGTCTACAGCGCTTCAAGCTTCTTCGTTTGCAACGGTAAAGAGATATGAGTAAAATATTCCATTACAGCTGTGAATAAGTAGAAGTTTAGAATCCAAAGTAGTGTGGCAGCTTCAATCGGTTACGTGCCCTGAATGGAATGGACAACAAAGAGCATTCATAATGACAGCAGTTAATAGTGTGATGGCCATACGGCTCCAACAGCAGCTTCTGCACCTGCAGTGACCAGAGGGACCTTCCACCTCAATTTCTGTAGAGCTTCTTTGGCACACCACCTGGAGATTTGTCGCTCCTGCACGTGTCTTGCCGTCTCTGGTTTTTCAGTCTGCCTTGTAACCTAGCATACACCTCTCAGTGATGAGGAGTTTCGCCAAGAACAAAACGTGTTTCGGATTCCACCTTAAACTGTGTGTCTCCTTTCCGAGGTTGTGGACACATAAGTTGTTGATGTAACGTCCAATTGAAAGGCTTACACCCGACCATTGGGGCACAAGAAATCATTATTATGTCTAAACTTCTGCAACTAAGCGATACGAAACTGGAAGGAGCCTGAAATCAGCAGAAGAGAAGACAAATAGCATACATCGATTTGCTGGTAGAATGCAAGTAGAGTACAGTGAAACTGTCAAGGATAGTGTACGGAAGTCCCTAGTGCGACCGACTCTGAAGTACGGGTACTGTGTTTTGATCCTCTGTCAGGTAGACACGACAGCAGAAATAGAATTCCGATACGAGATTCTAGGATTTTCGACGCATACCGCTGAATGTAGACATTAGAAGAAAGTCAATATTATTTGTACGAGACACAGCCCGTCATTCGGTGCACATAAGCATAGTGGATGCTTACATAGACGGGAGGAGGTACGATCTCCAGCCACATCAATGTGACTACCTGTCAGTCGCCCTAATTACCTCCTTTTCCAGCGTGGACGTGCAGGAAGAGAGTCACTGAGTTTCTGAGGGGTGCCTATACGGATGTGGGGCAATGTCGTCTCCAGTGTACCGGCCAGAATAGCTGGGTTTCTCGGTTGAGGATCCATGGTGCGAACAGCCCGAGCCAGATTGTCCCACAGATTCTCGATTGGGTTTAAATCCGGGGTGTTTGCTGGCCAGTGGAGTACTGTAAACTCATCCTGCTGATCATCGAACCACGTAAGTACAGTGCGAGCTATAAGACATACTGCTTTGTCCCGCTGGCACATGTCATCATGCCGATGAGAAAACAAACAGCATATAGGGATGTACATGGTCCCCATGGATAAACGCATAGTTATGTTGATCCATAGTGCCTTCCAGAATGCTGAGATCATGGAGAGAATGCTACGTAAACATCGGCTGGACCGCAACCCTCCGGCCTGGACCCTTCCGGCCATTGTCGCAGGGCTGCACGCGCCAACGACCATGTTTCCGGCGGAGCGTACAAGGTGATTCATCTGAAAAGCCCACCTGTCCGCACTTACTGAACGTGCAGTTGCGTTACCGTCATGCAAATTCCGGCCTACGTCGCCGTGCGTGAACCAGACCTATTGCAGCAACATTCGTTGAGACAGCGTTGGTAACCCTTCGGTTCACCTGTGTAATCCATTGCTGAACAGTTACACGCCCACTGGACTCGCATTCGGGAGGACGCCGGTTCAATCCCGCGTCCGGCCATCTTAATTTAGGTTTTCCGTGATTTCCCTAAATCGCTCCAGGCAAATGCCGGGATGGTTCCTTTGAAAGGGCACGGCCGACATCTTTCCCCGTCCTTCCCTAATCCGATAAGACCAATGACCTCGCTGTCTGGTCTTCTCCCCCCCCCCCCCCCCCAAAAAAAAAACCAACCCAACCCAATTACACGCCTATTCATCCGTATACACCTCTGCAGCCATCGTTTAACCCTGTCATCCATGTCCCATGGAAAACTACAGTTGTCTCGGGATCGATTTTGAACAGCGCCATTTTGCCATCCACGGTTTGCTCTAAACACGGCGACACGCGAACAGTCTACTAACTTAGCCGTTTCTCAAATGCTTCCACCCCTGGTCCGAAAGCCAATATATACACCCTTTCGGACATCGGGTAAATCACTCCATTACCGTATTACGACAACGGTTCCACTGTTTCCTCGTCCTCCCGACACACACTCAAGAGTGGTTAGCCATCTCAGCAATAATGGGATACTTAGTAAATCACAGGTCGAATTTCAGAAATGCTGTTCAACTGAGACAGCAATAAACAATTTCACTGTCCACATAATAGAAACTTTAAATAGTAAAATGACACCAATAGAAATATTCTGTGACTTATCCAAAGCATTTGATGAACCATGACATTATGTTAGAGAAATTGCAATTCTATGGTGTAAATGGAACAGCATATGAATGGTTTCAGTCATATGTACAGAACAGGAAGCAAAAAGTCTCCTTATATGCTTCAAGTAATTGAAAAGAGTTTGCCACTTCATCTAACTAGGGTGAAATTACAGTAGGTGTTCCACAAGGTTCGATCATGGGTCCCCTCCTGTTCTTGATATATGTGAATGACCTTCCTTCTTATCTGAAACAAGATGCTGAACTGATATTGTTAAATGATGACACAAGTATAATTATTAATCCAGTAAAGGAAGTCCAATAGAAAGTGATACAAATAAGGTCTTTGGAAAAGTCATTAATTGGTTTTCTGCGAA
Organism: Schistocerca gregaria; assembly: GCF_023897955.1. Classification (NCBI taxonomy): domain Eukaryota; kingdom Metazoa; phylum Arthropoda; class Insecta; order Orthoptera; family Acrididae; genus Schistocerca; species Schistocerca gregaria. Next base: position 696,564,030 of record NC_064921.1, on the reverse strand, counting down.
TGGGCTTGCTCTGAACTTTGAAAAAACACAGTCCATCCAATTTTCTGCTGAAAAAAGTATAACCATAACACATCAAAAGAAGTCAGTAGCCAGGGTAGAGCATACTAAGTTTTTGGGTGTACATATAGATGAGAATCTTAACTGGAAAATTCGTATTTTGGATCTCCTAAAGCGACTAGGTTCAGCAACTTTTGCAATCAGTATAACTGCCAATTTTGAGAATGTAGAAATTAGTAAGCTAACATATTTTGCATACTTCCACTTTCTGATGTCATACGGAATAATACTTTGGGGCAACTCAAAACTTAGACATAAGGTATTCACTGCTCGAAAGAAAGTAGTTAGAATAATGTGTGGGGTTCATAGTCGCACATCATGTAGACATCTTTTTAAAAGGTTAGGAATTCTTACAACTGCTTCGCAGTACATTTACGCACTAATGAAATTTTTTCTCAACAACATGGAGCAGTTTAAAATCAACAGCGACATTCATGATTACAGTACTAGAAAAAAGAAAGACCTACATTATCCTTTACTTAACCTATCTTTGACACTATCCTTTACTTAACCTATCTTTGGCACAGAAAGGGTAAAATATGCTGATATAAAACTTTTTGATAAATTACCAGATGAAATAAAATGTCTGATAGACATAACTAATAGCGTCAAAACAAATTGAAATCATACCTCCTTGACAACTCCTTCTATGCCATAGATGAATTCTTGAATATAAGTAAATAAATCTGCAAACATAAGATATGCATTTTTTGCCATTTAAAGGACTGGGACAGGTAAGAGAAATATTTAGGTATAACACTGTAATGTAAAAAAAAGAACACCTCGTTTCCTGTGTGCATTTCTTGTGCATTTGACACGATCCACATCATAACGGTTTATCCGTGCTATTGATCAATGGAAGACGTAACTAACTAACACTCTATGTACACTCCACTGACAGTGCTGCCACTTTCAGTCTGTAAGTGGTTACTGCACGTTGATGTAGACCACAGGCGGTAGTCACGTTAATGTGACTCATCCGTGAATTAAACTCGAATGGAATTTACGTCCAAAAAAATGCATAAACTCCATCATCGAGTATACGGCTCTGCACCGAAAGGGCAGTACTACAATCCAGAATATGCACGCTTAATTTTGGCGTTGATTATGCCATAGCAGCGCCACAGTCTCCTACATTATGATCTTTTTTTGAAGTTAGAAGAACTCATCGTTTGAGAGAAGGTTTTTCGTTCCCCATATAAACTTTGTCACGGATAAAAATTGCAAAAATGGCACACTGACGTACTTTACCACACCATCGCTGTTTTCCTGGTTTGAACCAAGCCACTGAACTTTTTATAGCATGTGGATTTATTTAATATTGCCATTCTGTCTGCGAGAGCGAGAGGACACTTATTATGCAAACAGGTGCTTCCATTAAGTAAGTACACATGATCTGCTACAACAGACGCATGAATTATGAACTGTTCAGCAAGCAGTTGTAACAAACCTATATCGCATAATGTAAACGTCACGGAGCTAGTCTCGGTAAGTACCTGAGAATGGCTTAACTATTTGTCTTGCAGCTCGTCGATAAGAGAAGTTTGGGCTGTTCACAACTCCTGATAATTTGCAATGTGGCGAGGAGCAATTTCATAGAAATGTCAATACTCAACTGAGAGCATTCGCAAACTACAGACATGAACCACCAACAGGCATTTGGGGCTAGTGTTTAATAATTGTCTTACAGCAGCATTAGGCACGCTTGAAACTTTGCTTACTTTTTCGGAGTCGGCGCAGAGAGGATAATTGCAATGTTGCGTGAGCAACGTTACTCTGTAATCCGGCTAGAAGTGCTGTTTCGTGTTATTACGTCAGAAGCAGTTAATTATTTATACTCGACGTCGACCTTTCTTTACTGATAAGGGAATATCCTGATTCGAAGACATTACTGGCAATTTATGACCTTTATGCTTTGTGTTGAGATTCTTCGTACAATTTAGAGCTTTATGAAGTAAGCAAGGCGTAAAGTGAACTGACAAAATTTAACTCCAGCAAATTCTGCACTCAACATAGGATAAATCGGCATTGATTAGAGTACTATATAGCTATGGACATACAGCTCTTATGTTGAGCGATGGCGGATGTGTGACAGAATAAGATTCCTGAAATTACTTGTAGCAATAATAAATCATCGTTGCGTTTTGTCGCGCAAGACTACCAGTGTGTTACGCTATGAACACCGTATGGATAAATAATATTGGAGAAGTAAACCGAACTGACACATACGTCAGCATAAATACCATCTTAAATGGAAATAAAAATCGTGCCACCGTGTAGGGTATGTTACGAAATTATCCTCAATATGATCCTCAGTAAAGACTGAAGAAGGCTTTTGATAGTCCCAGCAACTGACAATGCTAAGTTTTCAATGACTCAGAAATAAGAATGCAAAGGACGATATAAGTACCCCAGCATAGCGACAGAATACCGTATCATTTGGTCAGTCTTATGTTTTCTAAGGTAATTTTGAGGCGACATGAAAGATATTCAAGGACACTGCTATAAAAATGAAATATCGAGTTATGAATAGTGTTTAAAGCAAGTTACTACAATTATTTTCATAAAAAATATTGTTTAAATTTACTGCATGACCATTTTTAAACAAAATAGTTTTCGATATTATCGATATAATTTTATGATGATAAAAGACTAAGAAAGTTGAAAGAATATTCCGATATTTGATTGTGTACTATCGTGACCGCTTTTTGTTAGTATCAAAATACGTAGTTAAAAACTGGATTTGTGGACTCTTGTAAGTTGCTTTCCTGCAAAAACTGGATTTGTGGACTCTTGTAAGTTGCTTTCCTGTCCGTTTGATATCCGAAAAGTAAAAAATTTCCAAGTAATAGTGCACATTAGATATTTGACTTGGTGTACTCAAAGTATGAAAATACAACTCTTACTCACTATTTGAGAAAGCTATAGCTTTCAAACTTATTTGTTGATTAACGCAGCTGAGAAGTGAATTACAGATCTATGAAAATCAGAGGCATTTTCTCATTTGTTTCTACACTTTGTTCGTAACTGACAAAAACAAAAATGTAGCTGACGTCTAACCGAACATATTGTGCGGTAAAAAGTAAAATTCTATGCGCTATATACAGACTTTAATTAACAATGCATAAAAACAAGGTGACAGCCGATAAATGTCAGAAATAGAGAAGGATCCCATATGCAAGAAATCAAATACATTTTCATCTTAAATCTGACAATAAAAAATCTGTCAATGTGATTCCAAAATGTCGCAGAATGCTGTTGAAGAAGTAGCTGGCATTACTGTACCAATTCAAAACTATCCGTTCCAAGTATATCCCGTTTTATTAGCTCGCCTGTACTTATAGTGATGCAGACGCGTGTGTAAGTTACACTCTACTAACATATGGTTATTACTGGGGTGGAGTACTGTGAGAGAAGGATTATGAAATCAAAAACAAAACATGGAAGCAGAGAAGATGCAACAACAGACAGAATAATAAGCGAACAACGATCGTAGTTGTTATGACGACCTACATTCTACGTTGATACAGCTATTTAACTTTTCATTTTGCACAAGAAGATCTTGAAAAACGAAATTTCATAAGCGTTAGCACAACATAAATACTAGTAATTTGTTTTAGGAATATGAAAAACAGATTTCACTTTTTTGTGACAAGTGTGTCACCTGTTCATGAGAATACAATTGAATCACGTGTACTATTTTGGTTTGAATCTATACTAATTTAATGACTGGAAAATAAGGAAACCAGCACAATTTATAAAAAGTTCGCCATTCTATTGAAATGGGTCCTTAGATTACTGAAAGCTATATGGTATGTCGAACTGTAGCAGTTCAAATTAACTGCTGGAAAACGAATGTCTGGATGCCTGGACCGCGAACTGAATCCTCTTCTTCTGAAAACGAGTCGAGTTTGTTAACACGTCACTTGATACATAGTAATAATCAACGGAACGCTTGGTTTACATAACACAGTCTTTGCTTAAGGGAGGAAAGAAAACAATGAAAAAAAGAAAGTTGTAGAAAGGGAAGTAGTGATTTGCTAAACGTAACAAGCGGCAACGACACTAGCTCGAGTAGAACTGACGCGGCACTTCAGTTGTGAAGAAAGTGTGATTTCCTGAACTGGCCGAACCAAATAGGGGGGCTCAAAACCCCGTCCGGCCGTCAAGACCGACATTTCCCTGCTTTCTCTTAAATTGAATAACATAAATGTATAACCACAGAAAAGTTGCATAGAAAAACACCAATAAACATGGATGATAATAAAAGTAATCCTCTGAATTATACAGGGTGTTCAAGGCGCAATGATCAGTATTAAGGAAAATGTCAGTAACGCTCACTCTACGCAAAAGCTCTGAAGAGCTGAAATTCTTATCTTAAGAACTACAAGTACTTCGTCTTTGATCCTCTATCGCGAGGTAATTGCTTTCCATATTTTTGGAGGTACGGGAGACGTTCAGTAAGTGACACAGCACAATTTTTACGAAAGTAGTTTGGTTTTATTCAGGATTCTAATACATCATATTATTCCACACTCTTTTGGCTACAAAAACCTAGTTTTAAACATAATCTCTTTCAATGCTACCACCCTTACACCATCTTAGTTGTGGTGGGGGATGTATGTCCGCAGGTTCGAATCCTGCCTCGGGCATGGATGTGTGTGATGTCCTTATGTTAGTTAGGTTTAAGTAGTTCTCCGTTCTAGGGGACTGATGACCTCAGAAGTTAAGTCCCATAGTGCTCAGAGCCATTTATGTATGTTCGCATGTTACTTCACTACTGGCCGACGTTCGAGCCAACACCTTGCTGCATCAATAACTTTCCCAGCATCCACGTACTGCTTCCCGAGGAGTGCATCCATCATTGGATCGAAGAGATGGAAGTCGGAAGAGCTGTAGGATGGATGAGGAAGAACAGTCCAATGCAGTTTTGTGAGATACTCTCTCTCGTGCCCAGATTTGTCTTGTCATGGAAAAGGAGAACCGCGTTTGCATTTCTTATGCCGACGAACACGCTGAAGTCCATTCTTCGTAGAGTGAAAGCAAGCGGATGGTCCTCCAGTGCACTTTACGGTTTTGTGTCAGGCAGCGAGCGACCCAGTGGGCACACAGCTCTGAGTTTCCCACCTGGCAGCACTGCCAACAGAGACATCCAGTTGAGCAGCCAGGTGTTTGACTATGATCCGTCGATCACCTTGAATGAGAGTGTCTACACGTTCCAACAGTGCAGTAGTAATGGCTGGGAGTGTCCGGTCGGCCCACGGAAAATTGAACAGGCTTGCGTGACCTTGTTGCGGTAATGACAGATGCCTTGCCCAATGATTCGCCATGCTTTTCACAGATCTCCTTCGACATTCTCTAAGCGCCTATGCTCTGGCTTTCCGCAAAGGAGACTCAATGATACCTCTCTACTTGGAACGCACCCCTGGTTACGCCTTGAATCCTATGTGTAGCGCTGCCACCTCTTGGAACATCATGAAACTGCAAAGCATGAAGATGAAATATTCAACAATGTCCCACAACAAAATTCACATTTATTGAATCTAAACTGGCTGAGAAGAAAATGTCTTGCGTAACTTACTGGACGAATCTCGTAATATGGACCAAAATAAGAACAACATTTCGAGTAAACTGTCTACTGCTCGTCCTCGTCCGACAGGAATCGTCGACTCTTCCGGGCCATTTTTAAGGAGTGTACCCACTTGAATTAATGTAACTTTTGCGTTACTTCATTTTCGATATGGAGACTTGTGTTATCATGAAGCACTTGGCCAATCAATCCACAAAGATGGTTTTCGCCAGACATGCTTCCTCATGCAGATTCTCCTATAGATGTCTAACAGTTGTTGTGCTGCGGAAAGCCCCGTGAGTAGCCGTGCGGTCTGAGGCGCTCTTGTAATGGTCCGCCGGCAGCTGTGACGGAGCGGTTCTAGGCGCTTCAGTCGGGAACCGCGCTGCTGTTACGGTCGCAGGTTCGAATCCTTCCTCGGGCATGGATGTGCGTGATGTCCTTAGGTTAGTTAGGTTTAAGTAGTTCTAAGTTCTAGGGGACTGATGACCTCCATAGTACTTAGAGGCATTTGAACCATTTCTCACGGCCCGTGCGGCTTTCCCCGTCGGAGGTTCGATTCCTCCCTCGGGCATGTGTGTAAGTGTTGTCCATAGCGTAAGTTAGTTTAAGTTAGATTAAAAAGTGTGTAGACTTAGGGACCGATGACGTCAGCAGCTTGGTCCCATCAGTCCTTACCACAAATCTCCAGTTTCCTTAGGAAGCCAAGACAGGAATAACAGCAAGTTGGTCCTGTTTGGAGGTATTTGGTAATAACGTCGTCACAGTTCACGTTTCCTCATTTAGCCCTCGCACGTTGGAAAGACGCGGATGCCAGACATGTCGGTGTTCATACACTGAGGTGGTGTAAGTCGTGCAATAGCGGTACGCACACGTGTGGACGGCGGAAGAATCGCGTATACTGGTATAAGATGGCAGTACATTGGTGGATCTTTCATTTTTACTCAAGTGATTCATGTGAAAAGGTTTTCATTATGGCCGCAAGTCGGGGATTGACAAACTCTGAAAGCGGAATGATAGGTGAAGCTAGACGCAAGAGAAATTAAGTTAAGGAAATCGTTAGGGAGTTCATTATTCAAAGATCCACAGTATCAAGAGTATGTCGAGAATACTGAATTTCAATCATAACCTCTCACCATGGACGACACAGTGGGCGACGGCCTTCAGTTAACGACCAAGAGCAGCGGAGTTTGCGTAGAGCTGTCAATGTCAACAAACAATCAACGCTGTGCGAAATAACCGCAGAAACCAATGTGGGGCGTACGAGGAATGCATCTTTAGGGCAGCTCGGTGAAATTTGGCTGGCTCTGAGCACTATGGGACATCTGAGGTCATCAGTCCCCTAGATCTTAGAACTACTTAAACCTAACTAACCTAAGGACATCACGCACATCCATGCCCGAGTCAGGATTCGAACCTGCGATCGTAGCGGTCGCGCGGTTCCAGACTGTAGCGCCTAGAACCGCTCGGCCACTCCGGCTGTCTCGGTGAAATTTGGCGATGGGAGCAGAAGACCAACGCGATCGCTTTGCTAATCGTACTACATTGCCTGGGGCGCATCTCCTGGGCTCGTGACCATATTGGTTGCACCCTGGACTACTGGAAGACCGTGGCGTAGTCACATGAGTCCCTATTTAAGTTGGTAAGAGCTAATGGTAGGGTTCTAGAGTGGCGTAGACGCCACAATGCCATGGACCCAAGTTATCAAGCCTCAGAGCAAGCCGGTGGTGGCTCCATAATGGTGTGGACTGTGTTTACATGGCATGGACTGTGATCAAAATGAACTGGTAAGTGCATGTAAATGGTTAATTTAAGCTACTTGGAGACCATTTGGATCCATTCGCGGACTTCAAGTTCGCAAGCGCTGACGGAATTATTATTGATGACCATGTCACCGGGAAACAATGGTTCGCGATTAGTTTGAAGAACATTCTGGATAGCTGGAACGAATGATTTGGCCATACATGTAGCCGGACGTGAATCCCATCGAACACTTATGGAGCATAATACAGAGGTCAGTTGATGCACAAAATCCTGCATCTGCAGCACTTTCACTATTATGGTTGGCTGTAGAGACAGCATGGTTCCGTATTTCTGCAGGGGACTTACAACGACTTATTGAGTCCGTGCTTCGTCCAGTGGCTGCAGTACGAATGGTTAAAGGAGGTCCAACATGAAATTGGGAGATATCCCATGACTCTTGTCACCTCATACACACCGGCATTAGAGAGATAGTAGGAGGGTGAGTCAAATGAATACCTTAAATTTTTTTTTAAATATTATTTATTGTGCAGAAGTGGTTCAAAGCTGTATCACTTCAACATAATCTCCCCCATGCTCAGTGCAAGTCTTCCAGAGCTTACAAATGGCATAAATTCCTTTAGAAAAAAATTCTTTTCATAGTCCGCGCAACCACTCATGCACCGTGTTGCGTGCCTCTTCATCAGAACGGAACTTCTTTCCTCCCATTGCGACTTTGAGTGGTCCAAACATATGGAATCACATGGGGAAAGGTCTGATGAGTATGGTGGATAAGGAAGACACTCAAAATACAGGTTTGTGATTGTTGCAACTGTTGTACGGGCAGTTTGGGGCTTTGAATTGTTATGTTGCAAAAGGACACCTGCTGACAGCAATCCATCTTGCCTTGATTTGATTGCAGGCAGCAGATGATTTTTTAGGAAATCTTTGTATGATGCACTGGTGACAGTGGTCCCTCTAGGCATGTAACGCTCCAAAATGACCCCTCTTTCGTCCGAAAAGAGAGTCAGCATAACCTTTCCTGCTGATGCTTCTGTTCGAAACTTCTTTGGTTTTGGTGATGAGGAATGGCGCCATTCCTTGCTCGGTCTCTTAGTTTCCGGTTGGTGGAAGTGAACCCAGGTGTCGTCCCCAGTAACGATTCTTTCAAGGAAGCCATCACCTTCTCGTTCAAAGCGCCGAAGAAGTTCTTCACAAGCATCAACACGTTGCTCTCTCAATTCAAGAGTCAGTTGCCGTGGTATCAAATTTGCAGACACTTTGTGAAACTCATGCACATCGTGTACAATGTAGTGTGCTGACCCATGACTAATCTGTAAACGTACTGCAATTTCATTCAGTGTCACTCGGTGGTTTTCCTTCACTATGGCTTCAACTGCTGCAAAATTCTGTGGAGTCACAACTCGTTGTGCCCGACCTGGACGAGGAGCATCTTCCACTGAAGTCACAATATTTGCGAACTTCCTACTGCATTCGTAGACTTGCTGCTGTGACAAACATGCATCACCGTAATGAACCTTCATTAGTCGATGAATTTCAATAGGTTTCACACGTTCACTACGCAAAAACCGAATAACAGAACGCTGTTCTTCCCTGGTGCAAGTCGGGCGGCCATCTTGTACTGTTACTGAGACGGTATGGGTGCATCTGCACTATGCTGTCACCTACGGGCCATTCTGATCGCTGTTTGTAGCACGCTTACCAACTTACAGGATAACGGCGCGAAATTTCGATTTGTTATTGCAAATTTAAAGTTTCATTTGACTTGCAGGCCGCAGATGACTTTTTAGGAGATATACGTTACTGCATCACCCTCAGACGAAAACATTAAAATCGGCCGCTTGTAACATTCGGAATCAATAACCTCAAAGAGAGTCGTAAATCACCGTCAGTTGGAAGTGAGTAAAATCACTCCGGAAGTAATTACGCAGCTCAGCACGATCGAAGGTGACTGTGCTGCGCAGGAAGGAGAGTTATGTCAATCGTGCTAAATGAGCAGTTCCACTCATGTGGTAACTTCCTTACGCCGAGTCGTGGCGGACGGTGAATTCTGTGGAAGCGATGGCCTTAGGTCGTCTGTGTCGCTGTGCGAAGACAAAGTGATTGGAACGAAAAAGGGAGAAAGTATACGATGTACCCTCCGTCACGCACCGTAAGATAGTTTGCGGAATATATATGTACGAGGGCTATTCGGAAACCAAGGAACGATCGGTCGCGAAATGGAACAATAATAAAAATCAGAAGTGATTTGTTTCCAACAGTTAGCTATATAATCAAGCTACTTCTCTACATAGTCGCTGTTCCTACTTAGGACACATGCCGTAGCGTTGTGCCAAATTTCCAACACTCTTGCCATAGAAGACACCCTCCTGTGCTTTCCGACAGTTGTCTGTGCCAAAATGTCTTCATATCCAACGTTTCACTTGAGCAGAGATGAAAATCAGAGACAGCCAAGCCTTGGATGTACACTCCTGGAAATTAAAATAAGAACACCGTGAATTCATTGTCCCAGGAAGGGGAAACTTTATTGACACATTCCTGGGGTCAGATACATCACATGATCACACTGACAGAACCACAGACACATAGACACAGACAACAGAGCATGCACAATGTCGGCACTAGTACAGTGTATATCCACCTTTCGCAGCAATGCAGGCTGCTATTCTCCCATGGAGACGATCGTAGAGATGCTGGATGTAGTCCTGTGGAACGGCTTGCCATGCCATTTCCACCTGGCGCCTCAGTTGGACCAGCGTTCGTGCTGGACGTGCAGACCGCGTGAGACGACGCTTCATCCAGTCCCAAACATGCTCAATGGGGGACAGATCCGGAGATCTTGCTGGCCAGGGTAGTTGACTTACACCTTCTAGAGCACGTTGGGTGGCACGGGATACATGCGGACGTGCATTGTCCTGTTGGAACAGCAAGTTCCCTTGCCGGTCTAGGAATGGTAGAACGATGGGTTCGATGACGGTTTGGATGTACCGTCCTACGATTCAGTGTCCCCTCGACGATCACCAGAGGTGTACGGCCAGTGTAGGAGATCGCTCCCCACACCATGATGCCGGGTGTTGGCCCTATGTGCCTCGGTCGTATGCAGTCCTTATTGTGGCGCTCACCTGCACGGCGCCAAACACGCATACGACCATCATTGGCACCAAGGCAGAAGCGACTCTCATCGCTGAATACGACACGTCTCCATTCGTCCCTCCATTCACGCCTGTCGCGACACCACTGGAGGCGGGCTGCACGATGTTGGGGCGTAAGCGGAAGACGGCCTAACGGTGTGCGGGACCGTAGCCCAGCTTCATGAAGATGGTTGCGAATGGTCCTCGCCGATATCCCAGGAGCAACAGTATCCCTAATTTGCTCGGAAGTGGCGGTGCGGTCCCCTACGGCACTGCGTAGGATCCTACGGTCTTGGCGTGCATCCATGCGTCGCTGCGGTCCGGTCCCAGGTCGACGGGCACGTGCACCTTCCGCCGACCACTGGCGACAACATCGATGTACTGTGGAGACCTCACGCCCCACGTGTTGAGCAATCTGGCGGTACGTCCACCCGGCCTCCCGCATGCCTACTATACGCCCTCGCTCAAAGTCCGTCAACTGCACATACGGTTCACGTCCACGCTGTCGCGGCATGCTACCAGTGTTAAAGACTGCGATGGAGCTCCGTATGCCACGGCAAACTGGCTGACACTGACGGCGGCGGTGCACAAATGCTGCCCAGCTAGCGCCATTCGACGGCCAACACCGCGGTTCCTGGTGTGTCCGCTGTGCCGTGCGTGTGATCATTGCTTGTACAGCCCTCTCGCACTGTCCGGAGCAAGTATGGTGGGTCTGACACACGGGTGTCAATGTGTTCTTTTTTCCATTTCCAGGAGTGTATATTGGGTGATGAAACGCTTCCCATTGGAAGGCGCTCTCCATTAGCCCTGCAGTATGCAGACGATGACAGTCATGAAGAAGGAACTAAATCATGTAGGGTTGCATGAAATCAGGAGAAATCTCTCGGCAGGCACCCACACTTGGCGGAAGACACTATTTTTTAGTCATCTTTACGTGATCACTGTGCGCTCAGAACTGAGAAGGCGGATGCGACGCTATCCATGGCCGTACTAGAGACACTGCCAACACATCTGTGCAAACCTTCATCGGATTTTCACTGTGGTTTCCATTTAGCGACTGATTTTTCCTTATTTTCCGAATAGCTCTCTTAGTAGATTATGGATATTGTAAGTATGAAGTGATGAAATATGGAAGATATTGACAATGGAATTAATCATTGCGAAGAATGATGTAAAAAATTACATGCCTTACCGTCGTTACTGTGAGCCTGTCAAAGGGACAGGTGATTGTGTCAGAATTAGCTTTACGTGAGCGACGAATCTCCGCTCGCTGTATTCGTGCAGCTAAGAAATGACATGTTCTCGCTCTCGTGAGTAAATACGTCGGCAAACGCCATTGTCCCTGAATAATTTACGTCACGGAAGGCGCTCGGCGCCGCGATAGCGGGGTAACAACGTTGTGCGCTATTCCAGCCGAGAGCAGCTGCAAGACGGCGCGGCGCGCGCGCTGTTACGGGCCTAATGCGCGCCGGGAAATTGTGTTTGAAGGGATAACGCGATTTCCGGCGGGGCGCGCTGCCGCAAACAGCCGCAAAACACGTTGCTCAGCGCAGCGCCGCGCCGCCACGTGCTGCGATGTGCAGCAAAAGCGCGCCCGCCGATCGAAGGGAGCATCGCGTAGCAGGGAACACTTTCCAGCGTGGCGGCCTTCCGTGCTCAGCAATGGAGGTAGCTGACTGAGGGGTCAAGGTACTCTGCGAGTGGATCGAAAAAGACGGAATTCCAAATGTAACGTGGCTATTTATCTCTCAAACTGACCACTAACTTGCTTCACAGGGTGATATGCAAATTTCCTTCATCATGTAATCGTTCAGTTACACTGCAGATCTGGGTTAACATCGCCAGTGGCTGTGTCCATTTCACATTTTGTTTCTTTACCTTTCCTTTGTAGAAGTGTGATTTCAAGAGCTGAAACAACTGGCTGCAGGAGATAAGAATCCTTTGAAGAGGAGTTCGCCATCACAAAAATGTTAATCCCTAGGCAGAGTCGCAGCTTCATGTAGCCAGACAGGCATTCGTGTTGGTTGTCGTCTCCCAGCTCACTCTCCAGGTGGGACAATGGACCCCTTTTCTCTGTCAAAACACGGAAGTCTTTTAACAGGGCAAGAGATCTGTAGCCAGGTCTGACATCCTACAAGCCGAAGACGTGTGAGAATTTTCAGAATACAAATTTCTGATTGGGTCGTACTGTTATTTTCTGGACAGCTAGCATTTTTTCACTGTGCACTGTGTCTGCGTGCAGAGCATTAGGTAGGCCATGGTGTGTGTGTGTGTGTGTGCCGGGGGGGGGGGGGGGGGGTAGATTTCTTACTTTTCACCACATCTAACAGTACCACTGGTTCAACACAGTACACCCCCCCCCCCCCCCCCCCCCCGTAATACAAGAAAGTCAAAGCCAGTTTTGAGTTGCGTTTTTGATAAAGACATGTTTACGTGAATGGTGCACTGTGGTGCGCTTCTGAACATTACTTGGGCATAGGAAGTGGGTTAACGAATATAATGTATGCATACTAATATTAATATTTTTTTAAAGAAAGTGTTGTTGCTCATATCGATGTAACGAACAAAGTTATAAGAGAGGCAGTAATGCTGGATAATGTGCCCATGGTAGCTAAACATTTGCTTTATACATTTTATATTTTGCTTCTAAGTAAAACGTTATGTGGTTTTGCAAGATAAACTGGGCACCTTGAATAACACAACGTGATTCATGACGAATGTGTAAGGGGAGAATAAATTATTTCCGTTGCTGCAGCGATTATGCAACGTAGCGCGACCCCGATGCGGGTATATAAGCACGCACATGTAGGCATGAGATTAGTCTAACATTCCTGTATTTGCAACGTGCGTGCGGTAAATTCGGAAACGTGAACTATGGCGACCAACAGAGGTAGACATTCAAGGAGAATGAATAATGTGTACGGGGTAGCATGTCTGTGGAAAACTACCCTCATCCCAAGAAGTGAAGAGCCTGCCAATTGCTGGGAAAATAATGTTTATTGATTTCAAGGAACCTGGGGTCTCCATCACTGGGGAACGGTATTGCACAACGCTGTAGAAATTAGGACGTGCAATTGAAGCAAAACGTCATGGAAAACTGCGAAAAGGGGTGGGTGCTGCTGCTTCACTACAACGCACGTTCCTATATCGCTAATATTGTTATGCAGAAGTCATGCCAACTCAACTAGGGGCACTCGAGCATCCATCCAAGAGTCCTGATCTTTCCCAGGAGTCCTGATCTCCGCCCTTAAAAAGGCGGTGATGGATTGACGACTCCTGTCGAATGGGGATGTGCGGCACGCAGTCACGGACTTTCTCAGGCAGCAGAAGACGGAGTTTCACAAAACAGACATCACTTGCCTGTTTATGACGGGTTATGGCCCATCGAACATAGGCCGGTGTGGGGTGGAGCGTACACTATTAAGTTAAGTAGTGATTTTGACTTTGTACATATGAACTGGTTGAGTTTTCCTTTTCTTTTGCGTTTATAAATGTATAGCTATGGTGTTCTTTTCATCATTGACAAAGGTCTTCTTAGGCTTGTGGGTTTTATTGTTGTTCTGAAGAAGGTGTAGCTATCTACGTCGAAACCTGGGTTAACACTAGGTGCTTTTTTCGCAATCGAGGAGCCTTTTTAATTTTTTAATATAGAACAGTAAATGTGTGTTGTGTTAAGAGAGGCAATCTGTTGATATTGGCTTTTGCGTTACATCTTACTTGAGCCCATTATCTAGGCATTCTTGAAAAACAAGCTACTAGCATTCTAGACGTCAAGTGAAGCATCACGTAAACGTCACAGTCCCCGGAAGACGTTTTGGCAGAAATGATCACGTCTCTTGGCTACCAAGGACCCTGGATCTTAGCCCTTTAGCCTTTTACCTGTGGGAACGGTTGAACGTTAAATAGACGAATTCAAGATTTGGATTATCAGCAGTGCGTCACCAACAAAAGAATGAGAAAAGGACCTCAGAGGATCTACATCGAGATTTTAAAAAATATATATTCTTTTTTTTTAGGAAATTCGGAAGTGCATTAAAGTCGGAGGTGGAATTTATGATATTCAACTTTTAGCTTAATCGTTTGCTTGACCCCTTCTATGAGTACTTGTTAGTCTACAATGTTGCCACATCGGCTGCCGGCTACCGCTCGGATGTAGGTGACACACGAACACGTCGTGTTAGTTCACAATTTCTGTTTACGTGTAAAGCGGAGCAATGTTGGAGGCGGCCGTCGGGAGGTATGACGGAAATGTGAGAAGCTCTGTCGATAACTAATTTTAAGTGACCAATGACCGAACTGCGGCAGGAGACGCGTTTTGTAGCCCGGAAAGGAAAGTCATGTCCTAACCTAACTAAAACCTCGTGATGTGCAGTGTATCCGAGAAAACGGCGGCCAGCAGTCGGGGACAAAAATAAAATCACGACCACTTCGTTCACGGCCATTAAAACTAACGTTTTGGAGTAAACTTAAGGCAGAGAACTTTCAGTTTCAGCACTAAAAACAAACTGTAATTTCTCATTATCATTCATTGGTTATATGAAACTATCCTCACACTGGCTACCAGAGCTGCCGCTATACCAACCGATGAGCCGCCGTGAGAGGTACTCCGAGGTAGATTATAGAGGACACTGACAGATTCCAAATGAAGAAAAGAATGATAGGAAGTAAGCTTTGGACGAATAAAAAGTCCAACAAAATAATTAAAATGACGCGACAAAGTATTAGAAATTACAACTAAAAAATACATTTCATCAGCTAACTGAATAAAAATAATTATGAAAGTCTTTTGTTTCGACTTATAAATATAAAAAAAGTTAACGAGTTTCGAACCTATGATCTCCCACACAGCATGCTAATGCGCCAACCACAGCGCCTCGACACTACGGCGTAACGGTGTTGCATTTATGACTCTGATATTTCAGTAGCAACGACGAATTGCAGCCTTCAAAAAATTGGCCTCATATAATGCCGTGCGAAACTTACCAAATGTAGGCCGATCTCTGAGATCGGCTTAACTGCATACGTGTAACTAAATTGCGTCTGGTGCGGAGGTTGTTCCGGGGTAACATCAAGTACCGGCACGTCGGAATGGAACGTAACCGCAGAGAAGGCTGTGAGACGGAGTCAGCCAACAGTACGCTGACCAGGACCGCACCACGACAGAAGGGGTCTCCACCCGGGGAGAATACAGGCGCCGCTCCTGCCAGCCTCGGCCGCACCGACACAAGAGCCACACTAGAAGAGTCGTACTAGAAGACGCACTACAAGACGAGCTGTGATCCAAACGATTTAGTCGTGACTTATGTTTCGCTTGCATGGAAATTGTATATTTTGATGGACACTGTTTATTTGCATGTCGTTAATTGCTTCAAAGTTATGTATTCTCAGTTCAGTTACTGTAATAAATTCGATTGATGTGATTTACTTGTATGTCGTCTAACTACCCGAGAACAGCTTCCTAGGCACCCTATATAACACGAGTGGGCAGGATCCCACAGAAGTATCCAGTAGTGTTTGGTTAGCGCTGAAAGCCAGACAAGATGAACTGCCCAATTGTTTTGGCAGTTTGGCATTGTCAAACGGTTCGTGCGTGACGCTGAGCGCTCTGATGGGAGGAAACGAGCTCCAACCCGTAAAGTGTCAACCCTCAAGTTATTTTAATCAGAGTATGGTTTGGGTTACATTCTGACAGCTAAATCTCTGTCACCAATAGAAGTTGCACAAATGGTATGTGGAATTAGTTTATATTAACACTACTTAAAATATTTTTTAGGAGTCACGAAACACACACACACAAAATGGTTCAAATGGCTCTGAGCACTATGGGACTTAACATCTTAGGTCATCAGTCCCCTAGAACTTAGAACTACTTAAACCTAACTAACCTAAGGACATCACACAACACCCAGCCATCACCCCGCCGGGAATCGAACCCGGGAACCCGGGCGCGGGTAGCGAGAACACACAAGGCGGCTTACGGAGTTCTTAATGTTTAAAAAAGGGCTAAGTAGAGGCAATGTATACAGTGAGGGATGAAGACCAGAAAGCGGTTTAAGTTAGAGAAGTACGAGACAGATTATTCGAGAACGGTCGTGCGAAGGGAAGTCTCTTCACACTGTGCAGATCCTGAGAATGGGGTTTGCTAGACGTACTGGAAGTCCGGGCCGGTGGTTCGATGCAAGCTGATCTGACGTGAGGATGTCGTGCAGCGACCTGATACGCGAGGTGGAGGAAGTACTTCCTGGAATGAGAAGTGAATCTCAACGTCGATATCTGCGGGCCGTCAACGGCTCACAAGTAATGTACAGCTACGTTAGCAGGGTCAATAAGACACCAGCTCGTCAGTAAAGTGGTACATGCAGCAGACACAGAACACTTCGAATTCATAGTCATTCTATCATCAAATCACATTCTTCTATTTCATCCTGTTAACGTGTTTAGTTCAGTGTGGAAGAAAGGACGGAATCCATTCAAAATCTGGTACAGTACTCGGTTAAGTAGGCCTGCGTATTTTCGTCAGGAAACGGCAGTACAGAACTGTGGTTAATGCCTTTCGAAGGACGACAAACACCGAGCGTGCTTTTGCTTACAGCTTTCCACACTCCGTCCTCTAGTAAAAAAGGTAGAAACGTTAATACAAGTACGAAATATACAGAGATGTAGGAAGAGTCGAATATTAGTAATTTGCATTCACTTGGAAGCAATTGCTAACCATGCAAAAGTTCTACACCATATATTTATTCACTGAAAGCCAGATTTGGTCAAGTTACCCTCTTTAAGTCACAGATTAAACTGTATCCTAGGGGCTGCAGCGTAAACGGGATTTAGAACTAAGGAGGCAAACGTGTAGAGTAGTGCGTGCTGCTGTTCAAAGCCATTGCGCCAGTGTGGTGTAGTTGTAGTGAACGGGAGCCCGATGTTCGAATCCTGCCCTTGTCATAAATTTTCATTCGTCACTTCTGTCTGAACATATATATATTAGATATCTGTGACTTTGAAAGGTCCCTGGAACCAATAGTTTTATTTCATTAAATTATATCAGGTTAAAAGATGGTTTCTTGGGGTCACATACATATAATTGTTTCCAGTTGCAGTATTCCCCCGTAGAGATCTATTACTTTTGACATTTTCCATTGCTCACTAAATGCAGAAATCAATTGTCTCTTCCAGTTTTTAGCACAGTGTGTGGCTAACGTCCAGTAACAAACATTTTGTCGAACACTGTAAAGTACTGAGAACGAAGTCTTTCTCGTCGGCACTTATATGTAAAATATTCTCGGTTTTTCTTGCCGCATCAGTTCGGGATAAAATCTCAAGCTTTCGGCGATAGCTTCAGTCGTCATTGTCAGGAGCAACTGACTGTCTTCACTACTGCTGTGTGGGCCTTATATATCTGTGGACGGTTCTGATTGGTACTGCAGTCGCAGACGGTGTCAATGTGTGCGCTGGTGGCGCCACTTCTACCGTTGGAACTTAAGCCTTTGAAGGAATGTCTCTGCTGCTTCTCTGCATCGAGCGATCGTTTCCATGCACCACTCATATAGTATCCGCTATCTTCTGCGCCGTGTGGATAGACCATAATTTTGACGAACCTGCATTGAATTCGGCACCCCTCCGTCCATCTTTATTTTATCGCTATGTTGACGATACGTTTATGGTCTGCTCACACGGCGCAGAAGCTCTCGAACAATTCATGGAACACATGAACAGCATACATACGAACATCCGATTCACTGTCGAGAAGGAAGTTTGCCATTCTTAGACGTTTTAGTACAACGTCAGGCGGACGGGCGTCACGCCCACTCTGTGTACACTAAGCCGGCGCATACCGATTTATACCTTAATGCACAGAGTTTCCATCACCCTGTTCAGAAGAGAGCCGTTTCGAACACGTTGCTGTATAGAGCAAAAACGGTTTCCGACGAGGACCACTTTAAGTCCGCAATCAACCATCTGAAGTACCTGTTTCGAAAGAATGGCTATTGTGCACGTGACATAAAGGCTGCGTTCTCCAAGAAAAGGAAACGTGAAAATGCTGCACGCTCACAGGATGAAACATCGATTGTGGTTCTTCCTTTTTGTGGCGCTATATTCAGCGAAATAGGAAGAGTGCTGGGTAGACGTGGTATAAGACCAATTTTTCGTCCTCCTAAGAAAATTAAGGAGATGATGCGCCCTGTTTAGGACATTTTCGGCCTCACGGTCCCTGGAATTTTTAATATCCCAGGTGAGTGTGGAAGCAGTTATATAGGTCAGACCATTCATACCGTTTGCTTCCACTGTGCAGAACACCAACGGCATATTAAAAATAGAGAACTTGAGAAATCGGCAATTGTGGAGCACAGCCTCATGAACAAATATAAGCTACTATTCCATGAAACAGAAATTTTGTCCCCTGCCTCCACGTACTAGGATGTTGAGATAAGAATGAGAGAGAAGTAATTTAACCGTGATAGCGGATACTATCTGAGCGGTGCACGGAAACGATCGCTCGAAGCAAAGAAGCAGCAGAGACATTCCTTCCAAGGTTTACGTTCCAAGGGGAGAGGTGGCGCCACCAGCACACACACTGACACCGTCTGCGACAGCAGTATGTAGTCGCAGACAAATCACAAGCCGACCAGTCAGAAGCCGTCCACAGCTATATAAGGTCAAAACAGGAGCAGTGAAAATAGTTTCTGCTGACGATGGCGATGGAGGCTGTCGTCGAAAGCGGGAGATTTTATCCCGAACTGACGCGTCAAGAAAAACGAGAATGTTTTGCACTGCAAAGCATTGTCGATTTTACATTCTGTGACTGATGAAAAAGTGTATGATAATGGATGTATGCAGAAGTCACAGATGCCGCAGCTCAAAACAAATATGTATTTCACGACAGCGAACTTTCCGTTAAGCTGATGTAATGTTAATTCGTGACCTGAAGATGAGCGATTGACAAGAAGTGGTTGTTTGTGCAAATTTACATTGCAGCAGATTTTGGCGTTTCCAGGACATCTTTCCATTCTTTAAATACATTACATTTATGCTTCAGTATTTACAAAAAATATTTTTAATTAACTAAATATGTGTCTGCAGCTACTGGTCTCGCGGTAGCATTCTCGCTTCCCGAGCACGGGGTCCTGGGTTCGATTCCCGGCGAGGTTAGGAATTTTCACCCGCCCCGTGGTGACTGGGTGTTGTTGTGCCGTCTTTATCATTATCATTCATCCCCATTACAGTCGGAGGAAGGTAACTGTGGTGTCTCCGCCAGACATCACACTTGATAGGTGGTAGCCTTTAAATCGGCCTCGGTCCGGTAGTATACGTCAGACCCGCGTGTCGTCACTATCAGTGATTGCAGATCGAGCGCCGCCACACGGCAGGTCTAGAGACTTCCTAGCACTCGTCCCCAATTGTACAGCCGACTTTGATAGCGATGGTTCACTGACTTCTACGCTCTCATTTGCCGAGACGATAGTTAGCATAGCCTTCAGCTACGTTATTTGCTACGACCAAGCAAGGCGCCAGTATCCGTACTATTGATGTTGTGAATCATGTACCATAAAGAGCGACGTTCTCCATTAATGGATTAAAGTTAATTATTCCACCAGCTACGTCAGTTTTTCTCAATTCTAATTCCCTTGTCATGTTCCAGACCTCACGCCAGCCTGCGTGAGCTGAGACGCGTGCATTTCGGCATCCTTTACTACACGGTTGGCTCTCCTGCCAACCACAACAGTAACGACAAACCACCTCCATTATGACCTTGCGTAGTACGGCGGTGAGGGTCTCCCGCATCGTTCCCCAACGCTCTGTCAAGAAGAATAGGATTTCATACACACAATGAAATATGAGAAAGAATAGTAAGCTACTCGATTTACTTATCCAAAAAGTCAGCTCCAGTAACAATGGGCACTTCATTTGGGTAACATCGTCTTATGTTATTATCTCCTTCAAAGGACTACGTGTTGCATTCACCTGTTCCGCTCGTCGTCGTCCATCCAGCTATCTCTTACCAGTTCTACCTATTTCTCTTCTTTTCAGTTGGCCGATAATCCATTATATATTTTGGCAATATATTTTCTGTTATCCGCCGCGCGTTGTAGCCACGCGGTCCAAGGCGCCTTGCCACGGTTCGCGGCCCCCACCCCGCCCCCCTTCGGAGGTAGTGCGTTGTACTTAGCATAAGTTAGTTTAAGTTGGATTAAGGTTTTTGTAAACCTAAGAGTCTTACATTTTTTTGTTACTGTCCATGATTCGGAACCATATGAAAGAGTAGGTACAGTATTAACTTCATAGAATTACATTTGTGTTCTCTCTCTTGTTTATCTCCCCCAAGTTGTTCCATTAACTCTACAGACAGCTAACGTCGCATCCTAGATAACTGAAAAACTTCCTCGTTTATTATTATTTTTGATCTGACTGGTTTCTTTCCTTTGAAAGCCCTTATTTTTGATTTATTTCCATATATAGTTACATTGTATTATATTTTGTTTTGGATCAATCAAAATCTTTATAAATTATCTTCTGTATCCTGTATAATTATCTGGTTCAAATGGTTCAAATGTCTCTGAGCACTAAGGGACTTAACATCTGAGGTCATCAGTCCCCTAGAACTTAGAACTACTTTAACCTAACTAACCTAAGGACATCATACACATCCATGCCCGAGGCAGGATTCGAACCTGCGACCGTAGCAGTCGCGCGGTTCCAGACTGAAGCGCCTAGAACCTCTCGACCACTGCGGCCGGCTAATTATCTGGTTAGGGGCGTATAACAGGCTGCTTAATGGTACGCAAGATCATATTTTAATTCCTACGCGTTTTTCATTTTTCCGCTTCATAGCTAGTTCGTCACTGTATAAATTAAATGAGGTGGATAATAGACTTGCACCCTTGTGAAATACCTTGATTTATTAAAATTTCGTCTGACGTTTTCGAATATGAACTTGTAACTTTTTTTATATCTACATACAGACTTTTTAATAACATGTTTCAAAAAACGTTTTATGTACAATACTTTCCACAAAAGGCTTTGTCAAAGGCTTGCTCAAAATCAATAAATGCTATTTGCATTTCTAACCCGAATTCCCGAAATTTTTCAATAATTCATCTTACGGTAAATATATTATCATTACACGAACGTCCGTTCCTGAAGCCTGATTGCTCTTCTGAGATTATTGCATAAAAGATAGAATGAAGACTCTGATTAAGAATCTTTTCATAAATTTTATACACCGGATGTAGTAATCTTATTCATCTATAATTTCCTGTGTTTTTCGTACTTCCTTTTGTAAATATAGAAATAACTTTAGCTGTGTTCCATTCTTCAGATACAGAACAGTTATTCCAACACATATTTAAAAAATGGAAGAAGCAAAATTCTAAAGTGATTCCTCCATTTTAGATTAATTCAGCATTAGTGGCACCTAGACCAGCTACTTTTCTATGTTTTATTACATTTAAGACTGTCTTAATTATTTTATGTCTATTTAATCTACGAAGTTGTTGTCAGTTTTTATAGAAAAACTTTCTTCCCTGTCTCCAACAATTCATAAACTTCCGTAATGGTTAATCTATTGATTTTATTTTATTGTATTGCACTATCTTCCTCCGTTTTATTCTTATGTTTGTTAAGTTCAAACGCTATATTCTGTCTTCTGTGAGCGTCTTATACAGCATTAACAATCCTTCTCAGAATTCAAATTGTTATCTCTTTATTAATTTTATGTTTAATTTTTTTCTATTTGTATGCTTTCGAGGTTTCATTTATAGTGTTGGTAAACAGGTGTTATGAGCGTACTGATTTTCTTTAATTTCGTTATCTGTATCCGTATTCGATACTTTCAGAACTACTTTCGGCGAATACAACAGAAACAATTCAAACATTCGGTTCCCACATAGAGTGTCGTAACTCGACGTTAACGGCAGCGCAGGGTTATTGATGAGCGTGCAGATTGCCAGCGCTTAGCAAACGGGCAGACTAGGAGGGGTGCGGTGGCGGTCGCGCCTGCTGCCAATTGCTCATAGCGGAGTGGCTCGCCGCCCGGCAAGTGTTTGCGTGACGCCGGTCGCACTATCTCTGCGGTAAGTAAATTGGCCGCTTTGGCCGGCTGCATGAATATTGCTCCGGCCGTCTGGCGTAGCGCAGCGTTAAATTGATTTCCCGTAACCGGTCTCCGAAAACTGTTTATCAATAACCGCCGGCGATAGGTTTGCGCTAGATTACCCGGAATTACCCTGCCCGCGTTGTGCAGCCGCCTCGTGTTGGTACAGGATTAATTAGAAATCAGCGGCCGCACCACCGCACGGGATGCTCACCGATGCTGAACACCGAAGCGGCGTTTCTTTACGTGGATGGCCAAGTAGCGTGGTTTATTTATCCTGTCCACATCCAGGCGCTCTCTGACATCTATGTACTTTTCATTATGCTGACAGAACGACAGATGTCTTCCAAAAGACTTGAATTTAATATGGGAAACAACACTTAGGAGTAACTATAACATAAACAGTAGAGAACAGTAATAGTTTTAGCCGAAGAAAGCGTACTTTATATTGTTGTTGTTGTTGTGGTCTTCAGTCCTGAGACTGGTTTGATGCAGCTCTCCATTCTTCTCTCAACTGTGCAAGCTTCTTCATCTCCCAGTACCTACTGCAACCTACATCCTTCTGAATCTGTTTAGTGTATTCATCTCTTGGTCTCCCTCTACGATTTTTACCATCCACGCTGCCCTCCAATACTAAATTGGTGATCCCTTGATGCCTCAGAACATGTCCTACCAACCGATCCCTTCTTCTAGTCAAGTTGTGCCACAAACTTCTCTTCTTTCCAATTCTATTCAACACCTCCTCATTAGTTATGTGATCTACGCATCTAATCTTCATCATTCTTCTGGAGCACCACATTTCGAAAGCTTCTATTCTCTTCTTGTGTAAACTATTTATCGTCCATGTTTCACTTCCATACATGGCTACAAATGGTTCAAATGGCTCTGAGCACTATGGGACTCAACTGCTGTGGTCATTAGTCCCCTAGAACTTAGAACTACTCAAACCTAACCTAACCTAAGGACATCACATACATCCATGCCCGAGGCAGGATTCGAACCTGCGACCGTAGCAGTCGCACGGTTCCGGACTGCGCTACTAGAACCGCGAGACCACCGCGGCCGGCTACATGGCTACACTCCATACAAATACTTTCATAAATGACTTCCTGACTCTTAAATCTATACTCGATGTTAACAAATCTAAGTTTATATTAGTTCGTTAAAAGTAGGACATACAAAGAGAGACTGCAATCGGGTAAATTTAAACTAACTGCGATGGGAAGAGTGGAGGCGAGAGAAGGAATTTTAGAGGAAGAGAAATGGTTCAAATGGCTTTGATCACTATGGGACTTAATTTCTGAGGTCATCAGTCCCCTAGAAGTTAGAACTACTTAACCCTAACTAACGTAAGGACATCACACACATCCATGCCCGAGGCAGGATTCAGACCTGCTACCGTAGCGGTCGCGCGGTTCCAGACTGCAGCGCCTAGAGCCGCTCGGCCACGCCGGCCGGTGGAAGAATAAGATGAACATCATAGAAACACAAGTAATGAAAGAAGTGGGAGAGAAAATTTGTGTGACTGACTAACAATCGAAAAGAGAAGTTAGCGTAACTGGTATAAAATGGACGCATTTCTTTACTATTTGACTGAGACAAAATTGTCGATATATGTTAGTTCTTAGGGAGAAGTTACGACGTTGACGAAAGGGAATATTCCAGCTTTCTCTTAAATGCAACAAGGCACTGTATAGTTCACCGGGTGTAGGGTAGTTTGCTGCAGACGCTGACAGGAAGAACCCATGAGGAGTTAGGGAATGCTTTTGTTTTATGGGCTGGCTCAGCTTCTTAACAAATGAGACTTCGTGATTACGATAAGATGACACGTACTTAATCTCCGACGTGATGTACTACTGTCTATCCACACTATGGAGCCAGTGAAGTAGACATAGTGTATATTAGTTAAATAACTTGTCTGGCCGCAACCACCCTAAGTGCACGTCGTAAGGGACACATACCAATCAATCCTCTACTTTGCGGATGGAATCTTCCCTTACGCTTCTTTGAGACAGCGCAGTGGCATCGGTGACGGGGATGCCCCTAAGTTCTAGAAGGGACAGATTGACGTCTAGGGATCGTCTGGTGCGAAGGAGTGAGTCAGTGGCGCCAGACCCACGACGCAAGTAGGAAGCGTATGTGTGTGAGAAAATCAGTCGTGGTCAAAATAATAATTTTGAAGCTCGGGCTTAATTTGAAATCATGGGAGATGACATATCTTTAATACGCGATCGTGCGGTAAGATATCAATAATGATAAATTTATATAAGCTCGAAGTAGACGAGGGCCTGCAATTGTAGTTTGAGTGCGGTCAGGACAAGTGGAGAAGTAATATTTTAATTTAAAGTGAAATAAATTAACTGTGTCATACGAAAGTGCTCACATATTGCAACCTCTTCATTATAATTAGAATTTTTCGAAAGGACTGAGTTATAGAACAATATGGGAATACAAATAGAGCATGCAAGATAGGTTCACGTTCTGAACTGTTATATTGGCGCATGTACCTTTGGGGTAATTTCGCTTTTACGAAATTTCGATTCCTAATGTTCCAACAAGTCAGACCATATTAAGTAATAATCAAGTGAATATTAATAAAAAGTACAAAGTGGCGGGTTACAAAGTATAGCCACTCGCATGATCAAATGAACGGTTCTCGCAGTTGTAACACACACAAGCATCAAAGATAAGCTCTACCCATATAGTATTTCTTCTACCTAATCTTGTTCGATTACATTGGAATTGTGGAACCTTATTAGAGCTGTTGAGTCTGTATGTGTACATTCCTCGTCCTGTACAATCGTGTTCCGAAACGTTTTGGTGGGCGAAATGGTAAAGAACTGTATTTTGCTTGTATCAAAAGTAGTTTACGCCCAGTGAAAGTACTCATCCAGTCCGTAGGCCTTACTCTACCAGCTATTGAGTCTGTATGTGCACATTCCTCGTCCTGTACAATCATATTCCGGAAAGTTTTGTTGGGCAAAATGCTAAAGAACTGTATTTTGCTGGTATCAAAAGTAGTTTATACCCAGTGAAGGTACTCATCCAGTCCGTGGGCCTCACTCTACCGATATATTTCTAAATGAGTTTCAGTCCCATCTCAGTACAAAATTGTAAATGAAACGACGCAATTTCAGAGACTGTACAGGTCTCTGTCATATGATTTTCCGTACATAAACTGAAGTGGCGAGTGAACATTTGTACCAAGGGCAGGAATCGAACCCCAGTCTCCTACTTAGTGGGCACGTGCATTACCCGCCAAGCCACCTTGACATAGCGTTTGACACAACTGCACAGGTTATCCTGGGACGCCCCCCCCCCCCCCCCCCCTCCATCCAAATTCTTATTGCCGCCCTAGTCTACTTTAAATTTCCCCTTACACCCGAAGAGATATGCCGAATCATCGAACGTAAATGGGGGATCCATCCTGCATCCCAGGGGCAGGTAATTATGAAATTCAAATGACACAGTTTCAGAGACCTTACTGTTCTCATACAGAAACGACTGAAGTGACAAGTGAAAACTATCAAGAAGGCCGGGAATCGAACCCGGGTCTCCTGGATCGAGGAGGGAGGCGTGCCAGGGTAATACGTGCAGTTGTGTGAACCGTTGTGCCTAGGTTGCTTAACGGGTAGTGCACCTGCCCAGTAAGCATGAGTCCTGGGCTCGATTCCCGGCCTTAATACAAATTTTCACTCGCCGCTTGAGTCTATATACATACCGGGTGGTCAAAAAGTCAGTATAAATTTTAAAACTGAACAAATCACGGAATAATGTAGATAGGGAGGTACAAATTGACACACATACTTCGAATGACATGGGGTTTTATTAAAACAAAAAAAGTTAAAAAATGTCCGACAGATGGCGCTGCATCTGATCAGAATAGCAATAATTAGCATAACAATGTAAGACAAAGCAAAGATGATGTTCTTTACAGGAAATGCTCAATACGTCCACCATAATTCCTCAACAATAGTTGTAGTCGAGGAATAATGTTGTGAACACCACTGCAAAGCATGTCCAGAGTTATGGTGAGAGATTGGCGTTGGATGTTATCTTTCAGCATCCCTAGAGATGTCACGATAAACTTGCGACTTCAGGTAACTCCAAAGCCAATAATCGCACGGACTGAGGTCTGGGGACCTGGGAGGCCAAGAATGACGAAAGTGGCGGCTGAGCATACGACCATCACCAAACGACGCGCGCCAGAGATCATTCACGGGTCTAGCAATACTTTGTTTTATGTCATTCCAAGCATGTGTGTCAATTTTTACCTCTCTATCTACATTATTCCGTGGTTTATTAAGTTTTCAAATTTATACTGACTTTTTTGATCACCCGGTACAATAGTAAATACTTACATATATTCAGTACATAACGATTAGACCAATAGATTAAGGGGGAAAAGAAGAATTACATCTCAAATACAATATTTCCTCACCACTCGTTACTCGACAGTGTATTCGTTTCAGCTCGTCTAATAAGATGTACGATTTCGCTCCTCTGATAATATGTACAATACCAATGATTTTTTCGGGTGGCTTAAATACAGTGAACATATTCTAGTTCGTAACTGTATTTGCGTCAGTGCGTAGTTCACACACCTTCTCAAGCCTTCAACTGAACTAAGGAGACCGAAAAAGTGCACTATGACAAAACGCCGTGCGTGCGTTTCGGCGAGGGATATTTCTGTGAGGTGTGACTGCGTGCAACCGTTAGTCCACGAACGCTTTTATCGGAAGAAGTGAAATCTTATGCTTATCGTAATAAAGTCAACATTGAACGTCAAGAAATAGAAAATTATGCCTAATGTATCCCATCAATCTGTGACACTTTGCGATAAAGACACAAGCCGTTTCTGCTTTTAGTGGTGAGAACAACAACGTAACGCTGACATCAGTTGGCGATCTGCAAAATGTACTATGAGTGAGATCTAATATAAACTGAAGATGATATCAGTTATTGACGAACTACCAACGGATATACTGTGGCAAACATACATTTCTAACTGATTATGTTAAACGCATAATAGAGTATAGGCTATGGAATTGCAAGCAAATTATATTTCATGACTTTTTTATTTTAGTACTGCCTTAGTCTAAAATAAATATTACTGGTGTCAGTAGTAACATTCAGCATTTCTAAACGAAACTCCAAGTAGTTGAATGAGCCAAAATCATTGCTTATAAAAAGGGTTGAAGAGTACCATGGAAAAAAGTTTTGCTTTGTTTTCACAAAGTGTTGAGAATATTTGAAACGTTTTCCGTGATATCCCTATGACCAGAGGGTTTAATCTATGCAGTTGCAAGGAAAGATTGCTTATAAAACAGCAAATGGTATCGTTAAAAGGTGACAAGAACCCCACATCACTTACAACTGCTTGAACAATGAATATGTTCGCTGAATATCTTGTTTGCAGTTCAAGACTTACTTCTCTTTCCCGACCCAACATGAAAGTGAAATCAGTGAGCCTAATCTATATCAATATGTGGTTCCACAACGTAAAGTAAAAGAAGCAGGTTCAGTTAGTAAAGTGATGAGTCTAATAACAACACCAGTGGAACAACTTACAATGTTCACTATAACAGACGTAAGAGGCGTATTCGGCAGCCTCTGGTAACTATCGCTCTTCAACAGTGAAAAGTAGCCGCCACCAGCTGTCGAGCCAACAGCTTTGGAGATCACAGCAGAAGCACTGTCTGCAGTACTGACGCAGCACAGCTTTAATCTGTCCTGTAAGGCCATATATGCGGTACAGTCTTCTGGCAAATGGTCATCCCGCTGGAGGTTCGAGTCCTCCCTCGGGCATGGATGTGTGTGTTGTTCTTAGCATTTGTTTGTTTAAGTAGTGTGTAAGTCTAGGGACCGACGACCTCAGCAGTTTGGTCCCTTAGGAATCCTCACACATTTGAACATTTAAATGGTCATCGAGCCTTCTCTGGTACTCATTTATAACGAACGAGATGTAACAGAAATTGTCACGTACGGTGATAATCTGTAACTCGTAATATCGGAATATTCACAAGCGCCAGCGTGAGACGGGAATGCAATAATGCACAAGCTCCAATGTATTTCTCATGTGCAAAACACAGACTGTGAAAGTTGCCAATAAGAAATACAAGTTGGTTAGATCAACACACAAACACACGCGCCCGCGCGCGCAGACGCACGCACGGACGCGTTAAATGAAGCAGCACGTATTAAAAATCTAACCATTATTCAGAATTTAGGCATGTAACTAGAGGATCTGTCGTTGAGAAACTATGCCAGCAATAGGGGAAACAACTGTGAATGTGATTGCTATTATAACCAACATAAAAATGAATTATCCCAATAGTGCACTCTGCCCCTATTATTAATGAATAAGTCGTAAGATACCACATATTCTTTATTATAAATTTACCTACAGTGGTCTTACGTGAAGTTAATAATCGATTAGTGACACTGACGCTCTTGAAGAAGAACATGACAGAGTAGGCCAAAATACCGAATTCGGTTTTCCGAAACTGTTTCACGAAGAATTATCGTAATACCGATCCTTTGAATAATCTGCTATGTGACGAAATAAAATTGAAAAATGCGATCGTGAAATAGAAAATTAAACTGCTTCACAGTGGAAAGGCGTCTTGTCGCACCACCGTACCAGTAAGGTACAAAAGGGATTATGCGAAAGAACTTTCTCTGTACTACCAGTAATTTAGCGTAGGTCGACGGAACAACGAAGGGTACCTGTCGATTGCCAAAGCGCGCAGGTCATTTTTATTCTCAAGTATGGTCCTCAGACGGGTGAGCATAATTATAGGCCTATAACACTGTCGTCAGTCTGTTATAGAATTATTGTACACTTTGTATGTACGTTGTGACGTCTTTGGGGAACGACAATCTCCTCTATAAAAATAGCACAGAATCCATAAACAGAGATCTTGCGAAACACACGTCGCTCAGTTCGACCGCGAAATTCAAGAATCCAAAGTCAAAGGTGACCAGGTTCAAGTCAGTACGCCTTTGTTAACGAAAAAAGGGAGGTTTAATGTTAATTTCAGGGTACCGCAAGAAAGTGTCATAGGGTGGTAAATGTTTACAATTTGTATTAATGATCTAGTGGATAACGAGGAGACTCCGTGATGCTATTCGCGGACGATGGGGCTGCATATGCTAAGAATGCAACGCTAGAAGACTGAAGCGAAATGCAGGAAGACACTGAGGGACTGGCAGTTGACCATTTTAGCCTCTTTCACTTCCTCCCAGATAAGTGTCTTGAAATGATCATGACGAGAAAATCTGAGAAATTAGAGCTCATGTGGAACTCTACCTACTATCACTCATCTGAGGTGCCAGTTGTGAATGGGACAGGAAAGAGAGTAAAGTAAAAAATAGAAACAAACCTAATTTTAGCTGTAAATCGACATTTTGCCTATTTTTGACGAATGTAACAGGTGTTTAGCTAGGAGCATGTCATTTAACCACACTAAGGTGAGATACGAGATGGTATCACTCTGACATTGCTGTCATGGGCTGAGACGCCAAACAAACTGGTGTAGGCATGCGTATTCAAATACACAGATATGTAAACAGGCAAAATACGGCGCTGCGGTCCGCAACGACTATATAGCATCTCAAATGTCTGGCGCAGTTGTTAGATCGGTTACTGCTGCTACAATGGCAGGTTATCAAGATTTAAGTGAGCGGTGGAACGCAGCATCTCCGAGGTAGCGATGAAGTTGGGATTTTCCCATATGACCATTTTATGAGTGACCGTGAATATCTGGAATCCGGTAAAACATCAAATCTTCGAAACCGCTGCGGCCGGAAGAAGATCCTGCAAGAACTGGAGGAATCACGACTGAAGAGAATCGTTCAACGTGAAAGAAATGCAACCTTCCGCAAATTACTGCAGATTTCGATGCTCGACCACCAACAAATGTCAGGGTGCGAACCATTCAACGAAACATAATCGATATGGACTTTCGGAGTCGAAGGCCTACTCGTGTACCCTTGACGACTGCACGCACGAAGCTATACGCATCGCCTGGGCCCGTCAACACCGACATTGGACTATTGACGACTGGAGATATGTTGCCTGGTCGGACGAGTCTCATTTCGAGTGGATGGACGTGTACGGGTATGGAGACAACATCATGAATCCATGGACCCTGCATGTCAGCAGGGGACTGTTCAAGCTGGTGGATGCTCTGTAATGGTGTGGGATGTGGGCAGTTGGAATGATATGGGACCCGTAATACGTGTAGATACGACTGTGACAGGTGGCACGTACGTGTCCGATCATCCTTTCATGTCCATTGTGCATTCCTACGGACGTGGGTGGTTCCAGCATGACAATGCGACACCGCATACATCCAGAATTGCTACAGTGTGGCTCCAGGAACACTCTACTGAGTTTAAACACTTCAGATGGCCATTACGGAGCATATCTGGGGTGATGCGTGCTGGCGTGCTGTTTAGAAAATGTCTCCACTACCCCTTTTAATCTTACGGAGTTATGGACAGCCCTGCAGGATTCATGGTGTCAGCCCCTCCACCAGTACTTCAGACATTAGTCAAGTCCATACGACGTCGTTTTGCGGCACTTATGAGCGTCGCGTGGATCCTACACATTAGGCAGGTGTACCAGTTTCTTTGGCTCTTCAGTGTATATCGCTATGTAGCCTTATTTCATTTTTGTACTCTTGGTTATTTTATTGGGATTACTGAGGATGTCTGCCTGGAAGGAAAAATTTGCATTTCCTTACTGGGAGGTTGCGCTCTTTGGGTGATCTCTAGTTCACGTTTGTCAGCAAAAGGTGGTCAGTGAGTCTCATTCGGAGGGGAAAATGTACCCCGGGGAGCTCAGGAGTATCGCGTAAGTGGGGCCGTGACCCACTCCGTGCTCTTAGTGGCTTGAGACGGTACCTGTCCTCACTGAGGGCAGAGGATTTTGTCTTGCCTCTGCCGTCCTAGGTAACAGCTGAGCATGACATTTTTGGTTTTTATGTTTCGACATCGACGGACATGACGCTATGGCGCCGCCTGCACAGCGTGAGAAAATCGGGTGCTTTCATTTCACATTTTTGGCGTATCTACTCGAATAAGACACGCTCTAGACCATACTTACGGTGAAGAGGTGTTGACCAATCGGTAGGACACTGCTGAACGCAAAGAGTAAGACCTTTCTGCTGCGTGCTCGGTTTTTCATGAAATACGAGATTCTCTGCTTCGTCATACTGCCAACAGCGGTGACTCATCCCTTCCACGTGGAGATTCTTTTCCAAAATTGGGTATCGAGAGTGGAGAAGGAAGTGTTTATGTTACTCGTCTCCCAGCCGTCATATGGGCCGGTTAATGCACCCTAATTGATTTTTTGAGAAATACGTCGCAACTTTGCCACTGCCTTATATATTCTAAGCAGCTCGCAACTGACTGTTTTACCATGCAGTTTGTGGCCCTTTTGTCTTTCAGTTGGAATTATCGAGCTGCGCAGATCTGGTAGTCCTGCTATGTTTTCTCCCTTCTAACTTTTATATAATTTGCTAACCTCCCACACCCCACTCCCACAATATTAGCGCCATATTGTGATTGCTACTGAGATTTTAGAGAACTTTGATGTCTGTCAATTTTATACGAATTGTGTGCAAATAAAAATCTGTTATACTTAGACTTGACTTACATTTCAAGGTTCCTTATGTGACCAATTGCTTGTTTGCTTCGGTCTCGGGTTCTTCGGCCGACGTTTGTTTAATGAGTTTTCCGATGATTCGCCATCAGGAACATCAAAGGAACCAGCCAAACAACCTGAGGCAGAAACCAACTGGCACTTCGTCAACAAGTGACGGCTGAAGCCTTAACAATCTTTTTCCTCATTTGTCTAACAACTTTTTCGTGGTTAGGCAGTCCATTAATAACGAATGTAGCCTGTTGTATTTCTAAATCCTTGTTCGCACTATGTTGGTATTTTCGTGGCGTACAGTGGCCAAACACAACCAACTAGTTTTTGAAGTTAAAGAGGATCACAAACCGAGTGTCACCATTGACAGTCCACTGGCGCTTCCTGTTCTTAATGTCATCATTTGAGGGAGATCTTCACAACGTAGATGAGCCATTACTCTCTAAAGCTCCCTTCTTTTCTTCTGTTTCTGTAAAAGGCGATCAAAAACTTTCCAGGCGTTGCTGCAGTATATACCGAGATGTAGCTAAGGAATTAGTGTGGTATTGGTATTCTTCCGACGAGCGTGGGGTAAATACGGAACCGTCAGCAATGGCCACATTATTCCTGAATGCGCAACCAAAGTGTTATTATTATTTTCTTGGCTATTGAAGGCAAAACGTAGTAGATTTCGATAGGAAAATGAAGAAAGTGTATGGAGCAGCATGTCTGCGGAAAACCACACTCGTCCCAAGAAGTTCAAGAGCCAGCATATGCTGGAGGTCTCCGTTGACCCACTGTGGATATGGGACAGAGGCCGGTCAAATGTTTACAAAGAAAAAATCGCCAAAACTGCCGTATGTTTAGAGAAATTATTTTATTTAGACAATCACTTTCGGCATTTCAGTAATGACATCTTCAGACACCTATGCACTCTGGTTGTCTATACATGGAGTGCGTAAGGGCCTGAAGATGGTATTATTGAAATACCGAAGCAGGTTGTCTAAATAAAATAACTTCTTAAAACATACGTTTTTTTTTGGAAATTTCGTTGATAAAAATGTTCTGGAATGCAGGTTCTCACTCTGTTCTTTGATTACCCAGGCTCATCGCTTATTGATTTCGAGGAACCTGGTGTTTCCATAACTGCGGAACGGTACTGAACAACGCTGGAGAAATCACGGCGTGTAATTGAGACGAAACGTCCGGGAAAACTGCAACAAGGGGTGCTACTGCTACGTGACAACGCACGTTTCCATGCCAAAAAAATCATAACACAGAAGTTACTCCAACTCCAGTGGCAGACAGTCGAGCATTCGCCCTAGAGTCCTGATCTTTCCCCATAAGATGGTCACGCCTTCGGCCCCTTAAAAAGGGCGTCGAACGGCCGACAATTCTTGCCAGACGAGGATACCTGGCAGGCAGTTACGTACTTCTTCACACTGCAGGACACGATGATTGACTAAACTGTTATCTTCAACCTGTTGCGGTGGTGGGATTATAGCCTCAACGCTCTCAGCAATTTTGCCTGATTGGCATAAATACTCCGGACTGTACGACGTACGGAAACTTTTTGATCGCCCTTTACAATTATACATGTGTGCGTGGGAACCTTAAAGCAGTAAAGTAAAGCTGGCTGGAATACTAACTTATCAAGTTCGTTATAACATCATAGAATAAGTAACTGTTATAGAGTCAAATTTGCAAAATTCTGAACTATTGATCAGATAAGTTATGCCGCTGTAGGATCAAAAATAAAATCGCGATTTTTATTACTTTCGACGATGCAAGTAGTCTGAATTTCACAGTTGTGTTCCTCTGATTTACGCATAAGTGACAACTATTTGTGACCTACGTAAGCTGCTCATGGATTCTATTGTGTCACATTTCTGACGAAAGTGTATTGTGTTGTATAAGTAGACTGTTGCACCTTGTTGCTATCCGGACAATCCGTTTATTGCCAGGTACTTTCCCCTGGTGGAAGGACGCTCAATCTTGTCATGCAAATGAGGAGCTATGAGTTCGAAAAGCAGCGCGGCTGCAAGGCCAAAAAAGCCAAGAACAGGCTGGAGAGCAGTATGGGGGCCCTACGCCCAACCATACCGCATCCAATGACGCCAAATACAGAGGATGACATTGCGATGGGCCAAAACGCGGAACTTTCCTTTAGTTAGGTTTGTGTATCATTTAGTATACGATAAGCTGCAGGTTCCTCTGGCAACTACAGTCAAGTGCAGATGCATCCGATGAATGGTGACGTCAGTCCTATGCTGTGGTCAATAAAATATAACAAATGCACTAATAGGGCTGCTGCATAGTAATTTAGTAGGCCAACGAACATTTTAAACAAGTAAATGAGATGGTCCACTTATCTTACGAGGATGAAAGGTGTCCTTACGACTGATTTCCATTGCTGACGTTATGCTGTTTGGTAGCTGATGAAATTTTACTGGAAATATGCACTGACTGAGAAATAAAGGAGACACTCTTCCCAAAAGAATCAGTGCATGCATCAAGACCAGAGGGTAGAACTTCACACTGCTAAGTGAGCTCATATTGCCTAATTCTTTCTAAGTTTGACTGGATTTCGTAATTTCTTAAATAACATCACATACTCTATCAACACTACAAGTTCATTTCCTCATCCCCTCCTGAGTGCTTCACTTCTTTGTTAGGCAGTGTGTATGTTTGAAAAATAAAGTAGACCATAGTAGACCAACATGAACCACTGCCAAATGTGCCAGGTACTTACCTGCTCCAAATTACTGCCCTGTTGTTCTGTACTGGAACAGATATTTACGACTTGTAGCTACACTTTCACTTCTTCTCATTAAAAGCATGTATCACCAAACTGAATTAGACCTGAGTTACAGTTCAGCAGAATTTAAAGCAATTAGACGTTAATTAATGCAGCCTGCTTGTACAACAGGAGCCAATTAAACTGTTTCTCTCTAAATTAATATGCTGATTAAATGTATTGACATAAAAATTCTGTCATGTATACGCATAGTGAATGTGTGTGCTCATAGGTCAGTGTGAGCCAATGTGGCACTTGTATTCTAGTTTCGGCATCTGTGATTAGGGTGAGTAGTAGCACTGATATTACGGTGTGAATCCTGCCATTAACTGTTGTTTTCCTGTTCATACGAAATAATTAGGTTAATTATGCTGTGACTGATACAGGTGCAGACCAACGCTAAAAGTTAAGACTAGTTTATTTGCATTTTCACAGTGTGAAAGCGTGGTCTAGTGGCCGCCGGCACGGTAGCTCAGCGTGTTCGGTCGGAGGATTTGCTGCCCTCTGCAATAAAAAAAACTGAGTTCATCGATCAACAACGAACTTAAACGGATGTCTCACAACGTCCGCCGCAAGCAGATACAACGAACGAAAACGAACAAAATGAGATTTTAAAAAAAGTGGCTAGCATTGCTGCCTCTGGCTCACGGGGTTCCCGGTTCGATTCCCGGCCGGGTTGGGGATTTTATCTGCCCGGGGACTGAGTGTTTATGTTGTCTTAATCATTTCGTTATCATCATTCGTGACAGTGGTAATCTTGGAATGTTTAAACGATTGGACTGTGGAAAAATTGAGACTCTGTATGGGTGGTGATGACAGCGCAGTTGAGCGCCCCAGAAACCAGTCATCATCATCACAGTGTGATAATTCTGAGTAAGCTGCTCCATAGCGTGACTACAGATTTCAGCAGTCTCAGCGTGACTGCCATTTCACTAACACTGTAAGCCTACTACCGAAAACGAGAGCAAAATCGAAACGGAGGGTAGAATGCCTCAAGCTTGTCATAAGACAGTAACTATCACGAAACCTCCTTCGTAATACTGTTATAGCTGGGCTGGCGGCGTGTATTCTCGCATTATCCGACATGAAATAATCATAAGTCTTTCTTCTAAGGCTGCTCATAAGTCGTCTAGAATAATTCTCAGTTAAAGCATACAGCACCAATTAAACATTTATCAGAAGTATCCGGACACCTATGAGTAGTGATTAATATGGGGGGGGGGGGGGGGGGGTAGAATGCGTACCCACTGTGTTTATGATGGCTTCAAATCTGCTGGAGATTGTTTCAGTCAGGTGTCTGAAGGTTTGTGGAGGAATAGCAGACCATTCTCCCTCAAGAGCCTAAACCAGGACGGAGCGAGGTGGCGCAGTGGTTAGCACACTGGACTCGCATTCGGGAGGACGACGGTTCAAACCCGCGTTCGGCCATCCTGATTTAGGTTTTCCGTGATTTCCCTAAATATCTTCAGGCGAATGCTAGGATGGTTCCTGTGAAAAGGCACGGCCGACTCTCCTCCTAATCCTTCCCTAGCCCGATGGGACCGATGACATCGCTGTCTGGCCCTCAACCAACCAACCTAAACCAGTTAAGCTAGTGGTGTCGGACGCTGGGGTCTGAATCGAAGTCGGGGTTGTAGCCCATCGCAATGGTGTTTCATTGAGATAAGGCAGGGACTTCAAACTGGCTCTGAGCACTATGGGACTTAATTGCTTAGGTCATCAGACCCCTAGGCCTCCGTATTTCTCTGTTGCCACAGCATAAGATGACGCTTTTATCGAATTGTCACAGGGAATGGTATGAGTCGTCGCAACCAAATCTCTCGTTACAATCATTCACTGTCTAGCGGCATCGGTTTTCACACTACCTCAAACGTGGCATTGAGTACAAAAACGTGTGGCCTATGAGAATCTGTGCAATTATTGTACCCCATTCTTCTTTACTCCCTAAGTACAAACTGGACTGCTCACAGCAATTTGGAACTCATGAGCAATTCTTTCTGCTGATTTCATGGGAGTTTTTTTGAGCCAACCTCCGTAATACTCAACGGTTCCTTGAAGTGTACCTGATCTTGGTTTGGCTATGATTGGTCTTTCACGTTCCGACTTCCCGGTGACATCACCAGCAGTCGACATGGACAGCTTGAGCAGGGTTGAAATGTCCCTGATGGGTCTGTTACTCAGATGACATCCGATGACTAGTCACTCAGCTCTCCTGCTGTTGTGTATCTATACTTAGAACACAATACTCCCCCTTACTTTTATACTGGCGCGTCCGCTTCTCGTGACATCTAGCTGTCAGTTTCGTTTTACACAGGTGTGTTGATCTACTTTTGATCAGACAGTGCACAATACGAGCAACAGACGGGAGTGTAATGAATTGAACGCGACCTACCTGTATGGATATGGTTTGCCGCGGTACGCTGGAGTTATCGTCTGTGTTGTACATGAAACAAACATAATATCAGCTCTAAGTAGCGAAGACAATTTGCAGGCCGAAAGTAGAGAGAGGCGTGGACAGTATTAAAAGAAACTAAGGGCTCATTTATCCTTAAGGGGCTAGCTCACGGTGACGCTCCATGTTGGAACCAACATTCATGATCTTTTTCAATCAAGTAGGAAACAAATCACAAAACTGACTTTAGATCTTTATCACACACCCTTAAGATCCTATAATGCATTTTTAAGCACAAAACTTGCACCCAGAGGACGTTACACGACTTCGACGACAAGTTTTTGCGAAGTGCGAGAGCGGCTGGTGGGAGCTCACAATTTTCGGCCTAGAATAAAGTTTCAAAAACTTCTCCAAATGCTATTATTTTAAGTAGTACGTAGGAATGTTTAAAAACAGAATGTTTTAGGGAATGGCCGCAATATGGAATAAAAGCCATGTCTTTCGACACACATTTCTTCTGAAAGACGTATAGCGTAAGTGCATGTGTATCTCAGACGTAATAGCTCCCGCAAACTTAAAAGAATTTTAAAAAAGAAGCATAATATAACAAACCTTTGATCGGTAGTAAAGGGGCCATTTATTTCCGATGTCGAAACACTCTCATTTTGACGGAATTATGTCGACCAACTGGCTTCTGCTTACCAATCCAAGAGTTGTTTTGTACAACTGACATTGCTTTTTGAACCTTTTCTATCATTATACATACGATCTTTTTTTTAAGCACTTCTATTAAAAAAAAAGTGGAATCGAACATTAAGCAAGGCAAGCACATGCTTTCAGATTCTTTACCATATATGAACCATGTTACGAAGAAATTCGTTGTTGAGAATAGTATTTTAGTTGATGCTAATGCTCTCTTTGATACTATCCGAAAATTAGAAGACCGCTGCAACTATGGTATTACTTCTGCTGCATTAGTGTGGTCAGTTGCCCCAGAATCCCTGCAGTAAATCCCTGTTTAGCATATTCTTACATTTAGGGCACACTTTATATGAATGAAATATAAATAATAGACTCTCTAAGGAACATTTTAAGCCAATAAAAAATAGGCTAAAAATTCTACCTTGGTGTTCTCCCTTAAGAAAGCAGTGCTGTCATGGTATCTTTGTCAACAATAATCGTGATATCCTGCTGCTATTCTGATTGATGTGAGGTAATGTTCTGCCGGCAGTTGTGGCCGAGCTGTTCTAGGTGCTTCAGTCTGGAACCGCGCTGTCGCTACAGTCGCAGGTTCGAATCCTGCCTCGGGCATGGATGTGTGTGATTTCCTTAGGTTAGTTAGATTTAAGTAGTTCTAAGTCTACGGGACTGATTGTCTCAGATGTTAAGTCCCTTAGTGCTCAGGATCATTTGAACCATTTTTGAAGTAATGTTCTCCTCGAAGTGATCTCCATATGAGCGGTACATTACCGTCTGATCTCCCTTCTTGTCGTTTTGGAATCTGAGTCTCACTACGGAAGAGCAGGTACTGGTTGTTCACGGAGGGTGCGGACAGGCTACTCGCCGGTGTGTCAGGGTCCGACTTCCGGCTGTCTTGGCGCACTCGGCCCGCGGCTCGTGGACACAGGCCGGCGCTAACGATTCCTCAATTATGGATAGCTCCTTTCAGGCCAGCGGCTCATCCATTTCCGATGAGTTGGTCGCGGTCGAGCAGTGGCCGGAGTGGACGCAACCGCCCCCCGTCAACGCGTCAATATTAATTTACCGCTTGACAGCCCCCACCGTCGTCTTTTAGTGTCCAGTTTCCCCTCACCCGGTCACAGAGCGTTCCGCACGTCTTACGGAAGCCCTCTGCTAGCAGACTGCCATTACGATAATTACTGGGCACCTACAGCGATCATACAATACTGATCAGAATTTAGAAACGCTCGTGTTAAACTCGATTCGAGAGACATCGCAAGTGGAGCGACGTCGAAAGTACAAAGACCAGCTGAGCAACAGCAGACAAAACATGGTGTCGTATTGTGGTTGACTTCAATGAGATTTCAAGAAGAAAGAAAAGAGAGAGAGTCAGACAGACAGAACAATTACAAGAGGATTGGAAAATAGCGCTTATTCATCCAATAGAGCCGGCCGCGGTGGTCTCGCGGTTCTAGGCGCGCAGTCCGGAACCATGCGACTGCTACGGTCGCAGGTTCG
Organism: Schistocerca gregaria; assembly: GCF_023897955.1. Taxonomy (NCBI): domain Eukaryota; kingdom Metazoa; phylum Arthropoda; class Insecta; order Orthoptera; family Acrididae; genus Schistocerca; species Schistocerca gregaria. Next base: position 696,524,399 of record NC_064921.1, on the reverse strand, counting down.
AATCCTGCCTCGGGCATGGATGTGTGTGATGTCCTTAGGTTAGTTAGGTTTAAGTAGTTCTAAGTTCTAGGGGACTAATGACCACAGCAGTTGAGTCCCATAGTGCTCAGAGCCATTTGAACCATCCAATAGACAAAATGTTGACAAAACAGATGTAAACAATAACCGGCGTGTTTCTCTCCTCTCAAGGGCGTAAAAAATCGTATCAAAAGCTTTGCAAAACGGATTAGAAAATCAAATCGAGGAACGGTTAGACCGTGCGGAGTGGCCGTCCGGTTAGAGGCACCACGTCACGAATCGGGTGGCCACTCCCTACAGAGGTTCGAGTCCGCCCTCGGGCATGGGTGTGTGTGTTGCACTTAGCGTAAGTTGGTTTAAGTAGTGTGTAAGTCTAGGGACCGATGTCCTCAGCTGTTTGGTTCTATAGGAATTCATACACATTTGAACATTTTTTGGAACGGTTTCGAGAATATCATGGCGTGGTCGGGAGAGGAGGATCATGTGTCGAACAGTTATTAAGCTAAAGCTCTTAATGAAGTACAAAAGACTTTGTTGATTTAAAAATCATATGATTCCGTTGAGAGATATACTGTTCAGTGTCCTCAAAGAAGTTGGACCTGATAATAAAACAATGGTAACCATTAAAAAAATTGTGACAAACACGATTACCAAACTGAAATTTTTATGTTCAAAATCTTTCGAATTCAAAACAGGCGTGAGGCAGGGGAATGGACTAGCTTCATTATTATTCAGGTGGGAAAAGAAGTACTAGATTGGAGAAAAAGAAGTGAAAAAGAGCAAATAAATAAAGTGAAACCTGGAGCAAAGAGAGAAACCCAGAAACTAATTGCTTAGCTTAAGCTGAGTATTTAGCTATCTTAGTGAATAACGTACAGAATGCTACGAAACAAGAGGTAGCAGAAAAAATGGAACCACAAATTTAGTCTGAAGAAACAGTTTGTACGACCAAAATTAAGCATGCACCAAAATACAGGGAATCTAAATACGGAGAACAGGAAGTTTCAGAATTTAAATACTTGGGAGAAATAATCCAGCCAAATCGTCTGGACTAAGCAGGTAACATAAACAGAGCCAGAAAAATAGATATGGCATTCAGCTTAACAAAGAACAAATACAATAAAAAATGGTTATCTATTAATACCACACTAATACATCAAAAGTTGGAGATTAAAGCTGTATGTCATGATGCTTCAGAATGCCTCCCCGTAAACACAGCTAAACAGTTAAAGAATTTTGGAGAAGACAGAAAGAAGAATAATTGGAAAAAGAATGACGTCCAATGTATGAGAATTGAGAAAAAAAGGAGTGAGGTATATCAAAAAAAGTGGTAATATAACAGGTACAATGAGAAAGCGGACGATTACATGTTACGACCACTTAAAAAGAGTAGATAATAAGAGGTTGACCAAAAATACTCAAAGTCTTTGAGAAAAACCTAAAATCCATAGTTTCATGGTTTATAGATATTAACAAATATTTATAGGAAGAAGTCACAACAGATGAAGACATAGAAAACAGACATAAATTCAAGGAGAAAAGAAAAAAGTTAAGATTTTTTCCAGAAGAAAACACAAAAGATGAGAGGAGGTGCATGAAAAGAAGAAAGAACAACAAAGAGTAAAAATGAGGAAGTATCGGCATGTTATAAATCACTTGTTTCTCATGGTCCTGTGCTGACCAAATTCGGATAATAATAAAAGCCATCTATACTGCTTAATATATTTTCATTTATCATCACAGAAAAACTTAGAAGTATCCCCGCTCAGGCAAATATTTTACTGCAACTGACACGGAATACTGTTTTACAATTTCTAAACTTTGGCCTGGTGGCGGCAGTAACCGAAAAGTTGTAACGCAAGTCTTACATCTTAGTCATCGATGTACAAAAAAATGGCTCTGAGTACTATGGGACTCAACTGCTGTGGTCATTGGTCCCCTAGAACTTAGAAACACTTAAACCTAACTAACCTAAGGACATCACACACATCCATGCCCGAGGCAGGATTCGAACCTGCGACCGTAGCAGTCGCAGGGTTCCAGACTGCGCACCTAGAACCGCGAGACCACCGCGGCCGGCATCGATGTACACAGACGCATCGATGTCAGAGATGATAAACATCGCAAGCTTAACGGCTCAGCCATAACCAGCGGTAACTACGCCACGTGACCACCGACCACGCAAGTCAGCCGCCTGCAGAAGTAAGGAGATGGCGGGATAGCCAGCTGTAGAGCAGGTCAAAGACGGCTCTCTCGAGGCGGCCACCTAAAGCAGAACATTGTCAGCTACTCTACGATGCCGTCTTCTCCCCTACACTGCCGCGTGACTCTGTGTACGACATCACTCGGCTGCTTTTAACCCTGCTAAAGCCATTCTCCCGCCATTCTGGGATTTTGTGAGCAGTGCCGGTTTGAGATGGCAGACACGGAGCATTTCCTCTGGATATATGGCTTACATCATGTGGAACACTCTGTACTCTCTCACGTTATTATCAAGTGACGAATGTTCAGTTTCTAACGTCTCACTTCTTTCTATTTCTCTTGGACTTAAATTTTTCCTTGACAAAAGCATCCGACGAATTAGGTTGAATTGGTAGATATTGTACGTGTAAAAGTGTTTATTTATCTCTGGGGGGTTACAGACATTGATTACGACTTTTGAGCTATTGCCATTACCAGATCAGAACTTAGAACTTGTAAAACGAAGTCCAGTGTCAGCTAAAATGACATCTACACTGCTCAGGCACAGGTATTATTAAAACTGTCCCTCAACTTTAGTTTAAAAGTTCTAAGTTCTGATCGGATGATAAAAATAGCCGAAATGTCGTAATAAATCAAAATATATCGAGCGAGCAATTTGCAAAAATCTCTAATAGTCGGTTACGGAATTTGGTTCCTTTATTGATGAGACGGTACATTCGCATTCAGGTATGACGTGAGAATCCTGTTTATTTTACAAATTAATTATAAAAAATACAAAAGAAAATAAGTTTGCGAAGATTTTTGTGACGGCATGCAATTAACGTTACGGAGTTAAATGACAAGTGAAAGTAATAAGTAGATAGTTCTCGTTGATAATGCTACGAAAATGCTTCTAAAGTATGCACGTGGTGGCTAAAGAAAATCAGTCGTGCATAAATGTTCTAAGGGCGGGCTGCATAAATGTGTTTTGATGCAGAGGTTTCTCCAATATTTTGAACAGGACAAAGAGATACCAACATACTGAAAACATTCTATTTAATCTCATTTATTAAATTTACATGCTCTCTAGCTGTCCAGCTGCTCAATCAATTACTTATTTATTAAATGTTCACAAATTTAAAAAAAGTATTTGATATGTTTCCTAATTTGCTACTGCTTAAGATACAAACAATAAATCACTAAATTATTTTTGCAGTGTGATTCAGTTTCAAAAGGTACCATCATAGAGCGACATTGCATGAACAGGAGAAGAAAGTGGATGGGATAGCACGCTGTTAACATTATTACGTTAAATGACAACAAAGGTAAGAAAAAAATTCCAGTTGAAAAGACGAGAGGTAAGTACCATAGTATACTGGATGTCATGCAAGTCGTATCCATCATCAAGAAGCGAAAGAAATACTTCAGTATTGCCAGGGTGACCTGCTTAAATACCACATGAAACGGAGATCTCCAGATACTGTGAATACTACAAGGAGATAGCAACATAATGGAATCTTCCTATTTCATTTAATATTTTCACGGCCTCTAGCTGACAACATATTTAACTCGGTAGTTACTTAATATATTTACAAAACTACGTTAACTGAAATACGACCTATTTTGATGTGGCACAGGGCTGCACGCTTAAAGATAATAAAAATCATTTCTTCATTCTTACTGATTTCACAGGATGCGAAATAGACGAAGCATGAACGGCATGAGAGAACTGTTAATCCACTGCAAAATATTTATATAAAAATGGTGCATGTGCACACGATACTCGAACCTTATATCCTATCATCGCTATAAACGCCGTAGCTCTAAGCACTATGGGCCTAAATCCTTCGCAGACGAACAGCGCGTTATCATGGCCACACAGCTAGAGTACTTAAAATCGCAATCTCAGAAATTTAAGTGCTGTATTTCGCAAAACAAGTGAAGTCTTGAGTCCTTTCTTTAAGTGAACCATTAAACATTGACGTGCTAACTTCTTTTGGGGGCGGTATTTCAGATTTGTTTGCCATAGTCATGATTTCAATTCGTTCGTATATCACTGACTAAATATAATTTTACACGTAAAACACCACGCATGCCGTTACATTTGAGCCCTCGTAATACTAAAGTATACGACAGAAGATAAACAATAAATGGTCCAAAACCGGTTAGCTTTAACGGACGCTCGTATCACTTATATGGAGGGCTGTTGGATTTATTGGAGGCTTAGTTAAACCCCCATCATAAATTCTGAACAATCAGTGGATGCTCTGAAGCAGAAGCCTGCAAGGGTATTCTCTTCTGTATACGCTACCATACTGTAATTGTGGATGCAATGCAAAAAACATCGTAATAGAAAAATAGAAGTGCGCTTTGTCGCTTTTATATGACATTTCAAATGTTTATAAATAACAACACAAAGGACAATTGTACGTTTCTTTAGGACCTGTACAATGGGGTAAGGTACTTACCTTCACCTGCTGGTGGCCTTGGCGTGTATGTCATATCTGAAAACAGAAAGAGATGTTAATACGTCAGCAGACCAGAGTGCAACGCTAATTTTAAAGGAAAATTGGTTCACAATATCTATTGATATTAACTGAAACTCTTTGGAAATAGGAACGTTTAGTAGTTACATTCATGTTGGTGTAACATTCATGCAATGAGAGGAATAGAAATTCAATTCAGCCTGCTCTTCAGAAGAAATGCCATATAATGATAGCAGTTTATTACAATATTTTACTGGAAGTTACACTAAATTTTATCGTTACAAGTATGTAATTTACTTAGTGTTTACATCAATTAATACATCATTGCATGGATAATTAAAAAATATTACTCAATACTAAAATAATATAATGGATCTAAAAAGAAAACGTAAACAACTAAAATAAATTGTTTTAAAGAGAGATTAAAATGACCGTAGGCTGTACTCATTACTAAAACAATTCAACTAATCTGTAAAATATACACAAAAGCAAGAAAATAGAAGTATACTGTGACATAGACAGATCACAGTAACCGTTGGATCGGATTCAGTAGCTGTCAAATACGCAAAAGTGAAAAATTGTTGTCCCTGATTTGCAGAAATGTTGATGACGATAGTAGTTCATACAGTAAATTCCGTTTACAGTAAAGCATTATAAGGAATTTAAAATGTGCACGTCAATAAAAAGTAAGGAGAAGACAATTCGTGATCTAGCGACCACAACTGGGCACAAGACCGTTAATCCGTTCATCGTTAATTAACGAACTTAAATTTTCGAATAAAGGATTAACTTTTAGGTAAATTTTAATAAACATTAACGGATTCTTTAACTTCCGTTAACTTTCTTCGAATCCGTTAATCGTTAGTTCGGTACCTACCGTGTATGACCGAAATGACATCGCGCCGCCCGTGGAAATAATGTTCTGACGAATTCAGGTCACGCATGTGTGTGGCTAGCCAGGATGCTCGCAATATTGATGTAAACAATCGAGTGCGAGCTAGAAAATTAGGTGCCGCAGTTTATTGTTGGTTGTTTCCTGAGCTAGCATTAAGTACTACACTACTGACCATTAAATTTGCTACAATAAAAGGAAATGCAGATGATAAACGGGTATTCATTGGACAAATATATTATACTAGAACTGACATGTTATTACATTTTCACGCAATTTGGGTGCATAGCTCCTAAGAAATCAGTACCCACAATAATCACCTCTGGCCGTAATAACGGCCTTGATACGCCTGGGCATTGAGTCAAACAGAGCCTGGATGGCGTGTACAGGTACAGCTGCTCATGTAGCTTCAAAACTATACCACAGTTCGTCAAGAGTAGTGACTGGCGTATTGTGACGAGCCAGTTGCTCGCCCACCATTGACCAGACGTTTTCAATTGGTGAGCGATCTGGAGAATGTGCTGATCAGGACAGCAGTCGAACATTTTCTGTATCCAGAAAGGCCCGTACAGGACTTGCAACATGTGGTCGTGCATTATCCTGCTGAAATGTAGGGTTTTGCAGGGATCAAATGAAGGGTAGAGCCACGGGTGGTAACGCATCTGAAATGTAACGTCGACTGTTCAAAGCGAACAAGAGGTGACCGAGACGTGTAACCAATGGCACCCCATACCATCACGCCGTGTGATACGCCAGTATGGCGATGACGCACTCACGCTTCCAATGTGCGTTCACCGCGATGTCGCCAAACACAGATGCGACCATCATGATGCTGTAAAAAGAACCTGGATTCATCCGAAAAACTCCTGTCTGTGATGCAGCGTCAAGGGTAACCGCAGCCATGCTCTCCGAGCTGATAGTCCATGCTGCTGCAAACGTCGTCGAACTGCTGAACCCACCGATTCCATATTCTGCTAACAGTCACTGGATCTCGACCAACGCGAGCAACAATGTCGCGATACAATAAACCGCAATCGCGATAGGCTACAATCCGACCTTTATCAAATTCGGAAACTTGATGGTACGTATTTCTACTCCTAACACGAGGCATCACAACAACGTTTCAGCAGCCAACGCCGGTCAAGTGCTGTTTGTGTATGAGAAATCGGTTGAAAACTTTCCTCATGTCAGCACGTTGTAGACGTAGCCACCAGCGCCAACATTGTGTGAATGATCTGAAGAGCTAATCATTTGCATATCACAGCATCTTCTTCTTTCCGGGTAAATTTCGCGTCTATAGCACCTCAGATTCGTGGTGTAGCAATTTTAATGGCCAGTAGTGTACTTCTTCTTACAAGTTTAACTGTAGAAACTAGATCACGGAATTGGATTCTACCTCTACAACCGATAAAAATCCGTGGGCGCATTTAAGTGACTACGTTAATTTTGTATCCAGATCGAGGGACATATATTTTTCGATTATGCATCCTGAAAAATCAAACTTAGGTTCACACTTTAACCCTTAACAACACATAAGGAGAGCAGGTGAATCGCCGTATTTACAGCTTTAAGAGTCAGTGATGCCATGGTTCGGTCGAGCAAAGCCAAAAAGAAAGACGAATGTTGATCATTTAGATGACGACAGCGGCGCCAGTAGCAGTAAACCGGTAAACAGAATACAACAGAGAATCACTGCAATTGTTGACAGCGGTGTGACTCAATCTAGTGTGGATCAATGTATAAAAATATTTTGTTATGAACATGATTCCTTTACGTTCTCTATGTCCCACCTGAACTTCCTCGATCAAAACATTTTTATTTTAGCGACGGTAATGCGTTTGATTCACTTGCTCCTTTTACCATACCACGAACATAAAGTTTACTATTACGAGATAACGCTTTAACGTTCAACGAAGTTAGCTTTCTTAGCAACGGATTAACGATTTACGGAGTTAACTTTTTGATAAACGTTACCCGGCTATGCTGGCAAAGATTTTGTATTATACACATCGTTTGTTAAGTTAGGTAATATCTCTAGGCGCCGAGCTATAGAGGCTGGGAAGCTAATGGCTCCGCTGGTGGATGGGTAGCTATCCACAGGGACCGGCAGGGCTCACAGGGACTGAGCTCGGTAGGGAAGCCAGACTAAGTGCGTCCCACAACACAAGGATGGGGGACCTCGTTAGGTGAACCGAAGCCAACTCCACCAGGGGAGCAAAGCAGGGATCACTGATCCTGTTCCTACAGGTTAGAAGCTACCGCCTCGCTCCAAATCTTTTTTTAAACAGTTACCTGCAAAGCATCCAGTAGCGTCTAGGCTATGTGAACTTCGTCTTGCGAAAAGCACGATACTATGTAACTGTCAAAATACAAAGGAATTCTGAAAAACATGGATTAATTTTTCTCGTCAGGTAGACCGCAAAATGAACAACTCAAACAGATATACAGGGTGTCCAAAAAGAGAAAAAACAACCGACAATGCTTAATATATTGTGTGGGAGGGTAAACCGATCGGTCTTCAAGAAAGAACTCATATCCGGAAGTGCAAGGCTTTTCACTGGAGAGCGTCCAAGTCTGAGAACGAATGGTTGTGACGGTTTGTTCATATTCGTTTTGGTGGAAGATATGCAAACCTTAAGCCATGTATGCCATGCGGATGGGCAACCTGAGAATACACTACTGGACATTAAAATTGCTACACCAAGATGAAATGGAGATGCTAAACGGGTATTCATTGGACAAATATATTATACTAGAACTGACATGTTATTACATTTTCACGCAATTTGGGTGCATAGCTCCTAGGAAATCAGTACCCACAATAATCACCTCTGGCCGTAATAACGACCTTGATACGCCTGGGCATTGAGTCAAACAGAGCCTGGATGGCGTGTACAGGTACAGCTGCTCATGTAGCTTCAAAACTATACCACAGTTCGTCAAGAGTAGTGACTGGCGTATTGTGACGAGCCAGTTGCTGGCCCACCATTGACCAGACGTTTTCAATTGGTGAGCGATCTGGAGAATGTGCTGATCAGGACAGCAGTCGAACATTTTCTGTATCCAGAAAGGCCCGTACAGGACTTGCAACATGTGGTCGTGCATTAACCTGCTGAAATGTAGGGTTTCGCAGGGATCAAATGAAGGGTAGAGCCACGGGTCGTAACACATCTGAAATGTAACGTCGACTGTTCAAAGCGGACCAGAGGTGACGGAGACGTGTAACCAATGGCACCCCATACCATCACGCCGGGTGATACTCCAGTATGGCGATGACGAATTCACGCTTCCAATGTGCGTTCACCGCGATGTCGCCAAACACAGATGCGACCATCATGATGCTGTAAAAAGAACCTGGATTCATCCGAAAAAATGACTTTTTGCCATTCGTGCACCCAGGTTCGTCGTTGAGTACACCATCGTAGGCGCTCCTGTCTGTGATGCAGCGTCAAGGCTAACCGCAGCCATGGTCTCCGATCAGATGGTTGTTGTCTTGCAGGCGTTCCTATCTGTTGACTCTGTGATCGAGACGTTGCTGCACGATCCGTTACAGCCATGCGGATAAGATGCCTTTCTTCTCGACTGTTAGTGATACGAGGCCGTTGGGATCCAGCACGTCGTTCTGTATTACCATTTTGGACCCATCGATTCCACATTCTGCTAACAGTCATTGGATCTTGACCAACACGAGCAGCAATGTCGCGACACTACAAACCGCAATCGTGATAGGCTACAATGTGACCTTTATCAAAGTCGGAAACGTGATGGTAGGCATTTCTCAATCTTACACGAGGCAGCACAACAACGTTTCAACATGCAACGCCAGTCAACTGCTGTTTGTGTATGAGAAATCGGTTGGAAACTTACCTCATGTCAGCACGTTGTAGGTGTCACCATCGCCGCCTACTTTGTCTGAGTGCTCTGAAAAGCTAATCATTTGCTTATAACAGCATCTTCTTGCTGTTGGTTAAATTTCTCGCCTGTAGCACATAATATTCGTGGTGTAGCAATTTTAATGGCCAGTAGAGTAATAACATTCTCCCGCCTGGGCTACATTCAGCCACACTGCTCCATGGTGCATTCGACTGCGGACCTCCTGTGATCTGCCAGTGATGCTGTAACGTTGTTGACGGTACTACGACATATACCAGTACACTGCTGTAGAAATGGACGACATGGTGCTTGCGTACGGCGAAGCAGATTGCAGTGGAAGAGCTGCTGCAAGATTGTATGTGGAATGTTTCCCATATATACGTCATGCATCATTCCACGTTCTCGGCCGTCTAGAGACGCCTCAGAGAAGTCGAAAAGTTGCATGTAAGTATTTTCTGCTTAAGGTGTGTCCATTGCAAAGCAGTACCACTTTGTGCTTGGTACGTGTGAATACAATCCCCAGTCTACCCTTTGTCATCTGGTTGGTGTTGTAATATGATGCGGTTCGTTCACGCTCGGCTCGAACACTACTCTTGGAGGAAGACCCAGCCGCCAGCAGTCGGCAGGTGGCACAGGCGCTGCTCACGAGTAAAAGTGGCGTGTGGTATGTCCATGAACACCACCTCCACCCATACCGTCCGCAGAAAGTCCAGGTGTTACAGGAGGACGAATATCTACGACGGGTATAGTTTTCACAGTGATATTTAGAACAAAGCACACTGCAGTCACAATTCCCGAGCTTGGTGCTGTTAACGGATGAATGCACGTTTATTAGAGACGGCGTATTGATATTACACAACATGCATGTTTTGGCGGATGAAAATGCGCGTTCTCGGGTGACCCAAAATCAGCAACACTGACATCTGGGCAGGGATAATTGGTGAGAACATTATTAGGCCTTATCTACTGCCAAACAAATTAAAGGTACCGATCTACCTCAGATTTATTAGAGATGTTTTGTCTACCATATTGGATGTAGTGCTACTAAACGTTCGGATGGACAAGTGGGTGCAACACAACCGAGCTCCAGCACAGTTTTGATGTCGATGTGCGGAATCACCTCAACATCGCATATCCCATACGATGGACTGGTAGAGGTGGACCAGTTCCATGGCCAAAACGGTCGCATTATCTGACACATCTAGACTATCTTCTGTGGGGTATTATGTCGAGTATCGTCTACGGCACACATACAACTTCAACAGAGAACCTTACTCCTCGGGTCCACGGAGCGACTGAAATGTTTCAAAGCTCTGGATCACGTGCGTAAGAGTCAGCACTGCCATCTAGGCTCTGCATTCAAGTAGGAGCAAGCAGTTCGAAGCCCGTTATTAATTTAGACAGTGCGATGTCGTACCCATATTGGGTTCATTGACGTAATGTGCAACGCACAGAAATCTTCGACGCTCTCCAGTGCCGTAAGAGTGCGTTTCCGGACATGGATTCCTTTTTGAAAACAGCACAACATACTGAGAGTTGTCTTTTTTCAACACTTTCTAGCATTGCATATTTATAGGACTGCATACTACACTGGAATGAATATAATATTTTTTCTACTTGTTCATTAGTCAAATGACATTATAAAAAATCATTGGAATAATCTTAAGGCTCCACGAAAGGAGTACCTCACAGTATTCTTCTCGGCCCTATTCTTCTTCATCAGTCTGTGATCATTACAAGTTTGATTTATTGTTGAGATACAAAGATCCAACGAAGAACCACACATTCGAAGGGATCATTTACTAAGTGCTAAGACATTACGCAGATGCTTAACGAGTTCCATTGGTAGAAGCTCAGGAAACACTCCAGGTGTATAGATTGCAAGATGAGTAATGCAATATACTTCCTCCAACACACATCTCACGTACCGGGCATGGGTAAGTGATGTGAGTAAATATTCTGCTACCAAAAGTATCCACCGTCACACACTGTAAAGTGGCTTGCGGAAAAAGAAATTAGTGCACCTTCAAGGATTCTGATCCGACGAGGGCGTATGCCACCTGAGCGATGATGGTTTCAAAGTCGACTCCGACAGAAAGCAGTGTCTATCCTTTATTAGGGAAGGCTCACTGCCAGAAGGGTCAGTGTGGTCCATACATGTAAAGGATACAGGCAACTATGTCATGAAGTTGTATTCGTGCCTCCTACAGCCAACTGAGGGGTCAATTGACAAGACGAGATGGTCCTTTCGGAGGACTGCCATACAAGTTGGACATACTGAGTCTGTTGGACAACGATGCTGGTATCTTTTAATTAAAAATGGAACTCCTCCAGCTGTACTTAAGATTTCATATTAATTTGGCTACTAGTTTCGACGTTGCACCAGCTCCATCTTCAGGCCCGTATTCTTTGATGAAATTAGTTGTGTGTGGCTGAGTACTAGAAGTTCGTGGTGAAACCAATACTTGCTCAAGATGGACGGCTGGCAGTAACTAGTTACAAGCTCCACATGGACGGCGGGCAGTAACTAGTTACGTGTTCCACATGGATGTTGGACAGTAACTAATTATGTGCACCACATGGATGGTGGGCAGTAACTAGTTACGTGCTCCAAATTGACGGCGGGCAGTAACTAGATACGTGCTCCACATGGACAGAGGGAAGCAACTACACCACTGGCCATTAAAATTGCTACACAACGAAGATGACGTGCTACAGACGCGAAATTTAACCGACAGGAATAAGATGCTGTGATATGCAAATGATTAGCTTTTCAGAGCATTCACACGAGGGTGGCGCCGGTGGCGACACCTACAACGTGCTGACATGAGGAAAGTTTCTAACAGATTTCTCATACATAAACAGCAGTTGACCGGCGTTGCCTATTGAAACGTTGTTGTGATGCCTCGTGTAAGGAGGAGAAATGCGTACCATCACGTTTCCGACTTTGATAAAGGTCGGATTGTAGCCTATCGCGACTGCGGTTTATCGTATCACGACAGTGCTGCTCGCGTTGGTCGAGATCTAATGGCTACTAGCGGAATATGGCATCGGAGGGTTCAGGAGGATAATACGGAACGCCGTGCTGTATCCCAACGGCCTCTTATCACTAGCATTCGAGATGACAGGCATCTTATCCGCATAGCTGTAACGGATCGTGCAGCCACGTCTCGCTACCTGAGTCAAAAATAGGGACGTTTGCAAGACAACCATCTGCACGAACAGTTCGAAGACGTTTGAGGCAGTATTGACTATCAGCTCGGAGACCATGGCTGCGGTTACCCTTCACGCTGCGTCACAGACAGGAGCGCTTGCGATGGTGTACTCAACAACGAACCTGCGTGTATTAAAGGCAAAACGTCATTTTTTCGGATGAATCCAGGTTCTGTTTACAGCATCATGATGGTCGAATCTGTGTTTGGCGACATCGCGGTGAACATACATTGGAAGCGTGTATTCGTCATCGCCATACTGGCGTATCACCCGGCGTGATGATATCGGGTGCCATTGGTTACACGTCTCGGTCACGTCTTGTTCGCATTGACGCCACTTTGAACAGTGGACGTAACATTTCAGATCTCCCGACCCGTGGCTCTACCCTTCATTCGATCCCTGCAAAACCCTACATTTCAGCAGGATAATGCACGACCGCATGTTGCAGGTCCTATACGGGGCTTTCAGGATACAGAAAATGTTTGACTGCTGCCCTGGCCAGCACATTCTCCGGATCTCTCACCAACTGAAAACGTCTGGTCAATGGTGGCCGAGCAACTGGCTCGTCACAATACGCCAGTCACTACTCTTGATGAACTGTGGTATCGTGTTGAAGCTGCATGGGCAGTTGTAACTGTACACGCCATCCTAGCTTAGTTTGACTCAATGTCCACGCGTATCAAGGTCGTTATTACGGCCAGAGGTGATTGTTGTGGGTACTGATTTCTCAGGATCTATGCACCCAAATTGCGTGAAAATGAAATCACATGTCAGTTCTCGTATAATATATTTGTCCAATGAATACCCGTTTATCATCTGCATTTCTTCTTGGTGCAGCAATTTTAATGGGAAGTAGTGTAGTTACTGCCCGCCATCCACGTGGAACACACAATTGATTTCATCAAAGCATACAGGCCTGAAGATGGCCTTGATGCAACGTCGAAACTATAAATACGAAATCTTAAGTACAGCTTGAGGAGTTTCATTTTATAAAAATTTAAATGTGGATATACTAAGATGCTGGTATCAGTGGTCACGTAAAGATTCCCGTGCCCGTAGATGAGATTCTGGACGTCAAAGCAGCACAGACTCCCGCAAGGGGCGTCGTATTGTAAGGGCAGCAGTGGCAGATCGTACAGCGACCACAGCACAGGTAAGAGGGCTTGTGAGCGCAGACGTGTCAGCACGAACTGTTGCGAACTAGTTACTGGCAGTGGTACAATGGGCACACATACCTCTAGCCCCACTTTCACTCACGCCACATCATCTACGTGCGCAGCTCGACTCGTGCCATCAGAGGATCAATTCAAAGATTGGCGCGCCGTGGTCTTTAGATATAAAAGCAGTTTCTGCCTGTTCGCAAGTGACAGCCGTTTGAGCGAACGATGTCGACCTGTTGAGCGCTGTCTGATAAAGTGCATTCACCCGAGATGCATTGGTCCCACCCAAGGCCGCATAGTCTAGGCTGTGATAAGCTACAACTCTCTTTCACCTAAGCTCTGCTAACCAGCGCTCGGTACTTGAAGAATGCTGATAAACTAGTCCTTTTGTCGTTCTTGTAATAGGAAGGCGGTGTGTTGTTCCAACAGGATAATGCTCGTCCACTCACCACCCGTGAAACTCAACGTGCTCCGCAAGACGTGGAGCAACTTCTCTGGCCAGCACAATCTCCAGATTTGTCTCAAATGGAGCACGTGTGGGATATGATGGGACGAGAATTTACTCGTGCGGCTCGCCAGCCAACAATTCTTACAGAACTAGCACGCGTGGCATAACGTATCCTGGGACAGTTCGTCACCTGTTCGGTCGATTAGTCAGCACCTGCACTGCCGTTCATGCCGCGCGGGATTAGCCGAGCGGTCTGATCAGCTGCAGTTATGGACTGTGTGGCTGGTCACGGCGGAGGTTCGAGTCCTCCCTCGGCCATGGGCGTGTGTGTTTGCCCTTAGGAAAATTTAGGTTAACTAGTGTGTAAGCTTAGGAACTGATGACCTTAGCAGTTAAGTCCCATAAGATTTCACACACATTTTGAAAATGGATGTTTCAGCATAGGTCGATACGTGGTACCTCTGATCCGCTTGTGCTATTGATCTGTAAATGTTATCTCACGTATTCCATATGCACTGTTGCAACCTCTAAAAGGCTGTACTAATGTTTTTCCGGCAGTGTAAATGGAGAAAAGAACTAGAAGCCCTTACAAATACTCGTATTAATTTCACCACTTATTCATGTTCATTTTATTCTATAATAGTAATTATGTCTCAGAAATGAATGTACCTACGTAGATTCGAATTACAGACCATTGCAAGAGTTCATCTAAGTTGCGCTGAATGTCTCATGTTTAAGCGATTACATTAATTTCTAATGCAGGGATAGCCAGTTTCTAGTGCTTATCTCCGTGATTCAGCTAAATGTAACATTATATCATCTTCTCGTTTACATAATTAATAGTACGACATAAATCTGAAAGTAATAACCAAGTAATAACCATCAAGATTTGCCTTTCTGCACTTATGATAACTGTGGATGATGTATTTTATTAGAATTATTTTGTGTTCATCTTCTGAAAATTAAGAATTTAGGACATGTATAGCACACGTAATCTAGTTTTAGAACAAGCAGCATTCCAATTCAGGGGTTAATTTACAAAATGGGTCAAATGGCTCTGAGCACTATGGGACTTAACATCTGAGGTCATCAGTCCCCCAGACTTAGAACTACTTAAACGTAACTAACCTAAGGACATCACACACACCCATGCCCGAGGTAGGATTCGAATCTGCGACCGTAGCAGCAACGCGGTTACGGACTGAAGCGCCTAAAACCGCTCGGCCACAGCGGCCGGCTGTAAATTTACATTTTAGAATGTTTTGTAAAAAGTAATTTTTAAGAACTAATGAATTTGAAGTTTGCTGAGTTAGCTACCTGTTGTATTTGCACAAAATCAGTTCGTGTGGTTAACACATTATCTCCACTTTCGTGCTAAGGCACAAGAGAGCCATTCCTAAGAATGCAGATCCATTGTGTAGCAGCTGTTATCCCAATACTTACGTCTACATTTACATCTTTATTTAGCAAACCACTGTGAAGTAAATGATAGAGTGTACTTCCCGCTGTATAACTTATTGGACCTTCTTCGAATTTAATTCTCGTATGGATGCGAGACAATAATTGTTAAATGCTTTTTCGCCCAGTATGGCTATTCTAACCTTGTGTGAGGGGTCTCTTCTTAATAATTAGTTTTCTGACTGATTTGATGCCTCTGGCCAGAAACTCGTCTCCTGTGCCCACCTCTTAGATTTGTACTTGCACCCCACGTCCCAAGTAATTTTTTGGATGTAATCCAGTCTCTATCTTCCCTTACGTTTTTATCCTCTTCAGCTCCCTCTAGTACCATGAAGGGTATTACCTGATGCAGTAACACGCGTCCTATCACACTGTCCCTTCTTCCTCTCAGTGTTTTCCATACGTTCTTTCTTCGCCAAATCTGTCGAAAACCTCCTAGTTCTTTATCTTATCAGCCCCCTTAATTTTCAACATTCTTCTGCAGCATCACATCTCAAATGCTTCGATTCTTTCCGGTTTTAGTTTTCCCACTGTCCACACAATGCTGGGATCCAAACGCATCTTCTCAGAAATTTCTTTTTCAAATTAAGGCTTACGTTTGATACTACTAAATTTCTCTCGGAAGGGAATACCCTCTTTGCATGTGTTACTCTGATTTCGTATGTCCACCTGGTTTCGCCATTCTTCAGTAGTTTTGCTTCGATGGTGGCAGAATTCCTTAAAATCGTATACTTCGTGATCTTCCATTTTGATGTTAAGTTTATTGATATTGTTTTTTCTGCTACAGCTCATCACCTTTCTCTTCTTACGGCTTCCCAATCCACATTCTGTTCTCATTACATCGTTCATTCCATTCTTCACTTTCACTGAGAATAACAGTGTCATCAGAGTACTTTTCACTGATATCCTTTGACTCTGAATTTTAACCCATTCTTGAACCTTTCTCTTATTTCCGTCATCGCTTCTTCGATGTATAGATTGAACAATAGGGCGAAAGACTAAATTGTTGTCTTATACTCTTTTTAGTCCGAGTACTTCGTTCTTGGTCTTCCCCCCTTATTGTTTCCTCTTCGTTCTTGTAAATGTTGTTTATTACGTGTCTGTGGCTGTACCTCACCACTATTTTTCTCAGATTTTCGAACATCTTGCAACATTTTACATTATCGAACGCTTCTGCAAGGTCGACGAATTCCGTGTACGTGTCTTGATTTTTCTTCGGTCTTGCTTCCATTATGAAGGAAACGTCAAAACTGCCTCTCTGGTGCCGTTGCCTTTCCTATAGCCAAACAGGTCAACATCTAACACATCCTTCGTTTTCTTTTCCATTCTTCTGTATATTATTTCTGTCAGTAACTTGGATGCGTGAGCTGTTAAGCTGATTGTGCGTAAACTCTCGTACTCATTAGCTTTACCTGTCTTCGGAATTGTATGTATGATGTTTTTCTGAAGGTCAGATGGTATCTCTCAAGTTTCGTATATTTTACACACCAACTTGAATATTCGTTTTGTTGCCACTTCCTCCAATGACTTTAGAAATTCCGATGGTATGTTGTCCATCCCTTCTGCCTTATTTGATATCAAGTCTTCCTGAGCAGTTTTAAAGTCTGACTCTAATGCCGGATCCCCTATGTTTTTCGTATCTATAATGTCGTCAGACAGTTTCTCCCCCTCAAAGAGGCCTACTCTTTCCACCTATCAGGTCTCTCCTCTGCACATAACAGTGGAATTCCCGTTACACAATGTTCTCATCGTTGTTTTTAATTTCACCGAATTTTATTTTGACTTTCCTATATGCCGAGTCAGTCCACCCGACTACCATTTCTTTTTGATTCCTTCACATTTTTCTTGCAGCCATTTCGCCTCATCTTCCTTGCACTGCATATTTATTTCATTCTTAATTGATATATTTTTCTGTGTCCCCTGAATATTTTTGTACTTCCTTCTTTCGTCTATTGCCCGGTGTTTCTTCGCAGTTACCTTCCTTGTACCTATGTTCGTTGTCAAAAATCGGTGACTGCTCCTTTTAGAGATGCTGACTTCTCTTCATCTGTAATGCCTACTCTGGTATTTCACATCGCAGTATTCCCTATGGGAGCAATACGTAGAGATATTCTTAGATTCTTAATGAATGTTATTTCTTAAAACAGTGATAGTAGTCTTTCACAAGATGTTTCCAAGGGTCTGCGAGTTCCAGCCTATCTGCGTCTCCATAATGCTCTCTCATGGTCGAACAAACCTGGGGCCACACGTGTTGATTTATTTTTGCATTTTGTATATCCCCTGGCAGTGCTATTTGGTTGGGACCGACACATTTGAGGTACATTTTAGGATAGGTCAGAGTTGTTTTTATGCCAGCAAGCTAGTTTGAAGACCCACTACATTTTGCCAGTATCCTGCTAATGAAAAAAAGTCCACCAGCAGCATCACACACGACAGTGTTTGTTTATTCTATTCCTTAGTCCGCTGCAAAGAGAGGGATCTTTCACCACATCAACTTACGGTCCATCCGCAGACGACCTCTGCACAGGCTACATGGACTAGAACTTTAGTTACTGCTTCTGTTCTAAGGTCGATGTCGTTAGATGTGGAGCACAAGGTCATTTTAGATAGAGTATAGCAGCTTTGCTATCGTTGAGGAGCCTTTAGAAATTCCACCTGCAACTACGGAATGTGATGGGTTAGGAACCCTAAATAATAATGTACAGGTGTACCAGAGGGGTTCATTAACTAATGAATCACTTTTTTTTCTGAAGGCAGCATGGTTTTATTGAGGTTTCCAGTAGATCATTTTATTTCTCACTCATTTCCAACATAATCTCCGTTCATTGCGAGGCCCTTGCGCTACCTTACAGGGATGGCCTGTATGCCCGCATGGCACCATCCTGCTGGTCGGCGTCGGAACCAAAGTCCTGCTGCATCAGTCACCTCCCCGTCGTCCACGTACAGATTCCTGCGCAGTTCGTCCAAACAAGTGGAATTGGGATGGTGCGAGATCGTAACTGCAGGGTGGCTTTTCTGCAATGATAACAGACGCCTCATCAAACGACTCACCGTGGGTGTCCGTAGACATTCTGCTAGCTCCTATGAATATTTACATTTCATTAGTTTTCCGATAAAAGATACTCAATGCCAGCTGTCTCCTTGGAAAGCATGTTTGTTGCAGACACTATTTTGAAGACTAAGTAAAGCGCCGCCAACTATCGGAATTTCATGAAACTATAGAGCTGAAGCGAGAATATTCCACCGATGTCTCGCAATAAATTCCGCATTTGAACTGAAACTGACTGAGAAAATAAATATGTGTTGCTTAACTCACTGAACGCCCTTCACATATACGATCCGCTACCCGCTAAATACGTGTCCAGTGTATTAAGTACTGTGCAATTTCGCTTGTATGAATGGCCGGTCTAAAAACGGAACGGCCGGTAGCAAGACTGAGGATTGTGGAGGCACGTCAAGTAGACGGAGAAGTGTTACTACAGACTGGAAAAAAGCCCGTGAGTGACACAGACAACACATCACCGTAATCGCACTCTTCCGCTCCTGGTGAGCGTTCGGCCCTCGTGGTGATAGCATCGTCGTCCGTTGCGGGCCACAGTTGCAGCGGCGTCTGCGATAATCTTCGCCGGCAGAGTTACGGCACGTGCGGGCGGATTAGGCGGTAGCGGGCAGCGGGCAGAGGGCTGCGGCTGGCGAGTGCGTCCGCGGATTACGCCAGCCAGCCAATAAACTTTTAACCGGAATTTACACTTCACGGCACTGGCGGGAGTTCAGCGGTGCACCCCCCCCCCCCCCCCCCCTCCCTAACCCTGCAGCCACGACAACGCTGATGCCAATAGGCCGGCCCTGTGCGCGTCTTCGAAGTCACTCTCTTCACCCAGCAAATATACTGCTGGTCATGAAAATTGTAGCGCCATGGTGGACAACTAATAACAAAAGTTTACTTATTATGTATGTTCATTATAGTAAGGTTAACAAATGATTGAATTTGTATGTAATTTTGGTATAGGTAGAGTGCAAAATTTAGCACACTGGACTGCAGCCTTTGCCAGCCAGTTTTGTGGATGATTAAGAATTGACAAAGCTGACACACGACTACCATCGCCTTATGCCCCTTGCAAAAGAAGGTCGTTTACTTGGTATGGTACTGATACGTGCTTCATGCCTATTACCTTCATGACGACAACACATTCCTTCACTGCGTTGGCAATATGTGGATTTACATGAAATGTATTTGCAGTTGCGAAAATGGACAACCATCAGCTGTATAATGGAATGACGACAATGAAAATTTGTGCCGGACTGGGCCTCGAACCCGGATTTGCCGCTTATCGCGAACGGTCGCAGTACCATTAGGCTATCCGTGCACTAATCACGGCCAAACCCAACTTCAATATGTCGTCAACCATTTATCTACAACCTGCACTCGTACATTCATTATGTATATACTTGTACAGGGGAGATATTTTAACTGAAAGTCGCATGTCCGCTGTCGGTGCATAAATACGATATTACAGCGCCTGGATTGTTCAGAGGTACAATGCAACGTCCATTTGGACATGCATGCATGTGATATCATCAACTAGCCATACATCTCTTATGAACTTCTAAGTCGTGGCCGTCATTTTGCATGTGTCCACACCTTGTTGTTTGAAGCGTCATCGAGCGCGAAGATAACATCGCAGGACGCAACTCTTTTGCCTCAGTACACAGGAAGGTTGTAAGCATCTTCGTCCCAAATTTAAATTTTATTCGTTGCCATGAGAGACAATTACGGCGTTTCGAAAAAGTGGTCATTTAACTGTGTTTTGCAGTTTATGCAAGCCAAGTGCTTGCGTTAATGGTAAACAGTCGTACGTTGATTGATAATATACTGAGTAGGAGGAGCAGACAATGGATGATTTCATTTCTGTATCCATCTCAGAAGGCACTAACACTAACAACAAATGGACCCAAAGTTACACATGGATAGAACTTCAACAAACTAACTAAAATATAGGAAATATGTCCAGCTTCCCACAGTACCGATAATGTCTGAATCCAGGTCACCACTAGAGAGTAGATTCCATCTTAAATCAGAGTGGTATCTACAGAAATTTCAAAAATAAGTCGGCAAAAAAATATATATTTCAATCAGATGTGGATATAGCAAACACAAAGAACAAAAGCACAGGTATAAATGCTGACGTAACAAGCAAAAGATGAAAAAATTGACGTAGTATGTTAGGAGACTGAATGAGTAATTCAGTTAGTAAATGGAGATGAAAAACTCATAGCCACACGGAACTGGAATGCGATTATAGGGAAATGAGTAGAATAAGGGCTTAAGGGAGAATATGGGCTTCGTAGTAGAAATTAGTTTTAGATGGTAATAGTGAATACTCTGTTCAGGAATCACAAGAGGAGGAAGTGTACTAGGAAAAGGCGGAGGGATACAGGAAGATTTCAGTTAGATTACATCATGGTAAGGCAGAGATTTCGAAATCAGATATTGGCTTGTAAGGCTTACCCAGTAGCGCACCTAGTCTCAGATCACAATTTAGTTAAGACGTAGAGTAGTTTAAGATACTAGTGAGGAAGAATAAATGCGCAAATATGTGGAAACATAACTACTATGGAATGAGGAAATACGCTGGATGCTCTGAGGCGATAGATAATGCGGCAACGAATAGCTCAGTAGTTAGTTCAGTTGAAGGACATCTTTAAAACTAGCAATCACAGCACCTGGTGAGAATAACGTAGCTACAAGGAAGGTAACTGCGAAGAAATCGTGGGTAGCTGAAGAAATATCAGTTGATCGACGAAAGAAGGAAGTACAAAAGTGTTGAAGGAATTTCAGGAATACGGAAGTCATCGAAGAATGAAATAAATAGGAAGTGTAGGGCAGGCTGGCTCTTAGCACTATGGGACTTAACATCTATTGTCATCAGTCCCCTAGAACGTAGAACTACTTAAACCTGACTAACCTAAGGACATCACACAACACCCAGTCATCACGAGGTAGAGAAAATCCCTGACCCCGCCGGGAATCAAACGCGGGAACCAGAGCGCGGGAAGAGAGAACGCTACCGCACGACCACGAGCTGCGGGCAAAGTCTAGGGTAGCTAAGACGAAATTACTACTTGATAAATGTGAAGAAATTGAAAAATAACTGCTTGTTGGAAGGAAGGACTCAACATATAGAAAAGTAAAAACAACCTCCGCTGAAATTAAAACCATTTAAGAGCGCAGTGGGAATTCCACGGACAAGTGGAAAGACTACGTTGTGGGCCTCTTTGAGGGGAGTAATTTTCTGATCACGGGATACAAGAACGAACAGAAGTCATTGGGGAAGAAATAGAGGTTCCAGTATTAAGACCAGAATTTAGAACAGCTCCGCAAGACTTAAAATCAAATAAGGCAGAAGGGACAGATAATATTCCTTCGGAATTTCTAAATTAATTGGTGGAAATGGCAACAAAACGATCATTCACATTGGTTTATAGAATGTACACACTGGGTACCTACCATCAGAAGTTCTTGAAAGCGGCATCCACACGATTCCGAAGACATCAATTGCAGTAAAGTGCGAGTATTCTCACGTAATCAGCTTAAGAACTCATGCATCCACGTTTCTGACACGGAAAGGAAAACCGAGGATCTGTTAGCCGATCATCAGTATTGCTTCAGGAAAGGTAAAGATATCAGGGAGGCTGTTCTGACGTTACGGCTGATTTGGAAGAAAGACTGAAGAAAAATCAAGACACTTTCGTAGGATTCGTCGACCTTCAAAAAGCGTTCAACTTTGTAAAGTGGTGCAAGATTTTCGAAATTCTGAGAAAGGTACGAATAAGGTATAGGGGAAGACGGGCAATGCCAACAGCCTTGCCGCAGTGGTAACACTGGTTTCCGTTACCGACGTTAAGCGCTGTTGGACTGGGTTCACACTTGGATGGGTGACCATCCGATCTGCAGAGCGCTGTTGGCAAGCAGGGAGCACTCAGACCTTGTGAGACAAACTGAGAAGCTACTTTATTGAGAAGTAGCTGGTCCGATCTCGTAAACTGACAAGTGGCCAGGAGAGCGGTGTGCTAACCACATGCCCCTCCATATCCGCATCCAGTGACGCCTGCTGGCTGAGGATGACACGGCGGCCGGTCGGTACCGATGGGGCTTCATGGCCCTTTTGGACGGAAAAGGGTAATATGCAATATGTACAAAAACCAAGAGGGTACAGTAAGGGTGGAATACCAAGGAGAAGTGCTCGGATTAAAAAGGGTGTAAGACCGAGTTGCAGTCTTCCGCCACTGCTGTTCAATCTGTACATCGAAGAATTGATGACGGAAATAAAAGATGGGATCATAAGTGAAATTAAAGTTCAAAATGGAATAATATCAATGATTAAGTTTCCTGATGACATTTGTATACTGAGTGAAAGTGATGAAGAATTACGGAATCTGTTTAATGGAATGATCAGTCTAATGGACACAGATTCTGTACTGAAAGAAAATTGAAGAAAGACGAAAGTAATGACAGGTAACAGAAATGAGGATAATGTGCAACTTAACATCAGAATCGATCAAGAAGTAGATGAAGTTAAGGAATTTTACTATCTAGGCAACAAGGAGGATATAAAACGCAGACTAGCACCAGTAAAAAAAAGCAGTTCCTGACAAAGATAAGTCTAATAGAATAAAACATAGGCCTTAATTTGAGGAAGAAACTTCTAAGAATGTGAGTGAGACGGAGCATTGTGTGGTAGTGAAACATGGATTGTGGGGAAATATGAACAGAAGAATTAGGAGCATTTGAGGTGTGGTGCTACAGGAGAATATTGAAAATTAGTTGGGCTGATAAGGTAAGGAATGTGGAGATTCTCCGCAGAATCGGCGAGGAAAGGAATATCTGGAAAACGATGACAATAAGAAGTGACAGGATGATAGGACATCTGCTAAGACATCAGGAAGTAACTTCCGCGGTATTTGAGGGAGCTATAGAGGGTAAAAGCAGTAAGGGAAGACAGAGATTAGTAAATACAGCAACCAACTGGGGACGGAGGTTGCAAGTGCTTGTCTGAGATGAGGAGGTTGGCACAGGGGAGGAATTCGTGGCGGGCCGCGTCAAACCAGTAAGGAGGTGATGACTCAAAGAAGCCTCTCCTCTGACTTAGCATGAAAGCGAAGATATTGCCGGAAGACGGATGACTGAAAAATGCATCTTTCGATGTAACACTATTAAGACATGGATCAGAAATAAAATTTCCTGAATTCGTGATGTTTCTATTTTAGGTGATCCGTTTTTCTCCTTTTTGCGTCGTTCTTCATTTCTTTCTAGAATTCGTACGCTTTAGTAACTTCTGTGTATCGGCTACAGAAAATAACCGCGCTAATTGTTTTGTGTACTGTAACGCTTTTCTGACTCTATGATTCCTTCCGTTATTCTGTTTCTTCCAGTGATACACAAATTCCTGGATGTTTTTTATGCTATATCTCACTAATCTGTCCCTTCTTCTTTCCATGCGTTCCTTCACTAGGCTATTCCTATTAGTACCTATACATTGCATTACGTCATTTTTACGATCTTCTGGAAAATTGCTGATCGAAAGTGTTAGGACACCCCTGTGAATGTGGAATTGACCAACAGATGTCTTGAGATGTGGTCCCACCAGTACGAAAGAAACTGGCGAGTACAGTGTCGTCAGTAGAGGAGCAGCAATACCCAGCAGGATAGCCGCACCTGTTAGCAATCTGCTGCAGGTATTCGCGCAGGTGCGGCACGCCGACCGACTCCGGCCGGCCCGGTCGCAGCTTCGAATCCTGCCTCGGGCGTGGATGTGCGTGATGTCCTTAGGTTAGTTAGGTTTAAGTAGTTCTAAGTTCTAGGGGACTGATGACCTTAGAAGTTAAATTCTATAGTGCTCAGAGCCATTTGAACCATTTTTTTAAAATTATTAAACAAAAACATTTATGTAAGATGTACAGGAAAATATCTTCTTGCGACGCAGTAATACCTGACGGTTGCCAGCACCGTGTAACACACAGATTTGTAGCAATACATTGTGTATTATAATGCCTTCTGTCCATACCAGACACCAAATAAAACTTTCAAAATGAATTATAAATACAATGCGCAAAACAACTGAAGGATCACTTTTTCTGAACTTTGTGATTGTCTCCCACTTCAACGAAAGTTTGTAATTTGGTTCAGAAATGCCTACGACCTTCCTCGGCGACGGTGTAAATGAGTGGCATACTGCGACGTCACTCTCAGTCTCGGCGACGCTTCAGACAGTAAGGTTTCGACACTTGCTAAAAAAAAAGGCCAGATTTCAGACGTTCATATGAGGTAAAAATGCCTCACTCGATGGAAAGGTGGATACGACCCCTGTTACCCGCATACCCACACATTTCGTCGTCAGAAACGATAGTTTACAGTGCGATGATCACCAGGGCTATGTTCTTAACAATCCGTGATATTGCTTACAACTCACAGAAGCTTCAACCCTTCTCTAATGGACATAGTGGGCAAGAAACCCCACTGTACGTGATCACACCCCTTTGGAGTGCAGTGCGGCTGCAATATTTCCTCTGGTTTACACGGTGGAGCCACTAGGAACAGTTCAGAACCATTCGACGAAATTTGCACATGATCTGAAGCAGCAAACGGTGTTTGTGTCTTTTCAGCTTGATTGGCACCTTGCCGTGGTATGATCTCAGGGCGGCAGGCGGGCACACTGTTGCCATTTACCCTGCTAGGAGGCCATCCGGAATTAGAGTGTTGCAAAGAGGGCCTGCCTAAGTTCTCAACTTGGGATGGTGTCTTAGAGGGAGCCTTAGCCGTTTTATTCACGCCTGTGTCTGTGTCGCACCTCTCCAAGAACAAGCCACAAGAAATCTCGAAACAGAAGGGCTTGAAAACATAAACACTCTTGTCTTCTTCGGATCACACAAAAGTTTCGTAGAATAGTATTTAACGGTCCCTAGTGATTCCACCCTCTAAACAAGAGCAAATATTACAGCCACACTGCACTCCAGATGAGTATCATCAGGCGCAATGGGATGGCTGGCCCACGACATCCTCAGAGAGTAATTGAAGCGTCCGCAAGGTGCAAGCAATGTTCGTTTTTGACCGCAAAATGTATTGGAATCAACTTACCAAGAGAACGGGTAGTTAACTTACAACCTTTATGCCACCTCCTTAAGCATTTTCGTGTCGGTTTTTAGTTGCCATGTGTCTCAAATGTTATCCATGTCCACTCTTTACAAAAGAGCGTGCTTTCAGTACAAGGCTTCGCGATTCTGACGTCCTTGCCAGACGCAACATGGAAGTGGTAATATGCTGGTAAGAGGGATTGTGACGACCTTCCCATCGTGTGAGACATTTCTGATGCTGTTGACCAGAATTTTAGGAAAATTTGCTGCAAATGTGACATCACTAACTCATCTTACACCTCATGTGAACTTGCGAGCACTAGCCTTTTATCGGCTGTGTCGATACCTTGCCCTTCGAAGTGTCTCCGAGACTAAAGGGTGATGTCGCAGGGCGTCACGCTTTTGCACAATTACAAAGGAAGGTTGTAGGCATCTTGAACTCAAAATCAAACTCATGCGTCACAGTGGGAGACGATTACGGTGTTTTCAAAAAGTGGTTCTTTGTGTTGCTCAGTGCCAGTCGTACACTAACTCATAATATACTTAGCCGATAGACACTCGACGGTACAGGGTGACAACTATTAGTTTCAAACTACGGTGTGCACCCACTTAAAATACATTAAATATCTAAACGTCATTACAGATATTCGGATCTAGGTTAAGACATATTCGATATGCCTGCCACCATCGGTGATGACGTGGCGTAGACGAATAGCGAAATTTTGCATGACCCGCTGAAGTGTTGGAACATCGATGCTGTCGATGACCTCCTGAATGGCTGTTTTCAGCTCAGCAATGATATTTAGGTTATTGCTGTACACCTTGTCTTCAGTATAGCCCTACAAAAAGGAGTCGTATGTCTGGAGAATATGGTGGACAATCGAGGTCCATTCCAGTGGCCTCTGGATACTCCAGAACGAGAATGCGGTCCCCAAAGTGCTCCTCCAGGACACCAAACACTCTCCTGCTTCGATGGGGTCAAGCTCCGTCTCGCATGAAGCACATCTTGTCGAAACCAGGGTCGCTTTGGATATGGGGATGAACTCATCTTCCAAAATCTTCACCTACCGTTCGGTAGTCTCCGAGAGATCGAGGAATATCGCACCGATTATTCCGTGACTGGCTGGACATTGCACACGAGACATTCACGCTTTGAGGGTGAAGAGGCTTCTCGTTCGGAAAATTCGGATTCTCAGTCGCCCAAATACGCCAGTTTTGCTCATTGACGAACCAGTCCAAATGAAAGTGGGCTAAACCACACTATGCGTATACTAATTCCCATCATGCCCAGAGGCAAACCGTGTAGTTTTAACGTCCTAACGCAAACCGTTCAAACGTTACGGTGATTTTATATCATATAGTTCAATAACTGTCACCCGGTACCACTATACACCACTAATAGGTCTTGACAAGAATCTGTCAACAAGCTAAAATCTAGGAAATACTTCAGCTTTCTGTCGTAGAAATAATGCTGACTGCATTCAGATCACCACTAAAGATAGGATTCAATCTTACGAACAGAGTGGAATTTTTACGATGTCCAGCAATAAGTGGGAAATTATTTGTATTTCGATCAGATAGGGCCATAATTACTAGACTGACTGAACACGAAAGAATCTGTAGATTAAAAATTAGCATGCTTTGAATGAATGTCATTTTTATGATGTTGGATGTAACGTTCTTCATATAACAGGCTAAAGCAGAAAACAAACATTAGCGGAAATTGTGGCTATCAATGAACAGGAATCACATCTGATTTAATCGTTAATGGTCAGATCCAGTTAAATCAGTCAACCGTGTTACAGAAGCGCCAGACAATGAACATTATTCTCGCCTTGAAATGACACCTGGTACGGTTCTTGTTTCTTTCCCCTCAGACATGCGATAATCACTTAGGGCTAGGCCTGGTGAATATGGTGGATGTAGAAAATTATCAGAGTAAAGATAGGTGATTGTTGTAACTTCTGTGTGCGCAACATTAAGTCGAGCGATGGTGTGTTGCTAAATGAGACCAATGGCCACACGGTCTATCGATTTGATGTCATGGAAGACCGAAAATGATTTTTCAAAATGTAGCTCTGGTGACAGTATTTCTCCTAGGTGAGTAGTTTTCTAAAATATAGCCTCGTCGCCACAAAGAAAGTCAGCATATCCTTCCCTTGAAATGGCTGAGTGACAAACGTCCTGCTTTTCGGTGACGATGAAAGGTGCGTTCCTTGCTTGCTCTTTTGGTTTAGTGTTGGTGTCAGTAAACAAAGCTCCGAAACTGTTCATCACAGACATCAACTTGAAACTCTTTTGGTTCAACAGTGAGCAACCGTGCTGGCACTTTGCGAAACCTGAGCTCGTCGTGAGTAATGTGATGGGCTAAGCCACGATTAATGTTCGGATTTACATCCGTTTCATCAGATATCATACGGCGCTTGTCCATCACCGTTCCTTCTGCCCCTGCCATACACTATGTTGTCACGGCGTATTGTGCATGACCTGGGCGGGTAGCATCTGCTATAGCTTCCCATTCCACTCGTACACTTAATGTAATGATAATCATATTACGATTATAAGATTTTCACTTGACTCGCTCTCTTACAGTATGTTTATGGGAGTCAAACAATGGGTTTAGAGTTTTATACTCACATCGTCAGAATTTAAAACACTCAGTACATCATTACACAATATTTCTAGTTTTTCAGTGTCAGATTTACGCACTGTATTTTTTTGTTTTTCATGTAGATGTATAATCTTCAAATCATCGCTTATCTTTGGCAATAACAGTTTCTGTATAGGTAGAACCTCTAACTGAAAGCATAAAACCAGTTCACAATAAATATTACAGTGGACCTTTAATACTGTTCGTTTTTGTTTTTAAAACTCTAATTTTTGTAGTAAAAATTAATAATTTTAAAAATTTCTTATTTGTAGAGCAAAGCCATCAAAACATATGAAGTGCTTTACGAATAGGAAATAGAGACTTTTTTTTTTTTTTTGGACATGAAGATTCGAAATTCTCCACCTGGCTGACAGGAACTGTCCAGTGAATGCGTTACGATGTATAATAGAAACATATTCAAAATTCAGTTTTGTATATCGAACTTCTAAGGGCCATGGGAAAATACAGAAATATGTCACCAGGATACAATAGACTGAAATTTTCTCTAGTTTCTCAGCTAGAAATGACGAATATTCATCCAACCACCAGCCAGGCACTTAAGTGTGATTTGCAGAGTGGCTTTGTAGATGTAAATGTAGGTGAAAATAAATATGTAGCTACATGTTAAAACCTCTTTCCTGCACTGCAATATAGCTGCGTTTTAGTAGGACAAGACAGGTTGAAAACAAATTAGAATGAGGGAAAAGCGAACCAGAGGAAAGAGAAATGCTTTCCCGGTAAAACATTGCTACCAGGACCGTGGTGGCTAGCTCGCTTTAAACAGGACTCTCACAAAATTCTTTGCACAACGCTCCAGCGAATGCAAACAAGTTACGAAATTCTCTTACGTGTTCCTGCGGGACCACAAAGCACACTCGTTGCTCCTCTTATTTTCTGTACACACAGAGATTCCAGGTCTGTGCCGAGCGTGGCTCCTGGCTTGCAAGAGGCGACGATGCTGTTAAGCAAGCAGAAATCTCTCGGCTCAAATTACAAATACTACGCTTCTAGAAATTACAGCAACAGAGTTCCCGGTAGTTGGTCGAGACTAACGTCTCGTAATGCAAAGAGGCACCTAGAGAACGGCGTATAATTCATATAATACGGTGACGCCTTGGAAGTAGTTATTCGAATTACCGTGCAAAATTCGAACAAATAATCAACAGCAGAGAAAGAAGAAGATTTATAGTAAGTCATTCTATAAAAATGAAAACTTTAAAAAACCTTTTCAAGCATTGAAACTGAAAGTTTCGCTTGCTTGACGAAGTTCTAACCTGCTATCATTATTGTAAGCCCACACACACACAGGATGACGATGTAAAATTATGACGATACGACGATTCAAGTAGCACTAGAAAAATAGCACTTGCAGAAATCTGCTGGTAGTTTCGTATAAATGGCAGTGATTGTCTAAGAGCGAAGGTGAAATATGCAATTGAAATGATAATTAAATGGACACCCTAGCTGTAAACCGGCGTTGATGTACTTCACTGGCGACATGTTAAAAATGTGTGCCCCGATCGGGACTCGAACCCGGGATTTCCTGCTTACATGGCAGACGCACTTTCCATCTGAGCCACCGAAGGTACAGAGGATAGTGCGCCTGCAGGGACTTATCCCTTGCACGCTCCCCGTGAGACCCACATTCCCAACATGTCCACAACACTACATTCGTAGTGCGCCTAATAGATGTTTTCCCATAATACTCACTACTCGTGGCAGATTAATCTACCAAGTCCCGTACCAGTTCGGGCATAGCGTGTGCGTTCGCACAAGAAGGTCAATGGCCGGATATCCACATTTTAACTATATATGACGGCAGTATCTGTCCCCAATGAAGTCCATCAATGGCTGATTGCAGCTAGGGTGTCCATTTAATTATCATTACATTTCTAGCAAAGCTGCATGGTCATCAACGGTAACTGTTCTTTCAGGAGCATATACTACCGTCATATATAAATATGGAATTTTTATTCAATGTATGTTCAAGGAAGAGAAATAGAGACTAACGTATAAGATAACTAGGCATAACAATGATTTTGAATTCAGTAGAACGCGTTATTTCTAAACATACAGGGAGTCCAGAAAAGGACTCCCTGATTTCAAAATTAATTATCTCGAAAACAAAGATCAATAGAGGAATTCATTAAACGGTATGTTCATTGTGAAAGCTGTAAGAAGTTTATATAGCAGTTTGAAATAATGGTTACAAAAGCTGCTAACATATGTCGCTGTAATCGCCATACGTAATGCCTAGTATAAATAATGATCCGAAGCGCAAAGCGATCAGTTCCACTACTGAAACGTCAAAGGAGGTTAGCGTACCGAAAAAAGAGATTAAAACCATGTATTCCATAGAACAACGCGTTTTTCTGGTGCTAGAGTACCACAGGTTAGAAGAGAGTCCTACGGCAACAAGGCGAAGTTTTCAAGCAAGATTTAATGTTCCAAAAGGACCCGATGCGAAAACCATTCGTACGCTCTTCGCAAAATTTCTACGAACAGGCAGCGTAACTGATGATCTAGTGGGCCATGTTGCCGGCCGTGGTGGCCGAGCGGTTCTAGGCGCTACAGTCCTGAACCGCGAGACAGCTACGGTGGCAGGTTCGAATCCTGCCTCGGGCATGGATGTGTGTGATGGATGTCCTTCGTTAGGTTTAAGTAGTTTTAAGTTCTAGGGGACTGATGACCTCAGAAGTTAAGTCTCATAGTGCTCAGAGCCATTTTGGGGCTGTTGGCCGCAAGCAAACCTCAGTTACGCCTGAAAATATCGTCACAGTTACTGGAATTATTCAGCAAAATCCAATGTCATCCGTCCGTAGCATTGCATCTGAGACTGGTTTGAAGCGTTCCAGTACGAAGAAAATACTGAGAAAGAGCCTACACATGTTTCTATCGATCTTTGTTTTCGAGATATTTAATTTTGAAATCAGGGAGCCCTTTTCTGGACACCCTGTATGTCCTATATAATAACAGAACAGTTGAAAGAGATGGAACAGTATGACACACTGGACTTGGATTCGGGACGAGTGGGGATCATATCTAAGTCAGGCAGTCCAGTATTAGTTTTTGAGAGAACGAACGGCTAAAACCAATCATAGTTCAATTTTTCTTTTACTTTATTGAAAAAGCGCCGTAACTGGTTTTGAAATTTACATTCATTGCCAGCCGCCTTGCACATATTTATCAAACAAACGATAAGATACATTGGGTAACAGATTAGGTGTCGTGAAATGGCACATGGGAAATATATTATCACCGTGCGTTTTGATGAAAGCATGCAAGACGGCTAATTATGAATGAGAAAATTACAAATAGGCAACGATGCTTTTTCAATATGGCAAGCAAAACAAAATTGTGCCTTCTATCAAAAACGTGGAATGGGCAGTGAATGTAATTGAATGAAAGGGAACATGATGACGAAATAGTAACTAAATGAAAAGAAAACAAAGGGTTACAACAAATGAAGCGATGTTTTAGTGAAGCTAGCAGAGCAGATGTTTCTGCGCTGACGCAGCCGTTGCTAGAGTGAAAGTGTAGCCGGCCGCGGTGGTCTAGCGGTTCAGGCGCTCAGTCCGGAACCGCGAGACTGCTACGATCGCAGGTTCGAATCCTGCCTCGGGCATGGATGTGTGTTGTGTCCTTAGGTTAGTTAGGTTTAAGTAGTTCTAAGTTCTAGGGAACTAATGACCACAGATGTTAAGTCCCATAGTGCTCAGAGCCATTTGAACCATTTAGTGAAAGGGTACAGTACCGCCAGACATTGAATATAGGTACAACATTCTTCGTTATTCTTGTCAGAACAAAATATTTTTTGTAATAATAACTCAATTTCACTTAATACACCGAAGCCGGATACCAGTGTAGGAAAGAATGGCATTTATTTATTTAATTGATCACATGGGCACTCTCACAAAATAAATCCCTACATAGAATTTGGTGAGATCTGCGAAATGAATGAATGTTTGGTCGTCTGCTAACCACAGACAGTGAATGTTCAATATATGATCATCTTTGAGACGGTCCTTTGGTCACCTTTGGTGGACCCAAAGAGATGAAATTTACCTGAGCTTTGAGCGCCTGAAATGTGGCTGACCAATGGGTAGCATAGTCTTCTCCTACCTCGACAAAGGTGGGAGATGACCTGAACAGCGGCCATGTTTCAGCACTCTGGTGCTGGATCTTGCGATGCTAAGTCCTGTCTTAGGAGTGCTCCATAAAGACAAAAGAGTGGAGAGAATGGTATGCATGTGGAATACTTAAGAGTAGTTTGGAATAATAATTTCTCTATTTCAGAATCTTTTGTGGGGAGAATTAAATGTCAGGCGGGTAATATTAAGGATATCGTAGTAATCTTCGGAAGTGACCAACGGTCACAATGGAACCACGTGTAGCAATAAGTTGAAATGCTTCTGAGTGCTAAAGTGAAGCTGAATTACTGACGTGTGTACTATAAGTTGGAAATGCTTAAGAAATGACGTGTGCAGTACTTAAAATTAGAGACGAGTACTTCCACGTGGTGAGTACTGTGTGAGTCTCAATCTGTGTATGAGACAAGGGATAAAGTGAAGTACTCGTCCATGGTATCAGTTGAGGACTCTCGTGTGTGACGAATATGTTCTTAATATTACTTTGCATGTTATGTTTCCGTGTGACGCTGGGTTCGAACCCAAATACTCTGAGAGAGAAGCAAGGTAAGTCAGCCGTCTATCCAGCAACGCCACTTGGGTTACATTGCACAGGATGACGCGCACATGTCCTCCAGAGTTCGTAGTAGGAAAGAAAAGTTACGAAGTCGGGCAGTGTCGTGTGAAACTGGGATGAATACTAATTGAAGTGGGAAAACTGAAAGTGAAGTGATTCTAACGTTGTGACTATTCTTTGTGATGTATTTTGCCAGTGTGATATATTTCATGTAATTTAAGTATGTGTGGTTTGCATGGGAGAGTAGCAAGGTAGGTTCAGAGGCAGGGGGTCATGCATGTTCCTTTTTGTACCGCTCGGTCTGGAGGGAGGTTTCGTGATGATGGGTGTGAGAGTCGGAGTGTGAGATATAGCAAAAGATCCACCATCCTATCCAGAAAGTGCACTGTAGTGTTAGGCCATAATATTGAGAATCACCAATGAAAAGCCATGCCCACTGGGCGGAGTTTCTCATGTGTAATTGTTGTAGAAAATGTAATGGTGTGTTTAGGTTATAGAATTTATCGGAATAAAAAAGATGGTGAAAAGAAAAGGATTGGTGGCCTTTTCCTTCGAATAGTATGTTGTCATGATATCCAGAATTTATAATGTGTGCGCCATTCATATTCAGTGCGATGGCCACGTGTTGATCAAACCCGTTGGGTAAGAAAGAAAATGTGATACTGCCAGTGCGTAGTAAAGAGTCAGAGTTGTGTAAATTACTAATAGTCAGATGTGCGTTATCCGTTTCCGTTGCGTAGTATTCAAACAGGAGAATAATTTGTGACTTAATTATGAGTACTAGAGCTCATGTTACTTGATAAATAAGAATGAATCCACTCGCTTGGCAGACCACACATCTTGCAGGCCTGACTGCATGATGCCACAGTATGAGCAAGGCATGTGGATGCGTCTCACGAGTACGTGTGTATACATACAAAGCATTATAAAAACTGGTATATGTGTATATGTTCCAGATCTCCTGTACCACAAGACCGATATCTGACACAATTCGTACACATATCCATTACTGTCAGGAAACGATCCATGTTGGAATAAGAAACACCTGCCTATCATAGTTCAGGAGGTACGACGTCGTCAACAATGACATGCGCAAAAAACAGTCGCATCATGCTTGACCTTTAAGTTTGTTACTTCTGTGAGGCTAACTCTATTCACAATAAATTTCACAGACAATATCCACATGGGACGCTGAATGCATCTACACAAATATATCATTGTACGCCAAATAGTCCATGAGATATGATGTCAAAAACACTGAGATGCGTGAAGAAATGGTACGTCACGCATGAAGGTTTAACAATTTAATTCTTTCTACTGAGACACTCCTTCAGTCCAAGTGCACACAGGGGGAAACATCAGCTGTTTATAGAACTATGAAGATACGTTGCCATAGGGACGCTTACAGAATCACGTTGTAGACAAGCGAAGCAACTGTAGTTAAACATACGTAAATTATGCGTGTTTCTTTTTACGACTGTTTCATGATTTCAAAGGCGTTTTCAAGATTATATGGAAATGAAAATTATTTTTCGACACTACACTACAGTCACAGTTGACTTTTTGCATTTGCCTTTAACAGAAAATTGACAAAATGAGTTTCGGGTAAATGCCAAGTTTGTCAACTAGTGTTTTTGTAAATTTTCCTGCAATCGATAAATAATGTAAAACATTGTGTTTGCATGTACTTACACTACTGACCATTAAAACTGCTACACCGAGAAAAAAATGCAGATGATAACCCGGTATTCATTGGACAAATATATTATACTAGAACTCACATGTGACTACATTTTCACGCAATTTGGGTGCATAGATCCTGAGAAATCAGTACCCAGAACAGCCATTTCTGGCCGTAATAACGGCCTTGATACGCCTGGGCATTGATTCAAATACAGCTTGGATGACGTGTACAGGTACAGCTGCCCATGCAGCTTCAACACGATACCACAGTTGATCAAGAGTAGTGACTGGCGTATTGTGACAAGCCAGTTACTCGGCCTCCATTGATCAGACGGTTTGAATTAGTGAGAAATCTGGAGAATGTACTGACCAGGGCAGCAGTCGAACGTTTTCTGTATCCAGAAAGGCCCGTAAAGGACCTGCTGAAATGTAGGGTTTCGCAGGGATTGAATGAAGGGTAGAGCCACGGGTCGTAACACATCTGAAATGTAACGTTCACTGTTCAAAGTCCTGTCAATGCGAACAATAGAGGACCGAGACGTGTAACCAATGGCACCCCAGACCATCACGCCGGGTGATACACCAGTTTGGCGATGACGAATACACGCTTCCAATGTGCGTTCACCGCGATGTCGCCAAACGCGGATGCTGTAAACATGATGCTGTAAACAGAACCTGGATTCATCCGAAAAAATGAGGTTTTGCCATTCATGCACCAAGGTTCGTCGTTGAATACACCATCGCAGGCGCTCCTGTCTGTGATGCAGCGTCAAGGGTAACCTGATAGTCCATGCTGCTGCAAACGTCGTCGAACGAGGCCGTTCGGATCCAGCACCGCGTTCCTTATTACCCTCCTGAACCCACCGATTCCATATTCTGCTAACAGTCATTGGATGTCGCGATACGCTAACCGCAATCGCAATAGGCTACAATCCGACCTTCATCAAAGTCGGAACTGTGATGGTACGCATTTCTCCTCCTTACACGAGGCATCACAACAACGTTTCACCAGTCAACGCCGGTCAACTACTGTTTGTGTATGCAAAATCGGTTGGAAACTTTCCTCATGTCAGGTGTAGGTTGTAGGTGTCGCTAATGGTGCCAACCTTGTGTGAATGCGTTGAAAACCTAATCATTTGCATCACAGCATCTTCTTCCTGTCGGTTAAATTTCGCGTATGTAGCAAGTCATGTTCGTGGTGTAGCAATTTTAATTGCCAGTAGTGTACATATACATGTATGTTCCACGCCTCCTCCTAAATCAGTTGTGGCCGAGCGGTTTTAGGCGCTTCAGTGTAGAACCGCGCCGCTGCTACGGTCGCAGGTTCGAATCCTGCCTCGGGCATGGATGTGTGTGATGTCCTTAGGTTAGTTAGGTTTAAGTAGTTCTAAGTTCTAGGGGACTGATGACCTCAGAAGTTAAGTCCATAGTGCTCAGAGTCATTTGAGCCTAAATCAGTAATGACGACTTGAGTCTCTGTTACGTCTGTCTGTTGTGTTTATTGCTCTTGCGAATGAACGCTGCGAATTTAGGTAGCAACAAAGAACATTAGTCAAGGGGAATTAATTTTTCCAATGTGATTAGACTCTTTAATTCTGATTTCGTATCAGTTACGGGCAATGTCGAGATAAACAATCGCGCAACACATTGTGAAGACATCAACTTTATCAAGGTGGAAGGTATTCTATGTGAGAAGGCAGTAAATGACTCTAATACGAGGCGATGGTACCACCTGGTTTTGCGTTACTTAAGGTACCGAATTTGTAGCGGAAACTGTGTAAACGTACAGACAATGAGCACTGCCAGTTATGCAGGTGCAGTTGATGTTAATTTACAATTCATTCCTGAAAACATAATTTTAGCCAGGGATGAAATTTCAGCGGTACGGAGGTCGATGAAGTGAGGAAGTCTTACGCGAGTGGAAAGTTGCCCGCCCTGGCTGGCAGCGCGGCCGCAATTTTTAATTTTGTGCTGCGAGGCGCGACGGGCTCGCCAAACCCGCCAGGAGGGCGCCCTCGCCCTGCCCTCGAGTGCACACAGTTATAAAATATTGCGCCCCGTTCGCGCTCCGCGCTTCAATATCCAGCCGGCTAACAGCGCGCCGGATCACGCTGAGATAAACGTCTGCTTTCTTACCGCCATACAACACGCTCTGCTGAACGTGCTATGAGCCAAACTTGAGCTGGAATTTTCCTCCAAGTTTCAACGCATTTTTCCTTTTTCTTTTCTTTTTTTAACAAAATCAGTATTCTTTTTTGTCTGCAAGGCAGTTGTTCATGTATGGAGTAGGGTTCAAGATTATACCGCTGATATTAAGACGACTAAAATCATATCTCTTTCAATATGATTCACATGTGTAGAGTGGTTGGTTAAACAGAAACAGAAAAAAAAAGATTATTATTGTGATTCTGGGTACTGACAGAATATACTGAATCGATGTGATTGTCTAGTGAAGAGATCTACCTTTGTAGTTATGCCCTGTCCAAACGTAAAGTGGTTGAGATAAGAAACGATATAATTTATAGCTGTCAATTATATGGAAATCTCTGGTCATTTGTGTCTTCAAAGAATTTACCTGAGACTGCAGGAGCACTTAATATTCAGAACGAACGAAAAATATACCCTACTGGCCATTAAAATTGCTACACCAAGAAGATGATGTGCTGCAGACGCGAAATTTGACCGACAGGAAGAAGATGCTGTGACATGCAAATGATTAGCTTTTCAGAGTATACACACAAGGTTGCCGCAGGTGGCGACACCTACAACGTGCTAACACGAGGAAAGTTTCTAACCA
Organism: Schistocerca gregaria; assembly: GCF_023897955.1. NCBI lineage: Eukaryota > Metazoa > Arthropoda > Insecta > Orthoptera > Acrididae > Schistocerca > Schistocerca gregaria. Next base: position 696,486,705 of record NC_064921.1, on the reverse strand, counting down.
ATTTCTCATACACAAACAGCAGTTGACCGGTGTTTCCCACTGAAACGTTGTTCTGATGCCACGTGTAAGGAGGAGAAATGCGTACCATCACGTTTCCAACTATGATAAAGATCGGATTGTAGCCCATCGCGATTGCGCTGTATCGTATCGAGACATTGTTGCTCGCTGCTCGCTGCAGTCGAGATGACAGGCATCTTATTCACATGGCTGTAACGGATCACCCAGCCACGTCTCGATCCCCGAGTCAACAGATGAGGACGTTTGCGAGACAACAACCATCTGCAAGAACAGTTCGACGACGTTTGCAGCAGCATGGGCCATCGGCTTGGAGACCATGGCTGCGGTTACCCTTGACGCTGCATGACTGACAGAAGGGCCTGCGATGGTGTACTCAACGACGAACCTGGCTGCACCAATGGCAAAACGTAATTTTTCGCATGAATCTGTGTTAGGCAACATCGCGGTGAACGCACATTGGAAGCGTGTATTCGTCATGGCCATACTGGCGTATCACCCGGCGTGATGGTATGGGGTGCCATTGGTTACACGTCTCGGTCATCTATTGTTCGCATTGACAGCACTTTGAACAGTGAAAGTTACATTTCAGATGTGTTACGACCCGTGGCTCTACCCTTCATTCGATCCCTGCGAAATCCTACATTTCAGCAGGATGATGCACGACCGTATGTTGCAGGTCCTTTACGGGCCTTTCTAGATACAGAAAACGTTCGACTGCTGCCCTGGCTAGCACATTCTCCAGATCTCTCACCAATTGAAACCGTCTGATCAACGGAGGCCGAGTAACTGGCTTGTCACAATACGCCAGTCACTACTCTTGAAGAACTGTGGTATCGTGTTGAAGATGCATGGCTGGTTCAAATGGCTCTGAGCACTATGGGACTTAACTTCTGCGGTCATCAGTGCCCTAGAACCTAGAAGTACTTAAACCTAACTAACCTAAGGACATCACACACATCCATGACCGAGGCAGGATTCGAACCGGCGACCGTAGCAGTCTCACGGTTCCAGACTGCAGCGCCTAGAACCGCTCGGCCACTCCGTCCGGCAAAGCTGCATGGGCAGCTGTACCTGTACACGGCATACAAGCTTTGTTTGACTCAATGGCCAGGGGTATCAACGCCTCAATTACGGCCATGAGGTGGTTGTTCTGGGTACTGATTTCTCAGAATCTATGCACCCAAATTGCGTGAAAATGTAATCACATGTCAGTTGCAGTATAATATATTTGTCCAATTAATACCCGTTTATCATCTACATTTGTTCTTGGTGTAGCAATTTTATTGGCCAGTAATATATATATACTCCTGGAAATGGAAAAAAGAACACATTGACACTGGTGTGTCAGACCCACCATACTTGCTCCGGACACTGCGAGAGGGCTGTACAAGCAATGATCACACGCACGGCACAGCGGACACACCAGGAACCGCGGTGTTGGCCGTCGAATGGCACTAGCTGCGCAACATTTGTGCACCGCCGCCGTAAGTGTCAGCCAGTTTGCCGTGGCATACGGAGCTCCATCGCAGTCTTTAACACGGGTAGCATGCCGCTACAGCGTGGACGTGAACCGTATGTGCAGTTGACGGACTTTGAGCGAGGGCGTATAGTGGGCATGCGGGAGGCCGGGTGGACGTACCGCCGAATTGCTCAACAAGTGGGGCGTGAGGTCTCCACAGTACATCGATGTTGTCGCCAGTGGTCGGCGGAAGGTGCACGTGCCCGTCGACCTGGGACCGGATCGCAGCGACGCACGGATGCACGCCAAGACCGTAGGATCCTACGCAGTGCCGTAGGGGACCGCACCGCCACTTCCCAGCAAATTAGGGACACTGTTGCTTCTGGGGTATCGGCGAGGACCATTCGCAACCGTCTCCATGAATCTGGGCTACGGTGCCGCACACCGTTAGGCCGTCTTCCGCTCACACCCCAACATCGTGCAGCCCGCCTCCAGTGGCGTCGCGACAGGCGTGAATGGAGGGACGAATGGAGACTTGTCGTCTTCAGCGATGAGAGTCGCTTCTGCCTTGGTGCCAATGATGGTCGTATGCGTGTTTGGCGCCGTGCAGGTGAGCGCCACAATCAGGACTGCATACGACCGAGGCACATAGGGCCAACACCCGGCATCATGGTGTGAGGAGCGATCTCCTACACTGGCCGTACACCTCTGGTGATCGTCGAGGGGACACTGAATAGTGCACGGTACATCCAAACCGTCATCGAACCCATCGTTCTACCATTCCTAGACCGGCAAGGGGACTTGCTGTTCCAACAGGACAATGCACGTCCGCATGTATCCCGTGCCACCCAACGTGCTCTAGAAGGTGTAAGTCAACTACCCTGGCCAGCAAGATCTCCGGATCTGTCCCCCATTGAGCATGTTTGGGACTGGATGAAGCGTCGTCTCATGCGGTCTGCACGTCCAGGACGAACGCTGGTCCAACTGAGGCGCCAGGTGGAAATGGCATGGCAAGCCGTTCCACAGGACTACATCCAGCATCTCTACGATCGTCTCCATGGGAGAATAGCAGCCTGCATTGCTGCGAAAGATGGATATACACTGTACTAGTGCCGACATTGTGCATGCTCTGTTGCCTGTGTCTATGTGCCTGTGGTTCTGTCAGTGTGATCATGTAATGTATCTGACCCCAGGAACGTGTCAATAAAATTTCCCCTTCCTGGGACAATGAATTCACGGTGTTCTTATTTCAATTTCCAGGAGTGTATTTCTTTCTTTCAATTTAACTGACGTTCAGGACCACAAAATTTGTTCGAGATGTATCACAACTGAGGTATGTTGTTATCAACCTGAAATGTGTTTTTCCATCCACGAGCATATTTGTACTGATGCAGTCTACGGCAAATTCCGCAAAGACTCAAATGGCCTGAAGAACACATAATCTTTGATAATATTTGTTTTTCTTATACCATTTTCTACATTTTTATATCACTTCTTTTCTTAAGAATACAACTAGATACTTACTACTAAAGTAGTCCACATGTCGTGAGCTTTTGCTTAGCATTCCTGCCTCTAGATCGTGGGGTCCTGGTTTCGATTCTCTGGTGGATCGCAGATTTTCTTCGCTCCTTGACTGGGTGTTTGCATTGCCCTAATTATTTCATCTCGTCTTCATCATAAAGACGTGCAAGTCTCCAAAGTCGTGTACAACATAAAGACTTGTAACGCACACGTTGTCGTCCGACCAATAACGGCCTAGGATCATTTCGCTTCACTACAAAAGCAGACCATGTCACCAGTGGATCATAGTGATATAGTACATCCTGCAGGTGTCTTGAATCGCTGTATTAAAACTGTTTTAATTCCTCTTTAATCAGTCATTCAGCATGTATGAATAATAGTCACAGGGAGATAGTTTCAGTCGCCGTAGTGTGCGCAATATAATCTTTAACTCTACTGCGTATGTGAACCACTGACTGGCAGATACAAGTGTTCACTGACTTAGTTAAAAAAGGGCGTTGAAGTTTTGTTGGAAAATCTCAGTTCAAGTTTGGGGGGCAGCACGTTCAGCAAAGGCTGCTGGATGGGAAGTAGATGAAAAATTGCCCTACAGACAAAGAAATTTTAATTGCGCCTTAAGACCGCCACATAATATTTTTCACCAAATGGTACTTCTATGTTCTTTAGGGGTGTAACATTGATGCATATTGGGCTATTTGACATGTGTAGGGCCAGAATGTAAGAAACATTTCATCAGACTCTTGCTGTCCACTGCTGTGGCTCAGTCTGGTTGAAGGAAAAGAAAGAAAACAGAAAGCTCCGTTTCCAACAGGTCTAGGAGTTAGATACGCGTTCTGATCTCCTTCCGCTGCCCCCTGTCCCTGTCCACCTCATCCTCCCACTGTTTTTATCCATCTCATCTTCCTTCCCTCTCTCTCTGTCCATCTTTCCTCCCTCCCTCTCTCTCCATCTCCCCCTGCTCTCTCTTCACCACCACCTTTCCGCTTTCTGTTTCCATTTCTTCCCAGCCGTCTGGATCCCTTTTCCCCCTCTCTCCTTGACTTCGAGCCTTGTTTATTGTTACTGCATATTCAGATTCTGTAGTAATAGACTGTCAGCCGTTAAGCCATAAATACGACTTCCCTGTTCCCTAACAACGTTCCACTATATAAATAGTTAAAGTAAATCGGTCAGGATCTCTTCTAGATTTTTGATAGTAAAGTAATCTCTTTACGTATTACATTTCATTCATAGATTACATGTATATTAAAGGTGTACAAAAACACGCAAGTATTCGAATACAATGTTGTCACAATGTCAATACAATCGGTAAGGGACTTTCGGAGATATAGAATTTTGTTCAAACAAATATTTACATTTTCATTTACATAGATTCGATTCATTTTCACTCAGTATTTCATTTAAGAAGATAATTCTAAACATAATTCATTTTCCATCGTTTATGTTTACGGATGCTTGACGACAGCCAATGTGTAGTCATTTGGCCGTTAAGATTCCTAACTAAAAATTTTTCTACGTGCTATCCTTTAGTGGAACTAACGAATCGAAACTGAAAGAAATGGACGAGTAGCGTTTAATGTGGCGTCAATAATGAAGTTTTTAAAATTAACACAAGCTCCAACTGGGAATGGTTGGGTAAAAGGTCGGTGGCCTCTACTGCTGATATCGTAGCAAGCCACCAGAGAAACAAAAAGGCAGTCTCTCAGTACATCTCCACACAGTGGTGCGCCAGCTTGTTTCGTCTCCTCTGGCGCTTGCTACGGTACTCTGGCTTGGTGATTTCACTGTGTAACTAAACTGCAGGCGTGTACGGGCATCAATGCTAAACACTACAGGTGCGAAAATGTTACATTTATACTAAACAGTCATAAATTTTGCAGCTTCGTATTCCATTCCAAGGAAGTCACAGTTAAACTGAAAGTCGCAAAAAAACAGTCATGTTTATAACCATAATTTATTGTTTGTGCACTAGTTTATTACAATTATTACATCCTAAGAGAAATACCAACCATAACGGAGTTATGTAATTTTTAAAAAAATTAATATTCACATCACACGACGGAAAATGCAAAACTATAGACTTTGGCGGCCGATGGATGAATGTGAGTCGATAGAACGAGAGAGGGAGGAATCGTCGGAGATGCACTCAGAGGCCCAGATTCATCATTATCATATATCCGATGGGCAACTGAACCATTTATAGACGGCTCACGGCGTCCCTTCAGCCGACTACCATTCACTTCTCTAAAAAAACAAGCCCCTTTGCAACATTGTCAAGCTTATTTGGCAAGGAATTTCATTGACTGGACTAGAATTGTCTTCAATGACGAGTCCAGCTTCGAACTGACCGTCGATGACCAGCGATCACGTGTCTGGAGACGTCCTGGACAATAGGGGCATACCAGTCGCCCACCACATGGCCTGGTAAGCAGGGTGATGGTCTGGGGTGCCACTTCATTTCATCAGTGACACCCTTACAGCAGAGCGGTACGTCAGAGATATTCTACGCTCGGTGACGTTGTCCTTCAGGACAAGCCAACCTGGGCTTACATTACAGCAGGATAATACACGCACGCACATGGAGAGAGTTTTTACTGGTTAACTTCGTGATTGCCAAGTCCCACCTGTCCCTGGATGCCATAACACGCGTCAAAGCGTGGCTTTGACCAGTTTAACGTGCTAGCTGAAGGCATGCAGAGGAATTATTCTGGATAATCTTAACACGAAATAACACTCGTTAAACGCGTAATACCCATTCTGACGAACTGGATTAAGCAGAGGAGAACTTAATATTCCAGTGCTTAATGTTTACGCCATGTATCAGTATGAGGGAGGAATAGAGGTATCTGCAGTGAGAAGCATCGCAGAGAACGCCTGGAGCATTATGAGCAGGGCCCTGCAACCAGCACAGGATTTTGACGATCTAACGCGCCAGTAGGGAAGAAAGTCTATCAGTGAATGCTAAGCTGAATAAATGGTTCCTTAAGCTTCACTACTGTTCCAGTCCTGGATCAAAATGCTTTATTGATGATGAGGTTATTAATTTCGGTCGGTAATGACCATCGTGAAACATGAGTAGAAACCTGTTGCATTACACATATAGGGTGACATTCATTGAATTATATGAAATAAAATCGGCATATTTACTGAACGGTTTGCGTTAGGACACCCAAACTGCACTGTTGGCCGCGTGGCATGATGGGAGTTAGTATACGCATGATGGTTTGGTTTAGCGACGAAACCCACTTTCATTTGGATGGATTCGAAAATAAGAAAAACAGCCGCATTTGGAGGACTGAGAATCCGCATTTCGTGGTCGAGAAGCCTGTTCACCCTCAATGACTGACTGTATGGTGCTCAGTGTGGAATCACGGAATAATCGTTGCGGTATTCCTTGTCGGAACGGTGACTACAAAACGGTACGTGACGGTTTTTGGAAGATGATTTCATCCCCATTAGCCAAAGTGACCCTGATTTCGACCAGATGTGGTTCATGTAAGACGGAGCTCAACCTCACCGAAACAGGGAAGTGTTTGAAGTCCTGGAGAAGCACTGGTTTTGGGGTAACCAGAGGCCACTGCCATGGGCCTCGACTGGCCGCCATATTCTCCGTATCTGAACACATGCGAATACTTTTTTGGGGCTATGTTAAAGACAAAGTGTACAGCAATAACTCCACAAACATTGCTGAGCTGAAAACAGTCATTCACGAAGTCGTCGACAGCATCGATGTGCCGACACTTTAGCGGCTCAGGTAGAATTTCGCTATTTGTCTGCACCACATCATCGCAAATCATGGGAGGCATATTGAACATGTCGCAACCTGAATCCGAATATCTATTGTGGCCTTTACATGTTGAATAAACTGTGTGCAAGCCGTAGTTTGTAACTAATTAACGTTCATTTTCATATAGTTCAATAATTGTCACCCTATATCACACGATGCTTGTGTTAGTGCAGTCAAAATCATTAGCTACTTCGGCTTCATCAAACAAATAAAATTGTGGTATCTAAAGAGCACCAGTAAAATGTACATACTGCACGTGAAGAGAGACTCAGTTATGAGTATAACTTAGTGAGAGTTATGAGTATAAATTAGTTACGTGTTATGAGTATAAACATGTTTCTCTTTATTTGCAGAATGTACACTTCATTGGAGCTCTTTACATACCACAATATTATTTGTCTGAGGAAACAGAAATGGCCAATGATTTTCACTGCACCATCACAAGTGTAAGGCAAAGAGTTCCTACTTAGATCTGAAGATGGTCGTTACTGAGCAAATTTAATAACGTGATTACAAATAAACGTTGTGATCCAAGACTGGAGTACTAATAAAGCAAATATTTCCCTGGTTCGCTATAAAGTTTTCCTTGGCTATATCAGTACTTGTATGTTTGCATAAGGGCCACAAGTGGACATAACGTATTATTGACTTGCTCAATTTGTGAAGCTCTTTCTCGTGAATAATTCATCCAGTTTTCCTGCAAATGTAATCATTTGTTTTGTCAGGACACGTAAATCACATTTACCAACTCCCATCCCATTCGAATAATGCCTTCGCGGTGACTCTCATTTTCTGTCTTAGTTTTCTTACGGCCTCAAACGATATATAGCATACAAAATAAATACATAATGTCCTATTTTGCGCCCTAGACTGAGAATATCTTACTGGCGCGAACTGCGAATTGGTACCAACTGCAATCGCAGATTTTTCAGCCGTTTAGTAATCTGCGATTAATTAGGTAACTTTATTTTTTCGAACGGATAATGACATCTACAGCTCGCATACCTGTGTACGTAGATGTTAATCCGATATGTCTCACCCACCGATACTACTTCTGACACCCTTTTCTGTTCTTAAACGTTTTCATATGAAACGCATAGAATGAACATACTGACGAAAAATAATCGTAACACCAAAAAATAATCAATGTGGAGTAATTAAATTTCAGGAACACATTTCTCTAGGTAACATCTATAACAGAATAACATATCAAGATAGCAACTTAATGTAAGCGCGAGATAAGCCGGTCCACATGTAAAATGCAGTTGGCCGGTCAGTACAGGCGCGGGTAATACAGTTAGCGGAGTTGATTGATGATGTCCCAAATCATCAGACTGAAGAAAAAATTCGCACTCAGGGTTCGTGGGATAACCACAAGGCCGGCCGCGGTGGTCTCGCGGTTCTAGGCGCGCAGTCCGGAACCGTGCGACTGCTACGGTCACAGGTTCGAATCCTGCCTCGGGCATGGATGTGTGTGATGTCCTTAGGTTAGTTAGGTTTAAGTAGTTCTAAGTTCTAGGGGACTGATGACCACAGCAGTTGAGTCCCATAGTGCTCAGAACCATTTGAACCATTTGATAACCACAAGAGTGGTCCTGCTAACATACGAAATCGCACTACAAATCATAACTCCAGGTTTAGGTCCACTATGTCTAGAACATAAAATCGTTGGTTGCAGACCCCGAACTGGCTTCCTCCTTATCAACACACGGCCATCACTAGCAACAAGGTGGAACCAGCTTGCACAACAGACTTCCATCCATCCCTCTAATGGGATCTCGCTTGACAACACTGCAGCTGCAAGAGGCGGTGGTTTGGGGTCAGTGGAATGCACACTACAGGATGTCAGGCTCAGAGCTGTCGTTGAAGTAACCGATTTGTAACAGTTTGTTGTGTCTCTGTGGTGCCAATAACTGCACAAATTGCTGCTGCAGACTCTGTACGACGCACCAAAGCCATACGCTGAAAACCTGGTCTTTCCTCTCGGTAGAGCAACGTGGCCGCCTAGAGGCCAGTGTTCTTGCGACCATTCATTCTCGTATCCACCCCTGCCAACAATCACGTACAGTGGCTACATTCCTGTGAAGCTTTTCTGCAGTATCGCTCAAGGAACATCCAGTTTCCCGTAGTCCAACCACACGAAGTCGTTCAGATTCAGTGAAGTGATGATAATGGCGTCTGTGAAGTGGCGTTTGATTCGATACATTGCTGGCGGTCCGGTCCGCGAAAATTGCATATAGACTGGGCTGGCTGGTGGCATGACGAAGGTGCAAGAGTGAGCACGAGTGGTACGTAGGCAATGAGTGAGGCCGCGTGACACACAGGGGGCTCTGCACTTTGAAAAGGAGAGACAGAGCCAAGGAGAGAGACCGTGTCCTGGTCGGTGAGGGCGCTGCCTTCGCGTTGGTGTTTTGTGTTTGGACACCGATGTCACCAATGGGAAGAGAGACAACCTCTAGGTACTGATACACATCCAGCACTTGTGGGACAACCCATATGGCCGATTCCAGTATCTAAATCTGATGAGACAATTCGTCAGGTAAAAGCATGTTTACATGTAAAGGAAAAATGTCCTGCTCTGCTTTGAAGTTCTAGTGAAGCTTCAGGACAAGACTTCTACCATGTGTCGAGGCGTAATAAGTCGTCACTTAAGACGGCCAATGTTCCGAAGGAGTATAATACATGACTGTCAAAAGGTAATATAGTCGTGACTGTTAGGCAGATTGCTTTGCTCTTTTAAGCCTAACATTCTACCTTGAGCATGGTGGCCTTTATTAATATTCCAGGAACAATATTAATTGCCTGACTTGTGGTTGAGTTCTCAGTTTCTTGTAACTTAAATTCAAAGCCACTGGTAATGTGTATAGACACTTGGGCCAAAGTAGGAACATCGGTCTCACTTTCCTTAAGTTGAACTGGTCTGTCCCCCATTAGTAACTCGTTAGCCTTGTCTTTAACAATTAGTTGATTTACAATTTTACTCTGTTGCAATTCAGTCCATTTATGTGCTTGTGACATCTCCCCAGTTACCGGGCGAGAGCTTAGGGAAGGTTTTTGCTGCCCTGGTTGGTTACTGGTTTGGCGCTGTTTTCTTAGTGGCCGACCGACCGACGCTCCAGTTTCCTTTAATTTAAGTCAATGGTCACAAACTTTTTTTCAACAGGTTACTGGTTTCGGTCTTTAATGACCATCAGCAGATCGGTTTCATAAAAACAAAGTCCTAATGTTGTTTTGATGATACAGAACTGATGATGGTCATTAAAGACCGACACCGGTAATCTGTTAAGAAAAAGTTTGTGACCATAGACATAAATTAAAGGAAACCTATTACATATACGGGTCACTGTTTTTTGGCGACGATGTCGCAGCTTGCGACGTACCAGTGTTAGAAACGGCCGCGACATCTCACGTCGGTCTCCTCACAGTTCGAGTTCGGAGCTGTAAAACAGCAATAACTTAATTGTATGTATCTTAGACTCTTGAACACATTTGGGTTCATTCTGATGGACGTAAACATTTATGTTTGAAGCTAGGTTCATAGTGACTTGTTGATATTCAATCAACCATTAGTTGACCGCCATGGTGCATTTTATCTTAAATAGCATGAAACCTGTACTGCTGTAAAGGCTTAGTGAGTGCAATGGCGCATGTTTCTCAATTACACTTGTTAATCGTAAGGTTATTAACGGTGTCTGGTAAGAGCCGCGCATTTTAGAAAATTGCAAATATTATTCAAATTGTTTTGAATCGGTAAACTATTATCAAAAGATGCTTTAGTAAGCGCCAGGTGCGCGTTTTCTTAACTTGTAAGTTTCATATAAATCGTTTTGGAAAGATAAATTGGTATTATTAACAGATGGTTTAGTAATCACTAGGCGCATGTTTTATTAAATCTAAAATTTATTGAAATTCATGCGAACATTTGCTCTAGTAAGTGTTTTGACGTATTCCTCTTAACTACCAACTGTTTACAGCACAATCAGCATTTCATCCGAGTATTTCATACTGGAAAATATTTTCTTAGTTGTGTCCATGCACTCAAAACTAATGTAAAATAAATCGTCATCATGCAGACTATAAATGATGTTGTTGTTACTGGCCTAATCCTCCCACTCCATAGCCTTGTGTCGTGACCTGGCCCTACGACCGTCTTCATAACCTTACTCTAGACTAGAATCAACCCACCACGTCCAATCTCAAAAGTAGCCGACGTCCACGACCGTTACACCGTGTATTTAAAGCCACTTTGATCTTTATCCTCATAGTGACACAACTGTCACAGCTCTTACGTGACTGGTGCGAAATTTCAATAGATACTTCCGTTTATGTCGCACAACTCCTTCCTCGTGTACAGATTTTTTTTTTCCTGTCGGTGTCTTTATACCTGGGACTGTTAAATATGCGAAGAAGTGAAGCGCCGCACGATTGTAGCGAACACGATCGAAACTGCGAAGGCTGCGGCGTGGGTGGAAAACGTAGCGAACTGTGTAGCGCCATCAGTCAATGACAGGACAGGCCAGGGCAGCACGGGCGAGAGAATGGCGAGGGGAGAGCGGACCGCCGAATTCCCGAGCAGGCAGAAGGCAGCCGAGGCTCCATTTGTCCGGCCAGCGCACAGTGTTCCACAGCGCACGGTGTTTCCTGCTGCCCGACAAACAGCATTCACTCCCGTCGATCCGCTGTCGATAAGCCCGGCCCGCTCTTCCGCTTTTAATGCATCCGCTGCGCTGCCGGCTTTGTCCGTGATTTCCGACGGCCGCTACACCTAAGCCGCCGTCCCAGCAGAGCCCCGCTGGAACGCTCTGTGCTCCTCTATCGTGGTGTTTATCTCCAACAGTTCGCACGTTTCAATCATCGTACTTCCACATTGTCTTTTAAGTTGGTGCTTTTGTAAGTATCCAGAGTCTGCAACGATACGTTTCCCCTAATCCTACTCATTATCATCATGGGTGATGAAAATCAAATGGGCTGGTTAGGAATGGCAAGGTCCTTCATAGAATCGGTGAAGATGGAAATATGCTGAAACCAATGACTACAGGAAGGGACAGGATGAAAACACGTGTGATGAGACATCAGGACCGAGGAAGGTGGCGCAGTGGTTAGACACTGGACTCGCATTCGGGAGGACGACGGTTCATTCCCGCTTCCGGCCATCTGGATTTAGGTTTTTCGTGATTTTCCTAAATCACTCCAGGCAAATGCTGGGGTGGTTCCTCTGAAAGGGCACGGCCGACTTCCTTCTCCATCCTTCCCTAATACGATGAGACCGATGACCTCCGTGTATGGTCCCCTTGCCCAAACCACCCAACCCATAAGACATCAGAGATTGCTTCCGTTGTACTAGAGGGACGCTAGAGGGCAAAAACTGCCCACTCAGAGGATTTATGAAAAAAATAAGATTCAAGCATTTGCACGTTAGACCAATGATATCTATCAGATTTTATGAAGTGTTATTGATGTTTCCACTTCATCTTCTGCCGGTCACTGCGGAAGAAAGTAGTTCACACTGATATGTCGATACGTGATCGGTCACTTTCATCGATATCTCCTCTGCAGAAGAAACCAAATCATCGACGCCTGAATGATTCTTACTCACAACTGATCATAAGGCTGCATCTCACGATTCCGTCAACGCTGCCAAGTTTAAAGATACAGGAAATGTATTCGTAGTTTTGAATATGGGCAACATTAGCTGTGTAGTGGTTTAAATGGCTCTGAACACTAAGGGACTTAACTTCTGAGGTCATCAGTCCCCTAGAACTTAGGACTACTTAAACCTAACTAACCCAAGGACATCACACACATTCATGCCTGAGGCAGGATTCGAACCTGCGATCGTACGGGTGCGCGGTTCCAGACTGAAGGGCCTAGAACCGCTCGGCCACCGCGGCTGGCAATGTAAATCTTTGCCGGACCCACTTGTCGTGAGCGATCACCTAACCACTAGGCTAACCGAGCACGCTGAAACGTCCCCTTAGAAATAATTTATGAATTACTGTGCTGATAAACTTCTACGTTATTTGATACAAAGACAGCTGAGTGGAATTGAACGAACTCGACTTTTCTCTCTTTACTTATTCTGATCATCACTAAACTGACACAAAATATTTATTTAGCGCAACGCTGCCTGACTTTCAGTAATCCCTACAAAAGAATGGCCCTGACTAATAATAACCTATAGCTTTCGCAGTGTTTGTTCCTTCGGACATGCATGCATGTCTCAAGGAACTTTACATCGTACATGTGGATAACCTAGGCTCTGCAATACCGTAAGTTTAAATACGACTGTTGTTTCACATAACACTCAACCTACTGATGCGTCAACGAAGCGTTATTCTTTCCAATAACGAGATTCGCTGTAAGGAATTGCATCTTTTGTTTTATGATAGTGTAAATCAAGCTTCCGGACAATCCTGCTAAGTTATACCCGAAAAAAGATCCGCAGTGTTCTATTTTAGGAACGTACCAACATACAATTATCTACACGGGTTTAAGCCTACAGGAAGTGCAAAAAAGAAATCTAGTAGCTGTGGATTATTAATAGTTACCTTTTACAATGTCAAATAAGCGGAAATGTGTTAAGGTAAGAAGAAATGAATTATTTGTAAAACTATAAAGTGACTCGTTCAACAAATACTCCAGAGACGAAAGGGTAACTTCTCCGTTGTACTTTGCCTTTCCGAAAAGATTTCAAAACATAAAAAACGACGACACTGATCTGCAATTATTAACATTATCTTTTTCTTGTCCCATGATTTCACTGCCAAATACTTACATTTTTTCTGGAAAAATCGTTATTCGAAAGACATATTTCACAAGTAAGTAAATATGCTGCTAATTACACAAGTCTTTAGCGTCCTCCTTCGACCGCGACCACCCGAACTTTGCGCTTCAGTGACTAAATGATATTCTCAGTTTGGTTTAGATTAGTATACAGCAGCGTTTGCTTAAAACAGCCATCTGTCGGTAAATTATGAATTCGTGTTGTGCAAGAAGTTTTGACTCGTTTGACTCACAAATGACAAGACATATCTTTCAGGGCTCTGAATACTTTTGTATTGCCAGTGGTATCTAGTTATCTATGTGTATATGTATCAGCCCTAAGGATGAGTGAAGGCTAAAGCAATACAGTAAATTATTTATCAAAGTCTTTGAGACAGGAAGTGGAGATACATCTTGCCGTTCGCTGACACCAGCTCAGTGTTCCATTTCCTACGGAGAACAGGGAATACTTGCAAAGTGTCGTTAGGAAACGGGTACTGCTAAAGTATGAGAGAACGACATCGAAAGGCGATGCAGCGTATTTGCATTACGTAGCCTCAAGCTTCCTCCTCAAGTGCGGACATCGGCAGGACTTTTTCTCCGTCGCTCGTCGCTGCTACTGATCTAGGGCAAGAGATAGCTGATTCCCCTCGGCTCAGCCGATACTCTTCATTACGGCAGCGGGGGAGGATGAGCGGACGCTGATTAGATGAGGTCCGTATCGGCAACCGATCGCAGCGTATCCCACGTGAGTGATTGAGCCGGAAGACTTCTGGAGAGGGCTACAGGGAGGGGACGGCTGTGATTGGCTGCCACACTGGCAAACACCGGCCTGCTAGCCTACAGGGTAGACAGAGATGGCTCTCCATTCTATGAAATTCCCTTACTGAATGAGATGTTATTCCTCACTAAATACTAATAATGCAGAGAATGCATATGCATGCGACAGCGTGCCGTAAAATATTTTATATCGCTCTTTTCTTAAATAATATATACAGGGTGATCCATCCGAAGTTTCGGATGAGATTGTCTCGAAAACTACACATCGGGTAAAAATATTGGGTAAGGCAAATTTGTAAGCATCAAATGATACTACACGTGACATCCAGCACCGACCACTTTGGGTAGGACGGGGGACAACTTTTAAAGCTTAATTGGAAACCCCAATTTTTTATTGCAGATTCGGATTCTCCATCAGAAAGGTAATCAAGTTTTGTCTGAAACATTTTTTTAAACCATTGGCAGATGGCGCTGAAATCGAGAAAAACGTAAAATTGGGGAAGAAATCTGATTTATTTAGAATTATCCGAGAAAGCCGCATCAAATCAATAAAAAAATGTGCACCGATCCTTTCGTTTTGCCAAATTAAGCTATTTTTGTACAAAATGTATTGTATTAGCGTTACCCAGGAACAACGACGTGTACGTAGTAGAATGATGTTCTTATGATGTGCTTCATTGGTGTGAGTCCCCTTGCCTCTCACAATTTGCGGTCCTTAATTAATGAAATTAGCCTCGAAGAAATTGTCCAAAATTATCCCCATTTGCTTCAATGCATATAGTCAATCGTTTGCGAAAGTTGTCCACAGTTTTGAACAGCACATCCCGTGGTATGACTGCACACACTCTTCGAATGCATTGCTCCGTATCGTTTCTGATTGTGGGCTGTCTTTCATAAACACCACCAGAAAAAAATCAGGAGATGGTAGGCCTGGTAAACGTGGAGACCACTGGATTGGTCCGCCGTGTCCTATCCACTGACCAGGGTACCGTAAATTTAAAACGTTCCGCACATTTTTAGCATAATGGGGAACTGCTCCATCCTGTTGGAACTACATCCGTTGCCTAGTTTCTAAATCAACATGTTCCATTAGCTCCAACAAATCGTCGCAGAAAATTTGTAAATAAGATTCTCCAGTAACATTTTAGGAAAAAAAAATACGGTCCTATCAATAACCATTTAAAATTCCACACCAGACCATCAACGGCCGTTTGTGTTGATTGTCAACGGGTCTGTGACAGCATAGATTGACTGGGGACCAATAATGACAATCATGACGATTTAATTCGCCATTGGTTTTGAATGTGCCTTCATCGGTGAACATAACGTATCTAAAAAAATCATTTACTCCTGTTATCATTTCCGAGGCCCACTGGCAGAAATGCAATCATATTTCCATATCTTTTGGCGATAATGTCTGTGTCAGTGTGATACGATACGCATTATATCTATGTGCCTTCAAAATCCTCAAAACAGTTGATTTCGGTATTCCAGTTTGTCTCTGAATTGCACGACTACTAATTTCGGGATCCAGTTGCACACAGGCGAGAACGATGAAGGTGCGAGCGACATTTTCAAAAATGGCTCTGAGCACTATGGGACTCAACTGCTGTGGTCATCAGTCCCCTAGAATTTAGAACTACTTAAACGTAACTAACCTAAGGACATCACACACATCCATGCCCGAGGCAGGATTCGAACCTGCGACCGTAGCAGTCGCACGGTTCCGGACTCCGCACCTAGAACCACTCGGTCACCGCGGCCGACATTTACATTGTATACGCGGTGATGAGGTGGATGGTGCATGTATCCATTTCGAGCTCATTGAGTAAAATTTCGAATAATATTTTCGCTTGCATGTCATCTGTTTGGGAAACAATCCTCATACAATTGCGCGGTTGCAGCGTAATTGTTATGGCATTCACCTAAAATAAACACCATATCAACTATCTCTGTACGATGATAGTGAGCCACTTTTCGTTAAAGAATAATTTACTTTCGTCAGTTCATGTTTACCGTTCACAATCTGGAACTTACGTGATATCTGGTCGCATTGCACCGACCTTTATACTGAGCCATAGTTCGCAATTTGGCCATGGTAGCGCCACAGTCGGACTGAGTAGTGCAACTGTGAAGAGTTCCCTAACGAGATTTTAATTTTAATACCATTGCGCTCACTCCATAAGAAACTGTGGCGGGTAGGATACATTTTCCAAAAAAAAAAAAAAAAAAAAAAAAAAAAAAAATAGCTTAATTTGGCGTAATGAAGGAATTGGTACACATGTTGTATCTATTTGACGCGCCTTTCTCTTATAGTTCTAAATACTTTTACGTTTTTCTCGATTTCAGAGCCATCAGACAAAACTTGATTAACTTTTTATGGAGAATCTGAATCTGCAATAATGTGCAATAAGTTTTGAATCGTTTGACTCACAAATGACAAGACATATCTTTCAAGGCTCTGAATACTTCTGTATTGCCAGTGGTATCTAGTTATCTATGTATATATGTATCAGCTCTAAGGGAGCGGGTGCTGGGGGTCACATGTAGTATCATTTGATGTCCCCCCTTCAGCTTACGAACTTGCCTTACCCAATATTTTTACCCGATGTATAGTTTTCGGGATAATCTCGTCCGAAACATCAGATGGACCACCCTGCAGATTTCGCATAATGACAGTTCCTGATGCCACTATTAACTTGAAAAACAAATTAGATTACTTTGGTGGAAATGAATATATTTTGTTAGTTTCTGCAGAGAGAAGTATGATATCTTAGATGAATAATTAAAGATATAACACATTTAAAATAATTTAATTTCAAAGCATTCATATATTAAATTAATATGAAAGCAATGATCGTCAAAGGTGTTTCTCCATCAAAAGTGGTCAGGAGCGGGACTAGAACGCGCACGTTAGTTTTTTTGTTTTTCTCCCCCAACATGTTTGCCATGCTGTTTTAGAACCGTGTTCTGCTACCGTGCCGTTCCGTCTACATGTACTTCTTCTAACCCTACCAAACAGTAGAAAGTGAGAACTCTTAACGCGAAGAGTAATCTCTAGAATAAAAGTAACAGATTGCTCTAGAGAACATTGATGCAAATCAAGACGGCCGAACTAGCAAAAACAGCTCCCCGTAATCGCAAGGAATGCTGTTGATTTATGAACTGTGGTGCTTGTGTGAGATTCAGTTTATGATATTTGTGAATCTTTTATACTCAAGCTGCGAGGAACCAACCAACGACTAATTTTTAGACAATTACAAAATGAAGACCCCTTTTGACAACCACCGTTACTGCATCAAAGTAAGCAAAATACCTTTGGGGTGAAAAACAACAGAGCGCAAGGAAAAGGCGGGATATTAGTTGAGAAGTAGAAAAACCTGGAGGAAAGCGGGTAGCAGAAACCATTTGTGAGGTTATTAAAGATTTCTAGGAGAAAGGAAGAATACCTGACTATTGAAAAGAAAGCCATAACCCGTCCAAAACATAAGGAAGGACACAGAACGGACATCAGCAACTACCAACACATCTTTAATTTCAGCTGTCTACAAAATATACCCAAAGTAATAATTAATAAGATAGAAGAACAAGCGGAACACACAACTGGCGAGTACTAAGTGTGCTTCAGAAGAAGTAAATCGTGCCCAGAGCATATTTTATAGTCGAAAACAACGTTCAGAATAATAACCATACGAAACCCTAATACACCCTTTAACTTCATTGACTTAAAAAAAAACTACAATCCCGTAGACAGACAGTATTCTTAACACAAGAAGAAGCAAGCATCGACAAAACCACTAGTCATTAAGTCGATCAGACACTCACATATAGGACCAAAAGAGTTATACTCCTAGAAGAAGGTTCTGAACCCTTCACAGTAAACACAGTAATTATTTAGGGCTATGGACTGTCACCGATTCTTTTCAGTTTGGTATTAAACATAGTCATGAGTGAGTGGGATAAAGAACTATGAGAGAAAAACATCGAAGGAATCTATTTGGGCCAAGGAAGAGGAAGATCCGAAGTGAAAAGTTTGGCTTTTGCCGATGATATTGCAGGAATTTCTAAGGACAAAACAGATGCAAAGATAATGACAGAAACACTTCAAGTATCTTAACATAATGTTTGTTAATGCTTTTAAATTTTTAGGATGCTCTCAAAAGTGTGTTAATTCATTCCATGGCCGATTGTTAGTGTAACAGCTTGTCCTTAGTAATTCGAGAAAAATAAATAAATATATAAAGACATACTTGTAAGTAAGATTCAAACGGCGCTGAAGATGAAGGATGTTGGTGGCAGTGTATAAATAGCAAGTGCAGAAATAGGAAGAAGTGATTTGTAACAGCAAATCATATACAAATTAAACATAATTTAGAACAAAGACTCATACAGCTTCATTAATAAATTTCTGTTCAAAATGTGTGTGAAATCTGATGGGATTTAACTGCTAAGGTCATCAGCCCCTAAGCTTACATACTTCTTAACCTAAATTATCCTAAGGACAAACACACACACCCATGCCCGAGGGAGGACCCGAACCTCCGCCGGGACCAGCCGTACACAAATTTCTGTAAAATAATCATAATCTTCCCAGTGTAAGTAAATTAGAAACATCGACATTGTATACAAGAACTTTGCAACAACTGCTAAAAAGTAACATGTTTCTAAAATAACGAAAAGCTGTTTCTAATTTGTTGTACGACATTTACATGCAGTCCTAGGAGCAAGGACATACATGGAATAATGTATCAATAAAGCATTGTTCATAAAATAAGTTACATTTCTCCTAATATACCTTGGGTTATGTGTTAAATTCAAAAGTGATACTAGTAACACCAGCGTATAAGGTTTCCGTTTTAGATACTTGAAAATGGCCTAAGGCCGAAATTGTACAATCGTACATCAAATACAGAAAATGTCAGCTGAAAGCATCACGAATTTAAAAAAAAATAATAGGTAATCTCACTCTCGAGGAAAGAGCATATTCAAAGAGATTAAAATTCAACATAATCAGAAATTAACTGTCGGTAAATAAACCTTTCTAAACCTTTCTATAACATTCATGAGTTGCAAGTAGTGAGCAGCTGCTGTAAAATTAGTACAGAACGTTACCTAACTCTACGGCAAAGTTACAGTGAGTCCTGGTTGCTTCATTAAGCGTTTTTGTCTCTGGTGGGTAGCGAGAAGTTTGTAGCCTGTAGAGACTACCCCCAAAGTCAGGAGCTTCACCACAGTTTACTTGTGGTCGTTAAGAGTTAAGGCAGACATAAAACAGGCTGCTTAAGCCTTCCTGAAATAGTTACATAAATATTATAGTTTCCAGACATGACATAGAGGCAGCATGATTTTTGTTTCATATCGTACTTAAATTACGCACGAAATATGTATGGGTCGCTACCAGTAATTATACAGGAAACAAGTATTCAGCCACTTTTTAAGTGGCTTCTCAAGTACTGCCGCTAAAAATCTTAAGTGGGCTGTTAAGCTACGCAGTGATCAAAACAAAATGGATGGACAGAAATCGCAAAAGCTGAATGTGAAGAGGATTTCTGAAGTCAGTTACAAGAAGACATAAATATTACAAGTCCAGTTCTATGACTCTACCCTTACATTATACGCCGCAAGCCACTTTATCGTGTGTGGTAAATGGTACTTTTCGATGTACCACTATCCGTGCCCCCCCCCCCCCCCCCTTTTCCTGATCCATTCGCGAATGGTGCCTGGTATATCACCGTATGAGCTCTGATTACTGTCGTTTTATTGTCGTAGTTATTTCGTCAGGCGTATACGAAAGTAAGTGCCAATATTGGCAGAACTTTCCTAGGTAAGTACGCTCTCTGAATTTCAGCAGTGATGCACAGCACCTCTCAGCGTTCACTACTGCAGTTTGGTGAACTTTTCTTAACAATTTCGCCTAGACTCAACGAAACGCGCAGCTCTTCGTATAGGCATATGTAACCAACATCAGTGAATGTCTTCGCCTATCTGTGTGCCATACAATTCATTTATATACGTTAAAAGTCAAGTAGCAGTCCCTGCACCATCCGTTGATGCTCTGCCTAACTTCCTGCATTTCATCGCAGACTTCAGCGTTTGTTATCTGCCTACAGACAGTCCAGCGGAGCCTCCCACGCTATCCAGTAGATCATTAACAGACGTCGCAAATTGTAACTTTGCCATACATTCCATCGCAGTAAGCTCTTCTTTTGTTCACTAAACGACAGAAACGACAGTGCCCATCTAAATCGAAGCTTTCCGGTAGTCAAGGAACGCGGAACCAACCTGGGAACAATTTTAAACGGAGCACTGGAACATAATGACGAACAGAGCAAACTGAGTTTCGCGAGGTTGCTGTTTAAGAAATCCATGTTGATTTTTATACTACGGTTTTTCGTTTTCCAAAAATCTCATGATGCCTGCGGATAAAACTTGCTGCATTATTGTGTAGTAGACACATATTTTTGTCACGACCTTTCTTGGTAACGGGGTTGACCTGCACTTCCTTCCAATCACTAGGCACCTTTGCTAGTTATATAGTTAATTAAACCAATGCGTGGACAATTGCTTGAGGTAAGTCGCAGCCCGTTCTGCAGAGATGTGCACTAATTCTGACAACGAGACATTACAATACAAAAGAAAGTTGGGTGGAACTGACCTCTGAATCGCCAATTCTTAACCATCTGCTTTCTAAAGAGTCAAATATACATTATAATCTGGATGTGTGTAATATGCATATATTTTCAACATTATATCAGTATCCGGTATTGCCCAGGTATATATTTAGTTCAGTCATCTCCTTCCCTGTTTCTCTGTTCATTTCTCCACCCCCACTCTATACATCTCCTCTATCTATACATGTGCCTCTCTCTGTCCATCTACTCCTACCCCTTCTCTCTGTTCATCTAGTCCTCAACGCACTGACCACTGCTCCTCGCCACACTCTCCATCTCCTTCCTGCCCGCTCTAAATCCATTTACTCCTCCCCAATATCCCCTTCTCAGTCTCTCTACGACTATCACTTCCTCCTCCCTTACATTGTCCGTTTCCTCCTCTTCTTCTGTTCATCTCACCGCCTTTCTCTGTCCATGTACTCATCCCTCTCGCTATCTATCTTTTCCTCCCACTCTCAGTGTACATCTCATCCTTCCTCCTTTCTCTGTCCATCTCTTCCTCTCCCCCCCCCCCCCCATCACTCTCTCTCTCTCTCTCTCTCTCTCTCTCTCTCTCTCTCTCTCTCTCTCTCTCTCTCTCTCTCCATCTCCTCGTCTTCCCTTTAGCTGTCAATTTCCTCCTTCCCCTCTCTATGTTTATCTTCTGTTCCCCCTCTCTTTGTCCACCTCTTCACTCCCTCATGTCTCTTTCCCTTCTGTACAACTGCTCTTCACCCTTCTGTCTATCTGCTCCTTACACCTCTCTAAGTCCTTCTCCATCCTCTCCTCTCCCTTGTATAGATCTCCTC
Organism: Schistocerca gregaria; assembly: GCF_023897955.1. Taxonomy (NCBI): domain Eukaryota; kingdom Metazoa; phylum Arthropoda; class Insecta; order Orthoptera; family Acrididae; genus Schistocerca; species Schistocerca gregaria. Next base: position 696,464,919 of record NC_064921.1, on the reverse strand, counting down.
CTCTCCCTTTGAGTCCATCTCGTCTATCTCCACATCACCATATACACGGTGAGTCACCTAACATTACCGCTGGATATATTTCGTAAACCACATCAAATACTGACGAATCGATTCCACAGACCGAACGTGAGGAGAGGGGCTAGTGTAATTGGTTAATACAAACCATACAAAAATGCACGGAAGTATGTTTTTTAACACAAACCTACGTTTTTTTAAATGGATCCCCGTTAGTTTTGTTAGCACGCCTGAGCATATAAACAAATACGTAATCAGTGCCGTTTGTTGCATTGTAAAATGTTAATTACAACCGGAGATATTGTAATCTAAAGTTGACGCTTGAGTACCACTCCTCTGCTGTTCGATCGTGTGTATCGGAGACCACCGAATTACGTAGGGACCCAAAGGGAACGGTGATGGACCTTAGGTACAAAAGAGACTGGAACAGCACATTACGTCCACATGCTAACACGTTTTTATTGGTCTTTTTCACTGACGCTCATGTACATTACCATGAGGGGTGAGGTACATGTAACCGCGTGGTTTCCGTTTTCAATTACGGAGTAGAATAGAGTGTGTCCCGACATGTCAGGCCAATAGATGTTCAATGTGGTGGCCATCATTTGCTGCGCACAGTTTCAATCTCTGGCATAATGAATGTCGTACACGCCGCAGTACATCTGGTGTAATGTCGCCGCAGGCTGCCACAATACGTTGTTTCATATCCTCTTGGGTTGTAGGCACATCACAGTACACATATTCTCCTTTAACGTACCACACAGAAAGAAGTGCAGAGGTGTAAGCTCAGGAGAACGGGCTGGCCAATTTATGCGTCCTCCACGTCCTATGAAACGCCCGTCGAACATCCTGTCAAGGGTCAGCCTAGTGTTAATTGCGGAATGTGCAGGTGCACCATCATGCTGATGCCACATACGTCGACGCGTTTCCAGTGGGACATTTTCGAGCAACGTTGGTAGATCATTCTGTAGAAACGCGATGTATGTTGCAGCTGTTTGGGCCCCAGCAATGAAGTGAGGACCAATGAGGTGGTCGCCAATGATTCCGCACCATACATTTACAGTCCACGGTCGCTATCGCTGTGCCTGTCTGAGCCAGTGAGGATTGTCCACGGACCAGTAATGCAAGTACCGTAGATTCACTGCCCCGTGGTTTGTGAAACCCGCTTCATCGGTAAACAGGTAGAACTGCAACGCATTTTCTGGTAATTCCCATTGACAGAATTGCACTCGATGATTAAAGTCATCACCATGTAATTGCTGATGTAGCGACACATGAAACGGGTGAAAGCGGTGACGATGCAGTATGCGCATTACACTACTTTGACTCAGTCCACCGGCTCTCACAATGTCCCGTGTACTCCTGTGTGGGTTCATGGCAACAGCAGCTAACACACCAACTGCACCCACTTCTCCTGTGACGGGTCTGTTATGGACCCGTTTGCGTGCTACGACCATAACTGTTGCATACAGTTGGCGGTAGATATTTTGCAATGTGCGGCACGCTGGCTGCTCTCTGTCCGGGTACCGTTCTGCATACACCCTGCAGTCTTCAGCTGCATTTCGTCGACACTCGCCATAGATGACTATCATCTCCGCCTTTTCAGAGTTCGAATACACGATAGTCACAGTTCCTACAACACTACACTATCACGGTGTACTACAGTTGGTCTGCGTGCGGAGACAAATGCAGAATAACAATAGCAGCAAGCGCTACATGCGGACACTGCGACAGCTAGACCAAACCACAACAGTGCACTACAGCCACACTCGTAAACACGGTCGTCATCGTAAACATGTCCCTGCAGATGCTGCTCGCCGACCGTGGCTCGTGTTTGTTACAACACGCAACTGAACGATGGAGGTTTCAATATCTCCGGATGTAATTAACATTTTACAATGCAACAAACGGCACTGGTTACGTATTTGTTTATATGTTCCGATGTGCTAACAAAACTAACGTGGTTCTATTTTAAAAAACGTAGGTTTATGTTAAAAAACATACTTCCGTGCATTTTTGTATGGTTTGTATTAAACAATTGCACTTGCCCCTCTCCTCACGTTTGGTCTGTGGAATCGGCTCGTCAGTTTTGATGTGGTTTACCAAATTTATCCAGCGGTAACGATAAGCGGCTCACCCTGTATAAGTCTATACCGCCTCCACCGTCTCTTTGTCCGTCTCCTTCTCTCTCGATGTCCATGTCCTGCCTGCTCTTTCCTTTCTCTACCCATATCCTCTTCTCTCCTTTCTCTGTCTATTTTTATCTTGACCTCCTCCAATTCCACTCTCTGTTCATTTACTCCTTCCCATCTCTCTGTCCATCTCCTTCTCTACCATTTATGTCAATTTCTGCCTCAGCCTCCTGCTGTCCATCGTCTTCTCCCCCATGTGGGTGTCCATCTCTTTCCCCTTCTCTGTCCGTCCACCTCTTCCTCTCTCCTCTATCTCCACGTTATCACCCTGCCCCCATGAGGCGGTTGCTGGTTCTTACCTCCACTTAGAATGTCTTTCCAGCTAGTAAGTAATATATGTATGAGGTTTGTTCCGTATCGATCCAGAGGTTTAGGAGGAGCTTTTTACTAGGATATGTTTGCATATGCACATGCTATGTATTTTTAACACGTTTCACACATATCTGTACACATATTTCACCTATAACTGTAGCGAATTTCACCCTGAAATTTCGTTTTCTCCCAACTCAAAGTTTATGGTGTCTCCTGAACTATGTGACTTACAATGACATAATTCTGCAGGTGTATCTAATAGTATATGTGTATACTGTCTGCGGAATGTATTGTGAAACGAGTTTGTAGTAAATAAATAATATATTAAAACATCATGCATGATGCGGCAGTTCTTCACACATCTCAGTGTTTAAGAAGTCGTGTCTTACAATGACATAATTTTGTAAATACATTCAATGGTGTAAATGAATCCTATAAGACTTTTTTTACAAATAATGGTAATAGTAAGGAAATAGTAAATTAAAACGCCATCCATGACGCGGCATTTTTACTGCACCAACAGCAAAAATGTAAGAAGTCATGACCTTTCTTCCTTTCGTCATTTTGTGTGGGGTGTCAGCAAGAAAAGCTCTCGTAAATGTTTGAAATTATGTGTAAAGTTAATTACAAGTCACTAAGTACTCTCGTCCTACAGAAACGGTTGTATATAGTTTGGCTATTCGTGTGTCGTGTGCTACGCTCCTTTTTCACCCATAGCTTTAGTACTTGCAGAGGTAGTGGTTTTTTTCCTAACTGTGAGTCATATGTGTACCGGATTTGGTTGAAATCTATCGACTGGATAAGGAAGAGATTGGAACATGCATACACACATTCACTTTTATAGTATGTATGGATATGGATTACATCAACAGACAAGACGAGTAATCAAGAGAAAAACATTTCCGAAAACAATTCCTAGCAAGTTTGGCTAAATGTCGAACCAGTTTTCTCCCCTCATTTTGTTCCTGGTTATCGTGATTTTAGTGCAATATTCTGCGCTCTATGACAAAGCTTTCTTGTTAGCTCCCATGTTCCTAGAATTTGGGTCGTAGATTAACTATATTTCCAAAACCTTTCGTACAATCTGTTGAAGCTTAAATGGCGCTTGAGTTACGAGCATCTGTTCGCTATATTTGACTAAGTTGTTTGTTTCCCTTTCCGTCAAGTAAGTTAAGGATTTGAGTTCTTAATCTATTGTTATTCATTGTTCAGATATATACGACAAAATTATGTAAGATAGGTCTTCGGTCTGGAGTTATAATATTTCATTTTTCGCATCTTGTGTAGTTTATATTGTCTTCTATGAGACTCCAACGTCATTGTTAAATTTTCCGTCGTTTAGTTTGAGTCTTTCAGTTAACCTTGACTTTATTAAATGAGGCATTAAGATTCTTACAGGTATTCTACACTAATCACTATCTCATTATATCTTTAATTTAACGTTGATTGTACGTTTTCTCATGCTGTGAGATTTTATGGTCAATACGTAATTGTTTCGCACGTGAAAGGTAAGCTCTTCATCAGGAAATATTCACCTGTTTCCTTGGTTTGTAATGTCACAATACTAAGTAGGTTATGCAAAATTTCACACGCTATGTAATCCTTTTTATAGTGCTACAGAATAAAGTAACCCAAATTTCTTACTGAGTGCTTCACTACAGTTACAAAAAATTATCTCTCTTTTTTATTACAGCTCCTCAGTCACGACATTTGAGTCATCCGTGGGCCTAACGGTCTTAATATTTTATTCATCCTGTAAATTATCTTTCTCTGCTTCCACTGCCTCTTTGGCATACAAGCTAAATAACAACAACAGGGATCTGCAATTCTGTTTTAATCGCCTTTTAGCACGAGGTCATAAATCACCAGGCCAGTTGGTTATAATATACCGGTTTCTTTGGCTTCCTGTCCAATTGTTTTGGGCTCGTACACGTTGACAGTATTGGAGGGTAGATTTACTCCCAAGGTACACATATCACGGTAATAAACTTCTTGACAGTGTGTCCACATAACTAAAGCTGTACACATTAAAAATGGTGAGAAAGGTCTCTTGAAATCAGAACGGTTTGTACTCGAGACTATTTATTATACTTCAAGTTAATAGAAAATCGTTCTGACGATATCTAATGACCATTCATAGTACGTTAGCTTTCATGCGTTTCGACAACTCCAGTCAAGTGAGCCATTGCCTTTTTAATTCATTACAGTCGTCGTAAAATATTAAATGTGGTCCCATTTCAAACAAAAATAACGTGAGTCAACAATTGTTAATGTCTGGGCCTACTTACCGCACTCTGCAACGCGACAGTGAACACCGCACTCACCTGCGACTCGCTCTGCAGACGCCTTCAGACAAACTGCCGCCCGCCAAGCAGAGATAAGGTGCGCATTGAGTACGAGTCCAGTGTGGCGAGATGGATACTTCACAAATGAAGGAGCCGCTGTTACATCAATGCTGACAGGCTTTCTTCGTTCCCGCTGTTGTTACACGTCTATGACGAGTCTGAGAACTGTAGCGCGCCGGTCGTTTCATATTCGTCGACTCATCTGATTAACTGAAGCATGCAGGGTAAGGCTAGCAATGACTTATTGTTAGTACGGAAGATGCGTACACGATATTACTGCTGTAAAGTAGCATTGACGAGGCGAAATGATCGATCGTCGGGGTAAGATTGTCTTTAACGAAGCTGTGTTTTGTGAGACTGTGAGGGAAGTACGACGAAAAGTAACTGAGGCAAAGCAAACAATTACAAATGCGTTCACCTAGAGGAGCAGTGATGTCTGGTGATAGGGTTGGTGCTATAGTCCCAGATGCAAACGAAAAACATACAGTTTTCGTCTAATATAAACAAAACGAATGTCTTGCTTATTTCAAGTCCACCGTGAGAAAACATACGGTCTGCGTCAAACGGAAACTGTGCACTCAGCATCATCACTGTTATACCCCTGCGACGAAAAAGCTCGCGATTTCTGTACTTGTTTTGTCATGGCAACTTGTGTTTATTGTTGAATAGTGAGTTCTGTAACTTGTCATTCATTTTTGCAATTTATTTTAATAGTTAATCACTATTTAGAGACTGCAATTCATACTCGTGTCATTCTTTTCTGGTAGAGCAGTTAGAGGCTCGGTAACACCTAGGGAGTGTGTAGATATCTACGTATTTGTTAGACATTCTCTGGGAAGGTGTTAAATAATAAAATCCATTTATAGCATCATTCGAGAAAGTTTTATCTATACAGGTTGGTCCATTGATCGTGAGCGGGCCAAATATCTCACGAAATAAGCGTCAAACGAAAAAACTGCAAACAACGAAACTTGTCTAGCTTGAAGGGGAAAACCAGAGGGCACTATGGTTGGCCCGCTAGATGGCGCTGCGATTAGTCAAATGGATATCAGTGGCAATTTTTTTAAATAGAAACCCCCATTTTTTATTACATAATCCTGTAGTACCTAAATAAATATCAATGTTTTAGTTGGACCACTTTTTTCGCTTTGTGGTAGATGGCGCTGTAATAGTCACAAACATATGGCTGACAATTTTAGATGAACAGTTGGTAACAGGTAGTTTTTTTAAATTGAAATACAGAACTTAGGTAGGTTTGAACATTATATTTCCGTTGTTTCAATGTGATACATGTACCTTTGTGAACTTATCATTTCTGAGAACGCATGCTGTTACATCGTGATTACCTGTAAATACCACATTAATGCAATAAATGCTCAAAATGATGTCCGTCAACCTGAATGCATTTGGCAATACGTGTAACGACATTCGTCTCTACAGCGAGTAGTTCGCCTTGCGTAATGTTCGCACATGCATTGACAATGCGCTGACGCATGTTGTCAGGTGTTGTCGGTGGATCACGATAGCAAATAAACTTAAACTTTCCCCACATAAAGCAGTCCGGGGACGTCAGATCCGGTGAACGTGCGGGCCATGGTATGATGCTTCGACGAGAAATCCACCTGTCATGAAATGTGCTATTCAATACCGCTTCAACCGCACGCGAGCTATGTGCCGGACATCGCCATTCTGTCATGCAGTGAAACATCTTGTAGTAACATCGGTAGAACATTACGTAGGAAATCAGCATACATTGCACCGTTTAGATTGCCATCGATAAAATGGGGGCCAATTATCGTTCCTCCCATAATGCCTCACCATACATTAACTCGCCAAGGTCGCTGATGTAATACTTCTCGCAGCCATTGTAGATTTTCCGTTGCCCAATAGTGCACATTATGCCTGTTTACGTTACCGCTGTTGCTGAATGACGCTTCGTCGCTAAATTGAAGGCGTGCTAAGAATCTGTCGTCGTCCCGTAATTTCTCTTGTGCTCAGTGGCAGAACTGTACACGACGTTCAAAGTCTTCGCCATGCAGTTCCTGTTGGATAGAAATGTGGTACGGGTGCAATCGACGTTTTTGAGATTCCCGATTCTCGCGCAATTTGTCTGCTACTGATGTGCGGATTAGCCGCAACAGCAGCTAAAACACCTACTTGAGCATCATCACCATTTGTTGCAGGTCGTGGTTGACGTTTCACATGTGGCTGAACATTTCCTGTTTCCTTAAATAACGTAACTATCCGGCGAACGGTCCGGACACTCGGATGATGTCGTCCAGGATACCGACCAGCAAACATAGCGCACGACCGTTGGACAGTTTGATCACAATAGCCATACAACAACACTATATCGACCCTTTCGATATTAGGTAAACGGTCCATTTTAACACGGGTAATGTATCACGAAGCAAATACCGTCCGCACTGGCGTAATGTTACGTGTTACCATGTACTTTTACGTTTGTGACTATTACAGCGCCATCTATCACAAAGCGAAAATAGTGGTCCAACTAAAACATTCATATTTCTTTACGTACTACACGAATATGTAATAAAAATGGGGGTCCGTATTAAAAAAAATAAACGCAGATGATATCCGTTTGTCTATGGCAGCGCCATCTAGCCTGGCCAACCATAGCGCCATCTGGTTTCCCACTTCCAGCTAGACGAGTTTCGTTCTTTGTAGTTTTTTTTTTTTCGTTTGGCGCTTATTTCATGAGATATTTGGCTCGTTCACTCTCAACGGACCATCCTGTATAAATATGTATAAATAGAACAATATTCACTGCTTTCTGACCATTCATTATATTGGTATATAATAATCATCCTGCCTAATGTTTGCTTCTGTCATTCTGGTATGTTAGACATTTTTGATATTTCAACTTGCACTTGAAAATGGCTATAAAGCCGAAATCATGAGTGTGTAAAATAAAAGAATAGTAATTGATAGTTTAATGGCGGAACTCTTTCAAAACGATTGCGTTTAATGGTAATGCCACGAGTCCTCGGTTACAGTCGACATCTCGTGTCCTCGCTCTCCGTTCTGTGCAAATCGAGTCCACTTGTACTCGACAACAGATGCAGGTGACACGTAGACAGCGGGGAAGATTCACGAATCGAGTCTACGAGCTCACGGAGATGGCGGATCCGGAAATAACGTCACAGGATTCGCCAGCGAGTTTAAAGCCAGAACACGAAGCTTACTTCTGATCTTTAGCAGACAGGCGCCTAACTCTATCAGGACGGGACATTCTCGGACCATCTGTGGGCCCCGGTCTGGCAGAGACGCGTAAGGGGAAGATTCAATATATAGTGACTGTGAACTGTAAACCAATCGCCTCCAACTATTGTTTCCATTGTTTTCGCGATTGTTCCACTTTGCAATGGCAAAGAATTTTTATAGGTTCACGAACAGACTGGAGTTTTTCCGGAACACTTTCTTACACTGTTTAAGTTCCGAATTGCTTCTTGCATGTAATTAACATTTTCCAAATTTAAGTTGTCATTATATGATTGTGCATCTTTTTTTCTTTCTGTTCTTCTACTGTCACTCCCGTAACTGTGTTACACTCTTGGCACTGCAGTCTGTTTTCCCCCCTCCCAGATTTCAGTTAATCTGATCATAACCATACATAAATTTGAGAGTACAACACTGGAATCTGCTGTTTGAATGTGTTCCATGATTGCAATGTGTCAGTATTAAAGTCAGTTGGCTTATTATGAAACGCACAGGCATGAATTACAAGTTCTCTTTTGATATGAATCAAATATTTACCAGCACGAAATATTCAGTTTCCAGCTCGGAACATTATTTATTTCCTCGGATTAAATATGTACAGATGACTTAATGATGTTTAAGGTCAGAAAAAAATCCTATGTAATTGTTTCGACTCTTGCGAAAAAATTCTTTTATAGTAATTTTCTCAGTGTTGGATGACTAAGCTGTTATTTTTATGTAGGCGTTGTTGTGTCTCTTTTACCTATTCTGCGAGTTCCAGCAGGATGAATCATGTATTGAATGTACCTGTAATTCAACAAGTTAGAGTACGTACTTTCAACTGATTAACAACATAAGAAGCTACCATAGATTAATTTTAAAATTATTTGTGTAGTGTTGATTCCTAAGATCATTATGCCTCTCATGTATCAGTTATAAAATAATCCTTATGACCTAACACTAAATGTTGGAGGTGTCACTCACTGATATGTTTTACATGGTATTTGTAAAGACTGTTGTGGATAGACGTATACAGGAAACGTGCTAAAATTTCTGCTTGTGTGCTGTGTACGTGCGTGCGTGTGTGTGTGTGTGTGTGTGTGTGACTGAGAGAGAGATTCTAAACCACCAAACCCCTTCTCAGATTACATACAATAGATCTTAAATTACGTATGTGGCGCAGCTGAAACGACAACTCGATGGAAAGCGAAATAAGTGTGTAGAAAAGCGAAGATAGGCTGGAGTGCCTTTTAAAAACTAAATATGGTTCTTAGAACTAAATCTCCGATACGTTACTAACGTCAAGTTTACAAATGTTGTGTGTCAGCAATGGTCTGTTAGACTGTGCACCCCGGGAATTATAACGAAGGACTTTCGAAACAACCGCGGTTTGGTGCGCGCCTCCTACTGTGAAATTACTAGCAAGCTGCCGAAACACAGAGTGTTTGGCAGCCAGGGTGGTGTGGACGGCTAGCCGGGCATAGCTCAATAAGTGCGCCGAGACATGCTCTGTCGTTAACACATGGCAGCTCCCTTCGAAGCGCAAAGATTGCAGACGCTCTAAGTATGATACATTTAGATTTTAGGTCAGACAAGTGCAGGCTCTAGCCGCGTGGTTGGGAAAACCCTGTCATTGACATGAAACATGGAAGCTTAACCGCAATGGCGCAACTGACTAGTCAGAATAAAATAACAGGACCAAATCCAATAGAAACTAAGCCCAACAACTGACGGAGAAGCCAGCAGTATTATTACAAAGACAATTATAAGACGAGCTGAGAGATGATAACACGCCCGTTCGTTTTTTTTAGTCATCAGTCTTCTGACTGGTTTGATGCAGTCCTCTCCTATGCCAACGTCTTCATCTCAGAGTTGCATTTGCAACCTACTTTCTCAATTGTGTGCTAGATGTATTCCAATCTCTGTCTTCCTCTACAGATTTTATCCTCTACAGCTCCCTCTACTACCGTGGAAGTTATACCTTTATGTCTTAACAGATGTCTTATCGTCCGATACCTTCTTCTTGTTAATATTTTCCACAAATTCTTCTCTCTGATTTTGCGCAGAACCTCCTCATTCATTACCTTATAAATCCGCCTAATTCTGAACATTTGTCTGTGGCACCATACCTCGAATACTTCTACTCTCTTCTGCTCCGGTTTCCCCACTGTTCATGTTTCACTACCAAACAGTGCTGTGCTTCAAACGTACAGCCTCAGAAATTTCTTACTCCAATTAAGGCGTACGTGTGATGCTAGTAGACTTCCCTAAGCCAGGAATGCCCTTTTTTGCTAGTGCTAGTCTGCTTTTGATATATCCCAGCTCCGTCCGTCATTGGTTATTTTTCTGTCTGGATATCAGAATTTCTTGACTGCACTTACTTCGTGGCCTTCAATCCTGATTGTTTCTCGCTGTTCTCATTTTTGCTACTTCTCAGTACCTTTGTCTTTCCTCGATATACCATCAATCCGTATTTTGCAGTCATTAGACTGTTCATTCCATTCAGCAGATCACGTAACTATTCTTCCCTGTCACGGAGGATCGCAATGTTATCAGCAACCCTTATAATTGACACCCTTTCACCCTGAATTTTAATTCCGATCTTGATCTTCTCTTTTATTTCCATCACTGCTTGTTCAATGTACGGTTTTAAGAGTAAGGACGAATGACTACATCCCCGTCTTACATCCTTTCTAACCCCAGCACTTTTTTCTTGGTCGTCCTCTCTTATTATTCCATCTTCGCTTTTATACATGTTGCTTATTACCCGTCTCACCCTTTAGCTTACTCAGTACTGCGAACATCTTGCACCATTTTACACTGGCGAATACTTTTTCCAGGTCAGCAAATCCTATGAACATGTCTTGCTTTTCCTTCAGTCATTTTTCCATTATCAACAGAAAAACCAAAATTGCGTCTCTGGTGGCTTTAGCTTTTCTAAAACCAAACCGAACATCAAGTAACACACATCCAGTTTCCTTTTCCTCTCTTCTGCATGTTATTCTTGTCAGTAACTTGGATGCATGAGCAATTAAGCTGATTGTGTGATAATTCTCGAACGTGTCGGCTATTGCTGTCTTCAGAATTGCGTGGATGATGTTTTTCCTAAAGTGAGATGTTATATCGCCAGTCTCATACATTCTACACACCAACCTGAATAACCGTTTTGTTGCTACTTCTCACAACGACTTTAGGAGTTCTGATGGAATGTTATCTATCCCTTCTGCCTTATTTGATCTTAAATCTTCCAAAGCTCTTTTAAATTTTGATTCTATTACTGGACCCTGTATCTCTTCTATATCTATTCCTGTTTCTTCGTCTATCATATCAGACAAACCGTCCCCATTATATATGTTGCCAGCGCATTTTTTCCAGCTATCCCCTCTCCTCTCTGCAGTCTTAGTTTTACCACCCTTGCTTTTAATTTCACCGAAGGTTGTTGTGACTTTTCTATGTGCTGAGTCAATCCCTCCGACAATCATTTCTTTTTCAATTTTATTTACATTTTTCATGCAGCCATTTCGTCACAGCTTCCCTGCACTTCCTGTGTATTTCATTCCTCAGCGACTTGTGTTTTTGCACTCGTGAATCTCCCTGAACATTTTTGTACTTCTTTGTGTTATGAATCAACCGAAGTATTTCTTCTGATACCATGGTTTCTTCGTAGTTACAACCTTTGTACATACTCGTATCTTTTTCTTTACAGCTTCTCTGATTGCTCTTTTTGTAAATGTCCATTGTTCTTCATCCGAACAGCCTACTGAGCTATTCTTTGTCGCAGTATCTACAGCCTTAGAGAACTTTGAGTATTTCTCTTCATTCCTTAGACTTCCGTATCCCATCTGTTTGCACACTGATTCTTCCTGCATAGCCTCTTGAACTTCAGGCTATTCTTCATCAATACTAAGTTGTGATCAGAATCTATATCTGACTCTTGCTTTTAATGGGGACTTAATATGTCCAGTACTATAGGAAACTAAGCTTCTCGGTCTTCGGCAAGATCAATGTGTAGTACGCATAGGGGGCGGTGGGAGAAGAGGAGGGAGGGGGGGTCCCCAAGCCCCCCTCATGTTATGCCAGCGCAAAGTCATGTTGTTCGTGCGGCTGCCGCAGCAACCCGGGGCACCTCCAACCCCCCCCCCCCCCCCCCAATCACTCATGTATACTATACGCTGGTACTGCCAAAAGCCGAGAAGTGTAGTGGTAAATATTAGGTAACCATTAAAAGCAAGGGTCAAAACTAGAAAATCATCAAGACTCTTACCAAACCTTACCAAAGTTATGCTGTGCAATGTGGTAAGGGTTGGTTAACTACTGCAGAGTACAGTACAATCGTGATAAGGTGAAAGAAGTTTCCGGGCTTGAGACACTGTAGCGACGTAATTGCTTATCTGCTCCTCACAATCCAGTATCTATTATCGGAATCTCTGTCAGACCATGATATAATGTAACTGGAATCTTCCCGAATCTCCCCATATTTCGCAATTATACCATCTCCACTTGTGATTCTTGGACAAAGTATTCGCTTTTAATAGCTGAAATTCATAGCAAAACAATTAATCCTCATCCTCTCGCATTCCTTGCACCATTACCATATTCTCCCATCATCCTTTCTTCAGTTCCTTCCTTTACAACCGCTTTCCAGTACCCTATGTGTATCAGATATTCATGTTACTTTACATACCTAATTACACATTCTACCCCATCATATACTTTCTCTATCAGTTCACCTTCAGCTTGTGTTGTCGGCATGTATACCTCAACTATCGTAGTCGGCGTAGGTTTGCTGTCGATTCTGATGAGAACAACTCTATCACAGAAATATTAACAGTAACACACTCTCTGCCCTACCTTCCTCTTCATAACAAATCCTCATTTTATTATACTATATTCTGAAGCTCATTCGACCATAAATCCTTTTCTTCTTTCCATTTCACTTCACAGATTCCCACTACATCTAGACTGAGCCTTTGAATTTCCCTTTTCAATTTTCTAGCTTCCCTACAATGTTCAAACTTCTGACATTCCCCTCCTCGACTCGTAGAACGTTATCCTTCCGTGGGCAATTCAATCTTTTTCTTACTGTCACCTCTCCTTGGTAGTCAGCTCCCGGAAATGGGGAACTATTCCAGGATCTTTTGCCAATGGAGAGATCATTATGGCATTCTTTTCAATCACAGGCCGCATGTCCTGTGGATACACTTGCGTGTCTTTAATGTAGTGGTTTCCACAGTTTTCTGCACCCTCATTGCTGATTCTTCCGCCTTTAGGAGCTGTTTCACAAACCAAGTTTAAGAGAGTGCCCTGAACCTCTGTCTGTTCCTCCGCCATTTTTGACAAGGCCTTTGGCGGAATGAGGGTGACCGTACGCTGGAATTCATTCTCTCCGAATGATGCTGATTTTTATTCAAAATTTAAGCAATGGCAGGGATCGAATACGTGACTGAGGACGTTTTTTTAACTAATCAAAGACACTATCCTAAAGCATGGGTGGTGTACGCTGTCTAATGTTATTTTTCTTATGTATAAAGTGATCTTTAAAAATTAATATCTCGTCAACGCCTTAAACAATATTCAGAAACCTGTCAACAGATAGGTCGCAGTGAAGACTGCCGAACTATCACAGTAAAACGCTATGAATAGTGAACTTTATTTTCACCATAAATTCCTACCTGCCTTTATTTGAAGTTATGACAGTGCTTTTAGGATTAATGTGACAAATGCGTTGGTTTGCCCCTAGACTATAGCGTAGCGAACACTATAAAATTCAACCACTTATTTCGGCCGACTGCAGTGTGTAGCTTTCAGATTTACAATTTATTATTCATGCAGTTACATGTGATGGATCACAAGTTATTGACTGAAAAATTGTTTTGAGGGAGCAAGGCTTTCTGGCACGTCCATTCACTGCCCGTCAAGTCGCAACTTTCAACGCTAGTACTACAAAAAGGTTACGTTCAGTAACCGTGATACACACATTACAAAACGCTAGGAAATACAGAAAGACAAAACATGAATTGCGTTATGGACTGGAGTGAAATATGTAAATATAACAATATTAAAATTAAAGTAGATAGTTCGGACATCTAGTCAGGAATACAGTGATAAACTGATTAAGACAGTCCTTTGACTGTGATTCTTGAGTTTCTCCCGGCGTATTTGATAATCAAAATATCCACGGGTGTACTGCCGGTCTATAGTGTCCATCGGGCACAATATTTCTCCTGAGCAGCCATAGCGTACGGATCTCCGTGCCAGCACGTTCACAGGAGCTCAGTCCGTCAGTTCACCTGATGATGGCGACATGTTTGATCGCCGAAATATTGTGCCCGTTGGACACTATAGACCGGCAGTACACCAGTGGATATTTTAATTAGTCCTTTGACTGATACTAAGAAATAAAAAGAAGGTCTGAAAGATAGAGACAACCCCCTAACGCAAACTGGCCTGAATTAATATAGAGAAGCGCAGCACCAATATGTTTGGGCGTGTCTGAAAACAATGACAAAAAGAGTGGTTAAGAGGAAAAATTTATACAGTAGTGGATCTTAGATCTCTGCTTCTGGTGTTCATCATGAAGAGGATTGTGTTGTACATATTTGTATCCTCCAAAAACAGTCACATCTTCTATGAAGTGAGTTCTGTCAGATGGCTGAGTACGTTCAACTATAGGCCTGCACCATTGTTAACTATGTTTGTATTCGGTACTGAATTTGAAACTGTTGCCACCTGCGTGAAGGAATTTTGTTTCATTTCGAACAGGTTCGTCACAGCGTCCTCGAAATTCTTCTTGAAAATTTCAGTGTCGCATTAATTCTGTTCACTGACACCTACTACGTAATCTATCTCTCCGTTTCATTATTCTTCTATCTGTTCTTCTGCTATCCATCTTCTGCTGTCTATGTATCTACTTCTACCTTCTTCTATCTATCTGTCTATCTATCTATCTGTTTATCTATCTCCCTTCTTCTTCTTCTTCTTCTTCTTCTTCTTCTCCTTCTTCTTTCTTTTCTATTTATCTACATTCTTGTACTTTAGATGTGTACACACATAAATTGACGTTGCCTGACACGGTTATATCCGTATGGTCAAGCTAGTCTCACGAATTGCTCAAGAGATTTCGGTGCGGTTTTCACTGACAAAATGATTTACGAAGAATGTTTGTATACACATTGCCTGAACTATCTGTACGACGAATTAAAATCTGCTGCCGCATTACAAACAAAGCTATTGCCACCTAATGGTGAATGGCAGAAATCTGTCGAACTAGCTGTGGCATTCGCGTGGTGCTCCGTACTAATGTTAGAGAGTGCTTCGTGCCAGTGTTACGTGGTAAACGATATTTTGCACCAACATGACATGGCGAAGAATGTTTCGTAGCGATGTCGCGTGCCGAGAATGGGTGCTACGTACTGACGCTGTGTTGCAGAGGGTGCTTTGTACTGATATTATGTGGCAGAGGATGCTCCACATCATATAGCGTGGCAAAGTGTGCTTTGTATGTTATGTTGCAGAAGGTGTATTATAACGACGTTGCGTGGCAGACGGTGCTGTGTACCAATGTCACATACCAAAAGCAGTTTCGTGCTAGTGTTTCATAGCAGGGGGAAGTATTGCTTTCTTGCGGCACACGGGGTGCTCCCTCCCAATATGGTATGGCAGAGGTTGGTCTATAGTAGCGTTACGTGGCAAAGGGTGTTCCAAACCAATGTTGCTTAGCAGAGCGTACTTCATACCATTATTGCGTCGCCAAGAGTGCTTCGTACCAATGTTACATGGCCGAGACCGCTACATACCGTGATGCACAGTGGTGAGAGCTCTGTAACGTCTGTTCATGTCAACGGTTGCACCACACTGTTTTCGAATGTCAGAGGGTGATTTGTACCGATGTTCTATGGCAGAGTGTACTTCATACCAATGTTGTGTGACAGAGAGTGCATCTACCGATGTTGTGTGGTAGAGGGTACTTCATAGTGATATGTTACAATGCACTAGCTGCTTCATACCAATTTTGTGTGGTTGAGAGTGATTCACACCAGAATTGCATCGTATAGATGTTGTAAGCGAGAAGGTGTTTCACACAAATTGTACGTGATAAAGGATGCGTTCTGATTAAGTTACGTGGCAGACGGTGCTGTGTACCAATGTTGCGTGGCAAAGGGGGCTTCACAGCTATGTTACATGGCGAAAGTTGCTTCGTACCAATACTTTGTGATGGAGGGTGAGTCTTATCAAGCGGGTGCTTTGTACCAATGTTGCATGGCAGAGAGGAAAACATACTGTCATTGTGTGGCAGAGTGTGCTCTGTGGTGATGTTGCGTGGCCGAGAGTGCTTTGTGCCATGGCAGTGGGTGCCTGCTATAGATCCAGCACGGCAGAGGGCGCTTTGTAGCGGTGTTACATTTGGAAAAGCAGGGAAATGTCACCCTAAAAATATAGCTCGTTTTTAAATGGTGCTGCAGTTAGCTGGTTGGTAAATGGCCATAGCTCGCGTGAAATTCTGGTGTGGTCGGGTGACCTGCACCATAGTGGCAATGTTGTCCAGTGTATGGGATGTGTTTATAGCTCATACCAAACTGGGGTTGCAGTCGTGCGGAATGGGTGAGAAGGTAGCACACAGATCCCATTGTTGAAAAGAAATGTCCCTCAAAATATTAATCAAATATTCGACACACAACATTCTTACCTCCTTAGAAGTTTTCTGGTACATTATGGTTAAGTTTTTTAAGCTATACTAAAGTAATGATATTCACTTACCTAACGTTGTCTTAATTTTTTCGTAAATGTGTACAGTGGCCCATCAACGAAATTATCACAACGCCAGACGAGTCGTCCGGTTGTAAATATTTACTGCTACTCATGCAAAACTAGGGCAGGCGTTGGTGAAATATATAAAAATTAAAACTTATTTCTTCATCTTCTGTGTATTCCTGTACCATTTTTTTCGATTACGACGAACATTTGGTGAGTGGTTGTGTTCACGCACGAACAGACTTCTGTGGGGTGATTTAGGTGTGGGGGGGGGGGGGGGTAAAATGGGGTTGACATAGAAGATTAACTCAGGACTGTCTGGATTATTTTCAGTAAAATTTTGTACATACATGATTCATTATTTGTATGAAAATACGGAGGTTAATACACCTAAATCACTCCAAGGGTGGAGGGGACAGGTAGGAAGATGTGACATGCAAAAATATTCGCTAATGACCGGTATTGGTATGAAATCGACAGTTCTGTGGTTTGCTAGACTTATTGTTGATATTAGGGCGTTTCACCGCTTGAGTTCGGGAAAAGGGAGGAGGCAAAGACAGTGAAATATGAGTATATGTATAAAGTGCCACAAGGAATATCTACCAAAACAGGCATATGGGTTACAGAAAAAGTTACTGTGTCAGCAAGCACCCCTACGGCCCCTATTGCAGAATATTTGGGGTTGAAAGGCATGACATAAAAGCATAACTGAGAAAACCTGGAACAATTTCAACCAAATTTGGTATGCACATAACTTATTATTTGCAGTGGGAATAAGATATCTCTACTACAGCTAGGGCTTGGTGTCACGACGAGAAGGAGTGACATTTAGAAACGTCTGAACCCGACCACCTAGCATTTCTTTCATGTAATTAATGCCTTGGTGTACTTTGAAAGTTTGAAGTGGAATTTGTCTCTCGTTACTCAGTGCATCAAACGCAGCGTGAATATAAGCACTGAAGTGAGCTAATAATTTTGCAGGCATTTTATGGGGGCAAAGATGAAGCAACATGCCCTCTCTAGAGTCGCGTGGTGTAGGACAGTGGAGAATCAGATAGTTGAGAGAGATTGTTCTTTTTCTTGGAACGGCAATTAATCACTGGCAAAATTACAAGTTTACTCAGAATCCACTGAAACCGTAGGGCTAAATTAACCAGAGATACGGATGATATATGTTCAGAAAATGTCTTTAAAGACCAGTATAAGCCTGTATCCGCAGGCACATATTGGACATCAGTAATCGAAAAATACCAATTGCTGCTGACAAAAGTACGTTTAAGTTTCACTTAGCTTTTGTATCATTGTTTCAAAGAATCTAACATTTAATGCAGAAATTTTTCTCATAAATTACCGCCAACTACAAAAATTGCTAATGGGTTTGCAAACGTACTGTTTTGGCTGCAAAAACCACTGAAACCAGTGTAATCAACCACGCAATGCACTAACAAATTGGCCGGCCGCAGTGGCCGAGTGGTTCTAGGCGCTTCAGTCTGGAACCGCGCGACCGCTACGGTCGCAGGTTCGAATCCTGTCTCGATCATGGATGTGTGTGATGTCCTTAGGTTAGTTAGGTTTAAGTAGTTCTAAGTTTTAGGAGACTGATGACCTCAGAAGTTCAGTCCCATAGTGCTCAGTGCCATTTGAACCATTTTTGTAAGAGGATTAGATCTGAACATTTAGATGTACATATTTAATTGTCATTGAATCGGAAAAAATGTTGACAGTGTGAACTAGGAGTTGGTTTTACCACTATGAATAATACTGGTCAGGACAACAAGAATAAAGAAATAATATAGTATTATGCAAAAAACGACCAGAAAAAGTAATGGAAATGGGTTAGGAAAAGAGACTAAAATAAAAGAGTAAGGTAGGGCTGGTATTTCACATCCACAAACGTTTAATAAGTTATGAAAGGGAGGTAAAAACTCTAGAAGGACAAAGAGAATTAAATTCTATTATGAAAATGCACTTTGAATCTCATTTGTCAACAACAAGGTGATATTTGCAGATTAAAAAATAAATAAATAGACTGTTGCAAGTGGTATTTACCTTAGCAGCCATGATAATACATATTAAAATGGCAAATACAGAAACAGTGACTAACTGAGCTACAATTAATCACTATGAATGTTCTTTTAATACAGAAGTATCAGTGCAGAAGATAAGGTGTGTTTTAAAAAAGTAAGGAGTAGCACTGGTGAGAGAAGCATTCGCTGTTAACAAAAATCGTATGAATGTAGAAATACGGAACTGTTTCACAAAATCGTATTTGTGGGTTACAGTCCTCTGCCGATGTTGTAGCTGGACGTAAAAGACGCAACTGGGAACAACAAAAGCATAACAACGGCGGAAAGGAACTACGAGGGCTATTCGGAAAGTAAGGTCCTTTCCACCGGCCGGGGTTGGCCGTGCGGTTCTAGGCACTACAGCGACCGCTACGGTCGCAGGTTCGAATCCTGCCTCGGGGATGGATGTATGTGATGTCCTTAGGCTAGATAGGTTTACGTAGTTCTAAGTTCTAGGGGACTGATGACCTTAGAAGTTAAGTCCCATAGTGCTCAGAGCCATTTGAGCCATTTTAAGGTCCTTTCCGTCGCGAAGTGGAAACCACTGTAAAAACCGAAATAGTTTTATTTGCAACAGTTGGCTACACCTTCCAGCTACTTTTGCACTCCGACTAAGATTTTTTTGTATCTTTGTACCAATATTCCAATACCCGTATTACATAAGGCAGCCGCCTGCGCTTTCCGCCAGTTCTCTGCGCTGGTCTACAGCTCGTTGTCTGTGTCAAACTGTTGTCTTCATAGCCAGCGGTTCATTTGAGCGGAGACGAAACTCAGGAGTAAACAGTTACGGGCTGTACTGTGGGTGGTCAAACACTTCTCTCCGAAAACGCTGCTGGAGCGGCTTGAAGCCCCTACAATAGTGTGATCGAGTATTGTCACGCATTATAGTTATGTGGGCTGCATGTCATCTCTCAGTAGGTCCCCATACCTGGTGGGAGGCTGTATTGTCTTAGAAAACTTCACGTGTTCACTGTGCTCTCAGAACTGAAAAACGGCGACGTTATGTGATCGACGTGCATACTAGAGACACTGCCGGACACATTTGTGCAAAGGTTCATCTTATTTCACTGTGGTTTCCAATTCGCGCCCGATCGGATCTTACTTTCCGAATAGCCCTCATATAACCGGTTCAAAGGAAAGCCAAATAAACAGAATATAAATTCCACCGAAATAAATGATGGAGAGAAGCATAACAAGAGACGTAGAAGGTGAAATATGTTTAGACGCAACAGTTCTCGCAAAAATTTATTTGAAAGATACAAAAAAGCGAATGTCGGAAAAAGTCTAAATCTACGTGATTACTCTGCTATTCACATTAAAGTGTCTGGTAGAGGGTTCAATGAACCACCATCAAGCTGTCTCTCCACCATTCCACTCGTGAACGGCACGCGGGAAAAACGAGCACTTAAATTTTTCTGCACGAGCCCTGATTTCTCTTATTTCATCGTGATGATCATTTCTCCCTATGTAGGTGGGTGCCAACAGAATGTTCTCGCTATCGGAGGAGAAAACTGGTGATTGAAAAATCATGAGAAGATCCTGTCGCAACGAAAACGCCTTTGTGTTAATGATTGCCACTCCAATTCACGTATCATGTCTGTCACACCATCTCCCCTATTTCGCGATAATACAAAACGAGCTGCCCTTCTTTGTACTTTTTCGATGTCACCCGTCAGTCCCACCTGATGCGGATCCCACACCGCACAGAAATACTCCTGAATAGGGCGGACAATTCAGCGCACCTGTTGCACCTTCTAAGTGTTCTGCCAATGAATCGCAGTCTTTGGTTTGCTCCACCCATGTGGTAATTCCAGTTCAGGTTATTGATAATTCTAAATGGCTCAATGGTTCAATCGACTTAACATATATGGTCATCAGTCCCCTAGAACTTAGAACTACTTAAACCTAACTAACCTAAGGACATCACACAACACCCAGCCATCACGAGGCAGTGAAAATCCCTGACCCCACCGGGTATCGAACCCGGGAACCCGGGCGTGGGAAGCGAGAACGCTACCGCACGACCACGAGATGCGGGCTGTAATTCTAATCCCTAAGTATTTAGTTGAATTTACAGCCTTCAGATTTGTGTGACTTATTGCGTAATCGAAATTTAGCTGATTCCTTTTAGTATTCGTGTGAATAACTTCACACTTTTCCTTATTCTCGGTCGATTGCCACTTTTCGCACCATACAGATATCTAGCCTAAATCATTTTGCAAGTCGTTTTGATCATTTGATGATTTTACAAGATAGCACCATCTGAAAACAATCTAAGACTGCTACCCAGATTATCTCCAATGTGGTTAATAAAGATCAGGAACAATAGAGGGCCTGTATTACTTCCTTGGGGAACGCCGGATATTACTTCTGTTTTACTGGATGAGCTACCGTCTATTACTACGAACTGTGACCCTTCTGACAGGAAATCACGAATTCAGTCGTACAACTGAGGCGATACTCCATAGACATGCAGTTTGGTTAAAAGATGCTTGTGAGAAACGTTGTCGAAAGTCTTCTGGAAATCTAAAAATATGGAATCAATTTGACATCCCCTGTCGATAGCACTTATTACTTCATGAGTATAAAGAGCTAGTTGTGTTTCACAAGAACGATATTTTCTGAAACCGTGCTGACTACGTGTCAATAAATCGTTTTCTTTGAAGTACTTCATAATAATCGAATACAGTATATGTTTCAAAAGTATGCACATTGAGGACGTCGGGAAACAGCAAGAGAGAAAATGATAGATAAATCCAAAGAGTAATAATTGACTGTGATAGCTATTTCGACAATCCGAAATGCATGATTCAATGGGTGAATAATAACGTGAGTTCAGTATTATTGAGAAAGTCTGTTTTGTTACGTAGGATCGGAAATAACAAAGGAGCTACGATGAATACAAGATTCACAATTTGTGCTCAGTATAATTTCGTGTTTCGAAATGAGAAAGACAGTCAATGATTGCATCCTCGCACCACAGACCTATTTCATTCAGCGTGTATGTGTTTTGTGTTTTGCGATATTTGACGTACAATTGACTCGCGGTAGTGCATTGGGATCTGTCTCTGACACAGCTCTCTTTCAGTCAATCAGTATCAGCTTCCACGAGTATCCCCTCCTTTACTCTCTAAAATTCCAGTGATGACAAAAAGTCACATTTTCTCGTGTCTCGTCAATATCAGGGCTTATGAGACGCTATTCGTCCGACAGTGAGACCGCGTTGGGGGTTACATTCCACCCACTCTCCCTTTGTTTCTCTTACTCTCTATGTTTTTCTTCTGAATCGCTGAGAGAGGAAAACAGACGGGTAGAGCTCACTCCAGCATTGTAATTGGTGTGCGTCGGTTTGGTTCTTTGCTCTGTGCTTCGTGAAAAATAGCCAAGGTTTCAAATTCCTCTCTGAAAACGTCTCCCCTACCTTGTACATCGGAATTTGTAGAGATGAGATATACAAAACGAAGGCAAAAATTGAAATTGTGATTGCTACGTAAGTAAAATAAATACTGAATTAACGTTCAAGAAATGACAGACTGATATTACATATTAATAATTAAAGTGAGAGTGTGGACTTCCTATGAAAAAGTATTCAGAAGAGCGGGGATAAAAGCATTGAACGTAACTAGACCTTATGGTGAGACAAAACACAAATCGTTCTAACTACAAACCATTTTCAATATGTCTAAAGAGGTGTACGCTTGCGTACTAAGTCAAACTTTAGCCTTTAAAATTTCTATTGGTTTACTTCTTACGGATTCCACATTCGCATTTGTTAGGTGGACATAAACGTGATGTACGGCTACCAGTGACAAAATTACGATGGTAGGGGGTAGAAAAAAAGGCAATATAAAAATCTTTCGATCTACTTATCATTTATGGTATAACTACGCATGCACGCAGCACTTTAATCTATCAGCTGTCATGAAACTGAGTAACTGTATAAATGCTGTCACGGATGTAAATGGCTCTATAAAATTTCTATTTTTTAAGTCATTTTATGGCCGCACTGGGAAATGTTGTGTGATAAAATTTATTGTACGATTTATCAAGCTGATGTTGTCGTCGTCCACTTAGTGTACACGATTCGTTGTGGCTTATTGTGGGGCCGTAATGATACATGCGCTGCTGCTCTTTTCACGTATATAATTTAGTAATATCACGGATTTTCTTTTCAAACGGTGTGTCGTAGCAACGCCAATTTCAATGTGGTTATTTCAGTAACTCCACCAGCGTAGCATCAAAATCAGCTTTTCCAGGATGAATCTCGTCCGCAGTTGACGGTTTGCTTGCGTACAGTAGTACGTTGTAGCGTATCATTTCCCGAACGGGGTGATCGGCTGCTAATGACAGCTATGTGACTATCAGTCTCGGTTTTTCAGTTTACGAGATCCTGGAACTATTCTTCATTCTGGAGATGCTAGATCAGTCTTCGCCTAATCAAGCAAAGTGGGTGTTTTCTGAGCGAAACATGCAGTTTTCAAGGGCAAGTGATTTTGTCGTGTCCTAAAAACTTCTGGGAAAGACGCTTCTGACAGTGTTGTTAGGAAGTCGCTTCATACAGAAGGGACTGTGAGCGTTGGAAGGAAATGGTCGATTGAAGCATGACTCGTGGGTTAAAGAGAAGCTGTCGACCCATAATATTGATAGTATACAGGAGATTGAACAAAAATATGAAAACATGAACAACAGGCCACATTACCATGCATGGTACAGTGTCGTAAAACTGTTGCATCCAAAACAGCTTCCAGTCGTTTCGGAATTGATAAATGCATGTCTTGTATGGTTGTCAATGCAATATTATACAGTTCTTCCAGCAAAATAATGGCAAGGTCACCTATCAATGATGGAATTTCTCTACGCTTGTGCACCCTTCTCTCGAAAGCAGAACACAAAGGCTCAATAATCATCAGATCTGGAGACTGTGGTGATCACGGGAGATGCGACAATTTATCTCTGTGTCCATAAAACCAGTCTTAGACGAGATAATTTTGTGAACAGGCGTTCTATCGTCTTGGAGCACACCATCAGAAATGGGGTACAAATGGCTCTGAGTACTATGGGACTCAACTGCTGTGGTCATTAGTCCCCTAGAACTTAGAACTACTTAAACCTAACTAACCTAAGGACATCACACACATCCATGCCCGAGGCAGGATTCGAACCTGCGACCGTAGCAGTCGCACGGTTCCGGACTGCGCGCCTAGAACCGCGAGACCACCGCGGCCGGCGGGGTACAAATATTGTACCACTGAATGGACCTGATCAGCAGAATTGGTCACATAATCCTTGGCAATTTTGTGACCTTTTCAGAGGGACGATGTGGCGCATGGAACACCATGACACTGTTTCCCAATTCGTCACCGTACCCCCATCATATTTCACTCATGGCCTTAAACTCGGCCAGAAGTTGGAAATAGTGAGAAACAAGGCTGATCCGAGCAAATAACTTTCTTTCATGTCTTCGGCACCACTTGTTTGTGTTACGGACATTTGCATTCTGATACGTGATTTCGAAATTCCAACTCATCCTGCAGCTTCGAGCTTATGGAGTTCCCTTCGAGACATTTTTGTGCTGACAGGATTCTTGGCATGATATCCAGTGCTGTAGTGACTTTAGCAAACAGTCGTCCTCTTATTTTTCCTCTGTAATGACCTTTTTTAACGAACACTCGACACACACTTTTATATGCGTTGAGATGTTTTCCCTATTTCCTCGCATGCGTAAAAATCTTCGGTAGGGTGCCTGGCATCTCACTGACTGGAGTACCCCTATGGCTATCGAACACGTGTCTGGAGTCACCCCGGACAGCGGTGGAGTGACAACCTGACTGACGACCGCCGTACTGCACGACACGAGGAGTATGGTCTGGGGCGCCGTGTCTTCACATAACAGGACCCCTTTGGTTGTCATCGGTGGCATCCTTACAGCACAGCGGTACGTCGGTGATATTGGTTCAAATGGCTCTGAGCACTATGGGACTGAACATCTGAGCTCATCAGTCCCCTAGAACGGAGAACGGAGGTGGACCAACGCATTATTGACGTGTTCAGTTCTTGAAGTTTTTTCTGTTGAATAAATCTCCTAGTCACTAGGAAATTGTGATCATTTGTCTGCCTGTACATGCATACCAATTTCTGTCCCATTTGGTGGATAATTGATTCCTTGTGCGTCTCTTTTTTCTTTTTGTTCTTTATGTTGGAACAGAACCATCAGAATGGGGTGCAATGTATTGATTTCAAAACTCAAGTAAAATTGTTCAGCAAGTTAAACTGTTCAGTTTCTAAGTCCTCATGTGCATTGTTGCTTCTTCTCATTCTTTTGTGTTTCTCAGACTGGCCGTGGTACAGAAATACCCAGTAACAATTTGGAGTAAGTTTTAAAATGAATCAGCATTTTGTGAGTGAAGTCTTATGTTTCGTGTGACCTGCTACCTTACCAGTCCCAGGTCGTAGTTTGCTAAAACATTTCACACACTCCTCTTCAGGCGGGAGGTCCTTTCCGGAGCCCTTGTAGTAACCTTTAATGCCTTCAATGAAGTTGGATACTTATTTCCAAAATCACTTTTGGACTGCGGTTCACCAAGTTTCTCTTTCAGCCTTGGACGCATGATCTAATTGCTCCTTACTAAGCGATCAGTTTATCCTGTCGTGCGCCGACGTCAGTGATTGTCAAAACTACAGAATCTTTGTTAAGGATGTTATTTAGGTCGTCTGCGTTTTTCAGAGCCACAGAATCTGTGTTAAGACCGCAATGAAGGTCGTCAGTTTAACGCACGCCAACATATCCGTCGAAAAGCTAGATAAATATAAACGGAAACGGGCTGTGTGATCACTATGGCACTTCTGATGATTGTATAAAATTACATTTACTAGTTAAACGGTACTGTCATTTAATTATTAATAACGTCCGTCGAAAAGCTAAATAAATATAAACGGAAACGGGCTGTGGGATCACTATGGCACTTCTCATGATTGTATAAAATTACATTTACCTAGTTAAACGGTACTGTAATTTAGTCATTAATATGAATAGTAGCAGTTCATTCAGGTTATTATATATGACTGATACTTAAATCATAAAATTAGAAATATGCAATAAACAAACGTTAAATTTTCAGGTGCAGACGATCTTGCCCTTAAATAGGTATGTGTGCCGAGGTAATTGTTACAAAGCTTCATAATAAGGTAGATATGCCGAAGCATAAGGTCTCGCCGTCTTTGGGGTCGCTAGGGAAGAAGAACTAGCGTTGTATAAATTCATCTAAAATTAAATCGTTTAGCGCTGTCTAAGTATAGTTACCATTCCTGTTAATCAAATACTAATATTGATACACACAGTTTATTTTGATTTAGATGTATACAGTTCAAATACATGACCTCACTCCAACAGCTGTTTGAGAATGGTGACTCCGGTAAAACAGTGTCACACCGCAAGTCGCTTTTGGTAAGAGACACGTAGACGGGAAAAGATACAACAGACGAAACAGAAAAGTGCTTCAAATGGCTCTGAGCACTATGGAACCTAATTGCTGAGGTCATCAGTCCCCTAGAACTTAGAACTACTTAGACCTAACTAACTAACCTAAGGACATCACACACATCCATGCTCGAGGCAGGATTCGAACCTGCGACCGTAGCGGTCGCGCGGTTCCAGACTGAAGCACCTAGAACCGCTCCGTCACGCCGGCGGGCCAACAGACGAAACAGATTTATTATAAAATAATCTATGGATCCGAAGCAGATTTTACCTGAGGCATCTAGTCCTGATAGTAGTGATAGAATGTGAAAGAAAACAAACTGGTACCTGTTGTGTAGCGTTTTGCATCTATAGTGGCTTACAACGCACACTACCACACTACGAATCCTGAAATAATAGTTTTTCTGAGCCCTGTATTTTGCTCTCATATCGAGAGAAAGTACTCTGTGGCGTGCTACACCGGTGCTCGTATTTACAGCTCACGATACTAAAGCACAGATGTCACGTAACGCAGCTGTAAGCCTGGGCTTACCCGCTGTGCCCGCGTGAACTGAGGAGCATGCAATATGGAGACAGGCGGAATGCGTCGCCGCCATATTGACAGATGCGAATGCAGTGTGCTGTCTCCTGCAGTATTAATCACACGGTGCGGTCATGTTTCCTCATGGCTTTGATTTATGTAGTGCCACGTGCGTTTTCCAAGTTCTAGATATTAAACATTAACAAGCCCTGAAGAGTCTAGTAAGTTTCACTGACAACTCCAACCACTCTCTTGTTCGCAGACTTTTGAAAAACAAAGGGCAGTTTGGATAAAATACTAAGCATTAAAAACTAATTTTTAAAAGTTGATATCGATGGCGATGTTTACGACACCTTAAAAAAAGCGGCATATTTAAGGAGACCACACCCTGCCTGTCTAACCCATGTTAATTTAAGCAAGTATTTGACCCATTTCTGAAAAAAACTATTTGATGCAGGACCTTAATATTTTTACTGTATGTTACATGACGCTAATAGAGTTAACTGTACTAAATTCTTCTTTATCCATTTCATAGTTTTTAAGAAATCCTTTTTTCAATTTATTAACAAAAAATATTAATTTTTTTTGCAGAAGATATTTTTAGTGAACTTCCCAATGGGGTAATATTAATGAATGAAGCACCAGAGGTGGATTTTTATGTTACGCAGAGTCTCTGATAATTTCATTCATTTATCTGTGATAGATTCTGATATAATGGAGCATATGTACTGAAAATTTTAGTTTGCGGGAGATTTACTTTAAAGAAAAAACTTTTGAACTTTGTTACTTACAGTTAATTAAAACTGTCCTGCTGCATATGATGGCCCTTCTTAGGCCTCTATCCGGTCTCCCAGCTTCTTATTCACCTTCCTGGATGTTTGTCTTACTTTCTTGGCCATATTAGATGCAGACCTGTCTGCATCGGCTATCCTCATCTTATCGCAATGTTGCAGCCCAGTGATCATATTTTCACCGGTTTAATTCCCAGGTTTTTCAGTACCCATCAATTTCCTATAGTATTCTATATTTCCTATAGAATGTAATAACAGCATCATGAACTGCTAGTTTCATAGTATGCATGCCTACAAATACAGTTTTATGAAGGTGGTTCCAAATTATGCTTTTGAAACATTCATTTGGGTTTTGTAGACATTTCGCTAGAAGGTCAGGATGAGCCAAGTCTCTGGAAATAGTTTTAACTGCTGTAATAACAGCAGCAGGTAGAGAATGCTGGTGAGAGTAAGATTCTTCAGCTTCCTGAGTCCTATTGTATTTGTACCACGAAGTTACTCCTGATGGGCACAATCCATGACATAGCTTATCATCAGTAGAGGACTTATGGAAGAATATGGCCCAACCATCTCTCTTCATTGCCTTTATTTCTGTTAATTGCCTCCCCATAGTATACCAGCAAGTTTCCTATAACAGCTACTCGCAATCACACTTGAGCAAACCTAACCACGTGTCTGAAAGCGTGTTTTTTAAAAGCATCAGGAACAAAAGAATACCAACCGTTGCATTCCAAGGATAGCCACCACACCCGTGAGTAAAAAAAAAATCCCTTATGTGCAATGTAGTGGAAATAAAGATGTAAAGTATAAGCAGGAAATTGAGTGACAGCGAAGTGGGCGTGACACATAAACACACGTTTTAGGAAAATGCTCTTTAAATGCTAGAAAAAAAAATTTCAGCAAAATCCTTTTCACAGTAATTAAATGAAACCTTAATCTATCGAAAAATGATGAAAACCGAAAATCGATTTCTTTGGGCCTGAACCGTGGTGTGGTCCCCTTAAATGCGTCGATACGAACATCTACACTTAACAATGCTGATGCAGATTGCTGTACAGCGTCATTCAGTTTATAAACATAGTTTCAGAGTGTAATAAATGACAAAAGAAAAATACACTTGGTGCATACCATTGCACAGAGAAGTATTCGAAGACGTATACGGTCGACGTGAGCAGCAAGTGCAATACGAATAGAATTAAAACGGAAGTTCTTTTCCTGATTCTGATGCTGGATCGCTTGTGATTTGAGCGAGTATGTGTCGCATAGTACTAAATGTATCATCTCATTCACGTAACTGACCAGTGCTTCTCTCTTCTTTCTTCAGAGTATCTGTCGTGATTTTTTCTTTGTAAATTTTGGCAAAACAACAGCGAAACGGACGTTGTGCGTAACAGATACGTGTATAATACTTTATTATATTTTTATTTATTTATTTATTTATTTTTGAAACTGCCAAAATTGCAGATTGGGATATTCAGCAGCCAAATAATTTTTAAGATTCATGGTGAAACGCTTAGCTGTCATTTATTTTGCACAATTGGCTACTAGTTTCGGTCAGTGACCGTTATCAAGCTTAGCTGTCATAAAAGACAGGAAAGTTACACCATAATTTGAACAAAAGTAATTTGCTCTTTTAAAACCACCACAGTACGTAAAAAAATTTCTAATAATAACTGTGCACGATAATTTAGAGTATTATGAATGACGAATAGAGTCTCTTTCAAACGCTGACTGGAATACAGGCCCTCTTTACATAGATTGCCGACGGACGCTCGTTTGCTGACACTCGATATGGGGACAGCCAGTTCCTATTCTGGTGGCTGAACAAATTGTCACAATAAGCATTTGGCTGAAGAATGGAGGTGTGGTGTTGACGTAAACTGCCAAACAATTGCGTCTTTCGCCAGTGTCTTGCAGAATATCATTAGTAATTTTCATTATCATGCTGTTGTAATAGGGGGTGACTTCAACTTGCCAGGTATAGATTGGGAGTGTTATGCCAACAAAACTGGTGGCAGAAACAGCGATTCGTGTGGCATAATTCTGGATGTCTTGTCTGAAAATTATCTTGAGCAGACACAGAACCAATTCGTGAGGGTAACAACGTTGACCTCCTGCAACAAACAGACCTCAACTTATCGAATCAGATAATGTAGACGAAGGTCTCAGTGATCATAAGGCTGTGACAGCATCTATGACGACGGGTCCTGCAAGGAATGTTATGAAAGGTAGGAAGATGTATTTCTTCAGCAAGGGTGACAGCATACAAATTTTATAATATCTCAGCAGTCAGCATCAAACATTCGGTGATGAGGACGAAGATGTGGAGAACAAATGGGAAAAAAATTGAAAGGCATCGTTCAATATGCTCTAGGTAAGTATGTTCCGAGTAAGGTTTTAAGAGATGGGAAAGAGCCACCATAGTTGAATAGACGTATAAATAACCGTAGTAGAAAAGTGCTACGTAAACAAAGAGCACTTCACCTCAGATTCAAGAATAGTAAAAATCTAGCTGACTAACAAAAGATGAACGAAGTGAAAAAGAACGTAAGAAGAGCAATGAGAGAAGCTTTCGATGATTTTGAAAGTAAGACGTTGCCAACCGACCTGAGTAAAAACCCTAAATCGTATGTAAAATCAGTAAGTGGGTCAAAATCATCTGCTCATTCACTCAGCGATCACACCGGCACCGAAACGGAAGGTAACAGAAGAAGGCCGAAATACTGAATTCGGTCTTCCGAAGTTGTTTCACCGCGGAAGATCGTAACACTATCCCTCCTTTCAATCGTCGTACGAACGTGGAAATGGCAGACAGTGAGATAACCTATCCGGGGATTGAAAAGAATTTACAATCGCTCAGTAGTAGAAAGTCGTCAGGACGAGATGAGATACCCATAAGATTCTATAAAGATCATAAGAAAGAACTTGCTCCCCTTGTAGTCGTAATTTATCGTAGATCGCTGGAGCAACAAAAGGTACCTCACTACTGGAAAAAAGCGGAGGTCTTTCCCGTTTGTACGGAAGACCGTAAGGCAGATCCACACAATTATAGACCTATATCGTTGTCATCAATCTGTTGTAGAATTATGGAACATGTTTTATGATAAAGAATCATAATGTTTTATGAAAAATGAACATCTCCTCTTTAGAAAAAACAATATGTATTTCGCAAACAAAGATACTGCGAAATTCAGCTCGTTTTGTTCTCCATGAGATACACAGAACAATGGACAATGTCCCCCAGGTTGATGCCGTGCTCCTTGATTTCAGTAAGACATTTGACACCGTCCTGCATTGGCGTTTAATGAAAAAATACGAGCTTACGGAGTTTCGGAATAGACTTACGATTGGATTTAAGGCTTTCTTGCAGACAGAACTCAACTCGCCGCTCTTAACGGAACTAAATCGACAAAGTGTAAGATATTATGTTAATAAGCAGACTTACACGCTGTATAAGAGATGAAGTACTAAGTGCTCGTCACATATATGGCAATTAAAGTTTCTGCCTTTGTATCATACATTATTAGGTTACAAAAGGATAAAAGCGTGTCCTATCCAGGTTCCGCACATCCAAAACGTGTATAAAACGCATATTTTTAATGGATAGACGATGTATACAAAAAATTCCTGAGCAGCCCGGGGACATACAACTCACACATTGTGCTGCACCCTTCACGTTTCAAAATACACCTTGCTGAAACGTCTAGATATGGCTCTGATAGGTGACGCGTACGTAAGCATCCTGACTGATCACCTGCATCCATTCGTGTCCATTCTGCTTTGCGACGGACTTGTGCATTTTCGGCAGGACAATGCGGCATCCCACAAGTCCAGAATTGCTATAGAGTGGCTTCAGGAACACTCTTCTGAGTTTAAGCACTTCCGCTGTCCACCAGACTCCCAGATATAAACATTATTGTGCATATCGGGGATACCTTGCAACGTGCTGTTCAGAAGAGAATTCCAACCCCTCATACTCTTAAGGATTTATGGAGAGCCCTACAGGACACATGGTGTCAGTTCCCTCCAGCACTACTTCAGACATTAGTCGAGCCAATGCTACATCGTGTTGCGGAACGTCTGTGTGCTCGCTGGAGCCCTACGCAATATTAGGCAGGTGTACCAGTTCCTTTGTTTGGCTCTTCAGGGTGTTTCCTATGTTGATGTCGTTTGTGGTTGTACTAACTGCAGGCAGCAGACGATCTTTTTGTGAGGTCTTCCTGTGTTGTATGACGGTGTTCGAATAAAACAGCCGGTGGGTGTGGCCGAGTGACTCTAGGCCCTTCAATCTCGAATCCTGCCTGGGGCATGGATGTGTGTGATGTCCTTAATTAGGTTTAAGTAGTTCTCAGTTCTAGGGGACTGATGACCTCGGACGTTAAGTCCCGTAGTGCGGAAAGCCATTTTTGAACTTACTTCTAATTGAGGTCAGTGATATGGATCTGTAATTCAATGGGTTACTCCTATTTCTTTTCTTGAATATTGGTGTAACCTGTGCTACTTTCCAGTCTTTAGGAACAGACCTTTAATCAAGTGAGTGGTTGTATATGATTGCTAAGAAAGGCGTTATTGTGTCTGCATACTCTAAAAGGAACCTGATTGGTATACCATTTGGACCGTAAGATTTCAGTTGTTTCGAAACACCTAACATGTGTGCTTTAATGTCAATCATGCAGATGTTTTGTCTTCGAATTTTGGAATACTTACTTCGTCTTCTTGCGTGAAGGAATTACGGAAAACTGTGTTTAGTAACTCCGCTTTAGTGACTGTACAGACTCGTGCCATGACCACGGAGTCCTGCTCCTCAGTTTGGTGCAATGGAAGATGCCATTAAAAATAGGAGGAGGATAAGGATTGGAATGGATTCGATTGTTTGGGGGAAGTGACCAAACAGCGAGGTCATCGGTCTCATCGGATTAGGGAAGGATGGGGAAGGAAGTCGGCCGTGCCCATTCAAAGGAACCATCACAGCATTTGCGTGGAGCGATTTAGGGAAATCACGGAAAACCTAAATCATGATGACCGGACGCGGGATTGAACCGTCGTCCTCCCGAATGCGAGTCCAGTGAGGAGGATAAGGTGATGCAGATCGGCTATAGTGACACGGGTGGGCGAGTACGTACAGTTGTAGTAGAGCAGGATGCCCGAGATGAGGACGAAAACTACGAGCAGCAGCACGAGCAACAGCAGCAGCATGGTGGGCCGCCACCAGCCCGCGCCGGCCACGCTGGTGCGGCGCGCCTCCACCACGGGCGGCCTCTGGTTCTGCTGCTGCCTGGGTCCGCAACACCGCCAGCCGGCCCGCGGCTCCTCCGAGGGCGCCAGCGTCACGTCGGGCTTCTGCTCCGTCTGCTTCACGGCGGCGGTGTGCGCCGCGCCGTCCGAGCCCAGGTTGACGACGCTCTGGTGGTAGCGGTAGGTGGCCGCGCGCCCGCCGGCCAGGAAGCCGTCGTCGTCGTCGTCGTCGATGGCCGTGGCGGCGGTGCCCGTGTGGTGCACGTACAGGCCGGCCGCCGCCATCGGGTCCTGGCGCGGCTGCTGCACCTGTTGCTGCTTGCGGCGGCAGCACGAGCCGTTCTCGTAACCGGGGGCGCCGCGGCAGCAGCTGCAGCTCTGCCTGGGCGTCACCTGCTGCTGGCGGTGCGCCTGCGGCTGCTGCGGCGGCTGGTAGGAGCGGTAGCTGCCGTCGGCCGTGTGCCAGCCGGGCCCGGCGCCGCCGCGGTACGCCGCCTCCTGCTGGTGGTGCGAGGCCGGCCGGCGGGCGCGGTACTGCGGGGGCGGCGGGGGCTGCCGGCTGCTGTAGTGCGGGTAGCTGCCGTAGCTGTGGCCGTAGGCGTAGGCGTGGCCGTAGCCACGCCCGCTCGACGGGTTCGACACCGACAGCTCCCGCGAGTCTTCCGCGCCGCCTCCGGCGCTGCCTATGCGCGTCGTCGGCAGCATCCTGAGCGCCCTGCCCCTCTCCACTGTCTGTCACACTACCCCCTAACACTCCCTGTCCCACCTCTGTCTATCTTCAGCCGAAACTGCTCCGAGAATGTCTTATTTCCCTCGCATTAACGAAACCGTAAACCGTTCACAGCCCTATACCGTACCGAAACGTCCACGTCGTGAGACAAATAAAACAATAAAAAATAACAAAAAAAGGTAAAAGGAAAAGAATCGACCGAAAGAAAACACTGGGTGCAAAAAAGTCTGTCTGTGTATAATTATTTGCAGACGCCTTAAACCCTAAATAAACCACCGATTATGTGGCTGGTACACGTAGTTCGTGATACTAGATGGCATCGCAGTAATTCTGTGGCGGAATTCTCCGATGGATGATTTACCTGTAACAGCAAAGAAAAGGAGATGCCCATTAGCTGCAAGCAAACGCATATATGATAAACAGATTTTGTGTCCATAACATAGACTTCATAAATCAAGCAAATAAAAAAAATTAAAAGAGCGGCCAAACGTTTAGTTAAATGATTTGTGTAAAGGTGACGAAGAAAATAGATTACAGGAACATTTTAAGCACCTTTGAATGATGCTCAAAAACATGTACAGCACAAGAGTGTCATCAAATCGATTTTATGTCTTACTTTTAGACAAGCATATTCCCAAACCATATGACACTTGTTTTCAATTTCTTTTATTTTCAAGTTTTAGTCGGGAAGCTTGTAATACTGTATAATACATTTAAATATACATCGGTATTTTATTATTACTAAAATGATGTACATAAAGAGAATACAGAAAAATTTCAGTTGATGCTTTAATTTGATATTTGTCTCTTTTTTTCAGCATGAAACAGAAAACTCCACCCCATCTATACCAATACAACTTTTTGTGCAAAGTAGCTAGGCCCTGAAGAGATGAATTTTGATACATCGCTTACATAGGTAGCAGCAGTTGTTCGTGAAATATTTCAATTTTCCCTGAAATAAAATCTCAAAGTTTTCTAAATTATCCTCATTACTTTTAAGCGATTGTATCTCTCTCTTTTTTTTTTTTTTTTTTTTTTTTTTTTTTTTTTTTTTTTTTTTTTTTGAGAAACCTGAGCTCACGTTCGTCAATGTATGCTGAAATGGTTGAAATGGCTCTGAGCACTATGGAACGTAACATCTGAGGTCATCTGTCCCCTAGAACTTCGAACTACTTAAACCTAACTAACCTAAGGACAACACACAACACCCCGCCATCACGATGCAGAGAAAATCCCTGACCCCGCCGGGAGTCGAAACCGGCAAACCAGGCGCGGGAAGCCAGAACGCTACCAGACACACACACTTCCATTCTCGAGGCAAGATTCGAAACTGCGACTTTAGCGGTCGCGCGGTTCTAGACTGAACCGCCTAGAACCACTCGGCCACAATGGCCGGCCAATTTGATGACACATTTGTCCACTTCCTAGCACTTCCATACACTATTGGGTACCCCATCTGTCCATTTTTGACTCTTCATTTGGCTTCCATTGCGTCATTTCTGGGAATTCTTGTTTCCACCGGCTCAAACATTAAACCAATAGCTACAAGTCAGGAATGTTGAATGTCATACAAGAAAGCCGAAAGGTATTGTCTCTTAGTACCCAGGTCCACTAACATCTGTGATTTTCTGATTATATGTATTTTAATCTGTGGCGCGCTGTAGCTCCTGGTACTGTAACAACCAGTTATCGTAAGGAATAGAGATTTGCGCTATCGCTGTAAGCTCTGTTACGTGTGTGTTAACGTGTCAACCGATTACGCACGCAGGATAAAATGTTGCCATGTGGAACCACATTGACATTAGCACACATTGATGTGGAAAATCGGGCAGACGATCTCAGTTCGCAGTACAGCATCATTTTGGGCAGAATCGTGTGTGCAGGCTCGATGCAAACGAACATTGTCTGTCTGCATTCTCCATTGTCATAGCGGTCTAGCACCCGGCATGGTATTACGGGTTTCTGTCGGCTACGAAACACTGTGGTTCGCAAAATATTTAATCTGAGCGACAGGCATTACTCTTGGGAGGTATTAACGTCGGTTGCTGTGCGCCACATTTGTAGTTTCTGTGATAGCACAAGCTCTCAGGATGCTCGTACTATCCCGACTTATGTTGTTACAGACGGTATTCTCTAGATCTCTCAGCCACTGAAAACATCGGGTCACAGGTTGCCGAAATACGGGCACGCCACCTCTGGCCATCCGCTACTATTGATGAACGCATCTACATCTACATGCATACTCTGCAAATCACACTTAAGTGCCTGGCAGAGAGTCCTTGGAACCACCTTCAGAATAATTCTCTATTATTCCAATCTCGATCAGAGCGCGGAAGAAACGAACACCTATATCTTTCCGTGCGAGCTCTGATTTATTTTACTATGAGATCGTTTCTCCCTATGTCGATCGGAGTCAACCAAATATTTTCGCACTCGAAGGAGAAAAGGGGAAAAGTTTCTGCCGCAACGAAAAGCGCCTTTGTTTTATTAACGTCCATCCCAAATCCTGTATCATATCCATGACACTCCCTCCTCTACTTCGGGATAATACAAAACGTGCAGCGCTTCTTAGAACGTCCTCGATGTACTCCGTTAGTCCTGCCTGGTAAGGATCCAAGAACGAGCAGCTGCACTCCAAAAGAGGACTAAAAGCGTAGTGTAGGCAGTCTCTTTAGTAGATCTGTTGCATTTTGTAAGTGTTCTGGCAATAAAACGCAGCATTTGGTTTGCCTTCGACACATTATTTTCTGTGTGTTATTTCCAATTTACGTGATTTTTTGTAATTGTAATTACTATGTATTTAGTTGAATTTACGGCCCTTAGACTTGACTGATTTATCGTGCAATCGAAGTTTAACGGATTCATTTTAGCACTCATGTGGATGACCTCACGCATTTTATCATTTAGGGTCAATTTTCAATCTTCGCACCATACAGATACATTTTCTAAATCGTTTTGCAATTTATTTTGATCTTCTGATGACTTCACTAGACGATAAACGACAGAAGCATCCGCAAACAAGCTAAGGCGGCTGCTCAGATTGTCTCCTAAATGGTTCATATAGATTAGGAAGAGGAGAGTACCTGTAACACGACCTTGGGGAACGCCAGAAATTTTCTCGATGAGTTTTCGTCAATTACTGCGAACTGTGTGACCTATCTAACAGGAAATCACGGATCGTGCCACATAACTGACGACGACATTCCATAAGCACTCAATTTCACCAAAAATCGCTTGTGTTGTACAGTGGCAAAAGCCTGCTGAAAAACAAGAAATACGGAATAGATTTGAAATCCCTTGTCAATAGCATTCAACACTTCCGTGTATGTAGAGAGTTAGCTATGTTTCACAAGATCCGTGTTGACTATGCGTCAATATGCCGTTCTCATCGAGGTAATCCATAATGTTCGAACACAATATACGCTACAAAATCCTGCTGAATATCGCCGTTGAGGATGTGGGCCTGTAATTTAGCGCTAGGCGCTCAGCCCGGAACCGCACGACTGCTACGGTCGCAGGTTCGAATCCTGCCTCGGGCATGGATGTGTTTGATGTCCTTGGGTTAGTTAGGTTTAAGTAGTTCTAAGTTCTAGGGGGCTGATGACCACAGATGTTAAGTCCCATAGTGCTCAGAGCCATTTGAACCATTTGTAATTTAGCATATTACGCCTCCTACCTCTCTTGAACTTTCCAACTTTTGGGTGCGGACCTTACATCGAACGAGCGGTTGTATATGATTGTTAAGTATCGAACTATCGCATCAGCATATTCTGAAAGGAACCTAATTGGTATACTGGCAAGACCGGAAAACTTCCATTTATTAAGTGATTTAAGTTGATATACCACTACAAGGATGTGTACATGTGTTGCCAGCTGTTCGTGATTCGAATTCTCGAGTAATTACTTTGTCGTCTTTGGTGAAGGCGGTGTTAAGTACTTCCGCTTTGGCAGCACCGTCGTCGATGGTATTTCCGTTACTATCGCGCAGGAAAAGCATTGACTGTGTCTTGCAGCTAGCATACTTTACGTAAGACCAGGATCTCTCTGGATTTTCTGCGTCTTGAGACAAAGTTTCGTTGTGGTAACTGAGGCGTTATATTGATCAGCTGTCACACAAGCTCAACGGAATTCGATGCGCAGCTGGGTTCAGAGCATTGTTGCTAACAGACGTGACAGCTCTGTGTATTCGATATTATCTCAGACCATCTACAAATTTTATTATGAATTATTCTCACTATACTGTATATGCGCAGTAAGTGAAGTTTCATCATTTGCTATCCTTCCAGGCACTGGAAGGCCAGCAGTGTATGTTCGGCTTCCAACATATTTGTGTATTATTAGCTGATGCATGCAAGATCAGTCACGAGGCCTACGAGAAAGAAAAGCAGCGGCGCGTACGTCAGGAAGGTAGCCTGCTCTCTCAACTCAGTAGACAAAGCACGTTTCTACACCTGTTAACTAGTGAAATAGGTGTGTACGTACAAACGAGAATTGCATCCTCTACTGGAATCCGCTATTATGGAGCCTTACTGTTATTAGTCCTACAATGATCGGAAGTCCACAGGCCTACTTATAATTTGTTGCGGCTGTGCTGAGGTACAAGCTATTAAAACTATGCCGAAATGATTATCAGTTGCGAGACGCACTACTTCTTCTATAAAATGAGCAGTGTTAAACAGAAGGGACTAAGTGCTGTAAACAAGCCGTTATACCATGTGTATCTAGTATCGATCTTAAATTAAATTTTATTGTAGTGCTGTTAATCAGTAAGACTTCATAACAGCGGATTCCAGTAAAAGATACAATTCTCGTTAGTACGGACATGCCCAGCTTCAAGTTAACCGGTTTAGAAACGCGTTTTGTCTGCTGTGCTGAACGAGCGAGCGAGTTCGGAACTACCTTCGAGACGTTCGCGCTGGGCCCTGTCTCTCTCGTGGGCCTCAGATCAGTCAGTACTGAGGGTGTAGTATCTGCCTCTCACAACAACCGCCAAAAGGCGTGCATAAATGGCTTTCTTATTTCCTTGTATGGCCAGAGCTGTTAACTGCGCGGTTGCTCGCAGCCTCCACAGCGGCTGGGGGTGCCAGCATAGCCGACAGATGGCAAGCCTGTCGCAGAAGAGGCTCTGTAGGCAGGGCACTATTTTGCTACGCCGGATCACGTGCCCTGGCAGCGCCAAGTGGATATCCGTCCTACCCTGACTATTTAGGCCACCACCAGATAGTACTGTGTCAGTTACACCATACATCTTAAGTCGGCAGTACGATCAGTTTTGTCTCGACGCTCGACGCCGGCAGCACAGCGCAAGCGAGCCGTCACGTGCCTACAGCAACGGCCCAGTGAGGTCCCACGTCTTACCGCAGCTGCTTATTTCGACTCAAGTATTCGTCGTGTAGGCTCATCGCACATAACTTAATAGGAGAGACACTTCTGTTGTATATAGTTTTGAAGATACTCACCCAAGGACATTAAAATAGTTTCATTTGTCAGTAATGTTATTCTTTTCAAAGTGTCTTTGATCTCTCCTCCGATAGAATATTTCAGGGCGTGACTATGATGTGCACCACTTTCTTTGACTTTTAAAATACTCATTTATTGTTTCGTGGCATTTGCAGATTTTTTATTAGATTACATGTTTCAACCCCCCTGGGTCACCACCTGATGTAAATTGTTGCGTCAGCAACCAGTCTTCTCCACTCAAAAGCACGTGTCAGTGTACTATTCGAATTTTGGGAATATTTCCTAATTTACAGGACCTATGTAACAATACCATTAGTTAATCATATCTAGTATACCGCCAGCAACGAAAGACTATTCCTAAACTCAGACATAAATTTGTAACAAACGTTCCACAAGAGCTTCGATGTTCATCCTATCGAAGCAGAAACACGTGATATTCAGTAAACGAAATGTTGTTAAAACAAAGACAATCACAGCATTTTATCAAATGAATTTAGATTTACTACTCTCACAGGCATACATTAGAAGTAATAAGACCCAAAGATTATAATACCCCATCCTCTGAAATGGCAGATTTATTTCCAGATTACACCTCTTAATCGGTATTTAGATTTCCGTCTTTGTCGTTTACACCCATTATTTATGTCTACCTCAAAGTAATGTGTTATATCCCACGGATGCTTGATATTCATTGCACAATACTATGGAAAGGTAGAAATTATAATGACGTATTGTTTACACGATGACATGCAGAATAAGTTTAATTGCTGGAATTTGAATCAGTACCAAAAAAATATCAATAATTCAAGATGGCTGATAGTGCTGACAGGGTGTCAGAATTGAATAATATCTCTACTGAAGCATATTAACTTTTAATACAGTTATTAAAAATTCAAGTGCATGATGTTCGAAATGGTTCAAATAGCTCTGAGCACTATGGGACTTAACTTCTGAGGTCATCAGTTCCCTAGAACGTAGAATTACTTAAACCTAACTAACCTAAGGGCATCACACACAT
This sequence comes from Schistocerca gregaria, assembly GCF_023897955.1. NCBI lineage: Eukaryota > Metazoa > Arthropoda > Insecta > Orthoptera > Acrididae > Schistocerca > Schistocerca gregaria. The sequence goes on along the minus strand of NC_064921.1, from coordinate 696,424,788 downwards.
CCAGACTGTAGCGCATGAAGTGTGGTTGAACATAATGCACGATACAGAAGCAGTCGTGGACAAAATAAGAAATCAGAGCGGAAGCCTGAAATTAAAAAAAATTACATTGTAGAGCTGCCACAATTGGCATGTAACGTTCCATTACTGTGGCATTTCTCTCCCGACTAACATGAGCATATTCGGTAATTACGTAACAAAGGGTCGCACGTCACATATACCGAGGTGTGTACTGCGCCAACGTCATACATAATGTATGACGGTGGCGCCGTAGACATCCCAATGCAAGTCATGGTCCTAGGCTACGTAATTTCTGAAGATGCTTGCGTTAGTCGAGATACACATGAAAAAATGGAGGGAAGTGGTATGCGACTTGTGGTTGCTGTACAATATAATTTATAGCGACACCTCCGCCGGCTGAAATAATAATTATCAAACGAGAAACGAACGATGGTCCATAGTGTCACCATGACACAATTTGCGTAATTTTTTAAGTTGTAGGAATAAACACAGAAATGTTAATATAAAACAGAAATCCACTCGATGGTATTGCCACCCACAGTGTTGGCTGGAATTCTAAGGTTTAACGTTTTGGTTTGAATCCAAACCGACAAATATTTACAACTGTCTGCCGCCCTTCATTTGTTACATCAGCTGCCGGTCGCGGTGGCCGAGCGGTTCTAGGCGCTACAGTCTGGAACCACGCAACCGCTACGGTCGCAGGTTCGAATCCTGAATCGGGCATGGATGTGTGTGATGTCCTTAGGTTAGTTAGGTTTATGTAGTTCTAAGTTCTAGGGGACTGAGGATTAAGTCCCATAGCGCTCAGAGCCATTTCAAACATTTTTTATTACATCAGCTTGTAAACAATTTAAAGTGAAAGTCTCGTTTTCATAACATCCAACACTATAATAAGATTGTCGGCCATGCATAGCTTCTTGCGACCACAGCGAATACATAAAGTCCTCTGCAAATTTGTCAGTCATGTTTATACGACATACTTGTGCAGCAAACTATTCTAGAGGGAATCTAAATACAACGATTAAAGATGACATACGCTATTGTTCGTCCAAATGTGTTTAATTTCACGCGTGGAGGAACAATCGTTGTCTATATTGCCCACAGGCGTAACACCACAGCCGTCAAGACGTACATAAGGAGACGTTTCTTATATCGTCAACAGATTTCTTCACGGGTCGCACTTCGTTTGATTACAATGGATATGTATTGTGAATGTGTCGTTATAACCGGAGAAGGTATTGACACAGGAAAGTGGTGTCGGGCCTCTGAGCAGGTCATTGATTTTGAGGAATGTTGTTGTCCATAAATCGTTGCCTCACAATTGCTGCTTCGTAACAGGGTGCTATGTCATGCTCACACAACCATCGCCTCAGAACAGTTCCTCTGCTGTACTCAGTACACATTGCAGTAAAATGTATTCATATCCTCAAGCAGCTATGATTTTCTTAGGTGCAATATAGAAACAGCACGCTAACCACGAAAAACACCACTATACCGTAACACTAACGCCACACTCTACGAATTTCACTATTCACACTACACATGATGGCAAGTAACATTCTCCACGCATTCGAGAAACGCAAATGTTCCAATGTGTGCGAAATCTTATGGGACTCAACTGCTAAAGTGATCAACAATGGTTCAAATGGCTCTGAGCACTATGGGACTTAACAGCCATGGTCATCAGTCCCGTAGAACTTAGAACTACGTAAACTTAACTAACCTAAGGACATCACACAACACCCCGTCATCACGAGGCAGAGAAAATCCCCGACCCCGCCGGGAATCGAACCCGGGAACCCGGGCGCGGGAAGCGAGAACGCTACCGCACGACCACGAGCTGCGGACTCAAAGGTTATCAGTCCCTAAGCTTACACACTACTTAACCTAAATTATCCCAAGGACAAACACACACACCCATGCCCGAGTGAGGACTCGAAGCTCCGCCGGGACCAGCCGCACAGTCCATGGCCGCAGCGCCCTAGACCGCTCGGCTAATCCCGCAAGGCGAAAAGCAAATCCTTCTGTCGGACTGCCGAAGGGAACGGCAGGTTTCACCACTGGATGTCATGCGTTTCCAGTCATTGAGTGTCTAGGGGCGTCACTGTCTACATCACCTGAAGCTCCACGTAACGCGGACTGCCAAAATTTGCGGCTTTTGTGGAGCTGCTCGATCGTTGTACCCTATTCGTTTTAACTCCGTACGCACGGCTATTGTGCTAGCTGGTCGACTGTTAGTACTGTGGAACTCACAAGTGATAGCGTCTGATGGTTACAAGCGTTTGACCACTCTCCGCAATGTTTGATGGTCCCTGTGTCAGTACATGAGGCCTTTTTGGCCTTGGTTTACTTGTGCCTGCGCTTTAATATTTTCGCTTCACAGTCACGTCAACAACAGGTGACTTGGTTAGCTCTGGAAGGGCTGAAATATCACTGACGCAGTTGTTACTCAGGAGACATTCAGTACCTAGACCACGTTCGACGTCACTTAACTCTCCTTACTGACCCATTCTGCAGTTACTGCTTGTCTGCTGACCATACAGTACTCTCCGACTATTTTTATGCCGGATGGTCTCTATAGTAACGTCCAGAGGTCAGTTCCGGATTATATAGGGGTATATGTATACTTTTGATCATATAGTGTATGCCCCAATGACCTTCCCCTTGTGGAACGTTTTACGACGGTCGTCCATAAAGTAAGTTCCGTTTCTGTTTCTATCCCCGGCAACGCTACGATCGCAGTTCCGAGCATGCTCGGCAGTTACTCTGACTCAAGAAGACATGTACGCCATTGCCAGATCGCTGCTGCCAACGTGTGCCTTGTAGTGCTCCTTTATAATGTCAGCCGTAATTGAAAATTCCGCCACTTGTGAAATAAGATCAATGATTCGTTTTCTAAAAGCAAAGAAAGTTAAAACAAAGGAAATTCATCGGCAAGTCTGCGAGGTTTGCGGACAAAATTCTATGAGTGACTCTGTGGTTAAAAGATGGGTCAGACTGTTCAATTAAGGACATCATCAAATGTCGTTGAACAACGAAGTGGACGCCCTTCCGTCGTTACTGATCCACTAGTTCACACAATTGAAGAGAAGATTAAACACAACCGTAGGTTTACACTTAGTGCCCTTGCTATGGAAGTTCCGCAAATCTCACGATCACTAATTCATGAAATCTTTACTGAAAAACTGAAATTTTTAAAACTTTGCTCACGTTGGGCACCCAAAATTCTTACTGAACAACACAAAAAACAACGTATGGGCAGTGCACTTCAGTTGTTGACATGCTGCAGTGAAGAACGCGATGGTCTGCTTTCTCGGATAGTCACGGGGGAGGAAACTCGGGTATCCTACGACACCCCTGAAACGGCAATCAATATAATGGAGGCACGCTTCATCCCCAACGAACGTTAAGCCTACCCAAAACTTGGCATCACGAAAAGTCATATGCACCGTTTTTGGAACAGAAAAGGCATTTCGCTGATTGATTTCTTACCACGAGACCAAATAATCAGTTAACATGGTTACAGCGAGACCATTAAGAAATTGCGCCGCGCAATACAGAACAAGCACCGAGGAACACTGTCAAATGGGTTTTTTCCCCCGATAATACCAGACTTCACATGGCGACTGTGACCAAACAACTCTTACGGGAATTTCAGTGTAACGCGTTTGATCATACTCTGAAGAGCCCGGAACTCGCTCCAACCGACTTTCATCTCTTCTTACACATAAAATATGTCCTTGGCGGTCAACGCTTCAACGATGATGATGTGCTGAAAGAACATGTTACCACATGGTTGAATACACAGGCGTCAACCTTCTATGAAGAAGGCATACAAACATTTGTGCCACACTATTACAAGTACGTACAAAATTTCGGAAGCTATGTAGAAAAGTGGTTTAACAGTTGCAGATTTCTGTACAGCAAATACTTTTTCTGTATCTGTACACATTTGTTTTATGTAACCAAACGGAACTTACTTTGTGGACATACCTCGTGCACACTGACAGTATATATATATATATACACTCCTGGAAATGGAAAAAAGAACACATTGACACAGGTGTGTCAGACCCACCATACTTGCTCCGGACACTGCGAGAGGGCTGTACAAGCAATGATCACACGCACGGCACAGCGGACACACCAGGAACCGCGGTGTTGGCCGTCGAATGGCGCTAGCTGCGCAGCATTTGTGCACCGCCGCCGTCAGTGTCAGCCAGTTTGCCGTGGCATACGGAGCTCCATCGCAGTCTTTAACACTGGTAGCATGCCGCGACAGCGTGGACGTGAACCGTATGTGCAGTTGACGGGCTTTGAGCGAGGGCGTATAGTGGGCATGCGGGAGGCCGGGTGGACGTACCACCGAATTGCTCAACACGTGGGGCGTGAGGTCTCCACAGTACATCGATGTTGTCGCCAGTGGTCAGCGGAAGGTGCACGTGTCCGTCGACCTGGGACCGGACCGCAGCGACGCACGGATGCACGCCAAGACCGTAGGATCCTACGCAGTGCCGTAGGGGACCGCACCGCCACTTCCCAGCAAATTAGGGACACTGTTGCTCCTGGGGTATCGGCGAGGACCATTCGCAACCGTCTCCATGAAGCTGGGCTACGGTCCCGCACACCGTTAGGCCGTCTTCCGCTCACGCCCCAACATCGTGCAGCCCGCCTCCAGTGGTGTCGCGACAGGCGTGAATGGAGGCACGAATGGAGACGTGTCGTCTTCAGCGATGAGAGTCGCTTCTTCCTTGGTGCCAATGATGGTCGTATGCGTGTTTGGCGCCGTGCAGGTGAGCGCCACAATCAGGACTGCATACGACCGAGGCACACAGGGCCAACACCCGGCATCATGGTGTGGGGAGCGATCTACAACACTGGCCGTACACCTCTGGTGATCGTCGAGGGGACACTGAATAGTGCACGGTACATCCAAACCGTCATCGAACCCATCGTTCTACCATTCCTAGACCGGCAAGGGAACTTGCTGTTCCAACAGGACAATGCACGTCCGCATGTATCCCGTGCCACCCAACGTGCTCTAGAAGGTGTAAGTCAACTACCCTGGCCAGCAAGATCTCCGGATCTGTCCCCCATTGAGCATGTTTGGGACTGGATGAAGCGTCGTCTCACGCGGTCTGCACGTCCAGCACGTCCAGCACGAACGCTGGTCCAACTGAGGCGCCAGGTGGAAATGGCATGGCAAGCCGTTCCACAGGACTACATCCAGCATCTCTACGATCGTCTCCATGGGAGAATAGCAGCCTGCATTGCTGCGAAAGGTGGATATACACTGTACTAGTGCCGACATTGTGCATGCTCTGTTGCCTGTGTCCATGTGCCTGTGGTTCTGTCAGTGTGATCATGTGATGTATCTGACCCCAGGAATGTGTCAATAACGTTTCCCCTTCCTGGGACAATGAATTCACGGTGTTCTTATTTCAATTTCCAGGAGAACAATTTGGAAGACCTGAGTAGTTAAGATGGCCTATAAATGAAATAATAACGAGGAGAAGTAATATTTTTATTTAGTTAAAGTCTGAAAAAAATATGGTGAATAGTGGCTGAGATGATTCAGAGGATAGATTTTTGTTGTTACTTTTTGTACAGTAACTTCAAATGGTTCAAATGGCTCTGAGCACTATGGGACGTAACTTCTGAGGTCATCAGTGCCCTAGAACTTAGAACTACATAAACCTAACCAACCTAAGGACGACACACACACCCATGCCCGAGGGAGGACTCGAATCTCCGACGGGGAATCCCCGCGGACCGTGACTAGGCGCCCAAGACCGTGCGGTTACCCCTGGGTATCACGCTAGCGAAGATATGGGTTGCAAATGGGGAAATCCATTGAGATAAGCGACTTTGACAAAGAGCAAATTTTTATTACGGAGGGCCTGTGAACGCGTATCTCAAAAACGGCGAAGCTGGTCGAATGTTCACGTGCCACGGTCGTGGTAATCTTCGGAAGGAGGTAGACGCTATATTGTTGGACGTCTACTACTCATCACAGTACATGGGTATCGTAGGCTTGTCTTCTCTGTAAAGTAGGACAGGCATCTCTGCCGAAAGAGCAGGATGATGGTGCACGCACAAGGGTTGCGGAGCCCACCGTTCATGGTACATTGTTGAACATGGAAGTCCGCAGCAAATCACCCCTGTTTTCACGTGTTGACGCAACGACATCGTCAATTACGACTGAAGTGGCCACGGGAACAACGGGATTCCACCGTCCATCAATGGTATCGTGTCGACTCTTCGAAACAACTACAAATTTGCTATACTAGGTCGATGGTCGTCGCCACAAACATCTTCATCGAGATGAACGGTGGCTCGAAGCGTGTGTGGCGTCATGGACGCAGGCTGGTGGGAGCAGCACTTATGCTATGCGAGACACTCTCCTGCGCTTGCATGTGACCTGTGGTTGTAATCAAAGACACTCTGACAGCTGCGAACCACCTGCATCATGATTGATGTTTTCCCCGAGGGCGATGTCGCCTTTCAGCAGTAAAAGTGTCCGTTTCTCAGAGCCCCAACAGTGCCTACAGTGGTTTGTAAACGTTATAGTGAACTCACCTTGATGCCTCGGCTACCAAATTCTCGTTGCGGAAGCCACCTTTGTCACTACCGGGCTCCATCAACGTGTACGCAAATCAGTGGCCCTTTATTTAAGGGAATTAAATGAACAATGCGTAGATATCTAAACCCACATGCCTACACAAATCTACCAACAAATTGTCGGATCCCAGGTACGCATAATCAGTAATGTATTTCGTTCCAAAGATGGCTCAACAAGCTATTAAGCAGATGATTATAATGTATTGGCTCACTAGTGTATAATCTTATTTGTGTGTTTGTTTCAGCTGGAAATATTAAGGCCTTCAGGCCGTCTCTTGCATCTTGCCAGTTGTGTAGTATACCATCAGAATACGATATTAACAATGTATACTGTGAAGTACACATAGAATTTAAAAGAAGTCGTTATCGTTACATTATGCTAAGTAGTTTGTGTGTTGCCCTCTTGTAATATATGAGTAATAGCATCTAACAGAAATGTATGGCTGCGACAGAGAAGGAATCACTGTTTACAAGAGGCTGACTGGTCAGAGGAAGAGCAATTGATTAGCAGGTAAGATGGAAGAAACACAACTAGATAGAAATGATAAAAGCATCGCTAGTTTGAAAGATACTGGTTCACTATTGGGTAGAAAGAAAAGGATACGCCGAGAGGGAAGCTACACCAATGGTAATACGCAAAACATTAATCTACTCTTGAACGCACAGCGGTTTTGGATACAAAGTAGTTTATTCGATGTTCGTATGGTCCAACTTTTATGTGGAGTTACAGCCAAGACGCTGGAGGTATCCGGTCTGGTATTGCGATTGTGAAATGACAACGGATTCCTGATACATCAAAAGAAATACTGAGGACGCCAGTCACTAAGTAAGTAATGAATTAACACACACCGTGTGAAATTCACTTAATGTATCCTGTAGCATCCAGGCGAACTAAGCACAGGAACGACTGATGTCATAAATAACACACACGTATCTTACGCAAGTACTGGTAGCTACCTCGAGTCGTCTGAAGTTTTAAATATTTGAGCTTTTTCTATCTTTATCACATTGGTACTGCGATATCGTAGTGTCATTGTTATTCCGATTTACGATGCTCCTTTTTTGTGCATACAAGTCCAAAGGAACAGGCACTGCGGCGACTACAGCCGTTATGAAACACATGAAATGTATTCGTACTTGTGAATATGGACAACCATCAGCTGTATAACGGAGTGACGACAGTGAAAATTCCTGCCGAACTGAGACTCCAACCCGTATTTCTCGCTTATTAAGAGCGGTCGCCTTACCTTTACACTATAGGAGCACGACGCACTGCCAGACCCGAACTTCCATATGTATATCGTCAACCATGTGTCTAGAATCTGTACTCGTACATCCATTATGTATATTCCCTTACAGGAGAGACATTTTACTTGGAAGTTGATTGCCCCGTATCGGCAGATAAATTCGATATTGTAGTGCCTGAATTATTCCGAGTTCCGGTGCAATGTCCCTTTTTACAAGCATACATCTGATGGTTGTGCATATTCGCAACAGCGAATACATTTCATGTATTTCATAACGGCTGTAGTCACCGCAGTACTTGTTCGCTTGGACATGGTTCAAATGGCTCTGGTGCTTAACTTCTGAGGTCATAGTCCCCTAGAACCTAACTAACGTAAGGACATCACACACAGCCATGCCTGAAGCAGGATTCGAACCTACGACCGTAGCGGTTGCGCGGTTCCACAGTGGAGCGCCTAGAACCTAAAATAGGAACACTGATGATCAGGCGTGTTACAAATCGGTATTTCCTAATCATGAACATAGCTCAGTATCTTTGAGGCTGCTCACACAAATATTGGTATTCCTATTGAAATCCTGCATACTGCGTTTCACACCCATTCACTCTACAAAATGCCCCTACCTAAAACTTTTTGAATTGCTTTCACCCTGAAATGTTCAGTAGTGCGTGGTGTAAACGTGTTTTAGAGGACGCGAGGATTTTAATTACCTTGCGTGGGGTGGCGGAGGGGAAGTTTGCAGGGGCATTCATGCATGCTGCCATTCTTTTGTTGCGGCTGTCGCGGGCGCACTTTAAATGCGACACCGCTGACAGATACGGCACCTGCTGGCAACATGCCCCGTGTCACAGCCTCCGGGAAATGAAATTGTTCCAGATTCCAACAGCCGGGCTCGTGCCTGGCAGTTTCATTTCCTGCAAACCTGTCACGCCAGCTGTTAAAGACTTTTATCATTGATATCAGATGCTAATTTCTGTAAATCGCAGGGTTTGGTATTTATACAGTGTAAATCAGAAGGAAAGGTACGTGCTTTGAGAGGCAATGGTATTGGTGATAGTGAAGAAAAAACTTGAACTAAACATAGCCCCTTTTCTTAACCGTGTCCGACAAACAGCTGTTTGAAAATAACGTGCGTTAGTCGCGTGACCTTACGCACGAACACCCACGTGTGAATACAACCAAAACGCCATGAGGCTACGTAGTGCTATTTCTACTAACCATTTCGACGAGTACTTCATTTGCACTCATATTTTACTGGCGTGTGCTCACGTAAGGGCCGTACGAACGAACGCAGATCAGCAACACAGCAGAAGCTGTCTACAAGAGCTGAAAAATGTATTGCAGTTGACTGTGGACTGTCTGATCATTTTTTGGGAGGAAATGTACAACATTAAACAAAACATTAGGTCACAAATGTATCATTTACCAAGCATTTAACATATTCTAGTAAATGTCGAAGAAAAAAAACGCTAATGTCTTAAACAAGGACTTTTCCCTAAGAAATAAACTAAAAGTTTTAAGAATGCAAACGGGCTCGAAATCATTTATAAATAGAAAATGTTCAGCGTAAAAAAGTAACATAATGTATTATTCGGCCATTACCAAGAGAATGGAACTCTGCATTATATCAGGCACAATTGGGGTTACCAATTTCATACTAGTAAACATATATTTACGATCATCAATTACTTAAAAGAGGTTTTATGATCTCCTACCGGTAACTGTAGCGATGTGTAAGAGAATGGTGGTCTCGAAAGTAACAGAGGAACTATTATAAATCATAATCAGTTTGACACTTGTTTATAACAACACATTTCACAAAATACCAAATGGTTCAAATGGCTCTGAGCACTATGGGACTTAACATCTTAGGTCATCAGTCCCCTGAACTTAGAACTACTTAAACCTAGCTAACCTAAGGACATCACACTCATCCATGTCCGAGGCAGGATTCGAGCCTGCGACCGTAGCAATCGCACGGTTCCTGACTGCGCGCCTAGAACCGCGAGACCACCGCGGCCGGCCTTTCATAACAGGAGGAGATGCAACAGTGGTAAGATATTCGAGAGATTTTCCATTCAGAGCCTAGTCCATTCAGTGGAGCAAGGACTATGAAGGATTTTCTTAAGCCACGAAAGGAAATCCGTGGGAAGGTTCTTTTGAAACAGACAACCGTAGTAATTTGCACACCCCTCCCCCAGCTTCTGATTCGTCTTTAATGGCCTCTTTGTCGACGGGCTGTTAGATCTTGTTATTCGTCCCTAGCTTGTGGAATATCAATTTTAGTGGAATATACAGGGTGTTGGGTATAAGTGCAAATATTTACTGGTGGGTGTACTCAACAAAATTACATCAGTACTTACTTCATTTGTAGTTATTAGGAATACACTTCCACGTCGTCAGCAGGTCAAGTGGTGAAGTTTGACGGCACGGACGCCAAACGATTATTCTATACTGTCAGGCGTATTGCACTTAGTGGTACAGCTACGACCGTGCAGGAAACATCAGGTAGCAAATTATGTGATATAATAAAAAACGCTGAAAGTGGTACGTACTGAGGTACCACTGATCAGAATATCTGCACTTGTATCCGGAAAACCCTGTATTTTAACTAAAAGTATTTCATACGTCAACATAATGGCAATCCTCTGCTTGGCTGTTAACCTGTCCACCATCCTAGCTAATAACGGTAACATAGTATCACGGATTTTAAAATTTTGTGATGTGTCAGCCCCCTAAATAAAGTGTTCGGGTGAGGAGGTCATTGAAACCTAAGCGAATAATTCGGTCCAGGTTCTTTACTTAAATGATCAGCCACACATATAACAGAAATGTTGTCGCAAACACTTTTTGTACAAACGACTGGTGGATTTTCAGGCATGACAACACAAGCGATAAAGTATTTTATGGGTGATGAACCTACAAAGCCAGTTATTCTAAAGAAAATGTTACGTACGTTCTCGATGAATCGCTGCAGCAGTTTCGCTTATAAGTAGTTCAAAACGGGAGATGATTGTTTTATTGAGCGCCCTAAGCTGAATGACGTCCCCATCATCATTCCTCCAACACTGTTGTGAGTGCCACACTATTCTCAGCCCCTCCCCCCCCCCCCCCCCGCACTTCTTCAAGGATGAAAAAACAGGTTAGATGTATCTCCTAGCAAATACGCGCAAGCCTAGCAAGACGCGATCCTTGCTTTCAGATCAACAGGAACATTTATTTATTCCAAATATGAGCAACGCAGTGAGTCACACAAAAAAAAAACTGTGCTTAATGTGGCGCAATATCCTCTCCACACTGGACAACCACCATGGTATAACCAGTTGGATTATTATGGTTATCCCTCTCCGATCCGGAATAATAAAAATGTCCGTCCGCAGCTCGTGGTCGTGCGGTAGCGTTCTCGCTTCCCACGCCCGAGTTCCTGGGTTCGATTCCCGGCGGGGTCAGGGACTTTTTCTGCCTCGTGATGACTGGGTGTTGTGTGCTGTCCTTAGGTTAGTTAGGTTTAAGTAGTTCTAAGTTCTAGGGGACTGATGACCATAGATTTAAGTCCCAAAGTGCTCAGAGCCATCCATCTAAATAAAAATATCCGATGAATTAAGTCTCGGCCAATTCATAAGTCTTCTACCCTCGCCCTTTCCCACACATGACGGGGCAAGACATCATCTTGGTGGACGATGTTGTCGCTGATTCTGTTCTTCTGGCTTCTACCGATGTTCTGAACTTGATGGAAGCTCCTAATTAGCAGTTAGTAGTCCTTGCTCCAACGATTCCAGAATAATTCCGATAGTTTCTGCTGACGCTTGAACTCTCTTAAGAAATCAGTTGATTTTTAGGGCTCGATTCCTCTCGGTAATGCAGTAAGTCTTCCTCCTGCCAGAAAGTGCACTAGTGTGAGTGCTTCGCCATAAGCCTGCAGATAGATTTCGAATCGAGTGCATGAGGAGGAGGAGGAGATTAGTGTTTAACGTCCCGTCGACAACGAGGTCATTAGAGATGGAACGCAAGCTCGGGTGAGGGAAGGATGGGGAAGGAAATCGGCCGTGCCCTTTCAAAGGAACCATCCCGGCATTTGCCTGAAGCGATTTAGGGAAATCACGGAAAACCTAAATCAGCATGGCCGGAGACGGGATTGAACCGTCGTCCTCCCGAATGCGAGTCCAGTGTACTAACCACTGCGCCACCTCGCTCGGTAAATCGAGTGCAGCTACAATGAGTACAAGAACAGTGTGATGTCTCTCTTTGTCAATATAGCTTCGCCCGAGTATTTTGCGAAGTCATCGCTTCACTGAGACAACCAATCTCTCCCATCAGCTTGTCCACCAAGTTGCACGCTGATCAATGAACTTCAGGTGATATTTTTTTGTGCCAAATACCAGTGGGTTCGATCAACCGTCAGGGTTGTCGGAAGTTCCGAGAATTCCCGGTTGTCTGTCTGTAAGGTCTTAGCGTTGTCAGGGCACAAAAGGCATGGTGACAAAAGTCATGGGGTACCTCCTAATATCGTGTCGGACTTGATATATTACTGCGTAGTGTGGCAACGCGATGTGGCATGGATTCAACAGGTCGTCGGAAATCCCCTGCACGAATATGGAGCCACGTTACCTCTACAGCCGTCCATAACTGCGGAAGTATTGCTGGTGCAGAATTTTGTGCACGAACTGACCTCTCGATTATGTCCCTTAAATGTTCGATAGCATTGACGTCGGGTGGTCTGGGCGACCACACCATTCTCTGAAAATGTCGAGAATGTTCTTCAAACCAGTCGAGAACTACTGTGGGCACCGACATGGCGCATCGTTGGTTTGGCATATGAAGTCCATGAGTGATTGCAACTGGTCTCCAAGAAGTCGAAAATAACTATTTTCTGTCAACGGTCGATTCATTCGCACCAGAGGACCCAGTCCAATCCATATAAAAGCAGTCCACACCATAATGGAGCCACCACCAGCTTGCACAATGCGTTGTTGATAACAAGGGTCCATGAATTCGCGGGGTCTGCGCCACACTCGAAACCTGCCATCAGTTCTCAGCAACCGTAATCAGGATTCATCTGACCACGACACTGTCTTGCAGTAATCTCAGGTGCAATCGATATGGTCACGAGCCCAGGAGAGGAGCTGCAGGCGAACCCCTGGTGTTAGTAAAGGCACTCGAGTCGGCCGTCTAATGCTTGTCTGTCGGCACTAACAACTCTACGCAAAAGCAGCTGCACTCGGTCATTAAGTGAAAGCCGTTGGCGACTACGTTGTCAGTGGTGAGAGGTAATGCCTGAAATTTGGCATTCTTCACGCTGTAGATCTCGTAATACTGAATTGCGAAACGATTTCCGATTTGGAATGTCCCATGTTTCTAGCTCTAATTACCGCTCCGCCCTCAAAGTCTGTTAATTCCCGTATTGCGGGAGGGATCACGTGCCGTCCGGTGTGTCCGAGTGGTTCTAGGCACTTCAGTCTGGAACCGCACGACCGCTACGGCCGCACTTTCGAATCCTGCCTCGGGAATGCATGTGTGTGATGTCTTTAGGTTAGTTCTTTTTTTAAGTAGTTCTAAGTTCTAGGGTACTGATGACCTCAGATGCTAAATCTCATAGTGCTCAGAGGCATTTGAACCAGGAAATCATGTCGGAATCTTTTCACATTAATATACAGACTACAAATGATGCCTCCCTTAACGCACTACCTTTTTGTACCTTGTTTACGCGATACTACCACCATCCGTATATGTGCTTACCGCTTTCCCACGACTCTGTCACCTCAGTGTAAATTGTATGCTATCAAATCTTTGCATACCTAGGAAGAATTTATCTGTAGTTGCGGTGGTAATGAGCTCAAGGTGGGTGGCTCTGGCTACTGCACAACTTAAAACAGCAACGTAACAATTCTAAAAATTAGGCTTCCAATTTTAGAGAATGTCTTGCGAAATCGATCGCAGAGACGCCAAAGTGTTTCTGTGTCGCACTCAAAAAATGCCTGTCGTGAAATGAGAAAAAAATAAAACTGTGGTGTCACCGCCAGACACCACACTACCTAGGTGGTAGCCTTTAAATCGGCCGCGGTCCGTTAGTATACCTCGTACCCGCGTGTCGCCACTATTAGTGACTGCAGACCAAGCGCCGCCACACAGCAGGTCTAGTCTAGAGAGACTCCCTAGCACTCGCCCCAGTTGTACAGCCGACTATGCTAACGATGGTTCACTGACTACATACGCTCTCATTTTCAGAGACGACAGTTTAGCATAGCCTTCAGCTACGTCATTTGCAACGACCAAGCAAGGCGCCATATTCCGTTACTATGAATGTATTCTGAACAGATAATATTCTGAATCATGTACCGTCCAGACCGACGTTCATCATTAATGGATTAAAGTTAAGTATCAAACTAATTCCGTCCGCTTTTTTAATTCTAATTCCTTGCCATGTTCCAGACCTCACGTCAGTATAGTTCATTCCTCCTCACGCCAGCCTGCGTGAGCTAAAACGCGTGCATTTCGGCCTCCATTCGTAACACCGTGTTGGCTCTTCTGCCAACACAACAAAAACCATACTGTTCCTACACAGGGTGTTACAAAAAGGTACGTCCAAAGTTTCAGGAAACATTCCTCACACACAAATAAAGAAATGATGTTATGTGGACGTGTGTCCGAAAACGCTTAATTTCCATGTTAGAGCTCATTTTAGTTTCGTCAGTATGTACTGTCCTTCCTCGATTCACCGCCAGTTGGCCCAATTGAAGTAAGGTAATGTTGACTTCGGTGCTTGTGTTGACATGCGAGTCATTGCTCTATAGTACTAGCATCAAGCACATCAGTACGTAGCATCAACAGGTTAGTATTCAGCACGAACGTGGTTTTGCAGTCAGCGCAATGTTTAGAATTGCGGAGTTGGCAGATATCCATTTGATGTATGGATTAGCACGGAGCAATAGCCGTGGCGCGGTACGCTTGTATCGAGACAGATTTCTAGAACGAAGGTGTCCCGATAGGAAGACGTTCGAAGCAATTGATCGGCGTCTTAGGGAGCACGGAACATTCCAGCCTATGACTCGCGACTGGGGAAGGCCTAGATCCTCGAGGACACCTGCAATGGACGAGGCAATTCTTCGTGCAGTTGACGATAACCTTAATGTCAGCGTCAGAGAAGTTGCTGCTTTACAAGGTAACGTTGACCACGTCACTGTATGGAGTGTGCTACGGGAGAACCAGTTGTTTCCGTACCATGTACAGCGTGAGCAGGCACTATCAGCAGCTGATTGGCCTCCACGGGTACACTTCTAAGAATGGTTCATCCAACAATGTGTGAATCCTCATGTCAGTGCAAATGCTCTCTTTACGGATGAGGCTTCATTCCAACGTGATCAAATTGTAAATTTTCACAATCAACATGTGTTGGCTGACGAGAATCCGCACGCAATTGTGCAATCACGTCTGTGAACGCTTGGGTAGGCATTGTTGGTGATGTCTTGATTGGGCCCCATGTTCTTCCACCTGCGCTCAGTGGAGCACGTTATCAGGATTTCATACGGAATACTCTACCTGTGCTGCTAGAACATGTGCCTATACAAGTACGACACAAAATGTGGTGCATGCACTATGGAGCTCCTGCACATTTCAGTCAAACTGTTCGTACGCTTCTCAACAACAGGTCCGGTGACCGATGGATTGGTAGGGGTGGGCCAATTCCATCGCCTCCACTCTCTCCCGACCTCAACCCTTTTGACTTTTATTTTTGGTGGCATTTGAAAGCTCTTGTCTACGCAACCCCGGTACCAAATGTAGAGACTCTTCGTGCTCGTATTGTGGAGGGCTGCGATACAATACGCCATTCTCCAGGGCTGCATCAGCGCATCAGGGATTCCATGCGACGGAGGGTGGATGCATGTATCCTCGCTAACGGAGGACATTTTGAACATTTCCTGTAACAAAGTGTTTGAAGTCACGCTGGTACGTTCTGTTGCTGTGTGTTTCCATTCCATGATTAACGTGATTTGAAGAGAGGTAATAAAATGAGCTCTAACATGGAAACTAAGCGTTTTTTGACACATGTCCACATAACATATTTTCTTTCTTTGTGTGTGAGGAATGTTTCCTGAAAGTTTCGTAACAGCCTGTATTTCGAGCTGCAGCTAATGCCCCGAAATTAACACATTCCGAAGAGAAACCGGGATAGCCCACTGCCATGAAAGCCTGTCGATATAGGGTCGGATATGGTGCGTTAGAACGGTATGCACAGCGCTGATGTTGGGAGCCCCGTAGTGCCGTCTCGGAGCACAGCAAGCGCAGCGTGAAGACGGGGGCGTCCCGCGGGACCACGGCGCATTACGAGGGGGCGTGGCCAGGGCACCCGCGGGCACGCAGCGCCATATATTACGGCCGGCCGCCTGCAATATAAACACGGCCTGCGCGGCGCCGCCGGATGTATGCACGCGGCGGGACAGCACAGGACGGCAGCGCGTGATTTATAGCCCAACTTATGAGCGGCGATAAATCTCGCTTAAAGACAGCCATAATAACGGCAGGCGCGGATATTAATGTATGGAAATCTCCTTAGGTGCGAATCACTTGTTACGACCGAGCCCGCCGCGGCACCTGCCTAATGGCGAAACAAACACCGGCCGCTCCTCTCTCCCCCAACAGTCCCCCCCCCCCCCCCAATTCCCTACACTCACCCGCCACCCCACGCCATCTCTCTCTCTTCTGTCGTGCAAAGAGACTTCAGTTTGCCACCAGCTTTAGTAGAACTGACATTCCATTACTTAGAGAAACACTTTTTTGGGTCAGCTAGATCAGGCATTGCACGTACATCTACATCTACACCCATACTCCGCAAGCCACTTGACGGTGTGTGGCGGAGGGTGCCTTGAGTACCTCTATCGGTTCTCTCTTCTATTCCAGTCTCGTATTGTTCGTGGAAAGAAGGATTGTCGGTATGTCTCTGTGTGGGCTCTAGTCTCCCTGATTTTATCCTCATGGTCTCTCCGCGAGATATACGTAGGAGGGAGCAATATATTGCATGACTCCTCCGTGAAGGTATGCTCTCGAAACTTCAACAAAAGCCCGTACCGAGCTACTGAGCGCTTCTCCTGCAGAACCTTCCACTGGAGTTTATCTATCATCTCCGTAACGCTTTCGCAATTACTAAATGATCCTGTAACGAAGCGCGCTGCTCTCCGTTGGATCTTCTCTATCTCTTCTGTCAACCCTATCTGGTACGGATCCCACACTGTTGAGCAGTATTCAAGCAGTGGGCGAACAAGCGTACTGTAACCTACTTCCTTTGTTTTCGGATTGCATTTCCTTAGGATTCTTCCAATGAATCTCAGTCTGGCATCTGCTTTATCGACGATCAACTTTATATGATCATTCCGTTTTAAATCAATCCTAATGCGTACTCCCAGATAATTTATGGTATTAACTGCTTCCAGTTGTTGACCTGCTATATTGTAACTAAATGGGAAGGGATCTTTCTTTCTATGTATACGCAGTACATTACACTTGTCTACATTGAGATTCAAGTGCCATTCCCTGCACCATGAGTCAATTCGCTGCAGATCCTCCTGCATTTCAGTACATTTTTCCATTGTTACAACCTCTCGATACACCACAGCATCATCTGCAAAAAGCCTCAGTGAACTTCCGATGTCATTCACAAGGTCATTTATGTATATTGTGGATAGCAACGGTCCTACGACACTCCCCTTCGGCATACCTGAAATCACTCTTTCTTTAGAAGACTTCTCTCCATTGAGAATGACATGCTGTGTTCTGTTATCAAGGAACTCTTCAATCCAATCACACAATTGGTCTGATAGTCCATATGCTCTTACTTTGTTCATTAAACGACTGTGGGGAACTGTGTGGAACGCCTTGCGGAAGTAAAGAAACACGGCAATTACGAGTACCTATTGAACACATGCCTATGGCCCTCTGAGTCTCGTGGACGAATAGCGCGAGCTGGGTTTCACACGACCGTCTTTTTCGAAACCCATACTGATTCCTACAGAGTACATTTCTAGGCCCCAGAAAAGTCATTATACTCGAACATAATACGTCTTCCAAAATTCTACAACTGATAGACGTTACAGATATAGATCTATAGTTCTGCACATCTGTTCGACGTCCCTTCTTGAAAACGGGGATGACCTGTGCCCTTTTCGAATCATTTGGAACGCTACGCTCTTCTAGAGACCTACGGTACACCGCTGCAAGAAGGGGGCAAGTTCCTTCCCGTACTCTGTGTAGTGGTGGTGGTGGTTAATGTTTAACGTCCCGTCGACAACGAGGTCATTAGAGACGGAGCGCAAGCTCGGGTTAGGGAAGGATTGGGAAGGAAATCGGCCGTGCCCTTTTGAAAGGAACCATCCCGGCATTTGCCTGAAACGATTTGGGGAAATCACGGAAAACCTAAATCAGGATGGCCGGAGACGGGATTGAACCGTCGTCCTCCCGAATGCGAGTCCAGTGTGCTAACCACTGCGCCACCTCGCTCGGTCGTACTCTGTGTAGAATCGAACTGCTATCCCATCAGGTCCAGCGGCCTTTCCTCTTTTGAGCCATTTTAACAGCAGGTAACCGAATAAAATAATTAGGTTTAATTAAGCTGCTACCAATCACATTTATATGTTACACATTTCGAGCATTGCCTGCTCATCTTCAGTCGTTTATGCGTACAGACCTATATGTTACTAAATGATAAAATGTGTTAACTAATCTAAATTAACAAATAAATGCTTAATCTGCAAGTCCGTGCCCTGTTCTGTTGATAGAGAGCCTGATACCACTCCCCACCCTACCACCTCCCCCTCCTTCCCTATCGTCCTAATGCCCTTGCCTACTTCCCAGACCATCATCAGAGCGATTCACAAAATGGCAGCTTTAACATTTAAGTGTTCATTTAGTGTAGTAAAGACATTTAATAACATATTTTTTGTATTTATTGGTCAAAACGTGCGAAAACAAGAGATGATGCTCGAAATGTATGCCATTATATTAACTTAAACATAAAATATAGAGGGTGAGGCAGATAAGTCATAACACCCCTTCTGTCTCCCCAACCAAAATAGATACAAAGATGCTGTTTGGAGAGTGAATTGCAGCGCCAGGTGCTACTTGAATACATCACATTTCATGTTTGTGCTATTTTTTATTAGAGAGTTACGAGACCATTTTGGTTTTTTAAATGGAACCCTATGATACATTTTAGCGTAACATGATGGGCTTTTCAGATAAAAAACAAATACGAAATAGTTGTGGCCAATATGGGGCTCCTTATTTCCATTTGCATTTCTGTTACTTAAAATGTATTAACATCTTGTAGTTTTTTAATACTACTACTATTTTGGTATCACAGTTGTCAAATAATTGAACAATATTTGTGCGACCTCATCAGTTGATTTTTGCGCAAAAAAATGACAGTATGTATTACTATTGTCGGTTAAACGGGCGTGTTTGTGTAAGGACGGATTTGCGACGTCTATCATGTACTGAACACAACAGGAAAGGTCGAATTGGACAACGCCGCTTCGAAGAACGAACACGATACGAGAACATATCTGTGTCTCAAAAATTATTCGCTAAATATTATGATATACACATATTTGAAACCGTCTTTTTAAGCCCATCGTGTTACGCTAAATTTTAACATAGGGTTCCATTTAAAAAACCAAAGATGGCCTCATATATATCTGTAATAAAAAATAGCGAAAACATGAAATGTGGTGTATTTAAGTAGCCCCTGTCCCTGCAATTCACTGTCCAAAAGACATCTTTGTATCAATTACGGTTCGGGAGATACAAGGAGTGATATGACTTAGCTGCGTCACCCTGGATATTTTATGTTTAAGTTAACATAATGGCATACATTTCGAGCATCATCTGCTCTTCTTCGCACGTTTTGACCCATAGATACAAAAAATATGTTATTAAATGTCTTAACTGATAGTAGTTTAACAGAAATAATTATTTCATACAGTCACGGGCTCTACACTTAGCCACTGTGGACAAAGTAAAGGAAAGCAAATCCATTACACTCGCCTTTCGTCCACTTTATACATTTAGTCAGACAGACAGCTATGATTATGGCAGTTTCGTTTGATTAGGAAGGCTTGGTGATCAATGATAGTAATGAAAGAGGGCTGACATTAATTGTCGTACCGAATTCAATTATGGCTACATGTAGGGAGGAATTGGAAGAGGTGGAAATGAACGCATGTTTTGTCGGACACTCATAGCTTCTACTTGGTCGCTTCATTGGTGGTAGGGCGGAAAAGTGGTAGGGGCACGGAAACAGGTACATAGGCCGAGCCAGGGCAGACTTAGGCCGGCGCTTTCACGCAGCGGAAGGCAAGGTGGAGGACATGGCCTGAGATGACGGTTTCCCACTACCTACATGCAGAGGAGAGCTCAGAGCAAGGTAAGGTGCATTGTCCGGGGGGCCAGCTACAGAATTTGCTACAACTGCTTTTGCCGACTCACAGCAGACTGGCGCCCAGGCAGTTATTCTTCGGTGAGGAGAGTATATTTCCTCTTATTCTGCAGGTCCTCTCATGATGGTTCCTGCTGACCCTCCGACGAGATCAGTATGTTACGCTGGTGAAAACACTTTGCCTCAGCGCCTGAAATGGGCTTTTAGTGCTAGACGCCCAACACCATGTCGCTGGACAGCCATTGCATGTTTTCGGGTCACATAGGCACACAAGTCGCCTTTCCTTCCACACGCGGTAAGCAACAGTGTTTTGAGTGGGACGCCTGCTGACACGTGAGAAAGCGCACCGGTGAATCCTTGTTCGGTCCCATGAGATGTGTCAGGATTGCAAGAACGGATTTTGCACATCTGGTGGGGGGAGGCTGAATGGGGCGGATTGTGATTGGGACATGAGAGCCCTACCGATTTCAATTTTTGATTATTAGCTTTTTGACAGTTGTGCAGAGATTTGCGGGCTTGAGTGGAAAAGAGGTGGAGCTGAGTTTCAGGCTGCGGCCGTGAGGGTGTGAGAAGTGTCGGAGAGTAGAACCGAGCAGTGGCCACGAGCAAGAAGAGATCAATTCGGAATCAGGGCGTGAAAAAAAAATGGTTCAAATGGCTCTGAGCACTATAAGACTTTACTTCTGAGGTCAACTTAGAACTACTTAAACCTAACTAACCTAAGGACATCACACACATCCATGCCCGAGGCAGGATTTGAACCTGCGACCTTAGCAGCAACGCCGTTCCTGACTGAAGCGCCTAGAACCACTCGGCCACAGCGGCCGGCAAAAAATAATTAAGAATTTCATAAAAAAGTTGTGCATTATTTAGTGGACTAGAGTCGCAACCCCAAGAGTTCATTTCCACTGTTGCTGCTCTTTCCTGCGGTCCACAGGGAGTCTTGTAACGGGCTTTGGTCTGGGGCTCCCTTCCCCTCAAGCTTTTGCGTTAAGGACCCACCACCTATCATGTCTTTGTAGGCTGCCGCTCAGCGCGATATCTCGGGCAAACGTGTCCCGGGGCCACTTCTTTGTGGCCTGTGCGTGGGAGGGGCAGGAAAACAGCCGTGTTTCCTGAGCTCAGGGCGCGCTGTCCGGTGAGCCTCCCTTTGTGACAGGAAATGGACCGGCGGCCGGTCCCCCGTGTGCCGCGGTCGGTATTTATTTTGGCGCGGTGGCGGCTGCGGCGGCTGACTGTGGTGTCGGCGCCGTGTTTGCCCGGCCGCCACATTCCGGGCACGTCTGCAAACAGCGCTGGCCGCAGCGTCGCCCCGCAGCCCCGAATTAAACAGGTGTGCGCGTGGCTAACCGTGGCGCCGTGCCGCGCCGCCCTCCGCCCCCGGCGTGGCATCCGCTGTTTGCTGTGTCTACGCGCCTGTCCGCAGGCGCCCGGGTCAGGAGTTAGGTGGTCTAGGCGAACGAAACAGGTTCGCTATCCTTAACATCGGTTTGTTGAAGGATTCTCGAACATATTCTCAGTTCGAATATAATGAATTTCCTTGAGACAGACAAGTTGCTGTCCATGCACCAGCACGGCTTTAGAAACCATAGCTCCTCAGAAACACAACTCGCCCTTTTTTCACATTGTATCTTGCGAACCGTGGATGAAGGGTATCAGACGGATGCCATATTCCTAGACTTCCGGAAAGCGTTTGACTCGGTGCCCCACTGCAGACTCCTAACTAAGGTACGAGCATATGGGATTGGCTCCCAAATATGTGAGTGGCTCGAAGACTTCTTAAGTAATAGAACTCATTACGTTGTCCTCCGTGGTGAGTGTTCATCGGAGGTGAGGGTATCATCTGGAGTGCCCCAAGGAAGTGTGGTAGGTCCGCTGTTGTTTTCTATCTACATAATTGATCTTTTGGATAGGGTGGATAGCGATGTGCGGTTGTTTACTGATGATGCTGTGGTGTACGGGAAGGTGTTGTCGTTGAGTGACTGTAGGAGGATACAAGATGACTTGGACAGGATTTGTGACTGGCGTAAAGAATGGCAGCTAACTCTAAATATAGATAAATGTAAATTAATGCAGATGAATAAGAAAAAGACTCCCGTTATGTG
Organism: Schistocerca gregaria; assembly: GCF_023897955.1. Lineage (NCBI taxonomy): Eukaryota > Metazoa > Arthropoda > Insecta > Orthoptera > Acrididae > Schistocerca > Schistocerca gregaria. Next base: position 696,402,376 of record NC_064921.1, on the reverse strand, counting down.
TGAATACTCCATTAGTAGTGGAGCGCTTGACACAGTCACGTCGATTAAATATTTGGGCGTAACATTGCAGAGCGATATGAAGTGGGACAAGCATGTAATGGCAGTTGTGGGGAAGGCGGATAGTCGTCTTCGGTCACACCGTCAGGTGGCTTGCGGGGTATGGATGTAGATAGATGTAGATGTAATTGGTAGAATTTTGGGAATATGTGGTTCATCTGTAAAAGAGACCGTTTATAAAACACTGATACGGCCTATTCTTGAATACTGCTCGAGCGTTTGGGATCCCTATCAGGTCGGATTGAGGGAGGGCATAGAAGCAATTCAGAGGCGGGCTGCTAGATTTGTTACTGGTAGGTTTGATCATCACGCGAGTGTTACAGAAATCCTTCAGGAACTCGGGGAGGAGTCTCTAGAGGAAAGGAGGCGTTCTTTTCGTGAATCGCTACTAAGTAAATTTAGAGAACCGGCATTTGAGGCTGACTGCAGTATAGTTTTACTGCCGCCAACTGATATTTCGCGGAAAGACCACAAAAATAAGAGAGAGATTAGGGCTCGTTCAGAGGCATATAGGCAGTTTTTTTCCCTCGTTCTGTTTGGGAGTGGAACAGGAAGAGAAGATACTAGTTGTGGTACGAGGTACCCTCTGCCACGCACCGGATGGTGGATTGCGGAGTATGTATGTAGATGTAGATGTAGGGCGACATGCCCGTCTTAGAGACGTTTTATTTTGCTTTTCGTTATGGTGCTGTGCACGCAAGAAGGGGGGTAGCTAGATGATGCGTGGTGGCGAGGAGCAGTGTACTACATTACGCTCCAGGCACTGTAGCTTTATTCTGGTACGCCTACCTCCGCATAAACTCCGAATGTGCGTAGAAAATTTTGCCTTGGATGTAATATGATGCCATTTAGCCACTGTTATGTTTGTTACGGAAAAGCACGATACATTTTACGTTACGAACGAAAGAAATAGTGCACTCAGAAATTTCTTCCTTTTTTTTAATAATGAGAGTCATATACTGAAGTAGTGGTCTACTTTGGTGCTTTCCCCAGCGTTGCCATTTACCAAATTAGTAATCTGCTGGAGCACAGACTGCACTGTGGTTACGCCACAAGGTATCCTCTTCCTGTACCTGGGCAGGATGCGTCACACATCTGCATTCTTACTTGCACACCAAACTTACGCAGATACGTATTTGATCCTTTGTCTTAGGATTTTCGGAACTGAAAAATGTTCAGATGTGTGTGAAATCTTATGAGACTTAACAGCTAAGGTCACAAGTCCCTAAGCTTACACATTACTTAACCTAAATTATCCTAAGGACAAACACACACACCCATGCCCCAGGGAGGACTCTAATCTCAGCCGGAACCAGCTGCACAGTCCATGATGGCTGGTTTAAATGGCTCTGAACTCTATGGGACTTAACATCTGTGGTACTCAGTCCCCTGGAACTTAGAACTACTTAAACCTAACTAACCACCGAGCGAGGTGGCGCAGTGGTTAGCACACTGGACTCGCATTCGGGAGAACGACGGTTCAATCCCGTCTCCGGCCATCCTGATTTAGGTTTTCCGTGATTTCCCTAAATCGTTTCAGGCAAATGCCGGGATGGTTCCTTTGAAAAGAGCACAGGTGATTTCCATCCCAATCCTTCCCTAACCCGAGCCTGCGCTGCGTCTCTACTGACCTCGTTGTCGACGACCACCACCTAACTAACCTAAAGACATCACACAGATCCATGCCCGAGACAGGATTCGAACCTGCGACCGTAGCAGTCGTGCGGTTCCGGACTGAGCGCCTAGAACCGCTAGACCACCGCGGCCGGCTGCACAGTCCATGACGGCAGCGCCTTACACCACTCGGCTAATACCGTGCGGCCGGAACTGAAATGAATCGTAATGCAGAGAATTTTCTCCAAAAGCTACAATAAAGCACAGTCGTCAAAAAAAATACCTTGCACCACGCGAAGGAATTACCCGACTGCGACAGAATCGGTAGAAGCTGGATGATTCATTCAACAGAAAGAGCTTAACAAACTGAGCACCTCAGTAATACGTTGTTCCACCTCTGATCCTTATGCAGTCAGTCCATGGATTTGAAATTGATTGACAGAATTGTTGGATGTCCTTCTGAGGGATATAGTTCCAAATTTTGTCCAACTGGCGCGTTACAGCGTCAAAATCCCCAGATGGTTGGAGAGCCCTGCTCATAATGCTCCAAAAATTCTCAATTACCGGGAGATGTAGCGATCTTGTTGGTCAAGATAGGGTTTGGAAGTACGAAGGCAGGCTGTCGCCATGTGCCGACGGGCATTGTCTTACTTCATTGTAGGATCAGGTATGCTTGCCATGAATGGAAAGAGAAAGTGAATTCGAATATCGTCGGAGGACTGTACAGGTGCCGCAGGTGACCACCAAAGGGGCCATGCCATCAAAAGAAACTTTCTCGACTGGCTATCGAGAGGAACTGACCATTTAGGACTTATACAGGCACGTGATTCCATGTTACGTCTCCTGTATGCTAGATTACGTTAGTAGTAGCACGTCGCGATGGGTGCGTGCCATTCTCTGGGCAGATGATGACCAGACATTCTCTGTTTCCACGAAGGTCAGGACTCCACAGGGTACATAAGGTATTGCTTTATTCTGTTGAATGATAGCGTCACAGAGACCTTCACGATAAGACACAGAGTCAGAAATGTTATATATGCTGTCACACACTACCGAATATGCGTAATGTTTAGCCTATGTCATTCCATACCGTCACGGCAGATGCTAGGCCCGTATGATAATGACGAATTAAATCTGGAAACTTTCGTTCTTTTTGAAATTTCCACAGAAGAATACATCCATCGCGATACTGTACCCCGTAGCGGCTTACGCCTGAAAAGGCGCTGTGGTATCACTCATGTGTTAGTGTTGTCGTTGGTCGGTGTACATTTGACAGGTGCCGCGTCTAGGGAACATGCTATGATGGCAACAAGTGCCACGCCAAACTTCGTAACACTGGCGGTGTAAATACTCCTCTTGCTACGAAAAAGTCCGTTTGTTGACTGAAGGTACGCGACGTAGTTGTATTATTCTGTAAAGGCAAATGAACAAAATACTGGGTGGTTATAATCGAAGAGCAGGTACTGACAGGGTCTAATGTAATCCTTTACTATGACAGCGGAACTTGGCAGATATGAGAACGTTTTAATGCTAAGACGATGTACGCAGCAGAAAAAAATGTTCCAGTTTTGGCGACCAGGTGCAAATCTGGCGCTGTTAAGCATTTCGTCAACGCCTCCGGTGCTCACACTGAACAAACTGTGTAAGCGGCGGTTAGTAATGAAATCAATATTACGCCTTTTTCACTTGTTTGGACTTTTCTGCATACGTCTCGTTCCTAATCCAATACATAAGGAAGCATTTCTACACGTCTTTCTTGCTATAAACGGTTCCGCATTAACGCATTAGAATATATACCAAGTTTCGCTGCCATACGATGATTACAGCCAACACTGGACCTCCGTGGGTAGTTGCGTTTGAAGTATAACCACCCTGAAATAATAAATATCTCCCCGCAGGAGACGGCTACTGGCACTTGTAAGACGTGCCGTGGGCTGTGAAGTACGCATCATGGCTTGTCTTTCTCGTTGATATCGGCTTGTGACGTATCTGATTTACGGACGCCATCTTGAAACATTGCTGCAGCTATACTGCCTATTGGAGGAAACGAAAGAGTCGTGCACGTACTCCGGAAACCATGGCATTTGCACTACTGTCGTTAGCTGAACAAAAATAAAAGTTAATTAAATGGTTCAAATGGGTCAGACCACTATGGGACTTAACATCTCAGGTGATCATTCCCGAGACTTAGAACTGCTAAAACCTAACTAACCTAAGGACATCACACACATCCATGCCCGAGGCAGGATTCGAACCTGCGACCCTAGCAGCAGCGCGGTTCCGGACTGAAGCGCCTACAACCGCTCCGCCACAGTGGCCGGCAAATAATAATTAAGAATTTCATAAAAAAAGTAGCAAATTATTTAGTGGCCTAGCGTCGCAACCCCAAGAGTTCATTTCAACTGTTGCTGCTCTTTCCTGCGGTCCACAGGGAGTCTTGTAACGGGCGTTGGTCTGGGGCTGCCTTCCCCTCAAGCTTGCGCGTTAAGGACCCACCACCTATCATGTCTTTGTAGGCTGCCGCTCAGCGCGATGTCTCGGGCAAACGTGTCCCTGTACATGTCCTTCAGGGCCCAAACCGAGTTGAGTATGGTTACGCTGAACCCATAGGTTCCATATTTTCATGACGCATAGAACGTGATCCTAATGTTGTCCTGTTGCGACAGGTGCCGCCAGATATTTACCTCCTATTACGAGGTGTTACTCGATCTTCTCACAAACAAACACTATTAAAGTGCAGTGTGTGAACGAAAAATCCGCTGTGTGATCTTTCCTTACAAGTGAAATACAGATGGCAGTACACCTTCCGAAAGTGCGACTGTGCTGAAATACTAAGTACCGCATATCCAAGCATGTAATAAGTACACTTCACCCCAATCTGACTTTTCTTACATGCTCCTTATCTCGGTGTCGACGGGATATTAAACTCTAATCTTCTTCCCTTAGTTATATATGTTTTGTATTTATTTGTACATGTACGTGTAATAGCATCGGAATCATTTAATGTGCTCTCGTATATATCATTTCAAATGTAATCGTCTTAGCTGACAAAATGTATCCCACTTGAGAGAAGACGATTAATGCCTGCATAGAAAAATTCTCGAGCTTCCCTACGGAACCATGAGTGTATCAAGGCGTGATCATCTTGGTCCGAAGCAAATCGGCCCACCTATGCGAACAGGAAGTCAGTGACGTCAACACCAATGATGATCAGTTTTAATTTTTTTTTTTTTATCCCAAGTGAAACTCTACCTCGGAATAGTATTATTGTGCCTGTGACAGCTGCATGTATTCCTGCCGTACATCGTACGCGATTGAACTTCCTCTGCAGCCTTCATCTGATTTTATTACTTTCAAGAAGGCTGCAGCTGAAACAGAACTATAAGAATTTAATTACCATTTCCTGAAGTACTTTGAAGCTCTTTGATTCACCAGAACGTCCACCTCAACCTCCTCGTCTGTCTTCCTTCTCACTAAATCCCCTCCTTTTATCCGAAAACGTGTGTTCCATCCATTATGAAAATATACTTTCTTTATATTTACGCTGTGTTCTCATGTGACAATTTTTCTAAAAGTAAACCGTTGCAAAGTGTTTTATCAGAGTCTAAATATTACCTTTATTTACAGATGTAATGTGATGCTCTCTGGTGTGTGAATAAAGTACAGAAGCAGAACGAGTATGTAGTATATTTTACCACAAATGTGATTATGGACGTATCTGAATAATTCCATTCCCAGCCACGAGAAAATCTATTACAGTATTCTTTGTCGGTCTTCGTTTGTTATGGAAAAGGACAAATGGCTCAAATGGCTCTAAGCACTATGGGACTTAACATCTGTGGTCATCAGTCCCCTAGAACTTAGAACTACTTAAACCTAACTAGCCTAAGGACATCATACACATCCATGCCCGAGGCAGGATTCGAACTTGCGGCCGTACCGGTGACGGGGTTCCAGACTGAAGCGCCTAGAACCGTACGGCCACACCGACCGGCTGTAAAAGGACAGATTTTCAGGTGTTCTAGACTTCCTTTGACCACAATAGACGATAAGAGGGTGGTAATTTAATCCTTACAGTTAAAACTAAGAGAAAAATGTAAGCATAACACCGAAAAGAAAACGAGGAATTATTACATTCGAATTACGTTTATCTGGTCAAAGAGACAACGTCCAGCCATGCACAAAATTTTATAAATCCGGCGCCGAGGAGATCTGTAACAGGGCGAGGCCAATAGTACTGCCATGACTGCAACGGCGCCATGTTAACAGCCACTGCAAATTACGACACCAGAACCATCAGCCTTTCACTAAATTGTGTATATCTGGCACTTTCTAAATAGACCAGGCTTTTGTGAAATTTGGTTGATTTTATTAATAATCGTGGTGTTGCTAAAAACTCTATCTTACACCCGTGATTATCCCAAATTACAAATCTGTGCATGAATCATATCCTAGTGAATTACATTCCGAGTGTCCTAATTTATCACGAAAGACTTATTCGGTAGTTGTAAAAATAGTTATGATTGCTTTCTAATGTTGGAGTTATAGCGTTTAATGTTCGGTGTTACAGTTTAAGAAATACTCCACTTCCAGTGCATTTTTAGATCAATCTGCAGTCATTTCCTTACATAATTTGCCTTACTTCAAACTCTACCTGGAATGAGTAAAGTTAATTTGTAATGAAAAAGATTATTAATTGTTGCATTTATTCACATTAATCAGAATTACTAACTTTATCAGTGTTAATGTCATGAAAAAGTGTTTGAACTTAAATTTAATGTTGTATTGGCATTTCCATAGCCACATATATTTTGAGTAGGTTAAAAGACTGCTTATCAAACGACATTTGTTATTTAAAGAGTTATAGTTTGTTGTGCTTTACATAATTAATAATGAAGCTAAACTAGTGTAGTTAGATTTGCATTCTATTTTATTGCTTCAAACCGAGTTTAAGAAATAAATATTTAACGTCTTATCTACTTTAATGCAAGTTGGTTAATGCACAGCCACAGAGACTCTGTACTAAGCAATGGTGTTACAGAGTATGATCATTAACGGACCCTCTAATTTAAATGAGAATCATTTCATGCTATTCCCTGTTCAGTGTTGCTGCTAGTTTCATGTGTGTTGGTGGTTGATCCCATTAAACTGTTGCATCTAGTTCATTTAAGGTACATGTTTTTGAGAGGGATAAATTACTGTTTGCTATGTCATTTGCCATTTGCTTGTCTGATTTTCAAGTTAGTAGTACACTGACTGGCAAGGTCAGATTACTGTGTTGTAGTGTGAACGGGTATAAAAAAAGAGTTCAGTGCGTGTATCAAGCAACGTTAGGTTAGCCTTAGCATTGCCTTCTGCTTTTTTATATTGATTGAAATAAGAATGCCTAATTAGACTGGCGACAGATATTAATATGTAATGCTACAACTTGCTTTTGTGTTGGGAGAACGTCTGTTCCTGACACACCTGTTCACTTTGCTTGTACTCTGCTGGAGTGTTTCGGAAACGAATGCTAGCTCGATTGTTCCGTTTCCGTTAGGTTATCCCAGGGTCACCACTTCTCCAAAAATTCTCGCAGAGGTATAACGTTAGCATCTATTGCTTTCAGAGGTAAGCGGTGTTACCGTTACAAGGACACGCTGTTTTAACAAACCCGGTGTGTCTACGAGATAATTGCCTCAATGCCGACGGCGATTTTGTCTGATTGACATAACGTTTCTGACTTAATGAACTGTAGGGCCATCTATCGGAAACTATTTGATTGCCTCTTACACCACAGCAAAGAAATAATATGGTGCAATGCGAATTACAAGATGATTCTTTTAACAGAAGTACTAAAAGCATCGGAGATCATGATGTTTGAGAGATGCTCTGAAACTGCAGAAACTGGGAAATAGCAGCATAAATCTTTTATGAAATATGTTGCCCTACACTAGAAAATGGAATTTAGATGGAGCACGTTTGAACTTAATACGCAAATAGATACGTTCAGTGACACTGTACACAAATCACCCTTGAAAATTACATGGCCACATTTGTACAATGAGTGGCAGCACTAGCCAAAAGACTATTCAACACTATTGTACATACTGAAAAGAGCGCTGAAACAAATTTAAAAACATTGAGGTATTGAAATTCGGATAAAACTAATTGACATTCCAATTTGCCGGGTTAGCTGTTTTATTGTAGCCGCTCAAGAGACAGGTACAATCGATTTCGTAACATACATGTGTATCCTCAGATGTATTTAAGGTGTAATGTACCACGCTGTCTGAATGGCTTAAAACGCGTTCCAAGGCGCAACGAGGAACGCAGCTGACACAGCCACCAACGGAAGTCAAACTTGATGAAACCAGCTGTCGTTGATAATGACGCCCGTATTGTAACGTGAAGTTGTCTAGACCGCTAGACACCTGAATACTGAGATGATATGGGAGAATACACTAGTGCCTACGGATCCCATACTGGGAACACGTCTGTAACAGGGGAGCCGTAGACACTAGTGTATTCTCCCATATCATCTCAGTATTCAGGTGTTCAGCAGTCTAGACAATTTCGTGTTACAAAACAGACCTAAGTTAGTGATTCCTTCAGTAGTGCTCCTCATTGCACATTGGAACACGTATTAAGGCATTTAGATAACACGAAGCACTTGAGGTTGTACCTGCATTGTAGGAAACCGGACGTAGCAGTCTCTGAGCAGCTACAATAAAACAGTTAACGCAGCAAATTTAACTTCCAATCAGACATAATATTTTTAACTTTTTTGAGCGTACCTTTCAGAGTGAATAATTATTTAAGCTGTGGATGGCCTCCTTGTAAGTTTATTTGCAACATTATTGATTCAAAGAAAGTCAAAATCAAACGATCAGAAAAAAAGAGTAGTTTTATAATGCTTTGAATGTCAGAAAAGGATACATTATACATCTAATGAAACACTAGCGAAGCATAGATTCAGAAACAGAATTCAAAGGAAGACTGCGAAAAAACAGTCGGAAGAAGGGAAGCAAAAATATAGCCAATTCATGAAGAGATTTTGGGACGCTAAGACCAAAGAAACCATTAAGGCAACTACACAGTTTTAAGGAGGCCTTAAATTGGCCAATTGAAGAAAGAAGAGGAAGTAAGGATGGAAGGAAAGTTCAATAAATACTGTCGTGCTTAAGCTTAAATCTCAGTATCTATACGTTTATTAGGAAGTTACAGCTCATAAAACAAGATTCATAAGTCCTCCATATATACTAACTTCATTTGATAATGAATTTCCACAACGATGACACTTCTTTGGCATGTTGTTTGCTCCTAAAATGTCCTCCTCAGTGATTTTTCACGTAAAAAAATAATCACTACTGTGTACTGGTGTGGTAATTTACCAATTTACGACTCACCAGAGTTCCTTACATTGTAATACCTCACATCGTCGACTGACGGAGATATAGTGACCTGCTTTATCTATTAAAAGATTTTTTATAGCCTCGATGGAAATAAAAAAATTATAATTTGTTGATAACCTATTCGACTGATTCACAGCCATCTTCAGATAAAGTTTACATAAGACTTAGATCCATGAACGTTGTTAGAAACAATACCATCGTCACTAAGTCTAACTCAGAACATGCGTAATAAATATCTAGACCTTAAGTACATACAGAGACTTCTAAGCGGTGAGAGCCATACTCGAGCAAATTTTCATTACTGACGGGCTTCACCTGACAGCGAGTACATAGCCAACATTGTACAATGGTGTTCCGAACTTAAGGACGAAAGTAAATTTCGTATGATGTGTCTCTACAAATATAGTGAAACTTAGACCAATATAGAAATAACTGTTACTGTATGGTAAGAAGTAAGGAAACAGGCGAACAGAAATAGCACTTCACTGAAAGACAATAATTACACCGAAGTCAGCGTGATTCATGATGGGACCTTGGACGTTACAAAAGGCGGGACATCCTTTTTAATGGTGCGTGTGTTCACCACAGACGGCATACCCCACAACATGCTCCCATGCTGTTTACACCAGCGCGGTTCACTATCGCTGGATGGTCATTGGTGCATCTGGACGTGCTCCGTAACGTGCCCGAACGAATTCCACGTGTGTTCGATAGGTATTAAAGTCGGGTGAACGGGTACACCAGCCAGTACGCCGAATATCCCCCGTTTGAAGGTCTCCTCCACATGAGGGATTCTATGGGGTCGCGCACTGTCACCCACGAAAATGGAGCTAGAACCTAATGCACGTCTGCAGAGACGCACATTGGGAAGGAGTAGTGTCAGCAAACGGTGACCGTTTAACACCTGGGCACTGCACAACCAAGGCGATCGTGTTCGACAATGATGGGCGTTTCCTCGTATGACAAGAGGTGCAAATACGTAATGTACCCAGGAAAATATACGAACATGATCGTTATGGTGATCAAGGTGCCATGGTGTGAGGTAGAATAATGCTGGATGGTGTACAGACCTGTGAATCTTTGAACACAGGGAATGTCATTGTAACACTGTACTCCTTCAGCAAAAGGGTTTTTTCAGGGGTACATTTGGCCCTGACTTGATAAGTAGGGATGACAATGCGCGACAGCATCGAAAAGAACAGGACGAAGAAAAGGAAGAGATGGTCTTGGATCGGGAGGATATACGGAAATACGGAAAAAGCACTAGCCTGCCGCCCCCCCCCCCCCCCCCCCCCCCCCGCCCACCAAGCTGAATAACGTCGAGCGCATGGGGGATACTTGCGGAGACATATTGCTCAAATGGTTCAAATGGCTCTAAGCACTATGCGACTTAACGTCTAAGGTCATCAGTCCTCTAGACTTAGAACTAATTAACCCTAACTAACCTAAGGACATCAAACACAACCATGACCGAGACAGGATTCGAACTTGCGAACGTAGCAGCAGCGTGGTTCTGGACTAAAGCCCATAGAACAGCTCGGCCACAGCGGCAAGAAGACGTATACAGCGCGTACACATGCACCAACGATCAATGAAGAATTAGCAACAGCGCTGGTCGACAAATGGAATTGCCAGCTACAAGAACTCCTTACCAATCTCTGTATGTTCATCTTTTCAGAACTGGTTGTGTGACTTGGCTGTTAAGTACAGAATGTCAAATCAGACACTTTTCAGCTATCTAATTTCCAAGCTGTCATTTTACTTGGCTACCAGTCGGCAGATCGTGGTTGAAGTGATCGCTCTATCCACCAGAAATCCACAGATGTCAGTGTGGCCCCTATTTTGACAGAAAGCTAGGGTCGAATCTTCCCACAAGTCGGTCTGGGAGCCTTGAAGATGGCGTAGGATATCGCCGAAATTGGTAGCCATATAAAATAACAATTTGGAAGTTAGATGGCTAAAATGATTTGACATTCGTTATGAATCTTGGGGTAAGCGCGAGAGAACGCTGCAGAGCATGCACTACCGCCCGTGATCAAGCACACTATACACGGCTACGTTTTTTTGAATATAACACATCATGCGAAAGCTATTTTCATCCTTAAGTACACAATGTTGACCAAACACCCGTTAACGAGTGAAACACGTCAATAATATAAAGTTAGTCTAAGCGTGGCAGTCAGCATTTGACGTCGTCAGTACGGGCAACAGTGTACTTCATGAGTGGATTGTTTAGTGAGCATGTTCTGAGTCAGACTTAGTGACAATGGAGTTGTCAACTGTGTACATACACAGGGTGGTCCACTGATAGTGACCGGGCCAAATATCTCACGAAATAAGCATCAAACTAAACAAAGAACGAAACTCGTTTAGCTTGAAGGGGGAAACCAGATGGCGCTAAGGATGGCCCGCTAGAGGCGCTGCCGTAGATCAAACGGATATCAACTGCGTTTTTTTAAATAGGAACCCCCATTTTTTATTACTTATTCGTGTAATAAGTAAAGAAATATGAATGTTTTAGTTGGACCACTTTTCTCGCTTTGCGATAGATGACGCTGTAAAAGACACAAACGTTTAACTGCGTGGTATCACGTAACATTCCGCCAGTGCGGAAAACGTCGATATCGTGTTAATGTATGGCTATTGTGATCAAAGTTCCCAACGGGAGTGTGCTATGTATGCTGCTCGGTATCCTGGACGACATCATCCAAGTGTCCGGAACATCTGCCGGATAGTTACGTTATTTAAGAAAACAGGAAGTGTTCAGGCACATGTGGAACGTCAACCACGACCTGCAACAAATGATGATGGCCGAGTAGAAATTTTAGCTGCTGTCGCGGCTAATCCGCACGTCAGTAACAGATAAACTGCACGAGAGTCGGGATGCTACATCAACATCGATTGCACTAGTACCATATTTCTGTGCACCAGGAGTTGCATGGCGACGACTTTGAACGTCGTTTACAGTTCTGCCACTGGACATAAGAGAAATTACGGGACGATGACAGGCTTTTTGCAACCGTTCAATTTAGTGACTAAGCGTTATTCACCAACAGCGGTAACGTAAACCGGCATAATACGCACTATTGGGCAACGGAAAATCCACGATGGCTGTGACAAGTGGAACATCAGCGGCCTTGGCGGTTTAATGTATGGTGCGGCATTATGGGAGGAAGGGTAACTGGCCCCCATTTTATCGATGGCAATCTAATTGGTGCAATGTATGCTGATTTCCTACATAATGTTCTACTGATGTTACTACAACATGTTTCACTGCAAGACAGAATGGTGATGTACTTCCAACATGTTGGATGTCCGGCACATAGCTAGCGTGCGGTTGAAGCGGTATTGTATAGCATATTTGATGACAGTTGGAGTGGTCTTCGAAACACCACACCATGGCCCGCACGTTCACCGGATCTGACGATCCCGGATTTGTTTCTGTGGGGAAAGTTGAAGGAATTTTGCTATCGTGATCCACCGACAACGCCTGACAACATCCGTCAGCGCATTGTCAATGCATGTGCGAACATCACAGAAGGCGAACTACTCGCTGTTGTGAGGATGTCGTTACACGTATTACCGAACGCATTGAGGTTGACAGACATCATTTTGAGCATTTACTGCATTAATGTAGTGTTTACATCTAAACACGCTGTAACAGCATGCGTTCTCAGAAATGATAAGTTCACAAAGGTACATGTATCACATTGGAACAACCAAAATAAAATGTTCGAACGTACCTACGTTCTGGATTTTTATTTAAACAACCTACCTGTTACCAACTGTTCGTCTAAAATGGTGAGCCATATGTTTGTGACTATTGCAGTTCAACCTATCACAAAGCGTAAAAAATGGTCCAAGTAAAACATTCATTGCAGTGTGTTAGTCATTCACTAATTTGCCGCGTAACGCTTGTACCGCACCGTTAAATCATGGTGACCTGTACCTATGGTACTTGTAGCGCCGCACGGTCCCTTTACAGTTGGTCGAGTGGCAATGAATGGGACAACTCGTTCGCTTTAGGCAGGCATTCACGGTGCGCTCCGGACCGCGCCGCCGCATACGTTCCGCCGATGATGCGCAGGAATGCGACCAATCCGGCGCAAGGCCCGTTGCAAACATACGAGTGGTGCTCGTTCGGACGTGCAGAATTAACGGAAAAAACAGCGCTCCCCATATGGCCGGCGGTGGAGCGCGACTTAATGAAAAGCCCAGCCGGGGTGCGCGCGACCGGACTTCGGTGTCCGCTGCTGTCGCCATCTGACCCTCCCGCAGATGCTGCTGGCGATTTCCAGCTACCCGCTGCCTGAAATGCCCTACTTTCCTCCATTACGACAAACCATTCGTTTGTTCAATTTTTTCCGTCTACGCACTATTCCTTTACCATTACTTCTGTTTGGCATTTTCATTCCCCCGTGAAATTATACGAAACAGTAACAATGAGAAAGAAAGGAAAGTGAGTCAATAAATAAGCCGCACTCGCCAGAATACCGCATATCGTTTTAAATTTCGCGCCTGTATGTATCTAGAAGGTGACAGCACACGCCACTTGGAAGGTAGCCGATACACTGTATTTTGCGGCCAACGGTTAGCGATCTGTGATCAGACAAAGATGGCAGGTGTGCTAAGAATGCGTACCCGACTAGAAGAACGGGATTTTGTCAGCAGAGGAACCGTCTGCGGGACACGTACGTGGCGAAATTCCTCCCGTATATGGTCAGAACTCTATTTCATGGAAATTTGTGTTGACTTTGATACAAGAATTCAGCAAAGAACAAAACAGTCGCAGATAAAGTGCGTCCTGGTGACCCTCATTATTCAGTGATGGCATACTGCATCCTCTTGTAGGAGTATTTCGCTACCTCTACAACACATCGGTCTTGTGGGTTGCAGTAATTTAAGGAACCAAATACAGTTGTTATGCCCCCAGAGGTCACTCGTTAGATTTGAACTCTGCCACAAGAATTCTGTGGTGGTTTAACACCTTGTCGGACGTTGAGAGTTTGTTGACAACTAAAATCAATTTCAGGATTGGACACGAGGCTCTGATGTCTTGTAAGTAGGCTGTTTAGGTTTTTGTATTGGTTACGCCACTTAGCGCTGTGTATGAAAATCACTGGCTGTCCTGTGTGCAGTCAGTGGCTAGTTTGCATTGTTGTCTGTCATTGTAGTGTTGGACAGCTGGATTTCAACAGCGCGTAGCGTTGCGCAGTTGGAGGTGAGCCGCCAGCAGTGGTGGACGTGGGGAGAGAGATGGCGGAGTTTTGAAATTTGTAAGACTGGATGTCATGAACTGCTATATATATTATGACTATTAAGGTAAATACATTGTTTGTTCGCTATTAAAATCTTTCATTTGATAACTATGCCTATCAGTAGTTAGTGCCTTCAATAGGTTGAATCTTTTATTTAGTTGGCAGTAGTGGCGCTCGCTGTATTGCAGTAGTTCGAGTAACGAAGATTTTTGGTAAGTGATTTCTGAAAGGTATAGCTTAATGTTAGTCAGGGCCACTTTTTTTGTAGGGATTTTTGAAAGTCAGATTGCGTTGCGCTAAAAATATTGTGTGTCAGTTTAAGCACAGTCTTGTACAATTTTTCTAAGGGGTGTCAGTTTAAGCACAGTCATGTATAATTGTTCAAAGAGAACGTTTCAGTCTCTATCGCAAGGGTTACCATTTATTGACTCACCCTCGTAATAATAAATTGTAAACAGAAAAGCAAAGAATTTAGCACTACACATCTTCTAAATCTGATGTAATTCTGACGGTAGTTTCAACATGGTGGTGTTCCAGCACAATTGGGCGACAATTCGAGTCTGAGTCTGACACTATGTCAACGAAACATCCAGAAAACAAAGATCGGTCAAGGTTCGCCACACTCTTGACCGTCAAGAACTTTTCATTAATTTAGACTGAACCTACTGGGACTCGGGTAGTTTTTGTAGCTGCCTGCACGACGAACATCAAAATCACTGCGAGAGTTTTAAACTTTGCTCGACATTGTTATAATCCTTGCAAGTGTTTCCAGTTACAGGTCTATACTTGAATATATATTTTGGAATAAATTTAATAAATTTACAATCTGTAGAAATGTGAACTGTTAGGCAGCTTCTATGTGACACTGCCTTGTCGTCTTCAAAACACAAAACGTGTTCTGTTAAGTATGTATTTCTGTTCGATGTTGCATTGCATATTGTTGAAGGTACTTTCTGATCATTCCACATATCTCTTACTTTGGAGAGTTAGTTAGTTAGTTACCTAGTTACATGTTCCACAGATCATTCGAATGATTCTTTAATTTATGTGATGTCGACCGATAAAGTTTACAGTATTGTA
Organism: Schistocerca gregaria; assembly: GCF_023897955.1. NCBI lineage: Eukaryota > Metazoa > Arthropoda > Insecta > Orthoptera > Acrididae > Schistocerca > Schistocerca gregaria. The sequence goes on along the minus strand of NC_064921.1, from coordinate 696,386,973 downwards.
TACATGATTAGTGTTCACATTAATGAACGTATTGCTATTTTTACTCCTACTCATACAATGATACTTTTGTTTACTGTCTGCCAACTTTGGGTTTAAATTCGACAATGGAATAGAAGATGTTCTGCAGAAGTGATTCTAAATTAGCTTTATAACTTGTTTCGCTACCAAAATGGTTCAAATGGCTCTGAGCACTACGGGACTTAACAGCGGAGGTCATCAGTCCCCTAGAACTTAGAACTACTTAAACCTAACTAAGTTAAGGACATCACACATCACATATATTCCCATAGTGCTCAGACCCATTTGAACCATTTTTAGGAAACTGCGGTGTGATCCGTGCTGTTCATGTTGTACGTTAACGGCCTAGCACACATTATTAATGATGTGTTTTGAACGTAGAGAAAGAAACGCAGCGTGACAGATCACAGATTCGTTTGACTCACACAAGAGCGTGCTGAAAATTCGGAAGAACCTTAACTGATATAAGCTTGTGGATCGACTTCTAATTCTCCACGGAATCCTATTTAGCAAGTCTCAAGAGCCAGTACTTATTGATAAATATGAAATTACTTTTGCCTCCGAAATATTATTCCCTGAAGTACACCGGAGACCAAATTAGAAATACTGCAGCGACCCAGAGGCATTTAAGGTGTCACTCTTTTCGATCTGCATATATGAATGGAGCGGAAAAAGACACTAATTTGTAGTATTCTGGGATTCAACTTTTGCTACACAATTCATAGCGGTACGCATATTGTGAATGTAGATATAGACGTATACACACTGAATCGCCAAAGAAACTGGTATAGGCATGTGTATTCAAATACAGAGATATGTAAACAGGCAGAATACGGCGCTGCGGTCGACAGTGTCCATGTACAACAAGTGTCTGGTGCAGTTGTTAGATCGGTTACTGCTGTTATCAAGATTTAAGTGAATTTGAACGTGGTGTTACAGTCGCCGTACGAGCAATAGGATAGAGCACCTCCTAGGTAGCGATGAAGCGGGGATTTTCCCGTGCCACCATTTCACTAGTGTATCGTGACTATCAGGAATCCGTCAAAACGTCAAATCTTCTACATCGCTGCAACCTGAAAAAGATCCTGCAAGAACGGGACCAACGATGACTGAAGAGAATCGTTCAACGTGACAGAAGTGCAACTCTTCCGCTCATTGCTGCAGATTTCAACGCTGGGCCATCAGCAAGTGTGCGAACCATTCAACGAAACATCATCGATATGGCTTTTCGAAGCTGAAAGCCTACTCGTGTACCCTTGATGACTGCGCGACACAAAGCTTCACGCCTCACCTGCGTCCGTCAACACCGGCACTGGCCTTCTGCTGACTGGAAACATGTTGCCTGGTCGGACTTTCAAATTGTATCGAGTGGATGGAAATGTACGCGTACGGAGGCAACCTCATGAATCCATAGACCCTGTATGTCAGCAGGGGACTGTTCAAGCTGGTGGAGGCTCTGTAATGGTGTGGGACGTGTGTAGTTGGACATATGGGGCGCCTGATACATCTAGATGGGACATTGTCAGGTGACACGTAAGTAAGCATCCATTCATGTCCATTGTGCATTCCAAAGCGAATTAGGAAAGATTGCTGTATGGTGTGTCAGGTGGCAGTTGACGCTAAATAACGAAAAGTGTGAGATGATCCACATGATTTCCAAAAGAAATCCGTTGGAATTCGATTACTCGATAAATAGTACAATTCTCAAGGCTGTCAATTCAACTAAGTACCTGGGTGTTAAAATTACGAACAACTTCAGTTGGAAGGACCACATAGATAATATTGTCGGGAAGGCGAGCCAAAGGTTGCGTTTCATTGGCAGGACACTTAGAAGATGCAACAAGTCCACTAAAGAGACAGCTTACACTACACTCGTTCGTCCTCTGTTAGAATATTGCTGCGCGGTGTGGGATCCTTACCAGGTGGGATTGACGGAGGACATCGAAAGGGTGCAAAAAAGGGCAGCTCGTTTTGTATTATCGCGTTATAGGGGAGAGAGTGTGGCAGATATGATACACGAGTTGGGATGGAAGACATTACAGCATAGACGTTTTTCGTCGCGGCGAGACCTTTTTACGAGATTTTAGTCACCAACTTTCTCTTCCGAATGCGAAAATATTTTGTTGAGCCCAACCTACATAGGTAGGAATGATCATCAAAATAAAATAAGAGAAATCAGAGCTCGAACAGAAAGGTTTAGGTGTTCGTTTCTCCCGCTCGCTGTTCGGGAGTGGAATAGTAGAGAGATAGTATGATTGTGGTTCGATGAACCCTCTGCCAAGCACTTAAATGTGAATTGCAGAGTAATCATGTAGATGTAGATGTAGATGTAGATGTTGGCACTACAACGAAAGTTGTCCACGAAAGAAAAAGGTACCGAGTTAGAGTCTCGGTGTGGCTCACAGTTTTAATATGCCAGGAAGTCTCATATCAGCGCACACTCCGCAGGAGAGTGTAAATTTCAGTCTGGACGAATAAGGATGTTTATAACTTATTGCCCTTTATTCTAAATCTCCTTTATGATTGTGCTGGGGACATTCCGTCTTCTGAGGTGACAACAGCCATGTTCTCAAGTTCACACGCTTACGTTTCTGATTTTACGAACACTCGGGCACCATATAGCAGAGGGTGGTTATAACTAGATTACAGCTATCGACTGAGGTTCAGTGTGGGCTGTAATTATAGTATGGCAGGAAACGTCCGAATTTGTGGGGCAGTTTTTGTTGGAGGTGAGCCGCCAGCAGTGGTGGACGTGGGGAGAGAGATGGCGGAGTTTTGAAATTTGTAAGACTGGATGTCATGAACTGCTATATATATTATGACTATTAAGGTAAATACATTGTTTGTTCGCTATTAAAATCTTTCATTTGATAACTATGCCTATCAGTAGTTAGTGCCTTCAATAGGTTGAATCTTTTATTTAGTTGGCAGTAGTGGCGCTCGCTGTATTGCAGTAGTTCGAGTAACGAAGATTTTTGGTAAGTGATTTCTGAAAGGTATAGCTTAATGTTAGTCAGGGCCACTTTTTTTGTAGGGATTTTTGAAAGTCAGATTGCGTTGCGCTAAAAATATTGTGTGTCAGTTTAAGCACAGTCTTGTACAATTTTTCTAAGGGGTGTCAGTTTAAGCACAGTCATGTATAATTGTTCAAAGAGAACGTTTCAGTCTCTATCGCAAGGGTTACCATTTATTGACTCACCCTCGTAATAATAAATTGTAAACAGAAAAGCAAAGAATTTAGCACTACACATCTTCTAAATCTGATGTAATTCTGACGGTAGTTTCAACATGGTGGTGTTCCAGCACAATTGGGCGACAATTCGAGTCTGAGTCTGACACTATGTCAACGAAACATCCAGAAAACAAAGATCGGTCAAGGTTCGCCACACTCTTGACCGTCAAGAACTTTTCATTAATTTAGACTGAACCTACTGGGACTCGGGTAGTTTTTGTAGCTGCCTGCACGACGAACATCAAAATCACTGCGAGAGTTTTAAACTTTGCTCGACATTGTTATAATCCTTGCAAGTGTTTCCAGTTACAGGTCTATACTTGAATATATATTTTGGAATAAATTTAATAAATTTACAATCTGTAGAAATGTGAACTGTTAGGCAGCTTCTATGTGACACTGCCTTGTCGTCTTCAAAACACAAAACGTGTTCTGTTAAGTATGTATTTCTGTTCGATGTTGCATTGCATATTGTTGAAGGTACTTTCTGATCATTCCACATATCTCTTACTTTGGAGAGTTAGTTAGTTAGTTACCTAGTTACATGTTCCACAGATCATTCGAATGATTCTTTAATTTATGTGATGTCGACCGATAAAGTTTACAGTATTGTATACATGATTAGTGTTCACATTAATGAACGTATTGCTATTTTTACTCCTACTCATACAATGATACTTTTGTTTACTGTCTGCCAACTTTGGGTTTAAATTCGACAATGGAATAGAAGATGTTCTGCAGAAGTGATTCTAAATTAGCTTTATAACTTGTTTCGCTACCAAAATGGTTCAAATGGCTCTGAGCACTACGGGACTTAACAGCGGAGGTCATCAGTCCCCTAGAACTTAGAACTACTTAAACCTAACTAAGTTAAGGACATCACACATCACATATATTCCCATAGTGCTCAGACCCATTTGAACCATTTTTAGGAAACTGCGGTGTGATCCGTGCTGTTCATGTTGTACGTTAACGGCCTAGCACACATTATTAATGATGTGTTTTGAACGTAGAGAAAGAAACGCAGCGTGACAGATCACAGATTCGTTTGACTCACACAAGAGCGTGCTGAAAATTCGGAAGAACCTTAACTGATATAAGCTTGTGGATCGACTTCTAATTCTCCACGGAATCCTATTTAGCAAGTCTCAAGAGCCAGTACTTATTGATAAATATGAAATTACTTTTGCCTCCGAAATATTATTCCCTGAAGTACACCGGAGACCAAATTAGAAATACTGCAGCGACCCAGAGGCATTTAAGGTGTCACTCTTTTCGATCTGCATATATGAATGGAGCGGAAAAAGACACTAATTTGTAGTATTCTGGGATTCAACTTTTGCTACACAATTCATAGCGGTACGCATATTGTGAATGTAGATATAGACGTATACACACTGAATCGCCAAAGAAACTGGTATAGGCATGTGTATTCAAATACAGAGATATGTAAACAGGCAGAATACGGCGCTGCGGTCGACAGTGTCCATGTACAACAAGTGTCTGGTGCAGTTGTTAGATCGGTTACTGCTGTTATCAAGATTTAAGTGAATTTGAACGTGGTGTTACAGTCGCCGTACGAGCAATAGGATAGAGCACCTCCTAGGTAGCGATGAAGCGGGGATTTTCCCGTGCCACCATTTCACTAGTGTATCGTGACTATCAGGAATCCGTCAAAACGTCAAATCTTCTACATCGCTGCAACCTGAAAAAGATCCTGCAAGAACGGGACCAACGATGACTGAAGAGAATCGTTCAACGTGACAGAAGTGCAACTCTTCCGCTCATTGCTGCAGATTTCAACGCTGGGCCATCAGCAAGTGTGCGAACCATTCAACGAAACATCATCGATATGGCTTTTCGAAGCTGAAAGCCTACTCGTGTACCCTTGATGACTGCGCGACACAAAGCTTCACGCCTCACCTGCGTCCGTCAACACCGGCACTGGCCTTCTGCTGACTGGAAACATGTTGCCTGGTCGGACTTTCAAATTGTATCGAGTGGATGGAAATGTACGCGTACGGAGGCAACCTCATGAATCCATAGACCCTGTATGTCAGCAGGGGACTGTTCAAGCTGGTGGAGGCTCTGTAATGGTGTGGGACGTGTGTAGTTGGACATATGGGGCGCCTGATACATCTAGATGGGACATTGTCAGGTGACACGTAAGTAAGCATCCATTCATGTCCATTGTGCATTCCAAAGCGAATTAGGAAAGATTGCTGTATGGTGTGTCAGGTGGCAGTTGACGCTAAATAACGAAAAGTGTGAGATGATCCACATGAGTTCCAAAAGAAATCCGTTGGAATTCGATTACTCGATAAATAGTACAATTCTCAAGGCTGTCAATTCAACTAAGTACCTGGGTGTTAAAATTACGAACAACTTCAGTTGGAAGGACCACATAGATAATATTGTCGGGAAGGCGAGCCAAAGGTTGCGTTTCATTGGCAGGACACTTAGAAGATGCAACAAGTCCACTAAAGAGACAGCTTACACTACACTCGTTCGTCCTCTGTTAGAATATTGCTGCGCGGTGTGGGATCCTTACCAGGTGGGATTGACGGAGGACATCGAAAGGGTGCAAAAAAGGGCAGCTCGTTTTGTATTATCGCGTTATAGGGGAGAGAGTGTGGCAGATATGATACACGAGTTGGGATGGAAGACATTACAGCATAGACGTTTTTCGTCGCGGCGAGACCTTTTTACGAGATTTTAGTCACCAACTTTCTCTTCCGAATGCGAAAATATTTTGTTGAGCCCAACCTACATAGGTAGGAATGATCATCAAAATAAAATAAGAGAAATCAGAGCTCGAACAGAAAGGTTTAGGTGTTCGTTTCTCCCGCTCGCTGTTCGGGAGTGGAATAGTAGAGAGATAGTATGATTGTGGTTCGATGAACCCTCTGCCAAGCACTTAAATGTGAATTGCAGAGTAATCATGTAGATGTAGATGTAGATGTAGATGTTGGCACTACAACGAAAGTTGTCCACGAAAGAAAAAGGTACCGAGTTAGAGTCTCGGTGTGGCTCACAGTTTTAATATGCCAGGAAGTCTCATATCAGCGCACACTCCGCAGGAGAGTGTAAATTTCAGTCTGGACGAATAAGGATGTTTATAACTTATTGCCCTTTATTCTAAATCTCCTTTATGATTGTGCTGGGGACATTCCGTCTTCTGAGGTGACAACAGCCATGTTCTCAAGTTCACACGCTTACGTTTCTGATTTTACGAACACTCGGGCACCATATAGCAGAGGGTGGTTATAACTAGATTACAGCTATCGACTGAGGTTCAGTGTGGGCTGTAATTATAGTATGGCAGGAAACGTCCGAATTTGTGGGGCAGTTTTTGTCTGTCTGTCGTCCGGAGTGTTAGTATGTTTTTCGTTAGGATCAATCTTTAAAGCCGGACAAATGAGAGTCTTTCCACTCCGCCAGTAAGGGAACTCAGCGAGTGGTTGCCCGGTCGCGTCTTAGTTCCTGCATCTGAGTCTGCGCGTTAGGCCGCCAGTCTGCTTGAGTTGCTCAGGCAATGGTCATTGGCGGTTGGATCGATCGGTTGGTCGGTCGCACATTGAGACACAAGATGACTTGCCCACCTTGAGTGCCGACGAATGGGAGGTCGCCACGCGAGTCCAGCGAACCGCGCCGTATAGCGACGGGTAGTGGCTTCGAGACCGACACGAGAGCAACAGGAGTCAAACCACGACATCGGTCTGGCCGGTGCGAGCTGGGACGCCGTAAGACGGGAGATCGGCGCGCCTTTCTGCGTCCGTTGAAGCGGCTGGCAGCTGACGGTTCGGGAGAGCGTTTTAGGGGTGCTACGCCAGGTCTTTTCCAGAAATCGCAGTTTATTAGAAGTTAAGTGATTAGTGATATGTTGTTTCATTTACTTGTTAAATTCTACTTGTTTTCTTGGTGAGGTCACCAGCCGCTTTGTTTTGGGGTCCTCCCACCATTGTTCTCCGTTTTCCCACCCGCGGGAAGGTGGTTATATAAGAATTGGATGGTCCGTTTTTCCCTTGTGGAGTAGGGGCCGGTTAGAGCAACCTGCGGTTCGGGTTCTTCGGTGATCTCCCTATAAATCTTCCGTACGTAGCTGCCTGTGGCATGTTTGTCGGATTCGGTGTGTTAAGGAATTTATTGCTTGGAGTGTAACGGTCTAATTCCCGAAATATGTTTTTATCTTGCTACCATCTTGAAAGGCGGTGTATGTGTACTGTAGAGCATGTTAACTCGTTTGGCCAACTTTGTATAATTTTATATAAGATTCCATTTCATGGCCTTTTATTTAAATGGTCATTTTAGTATATAAAGTTGCCACCCTTCCACCGTAAGACTCTTAGAAGTTAAAATCAAGTGGCGCCTTCGGTGCAAGTTAATCTTTTAATTTTAATGCCAATGGCTCTGAGCACTATGGGACTTAACATCTTATCATCAGTCCACTAGAACTTAAAACTACTTAAACCTAACTAACCTCAGGACATCACACACATCCATGCCCGAGATAGGATTCGAACCTACGACCGTAGCGGTAGCCCCGTTCCAGACTGTAGCGTCTAGAACCGCTCGGCCACTACGGTCGGCTTAATTTTAGGGTTTGTACCATTTCCATCCCTCCTACAGGGTGCATAGTTTGTGTGCTTGTGTGAATTGTTAAAACGTTTACTTTAAAGTAATCTGGTCTGTTGCAGATTTGCACCAGTGTAGTCATTCAGAGGTTGTTGTGAGCGGTCGTGACTACGGCCATGTCAAAAGGGAGCGGCAAGGTTCTCATCCCGAAAGCACATACACTCGGAAATTTGTTTATTTCTGCCTGTGAATAAATTGTAACTTAACATTTAGAGGGTGCTTTATGCTTGTAATTTTAAATCTGTTTCTCTAAAGAAAAAAAAAAACGCTTTTAGGAATAAAATTCTCATTTGTTAAAAGTAATTTGATTATTGTTTCATCAGTTACTCCCAGGCAACTGCTCCCACGCTCACATAGTGTGATTAAATGTGTTAATGTTCTTGATGAATCGCTTGTAAATAAAATATTTTTTTAAGAATATTCTTTGAAATTAAATCCATGGTTCAGTAGCCACTATTGGAACAATTTTTTTCCACCGTAAAACGCTTCTGTATTGACGCATTGGCATGTCTATCAAGTTTCACTGCTGTACGATAACCACAACCCACACTAGACCTCAGTGAGTGTCTATAGTTTACTTATGACCACTCGGTACCTCGACTGCCCCGCTAAATCATCTGATCTTAATCCCATAAAAAATGTCTCTGACTGTTTTGCACAGTGGTGTGGGGTTACCTAACAACAAACCCACAACATGGTAACTGTACTGTATGTAATCATCACTGCGTGACTTCAGATGCGTTTGGCGTCCCTGAAAAAACTTGCTTATTCTGTTCCTTGCTTGACGGGGGTCGTTATCGGGGAGAGGAAACGCTTTACACGGTATCAGCGTGAATCAGCAGAAATTTTTCCCCGATCTGCTCATGTACCGAACAATATAATCTGTGGCCTGGCATGGTCATGGAAGGAGGTAGAAGGAGCACGATTCTAAACTGCACGTGTGAGGAGGAGAGTGTCGGAGCAGACGTCCCCACGTGGCGCAGCTCGAGTTGTGTGCCACGTGGGGAGCAGCCGTCTCTGCGGAACCCCGCCGGGCTGCGCCGTGCCGTGCAGGTCGCACAGTGTCTCTCCTGTCTGGCGCGGTGCGGCCCTAGGCTGCCCGCGGTTGGTTATTAATCCTGGCCCTGTGGCGCCCGGGCCGCGCGCCACCCGACACCTAGTTAGCTCAGTCCCGGGGGTGACGCCACGCCGTAACGCCTGACAACGCTTCATAAATTAACCACCTACGTGCTCCGCTACACAAAGTTACAGAATGTTTCTTCACAGAGCTACTGAGCACGTAGGACACGGCTTGGGAAGAACTGGTCAAGCCACTTTGAACTTGTTTTGGCACTGCTAATATCAGAACCATATGATATCTCACGTTTTGTCGGATTGCTTTCGGGTGTTCATCCATGTTGTTGAATTCCATTTTAAGCATAATATTTAGACTACGGACGTAATCGTCTTCGTCATGTGTTGCGTCTTGTGCCGTTAGGTGTAGTCGCTCCCTGGACTCCAATCAGACGATGAAGAATTGTTGGTTTTGTATCTGGTCGGAGTGAGTACGCTGTGAAACTATCTCTCGTCACAAATGTAACTACTAAAGCCGGTGGTAGCGCCGCTAAGAAAACCAAAGAGGTGGACCTCGGAAGAGGAAAACAAATTCGATGTCGGATGATTATACTTGGGACTACAATTTATCCATTTTACTGGCTGTTGAGCTCCATGGCTGTGAATTGTTTTATTTTAATTAAAAAGCATCTGATTGTTGTATTAAGTTCTTTTTGGTAAGCTATTTTGCGTTCCGGAATTTCATCCATCTTCAGTTATCGTAACGCATATTTGAGTCTTCAGTCAGTACGTAATTACAACGGCGACATCAAATTGGATGCCGACGACGACTCACCAGGCTATCTTCTCCGATAGTGCAACGAATATTGCAAACTGTTGTAGCTCATAAAATCTGACTCTACAATAACTAGGCGACTGGCATTCTTGGTAGTTACGCTGCGTAAAGGCACAAAACTTAATAACAGATGAAGGAATAATGAAGAATGAGACATCAAGAATACCTTCACACTGTGAGCGAATGGATACAATAGGTAAACAGTACAGATACTATTGAATGATCTGCAATACCAACAACAGCAATATTATATGAAAAGGGAACTAATCGTATCTACCTCGGTGTCGTGTCAACTAGAACGCCATGAATGATAACAAAATTTAGGTTACTTTATAAAATAGTAACAGTCTCAGGTGTGTATATAAATACTATGTTTGCTCTCCATGCTTTTCTCTCTTTTGAAGACTTAAGCTATCCATTTTCGGTGAATGCTGCGGATGTTTCACTGTTTGAAAAATTTTCAGGTATGTTCTTGACTCATTCACTGGACTATAATGGACGTGTAGGTCATTAGATAAACAACCTTTCACTGGACAAGGATTTCACCTCCAATGATTTGGGAGAACTGCGAAAAAGCAAAAACTGCAATGCAGGAGATTACTGAACCCTGCTTGTCGTAAATAGAATTATGGTATCTTAACCAGTAACCCCATCCTTTAAAACTTGTGGCTCAGCATGAAGGCTGTTTCATTGAACAACCAGTGTCTAACGAATTGTATTTGCTGAAAAAAATTTGTCACCTTATGCATGTTTAAGCTCTATTACTATAAAAAGCGTATCAAAGAAAACTGATTGCTATAGAGAACTATTAAACAGTATTTATTTATTTGGCTTTTTAACTTTAGAAAATTTATGTAATGATGTGTTAATGATGAGATTCTACTGTGTCTCCAAGAGGCGTTTAGGTTGCGCTCATTTCATCGGTGGAGAGATCTCTGGCATTGTCTTTCAGCTGCTACCGAATTTGACTTCTATATAGAAATGGAGATTCTTTTTATAATTAATCCTCAGTGACATAATTTGACGTTCCCAATGTCGGAACGTCACCTGAAAATAAGTGTCTTGTGGATTAACTGCTCTGATCAACGTTTCGACAAGTGTGCAGAGCAACGTTTCTCACAGCGTTCAATCCTGTAGCACGTAAGTGATATCATCTGTCTCGGTTCCGTGACCTTCACAATACAGAGGTGCCATATCATTCATGTAATGAACAGATGAAGCGTAAAGCCATAACGAAATCTCATGGAGCTGTACTTGTAGCTTATAAACAGTTTCACTGAAACAAATAAACGCAATATTTTCAGTTATCATGGCTTGTTCAAGTGTGCCCCAGTTTAGACATTTCAAAAGTCTATCTCATCTGTGACCATTCCTGTGTCACATCATGAAAGGCAGTGTGCGGTAGTACAAAGGAGTATCGTTTGCATATAGCCATACTTGTGTTCACCAGTTGGCCTGACAACTCACTACTCGAAGTTTTAGAGTGTCACTTGACCCGCAATAACTATACACGCACTGGTGCCATATGCAATAATTAAAAAATGCTGTATATATATACAAATTGTATTTGTGGCTTCGTTTGGCTCTCCTATTCCTAGTGTTCTACTTCATAGAATGTGTCGCAAATCCGTGTAGAGCAGAATGCCGTCCAACTGATTTTCTGCACGCATATCACAGCATTTCTTCATCACTAGAGCTTTGGCACTGAAAATAGTGCTTCTACTAAAACCTTAAACATCGTCCCTGATAATGCAATCCTGCAACAGCTTATGACAACTTGACTGATCGCTTATGTGTCATGTCCTGGTTAATATAGTATAGGGGAAAATAGTATGGAAGAAAATAAACACATCGGACCAGAAAAGTAATCATACGGTGGAGAAATCCCGGTAAAACCGTTTAAAATCACCTAGAACCTCGATAACAGTCTTAATTCGATGAGGCAGGGACTTCAAGAGTTGCTTCAGGTGTGCCACATCCCAAAGAAGTCACTGAGTGATAATAACATCCCGCATACCGACCAAATTTAGAACATGTTGATTGCTATGATTCATTCGCTATTTCAAATAATTCTAAACATTTTCTATGGAATCGCATGATTTATCAGACCAGCCGTGTGGCATAAAGTAACTCAGTGGTCATCAAAACAGGTATGTGTATTTGCAGCACTTGAATACAGCTATTGTCCTCTTGGAAGGCGGAAGCTCCCTCAACATAGCTCAAAATGAAGAACGGTTTAAAAGAGGCGAAATCGTTAATCATCAGAGCAAACAATACGGCTCCAGTCACCTAATGTCCATTTTCTACGTTGTTTGGTCCACCGGAGACGTTCGGATTTATGTGCTGCTGTGAGCAATGGCTTTCATCGGTTACTCGACAGCACATGTCCATCACATACAGTTCCCTCCGTAATGTTTACTCGGAAGCTAGTTGAGAGAGACCTGTATTTAATGAGAGCATCCATTCTTCTAGGGTTTGAAGCGGCTGTCATTGACAAGGAGTAACATTCATCTGCACAAGCTTTAAGGATCACTGTTCGTACACCATGTTACACTGACACAGCGTTTCTCGTGAATACGTTAGACAGTTCGTGTTCATACACCACCAACAGATCGGGTAACTTCAATCACGGTCATGGGCACATCCAAACACTGTAACTGCTTCTGTCGTTCTGTCACGTTTCGACGTCGACCATCTTACTGAGCCGATTCCATGCACATGGTCACTGTCATGACCCATGTCAGTGACAGGCGTTCACATGACGGCCTGATACCAGTTCTACACGATCTACATTGCTCAGTGGTGGCGTGTGTCCTCTTTTTGGGGGGATGAGCAGCGTTTCGTCCGGTGAGCTTATGTGTGCAGTATAAAGTGTAGATTTATGAAGTGCAGATGGTGCTGAAAACTGACAAGCCATTGCAGAGGTGAACTTTGTATTTCTCTCTCTCTCTCTCTCTCTCTCTCTCTCTCTCTCTCTCTCTCTCTCTCCAATTTATCCTTTATTTACCTGACTGTACTTAATTTAGAGAAATCCATTTATTCTGCTAACCGAAACCTGCCATTAAGTAGCGACCGTAAGCAAGACGGCAGAACCGTGTACTGGGCCCGCGTGTGCAGGTCGATTGCCGGCGCCGGGACACGCCCAGCGAGGACAAACGACGCTTAATGCAGGCCCGGAACACAGCGAACTGGGGCGGGGCGCGGCTATCTCGCTGGCTGCCCACAGATTTTTGTTTCAAGGCTATTACTTAGCCGCCTCGCGTCTGCCATCAGCGTTTCAGTTCCTCCGCGATCACCACCGGCTGTAATCGTCACAACGTCACGAGAACGTCCTATCTTGGAGGCCGCACACTATTTACTGAATAGATATTTCAGCAAATACCTGGTTCAGTTCCTATTTAAGATACCTGATGTAGAATGTTACCTTACGCTGTTCGAATAATACAGCGAATGACGTCACATCGTCTACGATGGGAGAAACTACAGCAGGAGCCCCACAGGGTTCGGTCTTTGGCCCACTACTATTCTTACTTAATCTTATGGTTATGCCATTTTATTTGGATCAGGGGCACAGTTAGTATTTGTTGCGGATGATATTAGCATTGTTGTGAGGTCGAGTTAAGAAACTGCATTAGGGAAAACAGTAAATTACATTTTTATGGAAGTTATGAGTGGGTAGGCATAAATGGACTAGGTTAAAAAAAATCTCCGTTCACTCAGTTCCTCTAGTGCAAAAAACATGCCATTTCCTTCAACCTATCATATCAACAAGAAATACACTGTCCACTCACATTAATGCGACCGACTGTCAAGTACCTGAATATAGAGACTGACGCCACATCATCTACGCTGGGAGAATTTACAGCAGCAGCCCCACAGGGTTCGGTCTTTGGACCACTACTATTCTTACTTTATCTTATGGTTATGCCATTTTATTTGGATCAAGGGCACAGTTATTAATGGTTGCAGCTGCTATTTGCATTGTTTTGAAGCCGAGTTAAGAAACTGCATCAGAGAAAATAGTAAATTATATTTTTATGAAAGTTATGAATGGCTAGGCCTAAATGGACCAAGTTAAAAAAGAAAGCTCAGTTCACTCAGTTGTTCTAGTGTAAAAAACATGCCCCTTTATTTCAACCTATCGTATCAATAAGAAATACACTGTCCACTCACACCTTTTGCAGTGCAGATGACTGCAAGACGTGCAGGAAGAGAGTCAGTGATTTTCTGGAAGGTAGCGACAGGGATATGGAGCCATGCTACTCCAGTGCCGTAGTCAGCTGTACCAAGTTCCTTGGCTGAAGATCCAAGGCCAAACAACCCAGTTGAGATGGTCTCACAGATTCTCGATTGAGTTTAAATCTGGTGAGTTGGGTGGAGAGGGAAGTGCGCTAAACTCATCCTGGTCCTCGTCGCACAACGTACGTACACTGAGAGCTCTGTGAGACATTGTGTTGTCCCACTAGTAGATGCCATCCTTCCGAGGGAAAATAAGTTGCATTTAGGAGTGGACGTGGTCCCCAAGAATGGTTGCATACTTGTGCTGATCCATTGTGCCTTGCAGAATGGTGAGATCATCCAGGGAATTCTATTACCCAGATGAGACTTCTCACACCGTACACTCCTATGGTGATCTGTCCAGTGTAGGATAAAACACGATGCATCTTAAAAGACCACCTGCAAATTCTAGCCTCAGTCGCCGACGAACAGCAGTCATCATGGGTGCATAAATTATGCGCCTTATGAGGAGGCCAATACCCAGCAATGTTCACGGAACGATCGTGGGGGATACACTGTTGGCACGCCTTGATTCTTCTAGGCAGTCAGTTGCTCACAAAATGAAATAAAATGATACTGCGGCGTTGTCGGCCGGGAGGCCCCATCCGGGGAAGTTCGGCCTCCAAGTGAAAGTCCAGATTCAGTTGACGCCGCATTGGGCGTCTTTTGTGCCGCTGATGAGGATGAAATGATGATGAGGACAACACAACACCAAGTCCACGAGCGGAGAAAATCCCCAACCCGGCCAAGAATCAAACCCGGGCCCGCTGCATGATAGATCAAACTGTTACCACTCAGCTAAGCAGACGGACAGTCGCAAGCAGTTGCATGTCTGTTCGGCCGTACGCATGTCCGCAGCCGTCGTTCACCCATGGCACCACATTTGCTTCGGAACTGGTTTCTGGCCGGCCGCGGTGACCGAGCGGTTCTAGGCGCTTCAGTCCGGAACCGCGAGACTGCTACGGTCGCAGCCTTTAATCCTGCCTCGGGCGTGGATGTGTGTGATGTCGTTACGTTAGTTAGGTTTAAGTAGTTCTAAGTTCTAGGGGTCTGATAACCTCAGATGTTAAGTCCCCTAGTGCTGAGAGCCACTTGCACCATTTTTTGAACAGGTTTCCGTTGGCAGTTTTGGCACTCTCGTAACCACGGTGGTACGCAAACAGCTTCCTAATATGGCCGTTTCTGAAACGCTTCGATCATTGGCCCTAAAAAAGTAATGATGCCCGTTTGGACGTCAGATAAATCGCTCCATTTCCGCATTGCGAAAACGTCAGCACTGTTATCCGCATTTCCCCGACTCACTTTGTATATCCTTCACTGCTAGTGCTGCCACCTGCCGTCTCTTAGTGATTGCTGACGTCAGACTTAGACGGTGGTCACGTTACTGTGACCGGACAGTGTCATGAACAGGGTAGAAAATTGGAAGTTGATAGGTGTGCATACTGACGTGAACTTAAACAGCAAAAACTATATAGTACAAGTGTTGAGACATTCAGGTTCGGCTACTTTTGCTTTACAAATAGAAGCCAATTTTGTGCGTACAGAAGTTAGTAATTTAACAGTTATGCATATTTCCATTTATTGGTGTCATATTGGGTAATATTCTGGCGTCATTCCTAGCTTAGGCAAAAAGTTGTCACTGTCGA
Source organism: Schistocerca gregaria (assembly GCF_023897955.1). Lineage (NCBI taxonomy): Eukaryota > Metazoa > Arthropoda > Insecta > Orthoptera > Acrididae > Schistocerca > Schistocerca gregaria. The sequence continues at coordinate 696,371,276 of NC_064921.1, read as the reverse complement.
TATGAAAGAATGTTACTTATGTGCAGCGTTCACACAAATAATCTCGCAGGTACCTCATTAAGCAGCTGGGAGTATTAATCACAGTTTCATAGTACACCTGTTTAGTTACAAAATTTGTTATCAAAAATCTACTTAAGTTTGAGAGTAACAAAGATAATCACTGTTGTGACAATTTTATGAATCTAACTTTGCCACTGAAAGGAGTGAAATATGCAGCCACAAAACTTTATTACAATCTACTTATGGAAAAAAAGTTTGACACATAGCAGAAGGGTTACCATATGTAGATCAAGAAACATCTTCCTCCTAATTAGTCATAAAAATGCAAATGTCCAGCGTGCGCCATAGTTTTTTATTTAGTTTTATATCAGTCTACTATGACTGTTCTGTAGAAACATTCCACATCATAACGTTTGTCCTGAATTTGATCTATAGAACAAGTAACTGACCAACCAGGTGACTAACCAGGATATTTTCTGTACTGTCCAACCGGAAAACGTACACTGCTCGCTCTACCTTCAAATGTGTGACGAAAAGGTATGTTACACTTATTTACTTGTTTCCTTTATTTATGTGACCATGGTGTTCGTCGTACTCGTAATTTGGGAAATTATTTCCTGCACTATTCCCTCATTCCAGTTACATATTTAAATACATACATATGAAGTAAAATATGTTCAATAAACAACAAAAACTGACGTTAATTCAGTTTGGAAACTTATTTGTAATGAATGTGTGACAAACGTACCCGGCCGCATAGCCGTGAGCATTAGCACTCTCGGGTAGGCGCGCCGGTCCCGGATCGAACCCGCCCAACAGGCAGACGACTGCGACCTGTGTGAAGGACTGCCTGGATGTTGTTTTTAGGCAGTTTCCCACATGTCGCACAGGCACCAACGCCTTGCACGAGTTACACGATTTGTAAACATCTCCAAAACGATCTCGCGCTTTCACATGGAGTAACACACCACGCAGACACATGGGATATAGAAATTGCTTCCCAAGGAGGGAAGGACCTCCAGCCACCGTCAACCAATTCGAGATTAACATAAGATGAGGAATGAGGCCAGACAGAAGAAGATTCGTATATCACAAACGGACCAGATGCTATTGCTAGCAGCTACCTTTCGGGATGTATCAACGCCGTGGGTTTCTGCGAGGCCACAGTTTTATTCTGTGACATCACATACAAATTTTGCTGCTAGATTGGTCAGATTGCTCTTGTAACCGATACCGTCAGGTACTATCTAGCACATTTGACGTTTGATGTTATCTCGTAATATTAACGTTGTATATTGTAGTTATATATATTTATTACTGATTATAATTTCGTCTACAGATCATGGAAAGTGCATGTGAACGGAAAGTATTTGTTCTTAAAAAACTTATAGCGATGTATAAGAACAATAAAAGTAACTGTGGCTGTTCTCCGAGCATGTTATATTTTGACAAGATCAGGCACTGTCTTTCACGGTAACCCGGTAGCTGTAGAGAGAAAAGGCAGTAGAGGTAGACAGAGACTGAAACATACAAGGGACTGGAACATACAGGGTGACAGCTATTGAACTATGTGAAGAAAAGACGTAAATTAGTTACAAACTACAGCAATTAAAACGTATAAACGTTACTACAGATATTCGGATTTAGGTTATGACAGATTCGATATGTCTGCCATCATTGAAGATGATGTGACACAGACGAATAGTGAAACTCTGCATAACTTGCTGAAGTGACGAAACATTCATGCTGTCAGTGACCTTCTGAATGGCCGTTTTCAGCTCTGCAATTGTTTTGGGGCTATTGCTGTAAATCTTGTCTTTAATAGAGCCCCACAAAAAGGACTCGTTTGTCTTCTCATACGGAGAATATGGTGGTCTATCGAGGCCCATGCCAGTGGCCTCTGAGAACCCCACAGCCAGAATGCGCTCCCCAGGACAACACTCTCCCGATTCGATGTGGTTGAGTTCCATCTTCTCGAAATCAGAGACACTTTGGATTTCATTTTACAAAACCCTCACGCGCCGTTTTGTAGTCATCGTGCCATCAAGGAATATCGCACCAATTATTCCGAGAATGGGCATTGCACGCTACACAATCATCCATTGAGGGTGAAGTGACTTCTCGATTGCGAAATGCGGGTTCTCAGTCCCACAAATGAGCCAGTTTTGCTTATTGACGAACCCATCGAAGTGATGATGGACTTCGTCGCTAAACCAAACCATACACTTACACTAATTACCATCATACCCAGCGGCCAATCGTGCAGTTTGAACGTCCTAACACAAACCGTTCAGAAGTTACAACGATTTTACTTGATATAAGTCAATAATTATTATCTTGTATATAGAACAAAATTGAGAACGTTGGGTTTAAGTGCGACTCGGAGGTTGAGACGATGGCGCAGGAGAGCTACGTGCCCGTTTCAGCGTTTCTCTGTTCTTTATCCATGACGCACAAAGTCATAAAAACAGACTATGTGCCCGTTTTAACGTTTCTTTGTTCTTTATCCATGACGCACAAAAATACAGGCTCCAATCACATACATCCACACTTGTCAGTTCATAAAAGGCCTGAATAAAGCAAAGGTAACCCACCACCACTGTAACCTTACTCATGGACACAATGAAGTTATTTCCACAATTGCCCATACGGCTTACCTACCATTAAATTATAATATAGTTAAATGTCGCTGATGTTGAGGAACATAAGTCTAAAATCAGAGAACAGAGAAAGTTTCACTATAGTCGACATAATCGTCCTTGAGACATTCAGTAACTGTTTAGATAATTAACACCATTATTATTTATTGTTCCGTCTTAGCTGCCTATTTTGTAATCACATTAGATGTTTCGATCACTCTGGATCATCATCCTATCAATGTATTTGCGCCAACAACGCGTCTGGTATGCTCAGAACTACAAATGAGAGTACTCTGATCGAAATATGTAATCTAATTAAAAATGCGCCGTTGAGACGGAGTGATAAATGAGAATTGTGTTAAGAGAGAATACGTTCACATCCCATATTAACAAGCAAATCTACATTCGAACAAATTAGATTCCGATTTTGATAAGTACTGTTCAGTAGACGACAGTAACCATGGTCATTTAACCACAGAGAAATTTTTCATTACATAAGACAAGAGGCTGTACCATCATGTTCTGCGACACAGACAACGATTGGAAACTGAAATTGCCTTAAATTACAACAGGGGAGATCGAATCTGCTTTTAAACACAACAGTCGAGTAATTACTTTTACCAGCAATTAACGATTAACAGTTTACAATATGTTGCAAGGGAAAGCGCATACAAGTGCCATTAAATTTCAAAGTTTCGATAGCAAGCGAACAATTGTCACCCAGATTATGGAACTCCAAAATTGCTGGAATCTACCCTTATCATGCAACATGAAATTGCGTCACACCCTAGTATACTGTGAATTAACATTCGATAATTTTAAAACGACCAAAATTTTGCCGCACGTTATACACTACGTTAATTTATCATCTGATGAAGATCTGTTACCATCATATGAAGCATTGGAGAAACAACGTTTTCTATATTGTGGCATGATACAGCGCTCAGTTTAAAAGAAACTGTGCAGAGAGTGCGAAATGCAGCGTTTATCTACTCATGAGAAAATCATAAATTGCTCTTCAAAATAAGATTGCAGTATTTCGTGCCATATGTATTACCAAGAGCAACGTCTATTCTTGTAAAAGCCGGCCAAGGTGGCCGAGTGGTTCTAGGCGCTACAGTCTGGAACCGGGCTACAGCTACGGTCGCAGGTTCGAATCCTGCCTCGGGCATGGACGTGTGTGGTGTCCTTAGGTTAGTTAGGTTTAAGTAGTTCTAGGTTCTGGGAGACTGATGACCTCAGAAGTTAAGTGCCATAGAGCTCAGAGCCATTCGAACCATCTGATTTGAATTTATAAATTACCCTAGATAAGACTCGGAACCCTGTAACTGATGAGATTTTTCTGCTAGTTTTCACGTATTTGCTCAGTGCTATGGTACGAGGGGGTCCCAAATGTAGCAAATGTTTTCAAATAAAAAAATTAAAAGACTGAAAAACCCAATTTTATTGCATAAATTTTAATGATGTGCTTTTAATCTGTTTTCCTAAATAATTGCGATTCAAATTCAGGAACTAATTACACCGAGGGACAAATTTTTCAATACTGTCTATGTAGAAATCTGCCGCCTGCAACTGCGACGACTAGCTTATACCGGCATGAAGTTCGACGTCAGTATCAACGCGTTGTGTAGCGAACCATGTCTTCATTGCTGGAGAGAGGAGGTAGTCGCTCGGCACCAAATCCGGGCTGTGTTGTAGATGATCAAGCACCTCCATCCAAAATCACGTAGCAGCTCTAGGATACGACTGACTGTGCGTGGACCTGCATTTTCGCGCAAATAAAACTTTTGCGCTAAATTTTCCCCGTCGCTTGTTTTTTTATCGTATTTTGCATCACTCGTTTTAACTTTGTCAGCATTTCACGACACCACATTCAAGGAAATCCACGAAAATCCCTCCCCTAGAGTGTCAAAACAGAGTAGCCACGATCGTTCCTGCTTACAAGTTTTGTGAACACGTCCTTGGTTTCTTGGTAGAATTTGCGTGTGATCATTCCATCGACTGCGTCTTTGTTTCACAACTGACATACTTCAGCCAAGTCTAGCCCCAGTTATGATACCGTGGATAACTTTGTTACCATTTTTCTCATAATCATCGAGAGAGGTCAGTGCTGCAGCCAGTGTCTGATTCTGGTGGTCTTTCATTAGGATTTTGCGAAACAACGTAGCAACAAAATTTGTGGTAACCAAGCATCTTCGCCACAATTTCAAGCATCACACTCCGTGAAATTTGGGGAAAATGTTGGGAAAGTCCCGAAACCGTGAAAGGATGAATTTAACGAATTTTGTCGTTCATTTTTATGGTTCAAAATGGTTCAAATGGCTCTGAACACTATGGGAGTCAACATCTATGGTCATCAGCCCCATAGAAATTAGAACTACTTAAACCTAACTAACCAAAGGACACGACAGACATCCATGCCCGGGGCAGGATTCACACCTGCGACCGCAGCAGTCACGAGGTTCCAGACTGAAGCGCCTAGAACCGCACGGCCACCGCGGCCGGTGTTGATTTTTATCACCAGTTCATCAGTCACAAGGCTAAGACTACCATGGCGGTCTCCGTCGTGAACATCGATACGGGCATTTCTAAAATCAATGCTCCATTGCCTCACTCGGATGTCACCCGTTTTTCTTTTGCTGTACACATCACAAAGGTCACGTTAAATTTCAGTTGGTTTGCAGTTTTTTGCTATCAGAGGCCTAATCACAAACCTTACCTCACAAGTGGCGGGATTTTCGATTGTAGCGCACATTGTAACACGTCACAGAAAACAAAGTAGCAGAAATACAGAACACACGCTATCATCGCTGGATGCGTACTGAGTGTGGGAACGTTATGGCACCAAGATGTTGGCTGTAGCCCCGCCTACCGCCACAATTGACCAAAACATCTGTTACTTTCTAGACAGCCGTCGCAATTCACTCTCGTCGATATGGTAATGCCGTAATGATGTAGTTAAGTATTTTGTTTTTTACATGTTATTATTGCAATAGTCATCATCATTAATACTATATTCTGAATTACAAATCATTAATGTTTGAAAGTGGTGTTCGCAACATCATCATCAGATATCATAAAACAGTACACTCAGGGCTTCCACAGACATTGTTACAACCGGACCATAGATATAGAAGGAAGACTACTATTACTGATGGTTTAAAATATTTTACTTCTTGACGAAAGTGTCTTGTGAAGGATTTTATGTTAATTGATGTCAAGGGTCTTAGATATCTTGTGATACCTAGCTATGTTATGAGGACTGAAATTAGTCGCAATAAACAAGTATTTGTTATCAGCTCTTAGCGTTGAACTGTGACGTTTATTAAATACAGACTATTAATCTGTTGTGTATACATTCTCTATAATATACTACCAAAACCCATGATTAAAGAGAGATTAAACGAAATGAGAAAGTGCGGCAGTAAAATGATTATAATTTAATGAAAGAGTAATTTGAAAATTTGCTATGTAGTAATCTACAGGTGGATACCAGGCTGCAGTGAACTAAATTATGACTGTAGAGGGAGGAAAAGCCACAGAGCATTCTTTTACTGTCTACTTACTTCTAATAACACACAGGTATTACATTAACGCGTTTTGCAAACATAATATTAATACTGTTTGCGAAATGAATAATGCCGAACAAAATACCAGCAAAGATTGAACACAGAGCGCGAAATTACAGATTTTATATCATACACTATACAGATCCTTGGGTAAGGAGTGAAAAATCGGCCAAAAATTAACATTATTTGTGGGATATTCCATTCATACAAAACGACTGGCATAAAAAGATTTAAATGGAATGGGGTGCGTAATTGCGTTCTAGGCGAACTTCAAGACTACAGCTCACTCGTACTGGTATTTATTATGCATTACAGTAATATTTATAAACGAATTTGTCACGCTAATCGGCACCAGACACCGTTGATAACCTAGATAACATTAACAACTCGAAGACAATATTCACACGATTCTTTGTTCATAATTACTTTATGTATATGCAAATTGAAATCAGTAACTGTTCATTAACTGCTGTTTTCATATCTCCACTGATTTGGAAATATCAAAGAGAACGGAGTAATTTACTTTTACTATATAATTCAGATCAGTAATTCATAATTAATATTTTTAATTACATGAAAATGGCATATGTTCTTCCAATGCCGTCTTTATTTACTCTGAACTTAGGGTAATCAAAGCTTTATCACTACAATTTACAATATTATTAAAATGTACAGTTTACAATTATTAAAATGTGTGCAACGGCCCCACCGTATTATTGAGTGGTAGGATGCACTTACTATATTTTACATATATATTATTCCAGTTTAGCTTACAATCAATCAAATCAAGCGGTATCCCTCCCCCACTCGTGCTCCAGAGCAGCTACCCCGCGCATATTACAGAGCCAGTGCTCTTAATGCAATGTCACTTAAATGGGACTGCGGCACTATCCGGCCAAATGCTTCATTCTGCTTTGAATCGTCATCACATCGAGGAAGAATTGACAAATTTCTTCAAACGTCGAGAAACGTTAAATAATGGGTGCACGACCTCAGTATCCTACAACAGTATTAAAGAATTACCGTTACAATCGGTGAACTCTTGTGGCTGTATCAGTTTGAAGATATATGGATTTGAATACGCAAACAGCCGGAGCTGTAGGTTAAGCAGGCTGTAGACATTTGTTCGTTGGTAGCATTTAGAAAAATTCAGTCTGACTAGAAAGTAAATGTGATCCCCCCGAGAATATTGCTCATGTGTGTTAAATGCATATCAGATCGGTCTAACACGGGGTGTTAAACATATTCGAAGAAGGGCAGCAGCAACAGTCACACGTCCGTTTGCCCCATGGGTGACCATCACGAAAAATAATTTAAAAAAATAGCTTTAACTGGCAGGGGCTTAAAGATAGATGCAAACTATACCATGAAAGCCTATTTAGTAGGTTATAAAAATCAAGTTTAAATGATGACTTTAGGAATATACTACAACACCCTGGGTACATGTATTGCTCCCAGTGGTCTGGTGCAGATTAATTACAGCGCCCACAGAACCATTTAGAAAATCATTCTTCCCCTCATCTATACGTGAATGGAAGCAAAGATATCCTGAGTTGTGGTACAGTGGGGAACATCTTCCACCGTGCGCTTCACAGTGGCCTGCCGAGTGTAGATACAAATGCATATGGTATAATTTACTCTAAAATGAAAATGAAGTACTGATTCAAATCACTGTCTGGGGATTGAATGTTCTTCGCCATACGCCTTACTAAATGAAACTGTCCAACAAGATATTCGCACACGCTGAGTTTTACAGTCGAGATGCTACTCCTGGTTTTCAAGTAGGTGCTATGATAACAGCTCTTAGGGTAGTGGGGGGGGGGGGGGGGGGAGCGATGGATGTAGGTAGGAGATGGATAAGGGAACACAGTCAAGTTACTCAGCTGAAGATTGTAGTGAGTTTTTACGCTACAACAGCTACACGTGGACCAAAAGACACAGCGCCGCGTCTCAACACACCACGTCAGTTATTTCCACTGAAACGCGTTACAAAACGTCACTAAGGAGTACGGACACTCTAAGTTGTGCAGAGGCTTCCGCGTAATCAGAATAAATCAGGCTTTGGACTGTTTTGCTCATGATATCTGCCCATGTCACAAAACGATTCAAAACTTTGTCCATTCACCGGGCGAGAGGTCGTATTGCATACTTTAAATTTCGTCTGATTTTTCCAGTTGCCATAGTTCAGTATATTCGATATTCATGTAGCAATATCCGACTAATTTCTGGAAAGTTCCATAGTGAAACGTCGGTTCTGTATTGTCTCCGCAGTATGGAGCGAGTGGTCTGTCACCATGGACGCAGTTGCCCCGCATCTTAATCGTGCTCCTCGCTTCGGTCTTTGTCAGTCTCATCTCCATAACACATGCTCATATACACATAAAATCTCTGACCTGGCCGATAGTAATCTCTGAGAAACCGAATGACCCAGTGCGCATTACATTCCATGCATCTGTCACTTTTCCCGAACTTCATAGCGACATAATCCAAGCATCATCAGGACTGTTGTTACTGCTGCAAAAATGAATAAATTTGTTTAGTACGTATTCCGTAAGGGCGAGAAAAATAATTCTTGCAATGAATTTGTCACGTGTTACTTTCGTTACTAGGCTGGAATTGAACGCGCTGGCGTTAACTGCGACAGGTGATGGAGCGGCAATTGCAGATAGATATGGGCGGTTATTTTGCGGTATCAGATATCGCGGTAAAAGTCATTTTTCGATGTCACGTTTGATTTCATAGTCCTGAAGGTAAAGTGCCACATGGCATGGTTTTTGTATCATAGCCTGTATACGACGAGAACAAAATGCTATTTCCAGCCACTGGCTGATTGAAGAGCTGACAAAACTGCATCGTTTTGGTACAATTTGTTAAATTAAAGTAGCGGAAAATGGCATGTCGATTTAACTGAGCATCAAGTAAACAAGTACTCATCAAATATTGCTTTGGAATTATTGATAGCGTAGCAGGTAATGTATTAGCCTGAATCTTTTACGAAAGAAACAAGCTGGGGACCTTTGACAGTGAGTTTTGGAACTAATTATTATTATTTTAGCTGCAAAATTTTTATAAGTACTGTTACAGTGCCTAAGAGGTTTAGCTGGTATAATATTTTCATAGATGGGCGTTTTGATTGCACAATTTACCTCAGCATTTTTGCACTATTAACTCCAAAACGAGGAAAATGGTGTTGTATAAACCTGTGATAGACGGAGCATCCCTGTTGAAAATAAACTATCACTGGTTGATCGATGTTTCGTTAGATATTTGTGTACTTATTTATTTATGGTTCATTCTGTTGTGGGCTGTAATCTGATTGAACATGATTGAGAAAGATAAAACATCTTCGTGTATCTCTTTTCCAAGCTGTTTTCGTTCGCTAAATGTGTAATTTTGGTCTCCAAGAAAATGCAAATAATTCTAGCAGCACACAAATCACATAAAATTAGAGTAAAATGTTGTAAACTATGGTGATAAAGTGGAAGCAGTAGTGAAAATGGCGTTTGTTTCATTTTCAATAACGCAAACGACGAAGAAAGTGACGATCCGCGACAGACGGGGGTATTGCCGTCTGTTGGAAAAAAAGTGAGCATGATAGGGAGACCATAGACTGTCGACGAGTGACATGTGTTAATGACGGAAGAAACATAAACTGAATCAGAGAGGTTTAAATATGAAGCGACGTCGACATAATTCTGAAGATGTAATGATTCTCTGCCTTTTTACACGAACAATAGGATTATTATTAATCTACCATTTCTTGATGGAGAATTGGTTGTTCTGGGCTCTTCTGAAGTAATGATAGAGAGATTTGCACATTGAAATGATTTCATAGAAAATGAAACGTTAAAAAGGAAATGGAATACAAGAAAGTTTGTTGTAATTAACACAGAGTGGAAGATATTTGTAAACAAATATTGTTTCACTCTAGACTTCAATAGAGTGCCATTTGCTTTAAGTACTCATATTCGTTTCAATTCCAGATTTGAACCTGCTGTTTTTGTTTAAAGACTTCAATTAGAGTTTTTAGTGAATAATACTTCTAAAGTATTACTGGGCATATAAGTATGTTACTGGAAATCGGCCCACGTTGCAACAACGTAGGGACCGATTTCGTCACCATTTTCAGAAAGCAGTGTAGCTGGGAGTCTACTTATCAAGTAAGTAAAATAAAAATACATATTCCAGGAACTGGTTGCAGGTCTGACTTCGTTTGTGTCAGTGACGATTTATCAACTGTAATCCTGGCCTCTTAGCGTGTGATGTGGGAGATGTGAAAAACGCTCTTCAAACACTTAAATATGTACTGCTTTCTACAGTCTGCAGACTGCAGCCAGTCACGATATAAGCCGCCACAATACTTTCACAGAGAAAAGTTCTTTTCCCCTCCTTGATGATTTTAATACACAGTGGGAAAATTGCATTATCGAACCGAACACTTCACTCAGCATAAACAGAGTTAGATCGTACTGATGTGGGAAATATATGTTTCCTGCACGCTTCTAAATCAACCACAAAACGTATCTGTTAGTAAGGGCTTAGAGACTGTAGAGACTGCCGACCCTGCCCTGCTCGGACGTCAGTTACGTACGCGAATGGCAACATTTCGACTGACAACGCATTCGACACTTCGTGGCACTAACGACTTGATCCACTGAAAATATGAACGTCGAGGAATACGAAACCACTGATCGTGGCATGAAGAAGAACCAAGAAATGAACTAATAACTAAATTTTCACATGGTTTTGTGCCTGCAACCAAAAACAAATTTACTATTAACAAAGCTAAGGACATTAATTGCAAAATTTTGTAATAGCGTGATATTAATTCAGAATATCTAACTCACGCCACTTAATTTAAGGAAACTAGTAAACTCATGTCTCTGGTAATGTTTGATCTACACGGTATGATTGTGAATTATGATGTGAATGGGTGATACAGACCTGAAAGCCATAATTAAATCACATTTAAAAATAAACTGAAACTTTTTCTTTCTTTAGCTAGTTGTAAATTATGTTGGATAAAAATGTAAACGCCAGCGTATTTGCAAGATTACACTGTCACTGCTAGTACCGAATGCGATCTACGAGGTGAATACCGCTCTTGTTGAATAAGAAATGAACACGCACTGACAAGAAATCTTTTAATTCATTCAAGTTAGAAAAAGATACCCAAAATACAAACTAAGAATCGCAATGCGATAAAATCTGCTGCCTAAAATTCTGTTCAGAAATATTGGTAATATTTATTCAGAGCATGAAAGGAGTCTAATGGTATAGTACAGATGTTACAAAAGTAAAGTGGCGAAAGCATGTTGTAATTAACTTGTAGAAATCAAATTCACGTTGTTTGTGTAACGACAAAGGTATTCACGAAGGAAAATTAGTTTGATATTTGAAGTTTACGTGGGTCTCTATAGCTGTTTCCAAATTGAGCACTGTTATATTATCAAGAGAGGTGGCGCAGTTGTTAGAACACTGGAATCGCATTCAGGAGGACGACGATTCAAACCTGCGTCCGGCCATCCAGATTTAAATTTTCCGTGATTTCCCAAAATCGATCCACGCAAATGCCAAAGTGGTTCCTTTGAAATGGCAAGCCCGATTTACTTCACCATCCTTGACACAATCCGAGCTGTGATGCGCCTCTAATGACCTTGACGTCCACTGGACCTTAAACCCAATCTTCCTTTCTCCCTTTTTCCTTCCTTCAGTGTTATACTTCCTAGTGCTTTTCTTGTTCAGCGTTAAGGCTCCTCGTTGGGACAGCGAGGCATAACTAAAAGAGGGCTGCGTCCTGACGCGTGCGGGTCACTAGAATTCACTCCCTCTGGCTTTCCGCGCAATGGCCCGAGTAGCGCGGGTTGCCGCACGGATGCCGGCAGGCGCGACATGAATATGCAGGAGCAGCGCGCCACCTGGCGCACTCGCCTTAGCCGCTCTCCTTTTCACCTCTTGGAATAGTAGTCAGGGAATAAGTGCGCTGTAATAAATTTCTACTCCGTCGAGGTGATATTAATTACGCAAATAAAAATCATTATTTATTTCTCCGCTCCAGCTGTGTTGTTACTGTAGGAACTTTTATTTGTAGGAAAAGTGTTTTACAGGTTTCATCTTGTTTATACACGAGGTAACGCCTCTTGTTTCGTGTTGAACTTCCTGACACATGATGGAATTTACAAGGGTACTAGGTTTTGCTGAGTTTGGAGCTTTCTATTATGTTTCTGCACTTTAAAATTAGATTGTTCGACCAATTGCCTCAAACAGAATTTTCATTTGTTTTAGCTCTATTAAGGAGCACAAGCGAAATAAGATTCCTTGTAAAAGGAACTAACGTTATTAGGTAGTATATTGGACGCACGTAGAGAAGAAAACTAGTAATAAATACGGCAGAGAGAAGTATAAATATTCGATACACAAAACTGAATTACGATGTAGAAAAATTAGTTTGAAATGAACATCTTTTTTAAGTACGAAAGAGTCTGAGTTTGTTCAAATGGTTCTGAGCACTATGGGACTTAACATCGATGGTCATCAGTCCCCTAGAACTTAGAACTACTTAAACCTAAGTAACACAACACCCAGCCATCACGAGGCAGAGAAAATCCCTGACCCCGCTGGGAATCGAAACCGGGAACCCGGGCGTGGGAAGCAAGAACGCTATCGCATAACCACGAGATGCGGGCTCTGAGTTTGTCATTTAGTTCACGTCCTCCCATTAATGATTTATATTTAAAGTACTTTGATGTATTAAAGAACAACAAGCAAACATTAAATGAAACAACTGAGGTTGTCACTGACATTGACAACTGAGCTGTTTATACTTGTGCTTGTTAACAATTATGCCGAAATCCACGCGGAATGCATTAATTTCATGCCACTTTGAAGGTGCTTTCGGAAAGCAGTCGTACGAATTTCATTCTGGAACCATTAGCAGGTAGGATTAATAGAGCAAATAGAGAAGGGACAACGAAGAATTAAACATTTTGTAAAACGATCGTTTAGTAAGCGCGAGAACGCAGATACAAATCAAAATATTCCCTTCAAGAATGCGTTGTGCGTCACAGAGAGGGTACTTGTGGAAATACCGAGAGCGTACGTTCCGGGAAGAGTCAGGTAAGACATTGCTTCCTCCCACGAAGACCACGGGAAATTACCATACCTGGAAATGTATAGAAATTAGAGCTTGTACGGAAGCTTACGGGAAGTCGTTCTCCCCAACCAGTTTTCTCGAGTGGAAAAGATAATGGGGGAAATGACAGTAGTACAACAGAAGTACCCTCCTCTGCACACCGTAAGATGGATTCTAGACTGCAGACGTAGGCATTCTCTGGCGATCAGACCGTCAGACTGGGCAAGCAGGCTCGAGACTTGAACTGGTGAGATGATTTACTTAATAGCGGTGTTAATTCGAAAGCATCGCCCATTTACGGGTACAGGAATAACAGGAACAGAATAATAAAGTTTGAGGAACAGCTCACACTGAAAATCTACTTATAGCGGTGGACAAAAGTATGGAAACACATCAAACACACTACCATGTCTAATACTGTGAGGGAAACCAACTGGCATTCAAAACAGCTTCCATTTATATAGCAAGTGGCGCGATCAAGTAACGATGATGAAGATGTACAGCGATTACTCACTCTTACCTTCAACGCACGATACAAAGGCTCAATAATACTGACATTTGGTGTCTGTGTTGGCCAGGGGAGATGTTACAATTCATCCTCGTGTTCACAAACAGTTTTGGGCGATGCGATCTCTATAACCCGTAGCCCAGTTGTCTTGGGACACAGCACCATCATTGGGGTACAAATATTGTACCACGGGGCGGACCTGATCAGCAAAATAGTTGCATAACCCTTCACAGTAATGAGATCTTGTAAAGTAACCGTGGGGCCCGTGGAACACCACCATATGGCTGCATAAGTGATCAGCGAGCTCCTACAAATGTTTCACTCATGGGATGTACTCGTAAATTAGTCCAGAAACTGGAAACAGTGTGAAACAATACTTACCTGACTTATATTACAGATTATGGATTCGACACCACGTTTTCCATTACGGGAAAGCTTTTCACTTTGTGTGGCTTTTGAATTCGTGCTCACCCTGCAATTTCCCGCTTATGGAGCTCCCTTGTGTTGCTTTGGTGCTTGACGAGTGTTACATTCAGTTCTGCTATGACTTTTCCTGCTACTGTCCCCTTATTTTTCGTCAGAATCACCTCATCATGATCAAGTAACATACATGCTTTCGTCCGCGTTGGGACTTAGCGGATGATGTTTTTCCGCTTTCCCTGCATGTAGTATAAATCCTCCTTATGCTGCCTCCTGAAACATTCGGCTCACTTGATTACGGAAGCACACAACATACGACCACCACAAACTGCCAACGTTCGAAATGATTTAGCTGCCACGTAATGCACTCTCAAAGCACAGACCACGCTTCTGACCACGACCGAAGCTTGCGAAGTGTTGAGGAGATCTCATAGGTTGCGTTCTTGTTATAATACAACAACACATTGTGCAGGCTTGGACAGCATCTGGATTTATGTTCAAGTATGTGCTTCTCACGATATTTCCGTGTTTCTGAGCAACCCTTGTATGTAACTTAAATGCTTTTGTAATGCCTTATTTGCCAGATAATGGTAGATCTCGAGACAATGGTTCCAGAACGTAATTTTCGTTCTGCATCGGAGTGTGTGTTGATACTTTTCAAAGTTTCAAACTTGGAAAGTGGGAGATGAGACACTGGTGGAAGTGAAGCTGTGAGGTCGAGTCGTGAGTCGTGCTTGGGGAGCTCATTCGGTAGAGCACTTGGCAAGAAAGGCAAAGATTCCGAGTACGAGTCTCTCAGGCACTCAGTTTTCATCAGCCTGGAAGTTTCCTGAGATGTGTTGCTATATTAAGTACCATGAAATTTCTTCACAAACATTTGCAGTTGTTCACCTGTTTTCATAAGGTATCTCACACTAGATATATCAGCTGAAAAAGGAAGAAACCGAAGGTTATACTAATTTTACACACAAGAATGAATGACGCTTCTAGTTAGGTACTGTTAATTTTTTTAGCTACGTAACGTAAGAGTATATGTGCCTTCGGAAACGTTATTTTCACATTTCAGTTTATAGATTCTTAGTAATGTTCATGTCACTATTGTTTCTTAACTACATTTCGGATATAGATCGTCATTACCACATCTGTCTCCATGAAGGTTCATGTTCGCAGTCCTGATACACTCTGAAATACCCTCGTCACAATACCGTAGTACATCGCTAGAAGGACCAAAAGGAAATGACGCAGTTCTCTGATCAAGGGTAGTATCATGGGGTTATTCATTCTCTACATCATATGGGAAATATTATCTGTGGGTAAATAGCCGATAATCGCATGAGGAGTGGGAAACTCGGTGTTCGAAGACCAGCGCTACAGAGTCAAAGCGAAGAGTGGAAAGAGTGAAAATCAGTCATCGATCAGGACTGAATCAGCATATAGGAAAGTCGATATAACTTTTCGTGAAATCAAAAGCAATGGTGGTAACATCATGAGAGCAACGGTAACTCCACTGCTAATTGCTGAGGAGTGAGTGGATAGGTGGCAAGACTTCACTGAAATCCTCTATGAGGGGGAATATGCGTCTTATGTTATAGAAAAGAAACAGGAGTCGAAGGGTAAGAGATAGGGATCCAGTATTAGATTCAGGATTTAAGAGAGCTTTGGAGGACTTAAGATCAAACAAGGAAGAAGGGACGGATAAATTTCCGTAAGCATTTTTAAAATTATTGGTGGAAGTGCCAACGAAACGAATTTTCACTTTGATATGCACAATCTATGAGTCTGGCGACATACCATTTGACTTTCGAAAAAGTATCATCCACACAATTCTGAAGGTTGCAAGAGCTTTCAAGTGTGAGAATTTTAGCACAATCGGCTTAACGGCTCAAGCTTCCAAATCGCTTACAAGAATAATATACAGAAGAATGGGAAAGAAAATTGAAGATGTCTTACATGACGATCAGTTTGGCTTTAGGCATCGGAGAGACTGTTCTGACGTTGCGGTTGACAATCAAAGCAAAAGTCAAGAAAACTCAAGAGGCGCTCATAGGATTTTCCGACCTGGAAAAAGGAGTTCAAGATGATCGATATTCTGAGGAAAATAGTGGTAAGTTATAATGAGAGAGGGTTGATACACAATATGTGCAAGAGCCATGAGGGTATAGTTAGAGTGGACGACTAATGACGAAGTCTCAGATTAAAAAGGGTGTCAGACAGGAATGTAGTCTTTCGACACTACTGTTCAATCTGCACATCGAAGAACCAATGGTGGATATAAAAGAAAGGTTCAAGAGTGGAATTAAAATAATTCAAAGTGAAAGGATATCAATGATATGATTCACTAATGACATTTCTATCCTGAGTGAAAGTGAACTAGAATTACACAATCTGCTCAATGGAACGAAAATTAACGAGAATAGAATATGGACTGAGAGTAAATCGAAGAAAGAGGAAAGTAATGAGAAGTAGCAGAATTGAGAACAGCTGGAAACTTACCATCAGTATTAATGATCACGAAGTAGATGAAGTTAAGGAATTCTACTACCCAGGCATCAAAATAATCAATGAAGGACTGAACAAAGAGGATATCATAACCAGACTAGCACTGGCGAAAAGGGTATTCCTGGCCAAGAAAGGTCTACTGGTATTAAACATAGGTCTTAACTTGAGGAAGAAACTTCTGAGAATATACGTTCGCAGCAGTGCAGTGTCACATGGACTGTGGGAAAACCGGAACAGGAGAGAATCGAAGCATTTGGGATGTGGTGCTACATATGAATGCTGAAAGTTAAGTGGACTGATGAGGTAATGAACGAGGACGTTCTGAATGAGGACGTTCTGCAGAGAATTGGAGAGGAAAAGAATATGTGGAAAACATTGACAAGAAGAAGGGACAGGATTATAGCACATCTGATAAGACATCAGGGAATGACTTCCGTGGTATTTGACGGAGCTAGAGAGGGCACAAACTATAGAGGCAGAGAGAGATTGGCATACATCTAGCAAATATCTGAGGACGTAGGTTGCTAATGCAGAGATGAAGAGGTTGGCGCAGGAGAGCAATTTGTGTTGGGCCGCATTGAGCCAGTCAGTAAACTAAAAAAAAAAAAAAAAAAAAAAAAAAAAAAAAAAAAAAAAAAAAGGAATCAAGCTACTATCACGTACTCGAGGTATAACAGAGCGGTGCATTTGAGTAGCTGTCATTTGTACTGAGGTGATTCGTGAAAAGGGTTCCGATGCGATTATAGCCGCACGGCGGGAATTCACAGACTTGGGACGCGCTGTTCGGGAGTGGAAGGGTAGAGAGATAGTATGATTGTGGTTCGATGAACCCTCTGCCAAGCACTTAAATATGAATTGCAGAGTAATCATGTACATGTAGATGTAAATGCAGCTAGACACGTGGCACACTACATTCCGCAAGTCGTCAGAGAGTCAGAGAGATCAATATTCCTAGTTCCACAGTATTAAGAGTGTGGCGAGAATACCAAGTCTTAGGGATTGCTTCTCTTCTCGGAAAACGCAGTGGCGGAGGCCTTTACTTTACGATCGAGATCAGCGGCCCTTAAGTTGAGTTCTCAGTACTAACAGAAAAGCAAACACACAATCGATGTGGGACGTACCACGAACGTATCTTTTAGGACAGTGCGGCTAAATTTTGCATTAATGAGCTGTAGCAACAATACAACTGACGTGAGTGCCTTTGCTAACAGCTTGACGGCGCCTGGAGAGCCTCTACTGGCATCATGATCATATAGGTTGGACCCAAGACGGCAATAAAACCGTAGCCAGTTCGGATGAGTCCCGATTTCAGTTGGTAAGAGCTGATGGTACGATTCGAGATGGCACAGATTCCACGTTGAAATGGATGCAATTGTCAACAAGATACTGTACAGGCTGGTGTTGGCTCCGTAGTGGTGTGGGCTGCGTTTACATGAAATGGACTGGCTCCTCCTATCTAACTGAAGCGATCACTGAATCGAAATGGCTATGTTCGGCTGCTTGATTACAACCTGCATTCATTCATGGATTTCACGTTCCCAAACAGCGATGTAATTTTTATGGGTGATACTGTGCTATGTCAATTGACCACAATTGTTCGCGATTGGTTTGAAGAACATTCTGGACAGTTCGAGCGAATGATTTAGTCATTCAGATCACCCGACGTGAATCCCATCGAACATCTATGGGACATAATCGGGAGTTCAGTTCATGCGCAAATTCCTGCACCGGCAACACTTTCATAATTATGGACGGCTATAGAGACAGAATCAATATTTCTACAGGGGATTTCCACCGACTAATTTAGTCCACGACACATGGAGTTGCTGCAATGTGCCGGGCAAAAGGAGATCAGACACGACAGTAGGAGATATCCCATGATTTTTTTCACCGTTGTGTATATAATTCTAATTATATACGAGGAAAGAGTGGGTCGCTGTAGGGCAGGGAACGCGATGAAAATTATGACTGACAATTGGCTCGCGAAAATTGAAAGTTTGAGAAACGCCAGTCTAGTGGTACAGAGCGAGACGTCCCAGGATGTTATCCCGCTTGGGACACAGAATATTTCAATCCGCCTCTAACCTAACTTTCACCTCTCCTCTCAATGATTCTCTAGAAACCACACACGGGCCGGATTTCTCATTAGGTAACTGTCGATTTCCTTCGTCCTGTGTGATTGCTGTAGTCCGTTAAGGACATGCGAGGAGCCGAGGTGACGTACAGTTGAAACATATGCACCAGGCTGTTGAGCCACATGGTACTGTCATTATCGGGAAAGGTGATATTGCGTGTTTTTGGGGGCTACTTAGGTACGATGCTCACAGAGGGTGCTCGCAAGAAACAACCATCACAGGAGCATAGCACCTCAATCTCATGTCAAGACGATGTGTCAGTTGAGGTTGTCCAGGGTGATGTTTTCGCTCCACGACAACATACCAGCTTCTTCTGCATACGACACAATCACATACGCATCTCTCTCTACTTCAAAATTTTTCCCTGACCCCGTATTCACATAACGTAACACTCAGAGATTTTCCCCTTTTGTCACATTAAGAAACCAGGCTTATCCCTAAAGAAGACGATGCCATTTTCGAGGTTAAATGTTTCCTGAAACGATAAAATGGAAACTTCTACATCCAAGATATCCAATAAGCCATTCAAAGATGGATATTTGTTTTCATTGATAGGTGAATATGCAGAGAAAGACTGGCACCATCTTAACAACCCTACCACAACAAAGGTCAAAAATTAATTATGATTGTGGTGTTGCTCACGCTGCTAAATACTGCATTTTCGGGCAACAACAAAGTTATATTATGTGGCAGGAGTCATTATAGCAGAGTTAATACAGTTATTTCATGAAATAATGGATAAACTAGGCACTCATGTTTTCGTGTTTCCCACGCTGGTCTCGTAGTGAATTCATGGCTCTATCGTCGAAAATCTAGGTATTGATGATTCCAAGCTCGGATGCAAAGAGGCCTAGGTGTTACTCTGCGATATTTACAAGTTTTATAGATGTGTTTCACAAACCATTCTTGAAGATTATACTAGAAAATACCTTTCTCACTGTTAAAGTTCACATTTTATAAACTGACTACAATTTGCGTCTTCGCAACATGAAGACCAAGACTTGACTCTCTAATAACCGCTTACGCGCCCAAACATTAGAGTTACAAGTACGAAAAAGATCATAGTGACAAAAGAATATCATTGCAACATAAACATATCGATGTATCAAAGTACCTCTACATTAATGAAATCAAATCTGGATGTTGTCACAGAAATATGTTAACTACTTTACAGAAAAACAGTAGAATATTGCTGGTATCGAGAGGTTGAGGTGAGCTGCCGTAATGATTACGTAATTCAAGTACCATTACAACCACCAACAAATATCATGGTCGCTGATTGATTTTTTCGATAAAATGATTAAAATTTCATGACTACCCTGCGGGACTTGGATTTGTAATTTTTTCCTCGCCTGTTTCAGTACTGAGACTACATTAGAAAAAGAATTTTCCCAAATGAGGCCTTTCTTTCTTCTGAACGTGAAAGTTGAAAACAAATTATTCTTTCATATAAAAGCAATATACTTAAATGGGGTACAGTCCATTGAGTAAGAAGTAAAGTTCAGGCTGCTTGCGTTCCTCGCGGAGCTCTGCTCTTTAGTGCTGAAGCTGCTTTGTGCAAAACGAGCCTGGTTAAAGGCGGAGCTCTGACAGTTTTTACTATGCCGTCGTAAATGTCAGTAATCAAGCAGTCACACGGGGGAACACGACCGGTTTTTTGTACGTGAAAGGAGGAGGCGTTACAGCTGGGAACACGCTAATGAAAATTTTACTCTGGCCACATGCGGCCTCGCAAAAATCGATTCCATCAGATTACTAGCTCGTAAATATGTTTCTCGGTCACGCTCTATGGCAGCCCCCTGGTGCCGCGAGGTTATACATCACACGTGCTGGCGAGTAACCGTGCCGCACACGTCTCGTGCAGCGTTAGCGCCCGTAAGTAAAGGTTCAGTCGATACTGTTGCGCAGCGTCGTTAGATCGCACAGAGAAAGCGTTTGGAAGCCATATCCACATCTGAACATCCGTGTCATCTGTGCTATAACGTCCGTTACATTATCAGTATTTATTAGTGGAATTTGATATGAGGAGTGTCCAGCCGTCGACTTTATGACTGCTTTAACTTTGCCGGTGGCACTTCAAAAGAGATATCTTTATGCCTGTGGAGGAACTATAGCGTATCCTTCCTCAAGAGCCGAAACCAGAGAAGGTAGATATGTTGGACACAGGTGTCTGGGGCGGAGTAGAAACTCCAGACGTGTTGTTGATTTCAATTCGGGACTCTGTCCAGGCCAGTCAATTTCAGGAATGTTATTGTCCACGTACCACTGGCTCACAGATGCTGATTTATGACAAGATGCACTATCGTGCTGAAACAATCGTCATCTTTAAGACGTTCCTCTACCACATGCAATACACAGCACTGTATAATGTGTTCATATCATTCCACATGCAGTGTTTTCATAAGCGCAATAAGGACACGACGCTCTAATCACGAAAACGAGGCCCGCAACGTAACATCACCTCCTCTCTGCTTTACTGTTGGCACTACACATGATGACAGGTGACGTTCTCCAGGTATTTGCAGAACCGAAACCTTTCCAGCGTCGTCCCACAGAGTACAAGAGTACAAGCGTGATTCATCACTCCAAATAGCTCTTCTTCAGTCGTCCTCTATCCAGTGGCGTCGATGTTTATATTAGCTCAAATGTCGCTTGCACTCAAACCTCCAGACGTCAGACACTCTGATATGCACCAAACGTTTTATGTCGATAGAATATCAACCAAAACACCAATATAGTTCGTGCTATGTACCATCACCCAGTAAAAGATTCGTAAACAGCAATTAAAAGTAACACCAGAACAAAGGAGCACAAGAAAAGCTTATCACTGCGTAATAGTTTTGCAGATCTCGCTTAGGTGAGTTGGTAGCGTATATGACGATTCAAACTCTGCAGATGACAATATGTTTTAATTGTTTACGCGTGTGTAGTGCCAGAGTAAAGCAGAGAAGAGGTGGTGTTACGCTGCGGGTGTGGTTTTCGTTATTAGAGCGTGGTCTCCTTATTGCGCTTATGAAAACACTACATGCGAGGGAACATCTTCATGGCATGTAAGAGAACTTTTCGGAGTTTGTAGCAATGTTTTTTTGGCAGTCGGCTTTCGTTTCGTTAGCTGAATTTAGCAAACCTACAGAGTACTTTTGTATAGATAGGCGTGGTGTTCTGTCGGTCATGTGCGACACAACAGATATCACTCTTGATGAAGCAGCTAGTGTATTTTTAGTTTCGTACAATAGCCTTAAACATTCGAAACAGTAAATAAAGAAACAATTGCATTGCACGGAAGTGTTAATACTCACACATAACACTTTCACGCATGCGCCGGGTCATAACAATCTGCCCGTCATTAAAGTCACTTACGTCAGTGGATATCCTCATTTAAGGGCCGTATCATCGCTGACAGTATAGTTATTATCATAATCGACAGCAAATCAACATCGACAACGGTACTTCAGATATACAAGCCGACGTCGCAAGCTGAAGACGAAGAGATGGAGAAAGTGTATGAGGATATTGAAAGGATAATACAGCATATAAAGGGGGATGAAAATCTAATAGTCATGGGGGTCTTGAATGCAATTGTAGGGGAAGGAGTAGAAGAAAAGGTTACAAGATAATATAGGCTTGGGACAAGGAATGAGGGAGGAGAAAGACTAATTGAGTTCTGTAACAAGTTACGCTAGTAATAGCGAATACCCTGTTTATGAATCACAAAAGAAGGAGTTATACTTGGAAAAGGCCGGGTGATACGGGAAAATATGTTACATTATATAATGGTCAGACAGAGATTCCGAAATCACATACTGCATTGTAAGGCATACCCAGGAGCAGATATAGACTCAGATCAAAAAATGGCTCTGAGCACCATGGGACTTAACATCTATGGTCATCAGTCCCCTAGAACTTAGAGCTACTTAAACCTAACTAACCTAAGGACATCACACAACACCCAGCCATCACGAGGCAGAGAAAATCCCTGACCCCGCCGGGAATCGTACCCGGGAACTCGGGCGTGGGAAGAGAGAACGCTACCGCACGACCACGAGATGCGGGCAGACTCAGATCACAATATGGTAGTGATGAAGAGTAGGTTGAAGTTCAAGACACTAGACAGGAAGAACCACTACGGAAAGAAGTGGGATAAAGAAGTACTAAGTAATGACAAGATACGCTTGAAGTTCGCTAAGGCTATAAATACAGCAATAAGTAATAGCTCTGTAGGCAGTTCAGTTGAAGACGAATGGACAGGTCTAAAAAGCGCGATCACAAAAGTTGGAAAGAAAAACATAGGTAAAAAGAAGTTAATTGCTAGAAATCATGGATAACAGAACAAATACTTCATCTACATCTACATATACATCTACATCTACATCTACATGACTACTCTGCAATTCACATTTAAGTGCTTGACAGAGGGTTCATCAAACCACAATTATATTATCTCTCTACTATTCCACTCCCGAACAGCGAGCGGGAAAAACGAACACCTAAACCTTTCTGTTCGAGCTCTGATTTCTCTTATTTTATTTTGATGATCATTACTACCTATGTAGGTTGTGCTCAACAAAATATTTTCGCATTCGGAAGAGAAAGTTGGTGACTGAAATTTCGTAAAAAGGTCTCGCCGCGACGAGAAACGTCTATGCTGTAATGACTTCCATCCCAACTCGTGTATCATATCTGCCACACTCTCTCCCCTATAACGTGATAATACAAAACGAGCTGCCCTTTTTTGCACCCTTTCGATGTCCTCAGTCAATCCCACCTGGTAAGGATCTCACACCGCGGAGCAATATTCTAACAGAGGACGAACGAGTGTAGTGTAAGCTGTCTCTTTAGTGGACTTGTTGCATCTTCTAAGTGTCCTGCCAATGAAACGCAACCTTTGGCTCGCCTTCCCGACAATATTATCTATGTGGTCCTTCCAACTGAAGTTGTTCGTAATTTTAACACCCAGGTACTTAGTTGAATTGACAGCCTTGAGAATTGTACTATTTATCGAGTAATCGAATTCCAACGCATTTCTTTTGGAACTCATGTGGATCATCTCACACTTTTCGTTATTTAGCGTCAACTGCCACCTGACACACCATACAGCAATCTTTTCTAAATCGCTTTGCAACTGATACTGGTCTTCGGATAACCTTACTAGACGGTAAATTACAGCATCAACTGCGAACAATCTAAGAGAACTGCTCAGATTGTCACCCAGGTCATTTATATAGATCAGGAACAGCAGAGGTCCCAGGACGCTTCCCTGGGGAACACCTGATATCACTTCAGTTTTACTCGATGATTTGCCGTCTATTACTACGAACTGCGACCTTCGTGACAGGAAATCACGAATCCAGTGGCACAACTGAGACGATACCCATAGCTCCGCAGCTTGATTACAAGTCGCTTGTGACGAACGGTGTCAAAAGCTTTCCGGAAATCTAGAAATACGGAATCAACTTGAGATCCCCTGTCGATAGCGGCCATTACTTCGTGCGAATAAAGAGCTAGCTGCGTTGCACAAGAGCGATGTTTTCTGAAGGCATGCTGATTACGTGTCAATAGATCGTTCCCTTCGAGGTGATTCATAATGTTTGAATACAGTATATGCTCCAAAACCCTACTGGAAACCGACGTCAGTGATATAGGTCTGTAGTTAAATGGATTACTCCTACTACCCTTCTTGAACACTGGTGCGACCTGCGCTATTTTCCAATCTGTAGGTACAGATCTATCGGTGAGCGAGCTGTTGTATATGAGTGCTAAGTAGGGAGCTATAATATCAGCGTAATCTGAAAGGAACCTAATCAGTATACAAACTGGACCTGAAGACTTGCCCGTATCAAGCGATTTGAGTTGCTTCGCAACCCCTAAGGTATCTACTTCTAAGAAACTCATGCTAGCAGATGTTTGTGTTTCAAATTCTGGAATATTCCATTCGTCTTCCCTGGTGAAGGAATTTCGGAAAACTGCGTTCAATAACTCCGCTTTAGCGGCGCAGTCGTCGATAACAGTACCATCGGCACTGCGCAGCGAAGGTATTGACTGCGTCTTGCCGCTTGTGTACTTTACATACGACCAGAATTTCTTCGGATTTTCTACCAAATTTCGAGACAATGTTTCGTTGTGGAACCTATTAAAGGCATCTCGCATCGAAGTACGTGCCAAATTTCGCGCGTCTGTAAATTTTAGCCCATCTTCGGGATTTCGCGTTCTTCTGAACTTCGCATGCTTTTTCCGTTGTCTCTGCAACAGCGTTCGGACCTTTTTTGTGTACCACGGGGGATCCGTTCCATCTCTTACCAATTTATGAGGTATGAATATCTCAATTGCTGTTGCTACTATATCTTTGAATTTGAGCCACATCTCGTCTACATTCGCATAGTCAGTTCGGAAGGAATGGAAATTGTCTTTTAGGAAGGCTTCTAGTGACACTTTATCCGCTTTTTTTAAAAAAATTATTTCCGTTTGTTTCTGATGGATTTGGAAGAAATGGTATTGAGCCTAGCTACAACGACCTTGTGATCACTAATCCCTGTATCAGTCATGATGCTCTCTATCAGCTCTGGATTGTTTGTGACTAAGAGGTCAAGTGTGTTTTCGCAACCATTTACAATTCGCGTGGGTTCGTGGACTAACTGCTCGAAATAATTTTCGGAGAAAGCATTTAGGATAATCTCGGAAGACGTTTTCTGCCTACCACCGGTTTTGAACATGTATTTTTGCCAACATACTGAGGGTAGGGTGAAGTCCCCACCAACTATAACCGTATGAGTGGGGTATTTATTTGTTACGAGACTCAAACTTTCTCTGAACTGTTCCGCAACTGTATCATCGGAGTCTGGGGGTCGGTAGAAGGAGCCAATTATTAACTTAATTCTGCTGTTAAGTATAACCTCCACCCATACCAATTCGCATGGAGTATCTACTTCGACTTCACTACAAGATAAACCACTACTGACAGACACAAACACTCCACCACCAATTCTGCCTAATCTATCTTTCCTGAACACCGTCTGAGACTTCGTAAAAATTTCTGCAGAACTTATTTCAGGCTTTAGCCAGCTTTCTGTACCTATAACGATATCAGCTTCTGTGCTTTCTATTAGCGCTTTAAGCTCAGGGACTTTTCCAGCGCAACTACAACAATTTACAACTATAATTCCGACTGTTCCTTGATCCAAGCACGTCCTGTAATTGCCAAGCACCCTTTGACATTGCAGCCCATCCCGCACTTTCCCGAGGCCTTCTAACCTAAAAAACCGCCCAGTCCACGCCACACAGCCTCCGCTACCCGTGTAGCCGCCAGCTGAGTGTAGTGAACTCCTGACCTTTTCAGCGGAACTCGAAGCCCCACCACTCTATGACGCAAGTCAAGGAATCTGCAGCCAACAGGGTCGCAAAACCGTCTGACCCTCTGATTCAGACCCTCCACCCGGCTCTGCACCAAAAGTCCGCAGTCGATTCTGTCAACGATGCTGCAGATGGTGAGCTCTGCCTTCATCTCGTAAGCAAGACCGGCATCCTTCACCAAATCAGATAGCCGCTGGAATCCAGAGAGAATTTCCTCAGATCCAAAGCGACACACGTCATTAGTGCCAACATGTGCCACCACCTGCAGTTGGCTGCACCCTGTGCTCTTCATGGCATCCGGAAGGACCCTTTCCACATCAGGAATGACTCCTCCCTGAATGCACACGGAGTGCACACTGGATTTCTTCCCCTCCTTAGCCGCCGTATCCCTAAGGGGCCCCATTACGCGCCTAACATTGGAGCTCCCAACTACCAGAGACAGTGCCTGAAACCGGTTTGTGAGACGCACGGGGGAGGCTTTATGATCAGCCTCTGGGGACGCCTTTCGCTGCCTGCCACGCCTTGGAACGACCTCCCAATCAACCACAGGCGAGGGCTCAGCCCCACTGCGGGCAGCAACCGGGACAACCACAGCGGCAGACCAATCCGGGGACAGACGGGACGAGGTTGACATCCCCGTGATACCCAAGTCCGGCTCCCCACAGTGGTGCCCATTGGCAACAGCCTCAAGCTGCGCGACCTAAGTCAGCGCCGATTGCAGCTGTGAGCGAAGGGATGCCACGTCAGCCCTCATCCGAACACAGCAATCACAGTCCCTGTCCATTCTAATCGGTGTTGAACAACAGTTACTGAAACACGAGTCCGTGCCTAGATAACGCAAGCGAAACACGCAAAGAATGTATCAACTAACCTGTACAAATGCCTAACGACTGCGCTACAATCTGCTGAAATCACGATCACAGTAACTAAAACTCGAAATTGTACCTCCTATACGAAACTCACAAGCAATTTAAATAAGAATCTACCAAGTAAACACTAAAGCGCGATGCTACAACTGTCAAATATAATACGCTCGAAATATATGAATTAAACAATGCAAGTACCAAAAACACGCAAAGAAATTAGTTAAACTGCCGTACAAATAAGTAAGCTAGGGTTATACGACTTGCTGCTGCAGCTGCTTATCCAACGGCGGCAGGGAGCAGGGAGCAGTCTGAGTTGTAGTGGGGAGGTGGTAGTCTCCACGTGACTTCAGCTGATCGAGGAAAGAACGACGTACAAAAGTGTTCAGGCAAACTCAGGAACACAGTGGCTAAGGAATGAAACAAATAGGATGCGCAAGGAAGCTAAGACGACATGGCTGCATGTAAAATGTGAAGACTTCGAAAATGAAATGATTGTCGGAAGGACTGGCTCACCATATAGGAAAGTTAAAACAACCTTCTTTCAAATTAAAAGCAAGAGTGGTAAAGTCAAGAGCCTAACGGGAATTCTACTGTTATATGCAGAGGAGAGAGCGGATGGGTGGAAAGAGTACATTCAAGACCTCTATCAGCGGGACGATTACTGTGATGGCCTAAAAGAAGAAACAGAAGTCGATTTAGAAGAGACAGGGATCTAGTATTAGTATCAGAATTTAAGACGTCTTCGGAGGACTTAAGATCAAATAAGGCAACATCCCGATCCCATCGGAATTTATAATGTCATTGGGAGAAGTGGCAACAAAACGAGTATTCACGTTGGTGTATAGATTGTATGAGTCTAGCGGCATACCATCTGACTTTCGGAAAATAATCCACTTTCGGAAAATAGCCCGCACAACTCCGTAGACTACAAGAGCTAACAAGTGCGAGAATCATCGCACAATCGGCTTAACAGCTCATGCATTCAAATTGCTGATATGAATAATACAGAGAAGAATGGAAAAGAAAATTTATGATGTCTTAGATGATGATCGGTTTGGCTTTAGGAAAGGTAAAGGCACCGGAGAGACTGACAATGAAAGCAAGACTAAAGAAACGTCAAGACACGTGCATAGGATTTGTTCCTGGAAAAAACGTTCAGTGTAAAATGGTGCAAGATGTTCGAGATTCTGAGAAAAATAGGTTTAAGTTATAGGGAGAGACGGTTGATACACAATATGTACAAGAGCCCTGAGGGTATAATAAGAGTGAACGACTAACGACGAACTCTTGGATTAAGAATGGTGTAAGTCAGGGGTGTAATCTTTCGGCCCTACTGTTTAATCTGCATATGGAATAAGCAATGATGGAAATACAAGGATGGTTCAGGAGTGGGATTAAATTTAAAGGTGAAAGGATATCAATGATACGATTCGCTGATGACATTGTTATCCTGAGTGAAAGTGAAGAAGAATTACATGCTCTTTCGAATGGAATGAACTGCCTTACGAGCACGAGATATAGACTGAGAGTAAATCGAAGAGAGACGAAAGTAATGAGAGGTAGCAAATATCAGAACAGAGATAAACTTAACTGCAGTACTGATCGTCACGAAGTAAATGAACCCTAAGGAATGTACTGCCTAGGTAGCAAAATAACCAATGACGGATGGAGCAAGGAGGATATCAAAAGCCGAGTAACAATGGCAAAAAGGGCATTCCTGGCGAAGAGCACTTTACTAGTATCAAACATAAGTCTTAATTTGAGGAGCACAGCATTGTATGGTAGTGAAACATGTACTGTGGGAAAATCGGAACAGAGGAGAATTGAGCCATTTGGTATGTGGTGTCATAGACGAATGTTGAAAATTAGTGGAAAGATAAGGTAAGGAATGAGGAGGTTCAGAGCAGAACAGGAGAGGAATATGTGGAAAACACTAACAACGAGAAGGTGAGGATGATAGAAGGTCTGTTAAGACATCAGGGGCTGACTTCCATGGTACTCGATGGTGCTGTAGAGGGTAAAATACACTCCTGGAAATGGAAAAAAGAACACATTGACACCGGTGTGTCAGACCCACCATACTTGCTCCGGACACTGCGAGAGGGCTGTACAAGCAATGATCACACGCACGGCACAGCGGACACACCAGGAACCGCGGTGTTGGCCGTCGAATGGCGCTAGCTGCGCAGCATTTGTGCACCGCCGCCGTCAGTGTCAGCCAGTTTGCCGTGGCATACGGAGCTCCATCGCAGTGTTTAATACTGGTAGCATGCCGCGATAGCGTGGACGTGAACCGTATGTGCAGTTGACGGACTTTGAGCGAGGGCGTATAGTGGGCATGCGGGAGGCCGGGTGGACGTACCGCCGAATTGCTCAACACGTGGGGCGTGAGGTCTCCACAGTACATCGATGTTGTCGCCAGTGGTCGGCGGAAGGTGCACGTGCCCGTCGACCTGGGACCGGATCGCAGCGACGCACGGATGCACGCCAAGACCGTAGGATCCTACGCAGTGCCGTAGGGGACCGCACCGCCACTTCCCAGCAAATTAGGGACACTGTTGCTCCTGGGGTATCGGCGAGGACCATTCGCAACCGTCTCCATGAAGCTGGGCTACGGTCCCGCACACCGTTAGGCCGTCTTCCGCTCACGCCCCAACATCGTGCAACCCGCTTCCAGTGGTGTCGCGACAGGCGTGAATGGAGGGACGAATGGAGACGTGTCGTCTTCAGCGATGAGAGTCGCTTCTGCCTTGGTGCCAATGATGGTCGTATGCGTGTTTGGCGCCGTGCAGGTGAGCGCCACAATCAGGACTGCAGACTACCGAGGCACACAGGGCCAACACCCGGCATC
This sequence comes from Schistocerca gregaria, assembly GCF_023897955.1. Taxonomy (NCBI): domain Eukaryota; kingdom Metazoa; phylum Arthropoda; class Insecta; order Orthoptera; family Acrididae; genus Schistocerca; species Schistocerca gregaria. The sequence continues at coordinate 696,341,310 of NC_064921.1, read as the reverse complement.
ATGGTGTGGGTAGCGATCTCCTACACTGGCCGTACACCTCTGGTGATCGTCGAGGGGACACTGAATAGTGCACGGTACATCCAAACCGTCATTGAACCCATCGTTCTACCATTCCTAGACCGTCAAGGGAACTTGCTGTTCCAACAGGACAATGCACGTCCGCATGTATCCCGTGCCACCCAACGTGCTCTAGAAGGTGTAAGTCAACTACCCTGGCCAGCAAGATCTCCGGATCTGTCCCCCATTGAACATGTTTGGGATTGGATGAAGCGTCATCTCTCGCGGTCTGCACGTCCAGCACAAACGCTGGTCCAACTGAGGCGCCAGGTGGAAATGGCATTGCAAGCCGTTCCACAGGACTACATCCAGCATCTCTACGATCGTCTCCATGGGAGAATAGCAGCCTGCATTGCTGCGAAAGGTGGATATACACTGTACTAGTGCCGACATTGTGCATGCTCTGTTGCCTGTGTCTATGTGCCTGTGGTTCTGTCAGTGTGATCATGTGATGTATCTGACCCCAGGAATGTGTCAATAAAGTTTCCCCTTCCTGGGACAATGAATTCACGGTGTTCTTATTTCAATTTCCAGGAGTGTATGTAGTGGAAGACAGAGACTGGAATACATTCAGCAAATAATTGAGGATGTAGGTTTCAAGTGCTACCCTGAGATGAAGAGTTTGGCACTACAGAGCAATTCGTGGCGTGCCGCATCAAACCAGTCAGGAGACTGATGACTCAAAGAAAAAATAGAATCATCGCTATAATGATTCCGCTTTAGTATCTGCTCCCATCATGTATAAGGAAGGCACAACAAACCTGGCCAGGAAAATATTTGCAGCATAGCTGTTGCTGGACTGACCCTTGTTAATGAACATCACAGAAGAGGCTAGAAATGGCCACCGTTGACATCCATCGATGCATCGCTGGGCTCGATTATTAAACTGTGAGACACGCGTAGCAGCTCTCCCGAAGGAACAGCAACAGCGTTTTCTGTGTCCTGCTGAGCTCTTCCATAGTGTGAGGATCGTCTGTGTATATCTGATCGCTTTAATTTGCACCACAGGCAGAAATCACAGGGAGAGAAACCTGACGATCGAGGTGGCCAGGTTACCGCACTTTCTCTGCTGCTTGTCCTGTCCTAACCTAAATTCTCAAGCGCTCGTGACAATGCTGTCAGTGCGGTGTGTGCTGTTGCTTTGCTTGCTGGAAATACCAATACAGTAGTTTGTCTTCTGTGTGATAATGCACATAGGGACTAAACGCTTCTGGACATACCGGTTAGATTTAAAAGTTCGGTGAAAGAATCGTGCTACGATGCTGGAACCAAATACTGCGAATCGAACACCAGTCGTGAAATTATGCAACGGTTCGTTTACGGTATTGACATGAGTTTTCCTCGGCTTTTACAATATGCAAAGGAACCAAGAGGAAACAGTAACACTGGAAGACCAAGAACGAAGTGCTCGGATTAAAAAGTATGTACGAAAGAGATTTACTCTTATGATCCTAGTGTTCAATCTGTAAACTGAAGAGACAACGACAGGAATAAAAGAAAGGATCGAGAGTTGGATTGAAATTCAAGATGAAACGATGCCAGTGTAAGATTTGCTGATCACGTTGCTATCCTCAGTGTAAGTGAAGAAGCATTACAGGACTTGTTGAATTCATTCCATTAATTCAGTCTAATGAGAACAAAATGTGGATTGGGATTAAATCGAAGAAAGTAATGCAAAGTAGCAGAAACGTGATGAGCGAGAAACTTAACATCAGAATTAAGGATCCCAAACTAGACGAAATTAAGGAACTGTACTGCCCAGGTAGCAACATAATTTATGATGGACGAGGCATGTAGAATATATAAAGGAGACTATCACTGCCAGAAAGGGCATTCCTGGCCAAGAGAAGTCTACTAAGATCAAACATGGGCCTTAATTTGAGGAAGAATTTTCTGAGACTTTACTCTGGGAAAGCTGTATTGTATGGCAGTGAAACATGGACTTTTGGAAAAACGGAACAGAAGAGACTCGAAGCATTTGAGATGTGTTGCTGCAAACGAATGTTGAAAATTAGGTGGACCGATGAGGAAAGGAATGAGGAGGTTCTGCGCAGATTCGGATTTTGGAAAAACGGAACAGAGGAGACTCGAAGCATTTGAGATGTGTTGCTACAGACGAAAGTTGAAAATTAGGTAGACCGATAAGGAAGGGAATGAGGAGGTTCTGAGCAGATTCAGAGAGGTATGAAATATGTGGAAAACCATACCAAGGAGAAGGGACAGGAAGATAGATGATAGGACATCTGTTAAGACGTAAGGGAATAACTTCCATGGTAGTAGAGGGAGCTGTAGAGGGTAAAAGCTGTAGAGGAAGACAGAGATTGGAATACATCAAACAAATAATTGAGGACGTAAGTTGTTGCAACTGCTACTCTTAGACGAGAAGGTTTTCACAGGAAAGGAATTGGTGGCGGGCCGCCTCAAACCAGTCAGAAAACTGATGACTCAAAAGGGATTTTATGATGCTGAATGGTGCATGTTTTGTGAGTTCGCTTACCGTTAATGAATAAATCTGTTCTCTTCTGCAGAAAAGAAGACCTGACGATCCAAAAATCCAGATTCCACTTCCTCCAGCAACAACCGGCACAAATCAACACGTGTAAGTTCGACTCAAAGCTTTAACCCATGGGCGCAAGTAAGCTTTTAAGGATGTAGATACAGGTGCTTTGTGCTAACGTTTCGACGCGATCATCTCTTATTGCGACACAGAGGAATAAAAGGCGTTCAGATTTCGTCGCACTTTGAACCACGCTTTCCTTTAATCCACTTATTTTTCATTATGTTCTAAACTCTTCAGATAGTTACTGTCTTCTTCTCTGTAGAACCCTTCCCCCGCAAGTTTTGTACTGAAGAATTTTCCAAAACACTTTCAGTCATCAACTTTTTTCATGAATAGTGTTTGACATAACGCTCGTCAATAAACAGGCGCTGTTTTATGGTACGCACCATTTTTGTTGGATTCAGCTGGAGACGTACACATATCTACTCGTCTCAATCACAGAAAAGTAATGAATCACTATAATACTCGCGACTGAGCCTGCGGGAGATATATATGCGCAGAAATATGACAGCAGCTGATTGGTGTGCAGAAGTCAGGGTTTCCAACAGTTTCTGTGATTAGCTGTTCTCCTGGCTATTATCAAGGCCGATGCCGCGCTACTCTTACAAATATCTTCCGGGACAACTTTATTTTTCCGGCCCTTTATTCACCTCACCGCGCCACATGGCCCCGAAACCACCAGGCAGCACTGAACATCATGATGGTCAGTGGTCATAATGTTTTGCATCATTAGTGTTTGTCAGTTTCAAAGATTTTATTAGATTTCGTTAAGACAGCGTGAAACTCATAACTGCAAGAGAAATCACATAAGAAGAGTAAATAAATCTAAAATTATTCTCTGCAGATTGAAATGAAGCTTTCAGAAAATGAAAGTACAAAATCGGAAAAGTGGTTTTATTATCTTAAACACTTCTTCAATAACTTGAAATACATACATTTTTGTGTTTATACTGTTATTGGACATCATAATTTGAGGCTATAAAAAGTTACGGTACTTCCTGATTTTCTATAACGTAATAATCGTTTAACTTTCTACTTACAAATTTCATAGATGCTGCTCTTAAGTGTTTTTTTTTTTTTTTTTGCGCTTTTACAGTCGTTCTGTTTCTGGTTAATATCATTCAAAATTTCATTTGCACAGCACTGCAATGGAGGAAAACTACCATATGAAGAAAGCCATTCCAGAGAACAAATAGGTCGTAAACGACCAGATACCTATCAACACAAACTCTCTGCCAAACTTAATAAAATAAATGATGAGGTAATAAAAAACCTGTATCTATTTATACACCTAACGTACTAACACATAAGCAAATTCGTACATGCACACACAATATCACAACAAAATATAAGTAAAATAGAAACGGACAAATACCAATTCGTTCACACGCGCGGGGAGAGAGACAGAGAGAGAGAGAGAGAGAGAGAGAGAGAGAGAGAGAGAGAGATCTCAGACATCGACACATATTCGATAGTTGGCAATAAAATTCATCCCATTAAGAAAATGAGTGTTTATTTCATCGGACCGAGCAAATTAAATTTTGAATTGCAATAAGCAGAAGGAGGGCAGTTGTAAAACCGGGAAAGGAACTCATGTAGACCGCAACTACGAAATTTTTAGTAGAAATTTAAGTTATCGTTGTGCTTTAGAAAACAGGAAAGTGCCAGAACCGTTTATAATCTCAATATATAATGTCCAGTATGTTCAACAACATGGTATAAAGAGAAATAGTCCTATATTTCATGTCAGTGAAGGTGCACTGCAAATAACTAAGGTGAAACGGTTGTGGCACAAAAAATACGTGTTCTTCAGCTGTAATTATTACATGTAAGCAAACAATAATTACGAGCATAAACAGAATATTACACGCAAATGAGGACGATGGTACAACGAAAGTTGAAGATGTAACACACTTTATCTCTGTTGTAGTAATGAAACTGTGTTGTTTGCCTATAGCGCAGATAAACTGCGGCAACAAACGGAAGGAATCATTGAAGAAATCTGAAGGTAGGCCTGAAAAATCAATGGCATTTCGACTACAACAAAGTGCAAGAAACGTATCGGGAATAACTTAATATAGATTAAGAGAGAAATTCTTGCAACTAGTTGATGAGTTCTAGTAATTAAGACTCTCCCAACGGGTGTGTAAGATGCACGACACAAGAGAAACAACCTCAGACTTCAAGAATAACATAATAATTCCAGATAGAAAGAAAGCAGGTGAATATTACCACACTTTAAATTTAATACGTCTTGATTGCAAAATACTAACTCGACTTGTGTACAAAATTATCGAGAAACTGGTAGAAGCCGACCTCGCGGAAGACCAGTTTGGAATCTGGATAAATATAGGATCAGCGAAGCGATGCTTACTCTATGACTGCTCTTAAAGATATGTTAAGAAACGCAAACTTACGTCTATAGCCTTTGTAGACCCAGAGAAAGCTCATGACAATGTTGAGCAGAATATTCTACTTGAAATTGTGAATGAATGAATGACATTATGGCATTGTTGGCCGGGAGGCCCCATCCGGGGAAGTTCGGCCGCCAAGTGCACGTCTTATTTCAGTCGACGCCACACTGGGCGACTTGCGTGCTGGTGATGAGGATGAAATGATGATGAGGACAACACAACACCTAATCCACGAGCGGAGAAAATTCACAACCCTGTCGGGAATCGAACACGGGCCCGCGGCATGGGATGCAAGCACGCAACCACTCAGCTAAGCTGGCGGACAAGTAGAAGGTGTAAAATACAGGGAGTGAAAGGATATTTACAACTTGTACAGAAACTAGGCGGTGCTCAAGGAATTAGTCTACGAAACGGGACATTTGAAGTAGTAGACGAGTTCTGCTATTTGGGCAGCAAAATAACTAACGATCATCGAAGCAGAAAGGGTATAAAATGTAGAGTGGCAATGGCAAGAAAAGCGTTTCTGAAGAAGAGAAATTTATTAACATCGAATATAAATTTAGGTATGTAAATTGATGGAGGATGGAGGTGAAAGGAAAGGTAAGGGAATAGAGTATTGATGTCAGGCGCATCGGGACTTTACGCGGAACCAGCGGCAACGAATGGAAATGTATGCCGGACCGGGTTTCGAAACCGGGTTCTTCTACTTATTAGGCAGTTTACTGGACACAGTGTTTACCGCAGCCGGGCCGACTATGTCGGCACGCTTTCCGGCCGAAACGCACGCCCACCTAGCGCCACCTGCCCGCTGTGTCTGCCCATGTCCTCCACACTCGTTACTTGGAGATTTCCTCAGCAGCTACTGAAAGTGGTGGATTCCTTGCCCTTTCCCCTGCCTCCACCTTCAGTTAACATACAATGTATCACTTCTGCAGATTCTGAGTGGCGTCTGTACTTTCGTATGTGTAATATATGTAAGTTCCAGGAAGTCTTTTCTGAAAGCGCTTGTAGGGAGCGTAGCCATTTATGGAGATCAAACATGGAAGATAAATAGTTTAGAGGAGAAGAGAGTTGACGCTTTTGAAATGTGATACTGGAGAAGAAAGCTGTAGATTACATGGGTACATCACTCAGCTACTGAGGAGGCACTGAATAGAATTAGGTAGAAAATACGTTTGTGGCACAAACCGACTAGAAGAATGGATTGGTTACTAGAACACATTCTGAGACACCAAGGGGTCACCAATCTAGTACTGGAGGGAAGTGTCGGGGGTAAAAATCGTAGAGTGAGGCCAAGAGATGAATTCAGTAAGTAGATTCAGAAGGATGTAGGGTTGCAGCAGTTATTCGGAGATGAAGAGGCTTGTACAGGATATGGTAGCATGGGGAGCTGCATCACACCAATTTTCGGACTGAAGATCACAACGACAAAACCAACACCGGCAAAAAATGCAAGTGCAAAAACAGTAATAAACAGAAAAGTAAAAATAGCCCTGACTGCTTTTTGAAAGCTAAATGCGTCTGTAAACGAAAACTTACAACTAATATGTGCTAACGTATGATATCTATTTATAATGCATAAACCACCAAAAGACTGCTGGCTGTTCCTGACGAATGTTTGTTGAGAGTTACTAGCAGAGAAACAAATAAACGCAATACGAAGCGACTGGATTGAAAGATGGACTTATGAGCAAAATGAAAGAGAAACTGGAGTCATCGGTGGAACATGTAATCAGGTGAATGGGTTCTATGTTGTCTCGGAAGAGATGAGAAAAGAACGAGATGCCTATGAAATGGTAGATAGCAGTAGGAAAGACGAAATAATAGCTCGGATACTCAAGTACGTAATGCATGGCAAGGTCTATCAATGTTTATAGAGCAGAGGCCACAAATTGTGGTTGTGGTGATGACGATCATGACGATATTGGTGACGACGACTTGACGTGAGACAAAGATAAATAAAGAAGCGAGTTATTAACTATTAACTCATTTTTAAATTTCTCTCACTGTAAATACTGTATTCAGTACGCTAGTCGTTGGCGTTGTAATTTCAATACTGCGTTACGAATTCTCATACCAGTTGTTACATAATTGTGCGCTTCTAAGTGGGCTGATAATCTATCATAGTATCTAGTTTTGTACAGGATGGATTACTATTGAGAATGGCATAATATTAATTGATCTTGCAAAATATTTATTTGTGAGGTACAAACATCAGCATTCTGTTCTACTAGTAGGGAAAAATACTTCAGCGTGAAACAGAGGTCTTGTACTGCTAGCATTTCGTTGAGGTGCGCTTCATGATGTTACTATTTCTCATGTAAGCTTGATACTGAACACTTTAAACAAAATTTTGGAATTTCAGATGTATCCATTAGGGAAACAGCTGAACAAGATACGGAATTTCGTGAGAACTATCAGACGGAACGGAGGCCACTTTCTTCGAAAGAAGAAATGAGTGATTTCTCTGTCATTCTGCCTGTGCATTGGAGAGAATATTATGAGTGATGCAACTACGGTTTTGTTTGTTGATATACGAGTCTGTCTTAAAAGATAAAGGTATGCATGGTTGTTTAGCTGTTAGAGAAATCCGAGCTTGTGCAGAGGCGCATTGACAGTTTTTCTTTTCACTTACCGTCCATCAAATGATTAGGCACTATGAATCTTTGAACACACCCCTTACGGTGATATTTGGAGTACAAATAAAGACGCAGATGTACGTGAAATCATATGATGTGGGGTGCAATAGATATGGTACATGGAATTGAGTTTTTATTTATTTTTCCCTTTTGCATGTCAAATGGACATATAATCAAATTAAAAATAGTATCATTTTACCGGTGCAGTCAAGGTTTTCCAGGCTTTTGACCTGGTTGTAGGTCAAATGTAGAAACTGGAAATGAGCTCCCAAATGTTCCGAAATGGGTCTCTCTGTCCCACACTTTCAGCTCGCTAGGCATCTGACTAAGGAATTCCTGCATATACAACGGGTCATTATTGGAATAGAATGCTCTGCATAAACCATGCAAGGTACAGAAGGAAGGTCAGAATCGGTGGAATGGTACCGTACATTTCCACTAGCAAAGAAAAGGGCCTACTTTTCAACAAAAGAAAGGCAACTTGACTTCCTGTAAAATCACTGATGTAGACCTTTTTACAAAAAGAGTAAGACCTATTAAAATAAAAAATAAAAACAAATGCTTCGCAGTCATTCCGGATTTGTTTACTGCGAGATAAGATCCGTCTACATATTCTCTGTTGGGAACGCGAAATGTCTTCTTATTAAGCGGTATTAATTTATTTCAAAACTGGAAATTATATTGGAGAAGAGAGGTCTTCAGAGACGGAGCACAAGCTCGGATTCTTTCAAGGAACGGGAAAGAAATCTGCCGCCAATTTAAAAGGAACTACTGCAACATCTGCCTGGAGCGATTTAGGGAAATCGCGGAAAATCTAAATCTGGATGTCCGGAAGGGGATTTGAAGCTTCGTTCTCCCGAATGCGAGTCTATAGTGCTAACCACTGCGCCACCTCACTCGATAAATCAGACTGCACTAATAAGTCTTTCATACATGCCGTATCAGTTTCTAGGGCAGTGTTTATATGTCTGAGAGAGCTCGTGGGATAATTTAAGATGGAATAAGGCAGTCGTCCATCTAAGCTCACAAATATGAAACAATACCATTAATTTTGACCTGAATATGACCATGTCATGGTGCACAATGTTATAACGTTCCAGTCACTATCAACGACACCCCCTCCCCCCCCCCCCCCTCCAATCAAGGCTGAAATTTGGAAACGTATCCCCATGATATGAGCGCGCGCATACACACACACCCACCCACCCACCCACCCACCCACACACACACACACATACATACATACACACACACACACACACACACACACACACACACACACACACACACACACACAAACGTCCACATATTTATACATCAGTGGATGACGAAATATTGACTGAGTGGCATCCAGAGAGATACGAACACAATAATTTTTTTAAAATCCTTGTTGAGATTGGATATCAAGTTTACGAAATGAGATCTATCGGTCGAGGTTTTCATCGCCTCACACTAAAGAAGGATATTGCATATGAGCACAACCATTTCCTAATACGTAATATTTTGATTATAGTCGTCTCAGAATTACGAAGTATATAATCAATAAAAGGAAATCTATCGTTAACACCAGTTTATACATTGGTTGTCCACAAAATTGTCACATCAAGTGCATTCGGTCTCACCCTCGTCATGTCTCTTACAGTCCACGCGGCTGGTGATGAAGAACACTGTAGTCGATGGTTGTTAGTCATCACAGCAGCACACTTACGGAAAACTGACCCTACAGCGAGGCCCCACCTCTACAGCTTGGTTTTCCATCTGGTTGTATTAAGGCGTAGTCTTTGGAGAGCTTACCGTGTTGTCTGCGAACGACCAGGAGGGACTCTTCCTTGGACACCATCCATTTCTTTAAGTGTTGGTATGCCCCCCCCCCCCCCCTCACCCCTGCTTTGAAATGATTCGTTGCTGTGATGTTCCTGTAAGAGCCTTAGTAGTAGCCTAGAGGCTCTTTCTTGATTTCAGTCCAGGATGTGCTGGCTTCCGTAGCCTTGCTTTTCTCGCATTTAGTAGATTTGTCGTGGCGGCTAACTTCAGGAGGGGCTATGCCAGCAAGACATTGGAGTTTATGTACGGGTATAGGTCTTAAAAAATGTGTGATAATGTGATAGGTCTTATTGAGCGCCACAGCTATGTTTCTGGTACGAATGGATTCTTACCCTGGTGAACATGCATATTCAACATTGGAGTAACGCAGCGTTAGTGCTCTAGTTCTAACGGTGCACGCGTGAGCTTCCCATTTGGTACCAATTAGTTACCGCACTATGTTGTTTCTGCCAGACACTTTCTGTTTCATGCTTAGGATGTGTTTTTTATATGTAAACGTTTTCTCCAGACTAGGAGTCAGGCACTGTTCTAGAGCAATTAGTTCCCATATGATTGTTAGGGTTGTAGCTGCTTGTTTGTTCCTGAGATGGAATACACAGGTCTGAGTTCTGGCACGATTCGGCATCAGGCGATTTTCCTTTTAGTAGGTGGCAAATTCTTCCGGCGCTCTGGACAAAGTTTGCTCCACTTTTTTCAAAACAGTCGGCTTGAGCAGTGATTGTTGTCATCAGCATACATAAATCTCTTGGTTCCTTCAAGCAATGGCTGATGTTAATGCAGATGTTGAATAACAATGGTACGAGCACACTGCCTTGCGGTAACCCATTCTTTTGGGTTCTCCGTCTGCTTCTTTCTTCCTGATATTCCTTAAAGTATCAACGGTTCTAAAGAACGTCTAAGAGGTTGCACACGAAGTTGAAGTCTTTAGTGAGACCATACATTTTGTATAGAACAAGCTGATGACTGCGTTGTAAGCTGCAGAAAGGTCAATGAAAACAGCACTTGTGACGACCGTTTCTCGAAGCCTTTCTCGACGTGCACTGTCATGTTTAGTATCTGTGATGTAAAGCTTTTCCCTTCTCAGAAGTCAGCTTGCTGTGGTATAAGAAAAGGTTCCACTTTTCCGGTCAGTTTCTGAATTTTGTACAGACCATCCAATAGCAAAGTCTTCCCGGTAGACCAAGTAATAATTCACATTTGGCTGTCCACTGCGCAGGATTTGCGCCTGGAACGTCACGCTGCGCGGGAGTTGGCGGGTGGCTGGCGGACGAAGTGTCGAGATTACGAGTGGTCGGGCTGTGCCATGGCCTGTCCCGCCTGCAGCCCCCCCCCCTGCCCCCCCCCCCTCGGTGCGACGTCAGTGACGTCGACAGTCTTTTGTGGGCGTCGCCTGCCACCTGAGGGCTTCGCGGTCGCGCTTGGAGGAGTCGACGCGCGTTCCGGACAAAGCTACGCCTTTCGCCTGCCACTCACTCTGCAGCCCCTACCGTTTATTTTAATTAAAGTGTACTACACTACTGGCCATTAAAATTGCTACATCACGAAGATGACGTGCTACAGACGCGAATTTAACCGACAGGAAGAAGATGCTGTGATATGCAAATGATTAGCTTCTCAGAGCATTCACACAAGGTTGGTATCGGTGGCGACACCTACATGAGGAAAGTTTCCAATCGATTTCTCATACACAAACAGCAGTTGACCGGTGTTGCCTGATGAAACGTTGTTATGATGCCTCGTGTAAGGAGGAGAAATGCCTACCATCACGTTTCCGACTTTGATAAAGGACGGATTGTAGCCTATCGCAATTGCCAGTTATCGTAACGCGACATTGCTTCTCGCGTTGGTCGAGATCCAATGACTGTTAGCAGAATATGGAATCGGTGGTTTCAGGAGGGTAATACGGAACGCCGTGATGGATCCCAACGGCATCGTATCACTAGCAGTCGAGATGACATGTCTGTAATGGATGGTGCAGCCACGTCTCCATCCTTGAGTCAACAGATGGGGACGTTTGCAAGACAACAACCATATGCACGAACAGTTCGACGACGTTTGCAGCAGCATGGACTATCAGCTCGGAGACCATGGCTATGGTTACCCTTGACGCTGCATCACAGAGAGGAGCGCCTGCGATGGTGTACTCAACGATGAACCTGGGTGCACGAATGGCAAAACGTCAATTTTTCGGGTGAATCCAGCTTCTGTTTACAGCATCATGATAGTCGCATCCGTGTTTGGCGACATCGTGGTGAACCCACATTGGAAGGGTGTATTCGTCATCGCCATACTGGCGTATCACCCGGAGTGATGGTATGGGGTGCCGCTGGTTACACGTCTCGGTCACCTCTTGTTCGCATTGACAGCACTTTGAATAGTGGACGATACATTTCAGATGTGTTACGACCCGTGGCTCTACCTTTCATTCGATCCCTGCGAAACGCTACATTTCAGCAGGATAATGCACGACCGCGTGTTGCAGGTCCTGTACGGGCCTTCCTGGATAGAAAAAATGTTCGACTGCTGGCCTGGCCAGCACATCCTCATCATCTCTCACCAACTGAAAACGTCTGGTAATGGTGGCCGAGCAACTGGCTCGTCACAATACGCCAGTCACTACTCTTGATAAGCTGTGGTTTCGTATTGAAGCTGCATGGGCAGCTGTACCTGTACACGCCATCCAAGCCCAGGCGTACCAAGGCCGTTATTACGGCCAAGGGTGGTTGTTCTGGGTACTGATTTCTCAGGATGTATGCACCCAAATTGCGTGAAAGTGTAATCACATGTAAGTTCTAGTATAATATTTGTCCAATGAATACCCGTTAATCATCTGCATTTCTTCTTGGTGTAGCACTTTTAAAGTGCAGTATTCTAGCTAGGACACGCTCTGAACAGTTCTCTGATCATTCATGGCAAAACGGAGAGCTTGACGCGTTTTGTGGCTAACCGTAATTGATAACGACAACATTGGTATTAAATAAAAGAATGGTATCTGAAAAATTCTTTCACTGCGACACGAAGTATGTGACGCCAGTCCCTCAAGGTACGCTCATGAAACATAAGGATTAATTAGGCCAAAGAAAATAAAGCAGTCTTGTTATGACCAAGATTAATTCAATAAATGTACCGAGCCAACAAAATTGCTATTGCTGGAAAAGAGTCCGGTAAGCTAACAATAAATCTAGGCTTACGTCAAGACTGCAGTTTGTTCAACACACTTTACATCTATGTTTACGATAAAGAAAATGCCTAAAGGAAATAGTTTTACACCCCTATCTTAAATTAACGAAATTGAAATTACAGTGAAATAAATACACTTAGCTGTATACAGGGGTTGATACAAGGCAACGGGGAAAGTTGAAAATGTATTCCCAGACCGACAATCGAACCCGGGATCTCCTGTTGAAACGGCAGACGTTCTATCAATCTGAACCACCGAGGACACAGAGGATAGTGCCACTGCAGGGACGTATCTCTTGCACGCCTCCCGTGAGGCCCACATTGGCAACTTGTTGTCTCGCACTATATTCATAGTGCCTCTGCCCATCATCATACTTATTACTGGCGGCTTTACTGCCGATTCCCGTTAGATTTCGGGCACTGTTTGTGCATCCGCACAGAAGAAGATGGTCAAATGGCCGGTCAGCCTTAACTATATATACATGAAGATGGTATCTGTTCTTTCGGACGTGTTCGAAACAACAGATACCATCTTCATATATATATATATATATATATATATATATATATATATATATATATATATATATATATATTAATGAAATTGCTTTGTGACAACATTCTTTATTGGTGACAAATTTCTTACAGCCTACACTGAGAATACCATTCAAAGAGCTATTTTTTACTTAAACAGACCAGCGAAGAGCTGTAATTTAACGTTCTCGACACATAAAACAGAACTCACTGCTTTCAAAAGTCAATACACGGTCCCAAACTAAACATTAATGAACTACCAGAAAATAGAGAGAATAGATGAATTCATCTTGTTGGGAAATACCGCATTCTTCACAAACGAGAAAGATATATGAATACAGAATTGAAAGATTCAATTACGTTAATGGATCCATATGCAGATATTGATTAAGATGAGGAAAGAAATACTAATAAAGTAGTATCATCTGTACTTCATGGCAGTGAGAAAAGAACTGGAAAAAAGCTGGACAAGAACGATGAATAGAAACCACAGAAATAAGGTTCATAGGTAGAACAGCTGACTATAGCTATCTAATATGATAAGGAATACATTAAACAGGTAAGAACTAGAACTTAAAAAGATAAGTGAACAGGTCGACGAATAACGAAAAAAATGCAGATATGAATAAAAAGTAGAACACACAAAATAATAATAAATTATTGATCAACAGCAAAACGATTTGTAGGTACACACAGGAAGAGCTGGAGAGATCAAATAAAAACTGACCACAGATAACAAATACAGTGAATAAGCGGAGGCAAAAGATAAATGTTTAACAAAGAATGCAAACTTTAACATCCGGTATTTCAGTTATTGATATTTGTTTTATGGGCATTAGGTCGTGGTCCAAGGCATAGTTATCTGCCTAACGTTTCGTATCTCAGACGTACAGACATCATCAGACGCTATAAAGACTCAGAATGCTATTTCGAACTAATTACGTGTCGAACTGACCGCTGTGAGAAAAAGTTAAAACAGTATGCCTTGGTGAGCTTGTTTAAGTTAGATATTGCTTTCTGAGTCTTTACTGGCTCTGATGACACTAGAACTGAGAGATGAACGTTAGGTAGACAAATATGCCATGTACCATGGCCTGAAGTGCATAAAACCAAAATCAAATTATATACGGAATAGTTGTGGAAGAAGAGTAGACAGTGGTACATATACCAATTTTTTGTATGTCGATTCCTATATGTATTAACAGAATTATAAATTCTCACCAAGGCAGCGATTTCCGTTAAAAGCACGACATTGAAGGAGACCTCTCAACGTCTCAGATCGAACCTTCCTGAACTGTTGCGGAAGAGACAGCTATATTGGCCTTAAAGAAACAAGTGCCACTTTGGACTCGCGGCTGTCTTCTTTCGAAGTTTAGCTTCTAAATGTCACCCAAAGTGGGCCGTGGCTCCCAAATTTCGCACCCCTGTGAACAAGTCAATATGCTTTTCTTTGACAGGTACAGTCAACGTCCGAACCACATTGGCCAATATCTTAGAAGCCATGCTGTAGCAACGTAAGATCGCAGCCGAAGCATGAAGTCATCCACGCTGTCGCACAATTAACGCTACAGTGCCACTTGAAAGGATCACTCTTTCTTTCATCTTCTTCTGCACTTCAACGTTTACGGTGTGGTCTTGTCTCCGGCTGAACGAACAGAGCGTGGCGTTCCGATAACCCGCTTATTCTGAACAATTTAAGCACACTTTAGCACTTACTTCACTGCTATCACATTAACTGACTAAGCGTGCTTCTTATATCTGTAGATCTTATTCAGTACATCTAGTTCTTTGAGTCTGTCTGCGACTCCTAATAACGTACCTTTGTAATACCCCTACCTGTCCTTAATTTCTGTTAGCAGCTTGTTCGAGATCATAGTGATTAAGTGAAACGCCAAAGTTAAATACATCTGCAGGTACGAGAGGAAGCTGATGCCCCGGTCAGGGTCATGACAGGAAGCCGTGAGGTGGGCGCCATTTTTAGTAAAAGAAGACGGCTCTAGAGGATGATTTACAGATATGTAACGTCACAGCTAGAGCATAACTTCAAACTGTTCTTTGTACAAAATGTGTTCTCTCTTTTCTCATTATGGACGTTGCAAATTGCATTTCGGTGTCTTGCAATGAACCGAGTAATCTATTTATCGTGTTCACTTTCTTCAATCTGTACAATGAAAAAAAGGTAAAGGAAGCCAAGTAAACAACGGAATACCGTTAAAAGAAAATTAAATTTCAGAGTAAAGAGGTAGCCGACGACCTCGTAATTCTGTCAGGGAAGGCAAACGAGTTGGAATAACAGTTGAATGGAATGGCGGGTATTTTGAAAAGAGATAATAAGATTAACACCAAGAAAGGCAAAACAAGGGTAATGAAATGTAGTCGAATTAAATCATGTGGTGCTGAGAACATTAGATTAGGGGGTGAGACACTGACAATAGTGGACGGGGTTTGCTTTTTCGCAAGCAAGAAAGCTGACTACTTCAAAAGTAGAGAGTATCGAATAGCTAATGAAGCTCTACACAATAGGACTGGGTGGAAAGGAATTTATAGAGTACTTTTAGTGAAAGAAACAGTTTGTTAGGAAGAATCCTGAAGCGTCAATGATTGGTTATTGACAATAGAGGAAAGTGCGATGGATAAAATCTATACAGGTACAAAGTTATGACTAAAGACTGAAGCCTACAGGTTCAATTTGAAGGAGGTGGCAGTTGTTTGTTACCTAGACAAGGTATGTGCGCGGGATATACTGGCGTGGAAAACCACGTCAAACAAAGCTAATGGCAGTTTCGAATCCTGCCCCGCCACACAACTTTGACATGAAATACCAAAACTTTCAAAATGCAGTTACTTGATGTTGACTTTATGATGACGATTTGGGAAGCTATGGAACTCCACGGGCAATGCTGGTGCGGCTAAGAAAAAGTAAGAGCTGCCTAATAAATTTAATTTTGGTTGAAGTTGTTGGAAAATTGTTAGGGAGCAAATGTATGTTGCGTTGTCTAACAATACCCATAATTTGCAGTTGAAAGTTTTTGTTGTAGATCAATACATTATGCTAGGAGAAAGCCCTTGTGTGTATGAAGCACAATTATTGAATATAAAACAATCGCTCTTGAAAGGACAGATGATAAATACCAACGGTAAGCCGTTTTCAATACAGAAACTTTCATTTACTTCTGAGCTATTGTCTGTGTATAAGAATGGCATAGTCTAAATGATTAAACAAATTTGACTATATATAAACCGTTAATTATACAGAACTTTCCTGCAAAGCCCATAATATTTAGAAAACTTCCACAGGTTTCTACTCACGAAAATGCACTGTTTGAAGTATAATGTGTTAGTGTGGCATGTGGGGAAATAGATGGAATTTGTATAGGTGCATAACCCCATAAACATCAATTTCACGGAAGCTACTGGGGGGGGGGGGGAGGGGGGGGGAGGGGGGGGGGTTCGACTGGTGGGAGCCGAGCCGCACAATAACCCTGGATGAGGTTGGTATACTGCTGTGGCCTGTTGTGGGGGGTTGTGAACCACGAAGCCTTTACGTCGTTTCTATGTCCCCGGTTTAATATACACAATACACCTCCTTTTAGCAGGTTATGGGCTATCAGCCCTTCGTCTCCGAGCTAGAGAATAGCTCCAATCCCCTGGAAACAAGAAAAAAACTGTCACTAGAGTGGCAACCACTAGCCTATAGCACAACCCGGGAACGGTACTCAAGAACTGACAAGGCCTGTACCGTACATGCTATAAAAAATTCCAGTGTAGCTTCTTCACAGGCTTCTGTTCTTTGAATCAATATGAGCTGAGTAAGTTACGGATTATTGTAACCAGCCTTTAAAACATAATAAAATAAAATGAAACAAAATGATGCTGTTGAATGAGGTGGAGAAATTCAGTACAGTACCACTAAACGAGCCGGCCGCTGTGGCCGAGTGGTTCTAGGCTTTTCAGTCGTGTGTGATGTCCTTAGGTTAGTTAGGTTTAAGTAGTGCTTAGAGCCATTTGAAGCACTAAACGAACGAAACATGTGTTTCTAATGAATGAAAACAAACCAGCTCTGCAAGGCGTCAGTCTGAATTTATGCACAGTTTATTAATGAGAGTATAATTTATAGCTATTAATTTTTAAAAATCGTAATCTCGCACAATACCTGTCATTTTATTAAGATTACTAAGTTCGGTCAAACAACAGAGCATACTCTGGTTGTGAGGTCACCATTGCTGCATATTGGTCGGTACGAGAATGAACAAAACCTGTGTGAGGTGCAACAACGTGTGATTAAATATCTCTCAGCTCGACTATGAGTTTCAAGCTATTTATTGTCGAGCGCGCGTCTGCGCAGCAATCGGTAATCTGAAGTCTACAGAGACCGTCGGTCGCGAAAAATTGGTCTTATGGAGCAGCATAATGGTAACAGAGGAAGTTACTGAACACCACGATCACGGGTTGGGTGAAATGTACTAGTAATAATACCGAACAGTACTTCGCAAGTAGGTAATGCCATCCATAATGAAAGCCTTCTTTAAAGTTATTTTGCTTGAGTATTGTGGCGTAATTTTATTACTAAAATCAGTAGCAGATTTCCACATAGGATATAGTAAAGTAATAATCGTAATCAATTTTTCTTAATTAAATCCGCCCAGTCGATCATGAAATGATTGTAACTGAGACACAACTAATAATCGACACGGCGAAGTGTAATTATCAATGAAGTGACCAATCAGAGGAGCTCACGAGGTGTTAAAGAAAGACAGTAGTTTGCAGCACACGTGTTAAATCATTGGTTACTTAAAATAAATTTTATATACAACCATGTTAATGAATTTGAAGTTATAGATTAAAAAGTTCATGGTAGTCCACTATGGAATTTTTTTTTCGTAACTAATTTCGGTACATACAAAAACCATCTTCATATCAAGACAACGTATATTGATCAGTGTACAACTGCCAAATGGCGGAGTAATTTGTCATAATTTGTGTGAGCAGGATCGTTGATTGCACAATCTAGTGGAACAAATATATAAAATACTAGGTTGTCGTATGTGATGTATACAGACAGAATCAGACAGTATACGGACATGGACACTGTGATCATATTTACCATATTATCTTTTCCACAGTGACGTTAGATCTCTATTCCACACCAGTAAGAAGGACTTGAAAGTCATTCGTCGTTCATAAGACGCGCCTCAGTAAAAAAGAAAGTGACCATGTTAAGGAAGACAGAAGAATCAATATCTTTTTCGTTAATCCACAACTGCAGTACAACAGATAGTATATCTGCAATTCGAACATGTCAAGCAATAAGCTAAAGATGTCAGTGTGTCTTTGATCTGGTTACAAATGGTCATGATTCGATACTTGTTTCATAATTTATGTTTTAGGTCGAAACTAGTAGTTTAATACAGTCACACGTGGATATTGTGCAAGATCATTACTAATCAAAAGTGGATACTTTAGATTAACTCGAAGGCGCGAATCTGATACGGCTCTTTCTGAATGCTGGAGCAGAGGGCGGGTCCTAGCGTACGCTGCATTGTGGAGCACATGTGATGGATGCTTGGAGGCCCGTATCACGTGTCTGCTCCCGGGTCGCCGTCAGCACTTCTGGAGGAGAGGAGAGTAGAGGAGGGTGGCTCGCCTCGGACCGATCGTGTTTGCGCTGCCTGACCGGCTTCGGCAATTAACCGACCGCGCCCCTGCCGCGCAGACAACCCGCACGCCACGGTCGCCGCCGCCACCGCCACCGCCGGCGCTGCCGCCTCATTAAGCCGACGCACGCAAGATGCGGCGCCGAGATTGCGCCGTATTTCAGAACGAGAACGTACACAAGGAGCCCGCAGCCGGCACGCACAAATACTGCACTCGCCGACCGCCCGACAAAAGGCGCTTGATAGCCGCCCCCCGCCTTTGTCCGACGCCTCGTTTGCATACAAGGCTCCCCGCGCCGCAACACTCTTGCCACTGTATCTAAAACGGGCCGCGCCGTGCCAGCAGCGGCCGCGTATAGCGCCTAGTCATAGTCCGTCTTCCGTCTGGGAAATTCAATCCTCTTTCATCCAGACCTGCTTGGTGGACCAATGTTTTTGAATTCCGGCTTACTCGTTTGCTTTTTTTCCGAAAACAGGCGAGCGACAACTGAACGAGACTGGCCGTTTCTTATAATCGCATTATGTACTCGACTGATCTCTGCACAGCAACATACCACCCAGCGACGGGGGGAGTCCCTCGAAGTAAACGCGTTCCTTCAGCTACAGTATCATTACAGACTGACAAGGGAAGATTGAAGAAGGAAATTTAAAACGTCCCTTTGAAAAATGTAATGAATTACTGTGCTGAGAAACCTCTTACATTATTTGATTTTCAAACAGTTGAGCAGAACTGAACGTACTAAGACATTTCGCTCTTTACCTACACTAAACTAACACACAATATTTTTAGCGCACCTCAATCCGACTTTCAATAATCCCCACAAAAGAATGGCCCTGACTAACATTAAACTATACCTTTCATGAATCTCTTACCTCACAAAAACCTTAATTATTAGAACTATTGCAATACAGCGAGCGCCAATACTGCCAGTTAAATGAAAGATTCTAACTACTTAAGGCACTAACTATTGATAGGGATACTTAGCAAATGAAAGATTTTGATAAAGAACAAACAATGTATTTACCTTAATAGTGTTCAAAAGTCATAATCAGCTCATGACATCCAGTCTTACAAATTTACTGTCTCTGATGGACACACGTCCAGATCATCCGCTCTCAAAACTCCGCCATCTCTCTCCCCACCTCCACCACTGCTGGCGGCTCACCTCCAACGGCGCAACGCTATGCGCTGTTAACAGCCAACTGCCCAACACTACAATAGCGACTATGTCAACAATGCGCACCAACCACAGACTGCACACAGCACAGCCAGTGATTTTCATACAAAGTGCTAGGTGACGTTACCAGCATAAAAACCTAAACAGCCTACTTACATATTCCACGTGCCTTTTCAAAGGAACCAATTCGACAGTCGCCTTATCGTTTCATGTAAACCTATTTCAGAAAGGCCCTCTTTCGGAACAAGTGTCCAGTGTCTTACGACTGCCTCACCTCACTCGGTGTAGTCACAAAGAGGAGCTTCGCCTGCACATGTGTCTACATTCCACAAGTCTCGTTCGGCGTCGCGTTTGGGTTACATTGATATAACGTCATCAGTTTCACAACCATGTTGTTGCAGCAGACAATGGCCATAGGGGAGACCGATTCCACAAACCTGAATCTCTAGCGTTATGTCTTCATGATCAATACGAGATCTGCTTGTGGGAGAAAGGAATGCATTTTTTACTCTTCCTTTAATACACACGCTCGGAATTTTAAATTTATTCTACTAATTATAAAAGCCTTGCTACAACTTTTCCTCTGCGGTTTACAGTAATATGCCGTACTAACTTTCGTTACTAGGTTTAGAATATCCATTCCTGCGCAGTTTCGCCTGAGTGACCATTCTGAAATATTTTAAAGATGTAATATCGTTGAAATAAAAATATAAAGCAACCACTGGGTGTTTAATCGATTGAATAAAAATTAAAACTTTATAAAAAAAATTACGTGGTATAGCGCATCAAATGGAAATATTGTCGCCGGAATACTTGCGCAGTTCCGCCTGGAATACTACCCAGCTTCTGAAATTCTCTTCATTGTTCTCATACCATTGCTTGGCAGTGACCTCCAAGTAGAAATATACGTTAGCCAAACACACAGTGTCATCTCATTTGTTACATCTGGCTATAAGCTCATATACCTTGAGCCACCTTGGCCATCGTCACCAGAGATCCCGGAAGGATGTCTAACGTGGTGGCACACGGTTGCTCTCATCGTAACGTAATCTTCTTCTTCTGTCTCCGATAGATCTGTTCAATATGGCTCGAACTCGGGTTTCTCATCACGTAAACGGCGGCTCTGTTTGGGCCTGATGGGAGCCACTGTGTCGTCGGTAAGGTGCGCTATCACAAGTTCCAATACCCAGCGCCTCCACCAGAATAATGTCCCGTAGAAGAAGGTGTAATCAGATGAATGACGAACAGTAACTTCACTCAATGAAGGTTTCTTCAACACTTGCACATACAAGAGCGCGGAGTGAACTTCCTCCGGCCAGGACACATACGGTATATATACAGGTACAGAACATTCCAGTACAATTATTGTCGACATTTGTGGATGCTTCTAGAATGTACTCAAACTGACCATAGAAATTAAAATTTCACAGCTCAGGTGAGTTTTGAACTCACGACCCTCCATGCAATAGTCTAGTATCATAGCCGTCACGATTTCGGCGACAGTATTTGAGTAACATTCAAAATTTGAGTTAGTCATACATTGTTAAGATGCTTTTGGGTCGCCTTGTATGCAACGAAATACAAGTCAAATTTAAAAAATATTCAAGATACAGTAACGGAAAGCAAGAAATAGTAAAATATTTTGCTACAACAGTGGACTTTAATTTTAGACGTCACGCCAATCAACACTCAATAACTGTTAAGAAACACACCACTCGACCAGATAATTAGAAAAACCCTAGCAAGACATCACTATTATATATGTATGTGAAAAGTTAAGTCATAACTCTTAATGTGGCCAATGGTGTCAAGACGTTTTTCTAAACACCGGTAACAAAAATGGTTCAAATGGTTCTGAGCACTATGGGACTCAACTGCTGTGGTCATTAGTCCCCTAGAACTTAGAACTACTTAAACCTAACTAACCTAAGGACATCACACACATCCATGCCCGAGACAGGATTCGAACCTGCGATCGTAGCAGTCTCACAGTTCCGGAATAAACTCCGGTAACATTGCAAAATATTTTATAATGTTATCGCTTACTGTCACTGACTTTTTTTTAAATTTACTTGTACTTCATTGCGTCCCAGGCGTTTCAACTGCATTTTAAAAATGTGGACCAACGTAAATTTTTAATGTAACGCAAATATTTGCCGAAGGAAGGTAGTATTTACTACTTTAGTTGTAATAATTTTATTAGTTCGCTACTGTTTTCAGCCTCCTACGCTTTTATCAAGGGATTTTGTGAGAGTGTACCATTCGAAATATAATGAGGTAAATGTGAACTTATTGGAAATGCATTGAACTGCAATAAGAAATTGTACCATTCGTATTGAAACGACAATGTCTTCAAATTTCTGTTCGATGGATTGTACTATGTAACTTCTCTTTAAATTTTTTCACCTTTTATTTAGATTCTGACGATAACGGGCTCAATCGTTATTTTATATTATTCTATATTGTAACAATGTTACTTCTTTATTTATCTCGAACAGATGAAACTGGCTACTCAACCGATACTGTAAAGTCGTGGAAAATAAAAACAGAATATTCTAATCCAAGTAACGACATCCAGTGCGAACTGCCACTCAGAAAATTTGTTTCGTTCCAGTGTCAAAAGCCTTCTGGAAATCTACAAATATGGAATCAATTTGACATCCCCTGTCGACAGAACTCATTACTTCGTGAGAATTAAGAGACAGTTGTGTTGACAAGAACGATGATTTGTGAATACGTGTTGGCTGTTTGTAATTTATTATAATGGCTGATCAGCCAAGATGTTATGAGACGAAGTCGCACATTTCCGCCTATTTAATCGCATCTCCTTACATTTTATATGCCTTAGTGAAGGTGATAAGTCACTCTGTGTTCCCATAGTTGATAATCCGAGGTCTCCTTGGGTGTTTTTCTAGCGAATATACAAACCTATCTGCCGCGAATAACTACAAGGTATATTCTGAAAAGTAACAGTCCTAACACACACTAGTCATATGCGAAGAATGCTCAATTCGCTACTTCATGCTGAGCGCCTGCAGAGCTTTGCTTGCTCACACGTCGTTAAATCAAATTATGAGAGACTTATGGAGATGTGGAACAAGTACGTTTTATTGGTGTCTGACTGTAGACGAAACAAAGAGAACAGCCGTGCCGGCTTGGAAATTGTTATGCTTTCTAGGTGTGTTAGAGATGTAGTAATTAATGAATTATACTGATACGTGTCAGCATGGGTAGTAACTGTCAAAATTGTGGAATACAATTGAAAGTTGGTATTCTACATGATCGCCGGGTATGAAAAGTGGTACTTTCTCGCAGACACACAAGTATGAAAAAACCAAATTGCCAGTTCCAAAATTGTTACTGGTGCCTATAAACTGCGAAACGAAGTACCAGCAAAAAGCAGGTCAACTGAATGTCTCCCCAGTGGATGCAGTCAGTTTACGTCACGAGTCGGAAGTTTTTAAACATTAGTTTCGGATATAGATGTCTCCATCTTTTGCATCGCTTAGCGATCAAAATGGCGTGGTGGTGAGATACCGGACTCAAATTGGACGGACCGCGAGACGCCACACACATTTAGATTTTCCACGATTTTCCTACATACATGACGATTCCTCTAGAACGGCAGTGCCGACATCCTTCGCACATCCTTCCTCAAACCGAGTTTATTCTGTGCCAGCGAAGCCGGCAAAGCTTCGCCATTGGTAAAATACGACCTAATCTCCTTATCTGAGAGCCATATCCTCCTACTCCTCTCATTGTTCACCACCTCCTCCAAACCCTTCTCTGTCCATCATCTCCTTCCTCTCTCTGTCCGTCTTTTCCTCCTCATCTCCTTCTCACTCTCTGTCCATCTCCTCCCCCTATCTCCTCTCTCTGTCCTTCATCTTCTTCATCCGCTCTCTGTCAAACTTTTCATTCACCCTCACTTTTCATCTTCTCCAGCGGTGAAACTACACTACTGTCCATTAAAACTGCTACACCACGAAGATGACGTGCTACAGACGAGAAATTTAACCGACAGGAAGAAGATGCTGTGATATGCAAATGATTAGCTTTTCAGAGCATTCACACAAGGTTGGAGCCGGTGGAGATACTTACAACGTGCTGATATGAGGAAAGTTTCCAACCGATTTCTCAAACACAAACAGCAGTTGACCGGCGTTGCCTGGTGAAACGTTGCTATGATTCCTCGTGTAAGGAGGAGAAATGCGTTCCATCACGTTTCCGACTTTGATAAAGGTGGTATAGTATCCTAACCCGATTGCGGTTTATCGTATCGGGACATTGCTACTCGTGTTGGTCGAGATCCAATGACTGTTAGAAGAATATGGAATCGGTGGGTTCAGGAAGGTAATACGGAATGCCGTACTGGATCCAAACAGCCTCGTATCACTACCAGTCGAGATGACAGATGTCTTATCCGTATGGCTGTGAAAAGTCCCCTTAGAAAAATTGTACAAGACTGTGCTTAAACTGACACACAATATTTTTTTAGCGCAACGCAATCTGACTTTCAGTACTCCCTACAAGAGAATGGCCCTGACTATCATGAACCTATACGTTTCGCAAGTCACTTACCTCACAAAAATCTTCGTTACTCGAACTACTGCAATACAGCGAGCGCCACTGCTGCCAGCTAACTAAAAGATTCAAACTACGGAAGGCACTAACTAATGATAGGCACAGTTAGCAAATGAAAGATTTTAATACAGAACAAACAATGTATTTACCTTAAGAGTCATAATATATATCAGTTCATGACATACAGTCATACAAATTTCAAAACTCCGCCATCTCTCTCCCCACATCCACCACTGCTGGCGGCTCACCTCCAACTGCGCAACGCTACGCGCCGTTAGCATCCAGCTGCCGCTGCCCAACACTACAATGGCAGACAACAATGCAAACCAGCCACAGACTGCACACTGCACAGCCAGTGATTTTCATACAGAGCGCTACGTGGCGGCGGCTTTACCACTAAACAAACCTAAACAGCCTACTCACAGCTGTAACGGATCGTGAACTCACGTCTCGATCCCTGAGTCAACAGATGGGGACGTTTGCAAGACAACACCATCTGCACGATGTTTGCAGCAGCATGGACTATCAGCTCGGAGACCATGGCTGCGGTTTCCCTACATTTCAGCAGTATAATGCACGACCGCATGTTGAAAGTCCTGTACGGGCCTTTCTGGATACAGAAAACCTTCGGCTGCTGCCCTGGCCAGCACATTCTCCAGATCTCTCACCAATAGAAAACGTCTGGTCAATGGTGGAAGAGCAACTGGCTCGTCACATTTCGCCAGTCACTAGTCTTGATGAACTGTGTGGTATCGTGTTGAAGCTGCATGGGCAGCTGTACCTGTATTAAGGCCGTTCTTACGGCCAGAGGTGGTTGCTCTGGGTACTGATTTCTCAGCATCTATGCTTCCTAAAATGGAATAACCGCATATAAATAATTGTAAAATGCAGTCTGCGGTCCAGTGGAAGATTTTCCAAAGAACTTGTAAACTGTTTCTTGGGTGCTGTTCATTGGTCTGGGTCACTTAATATTCTGGGTTTATAGAAGAGTTGGAGGATATTCAACGAAGAGCAACATATTTCGTTACGTGATGTTTTACTAGGGGTGGGAGCGTTATGCATATAAGTAGAGTCCAATAACAAACGAAAAGCGACCTAATTCGTTACGGGTAGTTTTACTCGGGGCGAGGGCATTACGCATGTGCTTAATAGAGAAGATAGATCGACACTACAAGAGAGATAGTGTGTATCACGGAGAGATATATTGTTAAAATTCAGATGGTGTACTGAAAGTTACCTGTTCATTCCGCAATATTAATTTTATGCACTGTATTTTACTTTTAGTAGATCCCAATAATTATCATTGCCAGAACTTATGTATCTCTGCTATATCGGCTTTGACCGAACGAAGTAATCTCTTTGACTAGCCCTTCTGTCTGCCCACTGAGATACTTCGGCACCCTTGGGAGGTGAGTTTGTTTATTAGCGAATGCGAAGCTTTCGCGGTTTGAAAGCTACGATTTTTATCCCATGTTAGAACGTGTTCGTGCCACTAATACTCGTTCCGGTCTACATCTACATGTACATCTGCATCTCTACTCTGCTCACCATTGTGAGATACAGAGGGTACGTCCCACTGTACCGGTTATTAGGGCTTTTTGTAGTTCCATTAACGCATGGAGCGCGGGAACAATGATTGCTTAAATGCCAATCTGCCTGGTGTAACTAATCTAATTTTATCCTCACGACCCCTACAGGAGTGTTTTGTAGGGGGCTCGAAGTATGTTTCTAGTGTCAACGTTTAAAGGGTGTTCTTGAAACTTTGTTAGTAGACTTTACCGGGATAGTTTCCAGTCTGTCTTCAAGAGCATGCCAGTTCAGTTCTTTCAGCATCTAAGTGACTCTTTCCGCGGAACAAACATACCTTTGACCATTCTTGCTGCCCCTCTCTGTATACGTTCAATGTCCCCTAGGAATCCTATTAAGCACAAGTGCCACCCACTTGAACAATATTATAGGATGGGTCGCACGAGCGGTTTGTAAGCAATCTACTTTCTAGACTGCCTGCATTTCGCTAGTATTTTAGGGAAGCAAAGGAATCATTTCCGCATACATACTGTATGGCGGCTGCAGTGTAACACGTGTTAAGTTCGGCTCGCGAAATTTAGTCGAATTTGAAGGTGTTCTCGCAGGTGGTGTTGTCTAGTACAAGTGGAAATCGTGTAAACAACAGTGTTCTGTGCAGTAGTGCTATTTTTTTCTGTGCTCCGCCAATATCTGCGAGAAAATGGTAAACAGAAGAATCAACAGCAGCGCGTCCAGCAGCGGGGAAGCAGCAGGTGCGGCGGGCCTGCTTCTGGCGGAAGGTGCGGCCGCGGCTCCCGGTATAGCGGAGTTGGTTCGCTCTGAGGTAAACGCTGCGCTTCGCGATAAAAACAATCTCGATCTGATAGCAGGCACCATATCAGATACTGTAACGGCAGCAGTATTGGCCAAAATGCGTGAAACTGTTTGAGGCCAATACTGCCGAAATTACAGCACTAAAAAAGTCTGTGTCTGAATACGAGAAAAAAGCACGAAAGTTGGAAGTGAAACTATCTGCCGCCACAGACGAGCTAGAACAGTACCAAAGGCGAAATAGTCTACGACTGTTTGGAGTAGCAGAAAATAAAGAAGAAGACACGGACAACCTGCTTATACAGGTTGCGCGTGAAAAATTAGGCGTCGAAGTGACCAAGGCAGACATTGACAGGAGCCACCGGGTGGGACGAAAACTACCAGGTGCTACCAAACCTCGTCCAATAATTATTAAATTTGTGTCGTACCGAAAAAGGGCTGAGATCTTTACCCAGAAGAAGAAGTTAGCAAGGACAGGGATTACAATAAGGGAAGATCTGACACACGAGCGGCTAAAGATTTTAAACAGTGCCATATCCCATTTCGGTCTTCAGAATGTGTGGACTCAGGATGGCAGAGTAATCATTAAGACTGCAGCTGGAAAGAAGACAGTCACAAACATGACAGAACTAAATAGTATTAAGTGAACCTACTCGAGCCAAAAGTCAAACTTAACACCATTTTCAAATTTTAACAGTCCTATACTCAGATATAGTCTTGTAATTGTATTAACTTTTTAATTATTTGTACCTTCAACTAATTGTTTTTGTAACTTATTAACTTTTCAATTATTTGTACCTTCAACTAATTGTTTTTGTAACTGTATTAACTTTTTACTATTTTTGTGTCTTTAGCTGTAGCCATTGCTTAGTTTTAGTTACTGCTAATACTTTTTTCATTTTCTCAGTTTATTCTCTTCCATTCTGTAATAGTTCTATTGCAATTATTTGTCTCTCCTTTAGTTCATTAGTCAACCATCTCTTCGGTTTAAATTGTTCATAACAAAAATTACTATCAGTATCACTTTAGCAAATTTCAATTTAATTCTAGCTTCCTACGATACTCTATTAAATATTAAGCTTTCTTCTCTCTGCTGGCAGCATCGGCCTCTTAAATCACTCCTCTTTCCCTTATTTCCGCCCTAAGCTGTTTCAAATACTCTAATTACACTTTTCCTCTTACGACATAGGATACTCAGTGACACACAGCTGTCACCATTTTGGTCATATTCTCCCTGCACCGAATACCACTAATCCATTTTCTATACTCCCGCAACCTCAGGAAATCTCTTGCAGTCGCTTTTCTTTCGGCTCTCGCGGAGTCACAAACAGGGCGCGCAAAATCTCGGACACCCCTGGAATATGTCACTTGGCGGAAACACCGGTCAGTGCCCCTCGCGGCAGGTAGTGCCTAACAAAGGGACAAACCAGTCTGCCACCCTACTCCAGGCTGCTCAGCGGAACGCGTCCGAGCTTTTAGCAGCTCACTGCAACATTCAGTCTTTACCTGCGCATTACGAAGAACTTAGCCTCCTCTTCCACCAACTAAACTACCACGTAATCCTCTTATCCGAAACGTGGTTGAAACCACACATATCCTCTGCATCTATTCATCTCCCAGGGTACACATTTCTTAGGGCAGACAGATCAAAAAAGCGAGGTGGCGGGGTCGGCGCATATATACGAACAGATCTCAAAGCGAAAGTCTTATGTACGTCAAATCCTGCTGAAGAAAAAGAGGCTGAATTCATGTTCATTGAAATAAATATACAAAGTCGGAAATTCTTGACTGGCGTCGTGTACAAGCCGCCAAAAATAAGCTCAATGAGTTCCTTCCAGTCGGAATTACATTCACTTCAGTGTCAATACGAACATGTCATCGTAATGGGTGACTTGAACATAGACCTGCTAAGAGACACTCCCTCCGCAATAAACCTAAGAAGATTGTTTAGTTGCAATAGCATGAACATTCTTCCATTACAACCTACACACCATACGGCGCACAGTCATACTCTTATAGACGTGATCGCAACGAAACAGACTGACAAAGTAAGAGATGTTGGTCAATCATCGGCCCCCTGGCCTCTCAGCACATGATGTAATATTCCTGGCCTACTCTGTGCAGCCCCCAAGGATCAAATCGCGTTACATAACTTGTAACTTGTAGGAACATGAAACGTATTGACCTTGACGCTCTAACAGCCGATTGCTCAGAAATCTCATGGCATCAAATAATCAGAGAACCTACAATCGACGGCAAAATTAATGAACTTGGTGATAAACTCACTGCCCTCTATGACAAACATGCACCTGTGCGCACAGTCCGTGTAAGAAAATCTCCTGCTCCATGGCTGACAGCTGAATTACGTCAAATGATGACTAATAGGGATGCTGCCCACAGGCGTTTCAAGGCAGATCCGAAACCCGAACGTTTTGAAGAATATAGAAAGCTACGGAACAGAGTGAAACAATGCATTCGCAATGCCAAAATCAGGCACGCTCGCTCCCTCGTATGCAGCGATCTGACACCCACGACTCTATGGAAGAATCTCCGTAGCCTGGGGGTCGGAAAGGCAAAATCGGAAACTACTTTTCATGTGTCAGCTAACGAATTAAATGAATTCTTCTCTGCACCTCTGAATACCAGCACGGCTGATGATTTCCGTCCACAAGAATCCCCAAACAGGATAACTAACAACGATACATTTCATCTAAAACATGTAACAACAAATACGGCAAGAAAAGCAATAATGAGAATCTCTTCTGATGCAATAGGCAACGACAGTATCGGTATAACCATGATTAAGAATGTTGCCGATATCTTAGTACCTGTCTTAACTGACATATTTAATTTTTCCCTCGTGAACGGAATATACCCCACTGCATGGAAAAGAAGCATAATTCGACCCATCCCTAAGGTCGAAAACCCGCAACTGCCTAGTGATTACCGACCAATTAGCATACTGCCTGCTGTTTCCAAAGCACTGGAATATATTGTTCATGACCAAATCACTGAACACTTGCATGAATTCAGTCTATATGACAAATTTCAATCCGGTTTCCGTAAACATCACAGCACAAACACTGCTCTAATTAAAGTAACTGATGACCTGAAATATGCCATCGACAATCGAAAGGCAACAATATTGACGCTACTGGACTTCAGCAAAGCTTTTGACACTGTTAACTTTGACATATTACTCAGAAAAATGTAACAGCTTAATTTCTCTGATAGTGCAATGAGATGGTTTGAAAGCTACTTAAAAGACAGACAGCAATGTGTTGTCTGCGCAAATGAAAAATCTTCCTGGAAACATGTTTCTTCGGGAGTGCCACAAG
Source organism: Schistocerca gregaria (assembly GCF_023897955.1). NCBI lineage: Eukaryota > Metazoa > Arthropoda > Insecta > Orthoptera > Acrididae > Schistocerca > Schistocerca gregaria. Next base: position 696,311,011 of record NC_064921.1, on the reverse strand, counting down.
GATCAGTCTTAGGACCACTTTTGTTTTCTTTATATGTCAACGATATTTCGTCGGTTTTGTCCTCCTGTAAACATCATTTCTATGCCGACGACCTCCAGCTCTACCTCAGCGTCAGACCTGAAGACGTAAACACTGCAATCGCTCTGATGAATGATGATCTGTCTTCAGTAGTGACATGGGCGAAAAACCTGGGGCTTAAATTAAATGCAAAAAAGACGCAAGTAATCTTAATAGCCCATCAGAAATTAATAAGTTCAGATTTCCGCGAACGGCTACCTCCTATTCTGCTCGAAGGTACTCCAATACCATATCAGAAAACAGTGAAGAACTTGGGTGTAACTTTGGACGAGCATCTCAACTGGGCGGAGAATACAGTCGCAGTGTGCCGAAAAACGTCTGCTTGTCTCTATGCTCTCAAAAAGTTTCGGAACATATTCCCACAGGACTTGAAACGCCAGCTCGTGCAAGCACTCGTTCTACCGAACCTCCACTATTGTGATGTGATTCAACAAGGCATGAGTAGTGAAAACAAAAGACGGCTAGAGCTAACCATGAATGCCTGTGTGCGTTACACCTGCAACATTCGCCGATATGATCATGTTAGTGCTTCATACTCCGAGCTAGGGTGGCTGCGGTCGGACAAACTGCGTGACTACCACACTCTATGTCTACTTCACCGACTCCTCATCGCGCAAGCACCCCAGTACCTAGCTTCAGAGATTAAAATCCTGTCATGCCATCATAATCGAAACACGAGGTCACTCTTATCTGGTATCCTAACTGTGCCCACTCACAAAACAAAAACTTTTGCAAACTCCTTCTCAGTTGCCGCTGTCCGCCTCTGGAACAAACTGCCCCTTACCTTGAGGAAAATTCAATCTCCTGTTGCTTTTAAGAAGAAGTTGAAGCATTTCCTACTATCATCCGCATAAAATTCTCCACAAAATTAATGTGCAAGGCAAATCCTCTCATCTGTCAAATAGCAAAGCTAGTGTCTCCTATCTTGCTCCTGAGATGCCTTCCTCTTCATCTATCTCTATTAGACACGCAGTCTCCTTTTTCTTTATATTTTCCTTAATTATGTTTCATCATGTCTCTCTATTCTTCTCCTCGCTTCACCATGAGTCTCCCTCATACTCCCTGCTGCCAGCACTCCTATCTTAAATCTTTCACTTCAATAATGTATTTTTCGAGGTGTACCTTTCTAATTGTTTATCTCACTTTTTGTATTAGATGTAGTTTAACATGCCTACTGAAACATATGACTGTAAAATAAGTAGAATGCCTGGTTAGATGTAAGAGAGGGCCTGATGGCCCTAATCTTGCCAGGTTAAATAAATAAACAAATAAATAAATAAATATGTCCCGCGAACTGACCGCGACAAGGAAATAAAAGAGATTAGACCTCATAGAGAGGTTAATAGCCAGTCGATCTTCCCATACACCATTCGAGAAAGATAAATGAAAGGTGGGAAATGATAGTAGTACTGGAATTACAAGGGCGAGCTGAAAAGTAATGCCTCTGAACATTTTATGTAAAAACTCTTATAGCTCTTTAAACTTTATTAACATTCTGCGTCTTTATTCTTCATATCTACATTTTACATATACATTTCTCAACGGTCAATTTACGCTGGCGTCGCACACATTTCTCCCAATGAGGGACCTTTTTGTTGACATTGACACTGTTAAATGTTTGACTTGTTGACGGTTCAAGAACCTCGCGTCTGCTTGCACCACTTCATACCTATCTAAGTGGGGTCCTCAAAGGTGTTCTGTAAGTTCTTGAAACAGATGAAAATCATGTGGGACCAAGTAGGGACTGTGTGGAAAATAATAGATGAGAGTGAATCTAAGGCGCCGGATTGTTGCAGATGCTGCGGCGATAGTATGTGATCTGGCATTTTCAGGCTGAAGGAGGGAGTGCTCCATGTGTGGACGCACTATTCGAATTTGGAACTCGACTACAGCACGCTATTTTTCATCTCCGATACAGTTGCGCTACACTGCAATATTACACGCTACGAGTCGCAGCACTTAAGTGGCAGAGGGCTGCAAATTTATAGATGATGTAGAACGTTAACGACATTTGTGTTATTTAAAATCCTTCAACAGTTTTTACACCAAAAATAAGGAGGACTTACTTTTCAGCACGCCTTCGTACATTCCGTCACATACCATGTGGTCGCTTGTAGAGTATAGATGCAGCTGTAGAGGATCTACCTGTGCATGACAAGTCCGAAGGACTCAAGCACGTAAGGAGACTCTGGGAATATTTTATTACTGGATTACGATTATTCTGGAATTCTCTGTGGTCTTTTGTGCATAATCCAAAAAAATTGTTCAAGTGGCTCTGAGCACTATGAGACTTAACTGCTGAGGCCATCAGTCCCCTAGAACTTAGAACTACTTAAACCTAACTAACCTAAGGACATCACACACATCCACGCCCGAGACAGGATTCGAACCTGCGACCGTAGCAGTTGCGCTGTTCCACACTATAGCGCCTACAACCGCTCGGGCACTCCGGCCGGCGCATAATCCATAAACGGCGGGTTGTACGTGTGTCTAATGTCGTCCCTTAGATTTTGTCATCGGCCTCTTGGAACATACTGGAGAATCCCACACACTGTTTTGTATTCTTTTTCTATATACATGTCATAACAGCATAACTTCTGAACATGTAACTCATTTTCTTACGTCTCCTGAATCACCTTGATAGATAAGCTTGTGAGAAAAGCAGTGCTATGCAAATACAGCAGTATTGACAGGTCTCCGTGCATTAAAATGTTAGACCAGGATTATTAGCTTACAGAGATCGCGAGGCACTACTGTTGTTGCGGTTACCATTTGAAATCTTTAACACTGCTAATAAAATATTCGCGCAGCTACGAAGAGTGCAGCCATTTCTAAACAGGATAGTGAGTATAAAAACTACTTCATGGCTTTCTCATGCATAATTGATCAGCAATGCGAGCACATTATACGTGAGAAAGTGTGCTGTTGTTCACTTATAACTTTTTTTTCTCACTTACGTAGTGTAAATATTTTCAAGGAAGCTTTCCTCTAGCATTACTTTGCAAGAAGAAAGGGCAGAGACAAGACTGTTCCTGAGGGTGCGCTAAATTCCGCTGTTTATTCCGCGATGGAAGAAAAAGCGGCGCTCAAAGAGAGCAGACCGGCTCCCCTGGGTTTTCCCTTTTTAAACTGAGGCGCTCGAATTATTATGCATACACATGAAATGGCCTCCCAACTCTGTTCTCCAAATTAACGGACTCCCTAAAGAACACTCCCGCTGCCTTCTGCAAAGGCAGCGGGAATTCTTTGCATCTCGCAGATGGAAGGAGGCATACTTCTACGGCCTTCCTGCTACTGTAATATTAATTCCTTAATAGTTGCTCCACTCATCCTCTGATACCAAAATTTCCATTTGATAAAATTTATCCACAATAAGTAGACTCAGCAAATCTTAATAATTAAATACTTAATAGAATGGCAAATTTTTTATACTCGTATCAATGACACTCAGTCGGGAAGTGGTTGAAAATATGCAATTAAAATGTACTGTTAATATGGGAAGATTATTTGTCCTAGGCGAATGAAAGTAATTTTATAAGCCTATGCAGTGCAGATGAAGGTAATTAGTTATTTTATGCCTATTGAAGATACGGGGTGTCTCTCGACACATCAAGATATGGTTATTGGGACCTGCTGGAACAGACAACGTATAGGCATTCACCATAAAGCAAAGTGCGAGTAGTAGTTTCGTAGATGCGTTGTGTGAGTTTCTTACTCACAGACACGTATAGTGACGTACCAAACTGATTAAGTGAACTTCTAGCCAGCTATGAACCTGGAACCGATTTGGAGTCGTGGTTTAACGTTTAACGCGTGGGATGATGTGAGACCAATGGACCTCAATACTACATATAATCTCTCTTTGTCTCTCTCTCTCTCTCTCTCTCTCTCTCTCTCATATATATATATATATATATATATATATATATATATATATATATATATATATATATATCGGGTGATCAAAAAGTCGGTATAAATTTCAAAACTGAATAAATCATGGAATAACGTAGATAGAGAGATACAAGTTGACACGCATGCTTGGAATGACATGGGCTTTTATTAGAACCGAAAAACAAAAACTGTCCGACATATGGCGCTTCATCTCATCAGAATAGCAATAATTAGCATAACGAAGTAAGACGGAGCAAAGATGATGTTCTTTACAGGAAATGCTCAATATGTCCACCATCATTCCTCAACAATAGCTGTAGTCGAGGAATAATGTTGTGAACATCACTGTAAGGCATGTCCGGAGTTATGGTGAGGCATTGGCGTCCGATGTTGTCTTTCAGCATCCCTAGAGATGTCGGTCGATCACGATAGACTTGCGACTTCAGGTAACCCCAAAGCCAATAATCGCACGGACTGAGATCTGGGGACATGGGAGGCCCAGCATGACGAAAGTTGAGGCTGAGCATACGATCACAACCTAACGACGAGCGCAAGAGATCTTTCACGCGTCTAGCAATATGGGGTGGTTCTAATAAAACCCCATGTCATTCCAAGCATGTGTGTCAAATTTTACCTCTCTATCTACATTATTCCATGGTTTATTAGGTTTTCAAATTTATACTGACTTTTTGATTACTCGCTATATATATAGATAGTTGGATTAACTCCATATCAAATGCAGCTGGCAGTTTTTCGTCTATGATGCGTATTGTCGTAAAGGTTTGGTCTATGATGATCGTGCGGTTGGCAGCTGTAGATAGAAGTACTGACTAATTCCACGATTAGGGCCAGAGGACATCGTGATTGCCGATCGGCCGCCATGCAGTCCTGCGCCACAGAACGTCATTTTGATGCAGTACAAAGGGAACATTGTGTTTTGTAACCTGTTTATACTGTACAACAAACTCGAAGACAAAAAAACTGCACCACGAAAGAATTATCAGACAGAAATCGATAGATGTGATGTAATATGAAGACAAACTATAGATAACAATTTCAGAAAAACAGGATGATTTATTCAAGTGAAAGAATTTACAAACTGAACAAGTTAATAGTGCGTTGGTCCACATTTGGTCCATATGCAAGCAGTTATTGGGCTTGGAATTGATTGGTAGAGTTGTTGGAACTCCTCCTGAGGGATGTCGTACCAAAATGTGTCCATGGCGCGATGTATCGTCAAAATCCCGAGCTGGCTGAGGGCCCTGCTAATAATGCTCCAAACAATCTCAAATAGGGAAAGATCCAGTGACCATGCTGTTCAAGAGCGGACTTGGCAAGCACGAAGTCAAGTACTAGAATCTCTCGCCGTGTGCAGACTGGCATTACCTACTAAAATGTAAGCTGAGGATGGGTTACCATGAAGGGCAATTAAAAGGGGCGTAGAATATCGTTGACATACTGCTGTGCCGTAAAGAGGCCGTGGATGACAACCAAAGGGATTGTGACATGAAAAGAAATGGCAGCCAATACCATCGCTACCTGTTGTCAGGCCTTTTGGCTGGTGATAGGTTGGTATCCGACAGCCCACCACTATTCAGGGAGTCTCCAGGCACGTCTTCGCTTCTCATCGGGGCTCAGTTCGAAGTGAAACTCACCACTGAAAGCAATTCTACTCCTGTCAAATTCCAGTCCCGAGAAATGTCTGGAGACGCCCCGTGGCGGGTTGACGGTAGCACAAAGAGAGACGAGGAACTTCCAGCCATTCTGAAAGACGGTAAATATTGGACCCTAACAATTGAGCCTGGAATCCGGACACTGAACATAGCTTAAAATCGCACGCTGTGGTAACGCAAAACACGGCACAAGAACATGTATAATTTTTGGAGAAGCCCTCTTGTCGGAATACAAAATATCGCGAACTAGAATGTGGCGTACAGATAGTGGTACCACGCAATCACCGCACATCGTTCAATCCTTCACGAGGATTCTAAGCGGCAATGGACCGTGCGCAGTCCTTAGGAAAGAAACGAGAGCCTCTTTACGCCTCTATGGATGGAAGGATATTATGGTTAGTATCTGTGTAGCACATTTAAATTCGCCTTTGTATTAATATGCCAAGCAATTAAAAACCAGATAATTAAAATGTTTTTAAAGTTCATACAACAAACGTTGTAACTGTAATAATGGAACTTGGCTTAAGACAAAAATAATAGTAAGAGCAACGTTTTTCACTCAGATACCTTCATTTCTTTTCATTATAACACATACACTACTCACCTCAGTGGTACAACGAATAACCAATAACTTTATTTACGAATAAGTTTATACATATTTGCCTAACCAGGCCACACTTCCGTCAGAAGACGTAAAGTAATACATAGGGTTTTCGTGCGTATCTCTGTTTCTGATTTGACATTTCGAGAAGTTCTTTTATTTTCAGTCCTAAGTTACGGCCATAATCTCTTCCCCATTTCCCTATTGTCATCCTTCTTTCTTCCATATTTCCACTGTCCAAGCTATAATTTTCTTGGTTCTTTAACAGTTTTCATTTCGTCGATTGGACACAGGTAAGGCGTAATTAACTGAGAGAACTCGATTCGTACGATACTGGCCGCGTTGTCTACAACGAAAACCTGTCATTTTACGTTATGAACGTTTAACTTCTTGAATTATAAGGAAGAAGTTTGCTTTGAAAGATTGAGAGTTCATACCACTTATTTCGTACGTTGAGTTCGTAACCAACACACTTGCTAACAGTGGCTAGAACCAACCTTACTCATATTAGCATATAAACACAGCTCCACTTTCACGCCAAGGTTTGAATCACTTCCTAATTAAGCTATCATGCTGCAAACGTTCATGGTAGCCTTCATAATCGTTAACAATACAGCCTAACAATAGATGCTACTAACTAACAATGAAGATTCTGATAAATCCATTGATTTGGGGTGCAAGTACATACACCTTCCGCGAATAAACTACTTACTCGCTCATTGTTTTCTAAAATGCTACTACTTCTACTACTACTACTACTACTACTACTACTGCTGCTGCTACTGCTACGTGATCAGGCCCAGTGGACCGCACGCATCTACAAGTTTCCTCCTCCACTGTCTTCTGTCCATTGCTGGTATCCGCCATCCGTTCACATCTATTGACACTTGGTTTAAATCTTCATGTAGTCCATCCCTCCAACGCTTCTTTGGTCTCCCTGGCGGTCTCTTTCCTGTAGGTGTGAAATCCAGGAACTTCCGAGGCCATCTGTGATCCTCCATCCGGGCCACATGGCCGGCCCACTGCATTCGTTTGGCTTTGACAGTATCTGCTATGTTGGGCTGCTGGTGTAGTTCCTCAAGCTCTTGGTTCTATCTGATCCTCCATTCCCCTGTATCTGCATCCAGAACCGGCCCGAAGACGTTCCGAAGCACAAGGAACTTATGGATGTCCTTTTTACGGATACTCTATGTCTCACAGCCATATAGAACAACAGGCTGGATCAGGGTTTTGTACAGTCGAATCTTGAACTGTCTGGAGAGACATCTAGACCGAAGTAGTTGTGCTAGGCTATAGTAAGATCGGTTTCCTGCTTGTATTCTGGCATTGGTCTATGTTTCACATGGCGAGTTCTAAGTGAAAAGTGCCCCTAGGTATTTGAATTCTTGCACTCTCTTGCAGGACTGGTCACCAACCTGCAGTCATTGTAGGAGAACAGCAGACTGACAATGACCACGCGTCGTAACGAGGTACTCTGTCTTGGATCCGTTTATGTTTAGTCCAAATTTGCTGACAGCCTCCATTAGTGCTTTGGTCATTTGTTCCAACTCCTCTTCGGACCTAGAGAGTAAACAGATGTCGTCTGCATAGGCTAAGTATGCCAGTCTCTTTCCTTCGATTCCAATCCCTTCTTTGTCTTGCAAGGTCTCTCGTATGATCTTCTCGAGGGCAGAGTTGAACAGGATAGGGGACAATCCATCTCCTTGCCTGAATCCTGTCACAATTTCAAACCCCTCATTTACGCGATTTCCCATCTTCACCTTTGCACATGTTTCGTTCAGACAGATCTTTATCAGATTGATGAGTTTCTCTGCTATGCCGAACTCCCTTAAACAATTGAGCAGGTTCTTGCGATCTAATGAATCATAGGCCTTCTTAAAATCAACGAATAAAATACGCAAATCTTTACCATATTCATCCAGTTTCTCAGTGAGCTGCCGGAGACTGCAGATGTAATCTAGTGTTGACCGTCCTGGCCGGAAACCTCCCTGGTACTTCCCAATCACCGATTTTGCCACTGGCTGAATTCTATGTATTAGTCAATTGGACAGGATCTTATAGCAGACGTTAAGCAGGGCGATTCCTCGATAATTGTCACATTTCAGTTTGTCGCCCTTCTTATGCATTGGACAAATCAGAGCTGTTTTCCATTCTCCTGGTAGTTCTTCTTTGGTCCATATTGCCTGTATCAGTCGGTGTATTTTTTCTGCAAGTTTCTCTCCGCCTGCCAGGATCATTTCAACATATATTCCATCTTCATCTGAACTCTTATTCTGTTGAAGGTGTCTGATTCTGGTTTTTATCTCATCCGGGGTAGGTGGGGGATAGTCTTCATCGGCTGTAATTGGGTACTGGAAATCAAACTGTAGTTCGGGTTCATAATAATTTAGCAGCTGTCGAAAGTAGTGTTTCTATCTCTCAGCTATGTCCCTATCGTTCGTCAGGATCTTACCATGGGAATCTTTGACAAATTTCTGCTTGGCCTGGTGACCTTTGCAGAGGTACTTCACCTTCAGAAACATTGTCCTCTGAAGTCTTTTTCTGTTTCAATGATGATATCCCTTATGTATTTCCTCTTTGCTCTTCTCAGAACTGCTTGTGTGGTCTCTCGGACCACCTCAAATTGTGCTCTGCCCTGTGCCAGATTTGTCCCCTTTAGCCACTAGCTCCTGGCTTCCTTTCTCCTTTCCAGGGCATCTGCACATTCCTTTCCAAAACGCGAAGAAAAACTACCAAACTCGAGTTCCATCAAGATTTGTGAACTGTTCATATTCTTTGATGCTGCCCTCCTGCGTAAGGCCCTTCCACGTGGAAAACTAACAACCACTAAACTAGTCTCGCACAATGACGCGTGAGCGGTAGCAACTGCGCATTGTTGAACGAAACTACGAGAAAATGCTTCCTGGCAGAATACGAGCACATATGTCTGAATTTTCCATACAATCTACGATGCATAACTGGTATCATAGACTAATGCCATACCTCTACTGCTATCAGTACCACTTACACGTAGTGTACAGATACATATGTGATAACAGTCAACTGAAATGGAAGGATTTTCCTATTCTCAACTACACAACGTGACCGTAACAGCCTATAACTATACACAAAGTTCGGAAGCCCCAGAGTGTAGTTCACCAGGATATTGTTTTATTACATAGACCTATAACGAAAAGGCGTTATCCGCAACGTAAAAATTTGGTATGAGGTTAGTACTTTCAGCAAGAGCCTCATTCTCGAGGATGTTGAACTTACCTTAATTTTAGCTGTCCAGAGATTTCGCCAGAGCCTGGAAAACTTGACCTCGTTGCTGCTGATATAGCATCTCTGTATTTCGTACTTTCCTTCGCTATGTGTGACCTAACAAGGTGAAGTTATACCTCGATATCATTCGCAAAATAAGAGAAAAGCTTTTAAGCCGCATACTGCTTACTTCCTTCCTCTTGCCACATTCACACATACATTACGATGCAAAAGGTATGCATTAACCAAGCATATGCTCTTCTTTCTAGGACTTCGTCTTCTGTGAAACTAAGTACTAGGCGGACACCTTGAACACTTGAATAGCGTGCCCACTTCTATGAAGGTGTGAATGGAATCACGCATGCACAAGTATTGAGGTGGAGGCAAACTCCAAAGCGAATACTACTTCTTGCGTGTGCCGAAGCGCCCGGAGTCTAGGCGTAAGTTACACAGGTGTCAATTCATCTTTATAATGTCGTTAGGATTTTTTTTTCCTTTAATCTTCTCGTTTGTCACTGTTGTAATACACAGAAATAAAAGGAACTTGGAGATCATGAATGAGGAACAATGACGCAGAGCAAAGCTGTCAATTAAGCATACTGTTGAGGCCAACAATTTTCCGGTGGCTAATGACAGTGACCAAAGACGGTTACGGGGTGGAAGAGAGCAAAGGGAACGACTCCTTCCCTGCTTCTTGCCTCATCTACTTAATTACTCTGCTATTCTCAATAAAGTGCCTGGCAGAGCGTTTAATTTCAACCACCCCCCACCCCCGGCAGAGACCTTTCTCAGCTGCTTGATTTTTTTTTCATCAGTCTTCTTCGAATTCCTCTCCTGTGCTAACCACGTCATCTCAGAGTAGCAGTTATAACCTAAATGTTTAATTATTTGCTGGATGTATTCAAATCTCTATCTTCCTTTATAGTTTTTCCCTCTAGTACCATGGATGTCATTCCCTCATGTCTCAACAGATGTCCTATGATCCTTTCCCTTCTCCATATCAGTGTTTTCTACATATTCCTTTCCTCTCCGATTCTGCGCAGAACCTCCTCATTCCTTACCTTATCAGTCCACCTAATTTTCGACATTCCTGATATACATATGTCTGTGAAAGAGCGACTATACTTTTTACCACTTGTATTAGTTGTTGTCGCGACGCATATCCGTTATAAAGTATCTGTTAATACACTGCGAGGAAAAAGGGAAAAAGGTAGTACACCTAGAAAGAGGATGTCGATTTTGATCTGATGGCAGTATATGTCATGTCAGACTAGTGAAGCAAGCAGGTAAACATGACACAGAGATGCACTCGGGTTTTCTACAACCAAATGAGCGACTTTCAAAAGGGTAAACTCGTGGGCATCCGGGTAGCGGGATGGTTCTTTCGGAGAACTGGCACATAAGTTGGACGTGCTGCGTCAGTTGTGGAATGACGCTGGTATCAGTGGTCACGTGAACATTCTCACCCCAGTGGACGAGGTTCTGGACGTCCACGCAACAGAGATGCCCCCCCCCCCCCCCCCCCCCACAGGATTGTCGTGATGCAGTGGGCAGAAGCGCCAGACCCTACGGCTACCACAGCACAGATGATAGGGGTTATGAGCCGCGGATTGTCAACACGAACTGTTCTGAACCAGGTATTAGCAATGGGAATATGGATACGCACGCCAATAGCCCGTTTTCCACTCACGTCGCAATATCGATGTACTATGCTCGACTTCAAGATGGAACGGCGCGCTGGTCTTCAGCGAAGAACGCAGATTCTGCCTGCACGCAAATGATGGTCGTTTGCGATTGCGACGTGGACGTGCCGAGTGCTGCCTAGTAGAGTACGTACGTTCAAGACACAATGGCGCCACCCGAGGCCTTACGGTCTGGTGTGCGATAAGCTACGACTATCGTTCACTTTCGATGTTTCTGGAGGAACGCTCACCAGCACTGGGTACTTGCAGAGTGTTGTTAGACCCCTTCTTCTGCCATTATAGCAACAGGAAGGTGATGTGTTGCTCCAACAGGATAACGGTCGCCCACACGCTGCCCGCTAAACTCAGCCTCCTCTGCAAGATGTGCAACAACTTCCCTGGCCACCACGACCTTCGGACATGTCTCCAATCGAGCACGTATGGAATTTGATGGGACGAGAAGTGTCTCGTGCGACTCTTTCAACCAACAACTTTTTTAGAATTACGTGAATGTAGAGGACGCGTGGCATTACGTATCCCAGAACAGTTCAAATGGCTCTGAGCACTATGGGACTTAACTGCTGAGGTCATCTGTCCCCTAGAACTTAGAACTATTTACACCTAACTCACCTAAGGACATCACACACATCCATGCCTGAGGCAAGATTCGAGCCTGCGACCGTAGCGGCAGCGCGGTTCCAGACTATAGCGCCTAGAAACGCTCGGCCACTCTCACCGGCTCCCAGAACAGTATTCGCTCTCTATACGATCGGCTGGATGCCAGAATCTGCGCCTCCATTACTGTCCCTGGACGCTACACCATGTACAAATACTGGTGCTTCAGCGTGGGTCGATGCCTGGTACTTTGGCACCACTTGCAAATATAAACATGTAGTGTACTCCATATGCACTGCTGCAATAATAAATGTTGTGTAAATTGGAAATCTCTAAAAAAGAGTACTAATTTTTATCTGGCAGTGTAGTTACCTTCGTTAGTGAATATCATTATCTCTTTTTCTGTACTTCAAGGTTTAGACAGCTGCTTTTCACTTTTCAATGGCACTTTATCCTGACATGAGATTGTCTCTACGCTCACTTTTTGTATGTGATTTTTCAGTAATTTTTTATATTCTTCATTCTTTTAATTACTGTTATAAATATTTGATTCCTTATAGCCACATTTATTATGTGACTTTCCCTGATAAAACCTCTTACTTTCCCGAGAAATCTCATTTTTTTCTGCTTGTAGTTTTCTTTTACCACGTTTTTTTAATCTGTGATTCACTTCTATGTAACCATGGTTCCGTTCCATATTTTCTTTTGGAACGGTTTGTTTATTATTCCGCATATTGGATAATATTTATTAATCTTTGTTTCTTCACAGTTATCCATATCATAGATTGTATCACATTTAAAAAAATTAAATTGGAGACGATGTATTATTATTCTTGAATAGGTAAGGTACTTTTCATGATTAGCCATGATCTTAATTTTCCTTACTGATTCTCTTTTCCCTAACTCACGTCATGTATACACTCCTGTTTCAGCTCCAACTTCACTTTCTTCCACAACCGATATATCATCTGCATAAATAAGGATATTATTTTTATTAATCCTCATTCTGAGATTTACTTCCTGCCTCTAGTTCGTAATCAAGCCATTTACATACACTACATGATTTTTGTGACTGGCTCAGTCTTGTTTACGTCCCTTATTGGTTGTAATTTCTTCATTTTTATAGCTGGGAACTTTTATTATTATTTTTGTGTACTTTTATAGTTCCAGCAATATGTACAAGATACTCAGGTTTCGCCATTATGTTCCATATATTATTTCTGTTCGCACTGTGAAAAGCTTTCTCGAAATCAATGTCACCAAATTTACTTTCTGTCGTTTTCCTAGCCGGCCCCGGTGGCCGAGCGTTTCTAGGCGCTTCAGTCCGGAACCGCGCGACTGCTACGGTCACAGGTACAAATCCTGCCTCGGGCATGGATGTGTGTGATGTCCTTAGGTTAGTTAGGTTTAAGTAGTTCTAAGTTCTAGGGGACTAATGACCTAAGATGTTGAGTCCCATAGTTCTCAGAGCCATTTGAACCATTTTATCGTTCCCCTAGAACTCATTTTCGTGATAAAAATACTATCGTTTCATCTACGGCTTTTCGAGAATCCGCTTCGTTCTTCTAATAGGAGACAGTATGCCTAGGAGCGGCACTCCAAAATATTGCTCAGCGAACTTATATGCTGTGAGATGGGAGTATAATCACAAAGCTGTACCTGGGCCACGGGATTTCATACGTACTGGTTCTCTTCTCAGTACACGGCATTTTATGAGACAGATATCAATACTTTTTTTTTAATTGTGTGGTAAACCCTCCTCTGAGTTACCGTGATTGTCGACACAAATCGCACTTTATTTTATTTCCTCGACCTTCATTGAATAAAATCGCATCGCGTGTTTATTTTCCACTACATAATGGTTGCATTACACATTGTTCATTTGTGTAAAATAAACAACATAACGAACAGACGTAAAATGGAATTAACATTTCCAGTTAGCTCTGATCACTATTTAATTTCACAATCGAAGTGAAATCTTGTTAAAATCGTAGGGAGGTCGAAATAAATGATTTCAAACTCGAACCATTCCACACAAGTCACTCACGCATGGAGCTCTGAATCCACAGAACGCAACATGTGATGCGTATCTGGGCGTAAGGAATCAGATGCTTACGAATATTGTCGATTCGACGCGAGCTGTGCGCGAATTTTAAATGGCGAGCGACGAAATGTATTCAGTACTGTGTGCCACTGCCAACTTGATCCGCTGAGATTAAGAAACTGGAGGAATACAACTACCAAATCGGTTCGAACGGTCGCGTAATAAGAGGAACGAATAAGGAAACGCTACTGTTGCCTCGAGTCCGCTCAGGGGAACGATCTGGAGGGGGGCCGAAACTGCATATGGAGAAAAGGACATGTGAGTAACGAAACCTTCCAAATTGAACTGAAACTGCATTTCCGTTCTCGTGGGACAATCGTTACTGGCTATCGAATACATACGATGGAGTAATTAGGCCGTGTCATGTTTCCCCTCACACTTCTTCGGAGCTCTCCGTTTGATCTTCAGAATTCCACTGGTGACACTGCACGGGTTTACTACTGTACGGAAGGTGTGCTCTCCCGGATGCCTACCTGTGCGTCCAGGGGTAGGTTTCCAGGAACCAACAGATGGGCCGTCAAGTCATAGCTGCTACTCTGCTGCCACTGCGCAGCCGTTGCCGCGTCTTTAGCTGCGGGTAGCCTACGCAGCAAAGCGGTAGGGGGCCCGCTTGCCTCCGGCGCGTGTTTCTCGCAAAGCTCGATAACATCTCGGAGGTCGGTGCTTCGCTCTCACCACGTTATTACTTTTTTCGAGGTTTCTCTTTGAGAGCCTGTGAAATACCTTCCCTCTATATAACTTCCCAAGGAGAAAGAAAAAAACAAAATCTGCGAGGAAAGCCCTGAAAGCCCCATCACTGACCTAGACACCTCCATCGACTCTGCTGCCGCCGCAAAATGTTTCTCCGCCCGATACAGCCGGAATTTATGCGCACTTCCAGACTGGAACCTTACGCTGCACAGTTATGGGTATGGTGCCTCGCATGAAAACGTATATTCAACTTCACTTTCTTCTGTGGACTTCTTATTTGTTCTACGAAACTTCTCAAACTTGCAATTTATCTCCCAACTTAAGACCCTCTCGTTGATCAGCCAAGACACTTTACACGTAACGCATAGGCATTTCTATGTAACTAAAATCAAATAGTGTAGTTTCAAATAATAACTGTAATATTGCACTAAGCGAAAAGGATACAAAAGTAAGAAAGTGGTAAAAACGTTTCTAAGATATGCGATGTTATACAATGTAGTTGTGATTTACGTGGAGTCGACGAGAAATAAAGGCTGAGGTACGATTAATTGGACGGAAAGGCATTAGCTTAATTTATTCAGTGTCGGAACATACAAATTCTTTATTGTTACGAACCACATTATTTCATACATTACTGAGAAAATAGTATTTTCATGAAATAACGGTCTTCATACACTGACGGATAGGAGAAGCACTAAAGTACGAATACCTTGAGCTAACGCTACTAAACTGATACCCCAGTACTTCCGTGCCTGAGGAATATGTTGATTAGCATCTCATTCTCCTTTCGAGCGTATTTTCAGTGTTTGCAGCAATGAAAACAGTCAGTCCTATGTAGAAGAACGGTGTGAGTCTACGTTGGCTATTGGTGATCTTACGTTACTTACCGTTACCTAAACCATTATGAAAGTCAACAGGCACATGAAATACGCACTTTTATACAGGTTTTAACAGGTAGAAGAGTAGACAGTTTTGTATGTGATACTTTAATACGTACACACATAAATGTTTTGGTTGTCTTTTCTCTGCATCGAACAGTCTTTCCACAAACAGGTCAAAATCTTTATAACCTTATATTTCGTGCACCGTCTTACTGCAGCACGAAAAGAACTGTACTTGTCAGTATAGGCTAATCGTTTTGCGTCCACGTGCCCATACATCATACCTGATCTACTGCCCACGGCAAAATAATCATTAATGGCTTTCTCTTGCCACTTGTACTTGGAGGTGAAACCAACCTAACAATATAGTACTTTAATAAGTACATTATGTAATCAAAATTATCCGGACACCCCCAAAAACATACGTTTTTCATATTATGTGCATTGTGCTGCCACCTACTGCCAGGTAGTCCATATCAGCGACCCCAGTACACATGAGACATTGTGAGACAGCAGAATGCGGCGCTCCACGCAACTCACAGATTTTGAACATGGTCACTTGTGTCATACATCTGTATGTGACATTTTCATACTCCTAAACATCCCTATGTCGAATGTTTCCGACGTGATAATGAACTGGAAACGTCAAGGGAGACGTACAGCACAAAAGCGTAAAGGCTGACGTCGTCTGTTGACTGACAGACTGTAGGCACACATATATCCAGACCATTACACAGGAATTCCAGACTGCATCAGGATCCACTGCAAGTACTGTGACAATTAGGCGGAAGGTGAGAAAACTTGGATTTCATGGTTGAACGGCTGCTCATACGCCACACATCACGCCTGTAAATGCCAAACGAGCCCTCGCTTGGTGTGAGGAGCGTAAACATTGGACGATAGAACTGTGGAAAACGTTGTGTCGAGTGACGGATCACAGTACAGAACGTGGCAATCCGATGGCAGAGTGTGGGTATGTCGAATGACCGGTGACTGTCATCTTCCAGCGTATGCAGTGCCAACAGTAAAATTCTGAGGCAGTGGTGTTATGACGTGGTCGTGTTTTTCATGGAGGGGGCTTGCACCCCTTTTTGTTTTGCGTGGCTCTGTCACAGTACAGACCTACATTGATGTTTTAAGCTTCTTAGTGCTTCCCACTGTAGAAAAGCAATTCGGGAAAGGCGATTACATCTTCCAACACGATCGAGCACCTGTTCATAATGCACAGCCTGTGACGGATACGTTATACGACAATAATATCCCTGTAATGGACTGGCCAGCACGAAGTCCTGACCTGAATCCTACAGAACACCTTTGGGATGTTTTGGAGCGCCGACTTTGTGCTAGGCCTCACCTAAAGATATCGATATCTCTTCTCTATGCAGCACTCCGTGAAGCATTCCTCAAGAAACCTTACAGCACCTTACTGAGCATATGCTTGAGAGAGTCTAAGCTGTCATTAAGGTTAACGGTGGGCCAACACCATGCTGAATTCCAGCATTACCGATGGAGGGCGCCACGACTTTTTATCACATGGTGTGTAATTATTAGTCTGCAAATGACGTAAATCCTTACGTAATGTTGTTCAATACAACGTTCTCAGTCACCGATATAAATACCTGAGTAGTACCTGTTACACCTTGTATAAATGTTAGCGCATAGTTTGATGAACAACTGGGACTCAGAGCTACTAATCACAGAATTGGTGAATCTCACCTAAGTGCCATTGTTGAGGAGTGAGCACATGTCAGCTAAAACAAAAAGAGTGCCCAGGAAAATATCACAATGATGTAGAGCAGTATACTTTCCTATCGTTCGTTAAAGACGTTATTTACCGCGTAAGAAATATCGTGAAACGGGATTCATCATCTGAGGAAAATTTGTGCCAGTCTTGTTCCACGAGGCGATTGCAACAGCGCTATAGACAAGTGGCAACGGCCGGTTCAGTACCATTCGTGAAAACACCTAAAGTTACGCCTCTTCTCGGTAGCACGCAAAATCGAAATATCTTCCGAGTCGGTAGAGAGCCAGGGTGTGTATCTTACCACCAAAAAACGCTGCAGTTTCCTCTTAAAGACATTCACCTACGAAGGGACAAAACGTTCGGTTTCTCGAAGAAATTCTATTCCACCACAGAAGTATTAGACTTTAACAGATTATTGAGAGACTTGAGACCTAATAAGGCAGAAATAATAGTTAACATTTCTTTCCAGTTTCTAAAATTATTGAGTGAAATGGCAACCAAATGGCTATTCAAGGTGGTTTAAAGAATCTAAGAGAGAGACACCTTCAGACGTTGGGAAAATACCAGTCACACAATTTCGAGGAGTGCACGAGCTGACAAGTGAGAGAATTATCTCACAATCAGCTTAAGAGCTCATGCATTCAAGTTGCTGTCAATGAAAATATACAGAAGAATGGAAAAGAAAGTGAGATATCTGACAGATACGATCAATCGGGCACTAGAAAAGCTAAAGGCCCCACAGAGGCAGTTATGCCGTTGAACTTGATAATGAAAGCAAAACTGAAAATAAATGATACACATTCACTGGATTTGTCGACCTAGAAAAAGCGTTTGACAGTGTAAAATGGTACAAGACCTCCGAAATTTTGAAAGTTAGCTATAATCGAGGCGTTTGAGATTGCTATTAAAGAAGAACTTTGAAAATCAGGTGGACTAATTACATAAAAAGTTTTAGGTTCTCCGTAAAAACAGCGAAGAACGAAAGAGAAGACAAGATAAAAGAAATATTTTAAAATATTAGGGACTAACTACCTACGCCTAGAGTCACCTGTAGACAGTAAAAGCTTTAGGGGAAAACTGAGATTGGTATATATCTGATATATAACTGAGAACGTTGGGATAAAATGCTACTCCGAACTGAAGAGGTTGACATTAGGGAGGAATTAGACTCGGGCCGTATCAAACAAGTCAGAAGACCGGTGACTTTAAAAAATACTGTTCGTCGCGGCATATTAATATAATCGTTCCTCCGTTGTTCATGTCATGACTTACTGACCGATGTGACGCGGAGCTTCACTAGAAACGAAATATCCAGGCATCAAGAATATGGTTTCTTACTGTTGTCCTAAATGATTGAAGATGAATGCCAGGATAATTCCTTTGTGAATCCTCCTGGCCTTAACGCCGCCTCATAGTTGCCCAATCAGTGTTTACATTCTAAGAACTTTCTCATCGACGGTGCCCTAAACACGTCTATAGCATTCAAAATTTACGAGTTCAGGTTGACATTCTTTGCAGCAGGAAAACGGATTGAAAAATCTTACGCGAAAACTGATGATCCATGCCGAATAGTATCATTGTTGTACATCATCTGTTTGTATTCGATATACATGTATGAGACAAAGTGAGAGCCTCAGCACTGTGATGTATTATGAGTCTGTTTGCACTCGTCTAAACCGAAAATTATCTAGGAAAGAAGTTTTGAAGTAGCTTTCCCTTTCTCAAGTTTTGCTTGACGTAAATTTAGGTGCGTAAGTTGTAAATAAGGTACCCTGTTTCAGAACTATGTGACAACATTATATTTTGTGTCTTTGCTTCGATCTTCACCTGGTAAGATTACGATAAGATTTCAGTTTGAAGATTGCAAACAGAAATGGGGGCCGACCGCGGTGAGCTGCTGGCAAGGGGCCGGATGACAGCGTTTCCTGGAGTGCGACTCCTGAGCGAGGATTTAAGCGCGGGGAGAGGCTATTTATTTGCGCCGCCTCTTATCTGCTTCCTTCCGCAAACTTGTCCCGCGCCCCGGCTAAACGCAACGTTCCTTTGCTTATTTATCACTTCCCTTATCGCGGTACGACGTCTCTCCTGTCCATTAAACTTTTCTCGTTTTGAAGCTGGAACAAAATTGAATATATATCTTTCAACCGATGAAGTTCTTATTGGTGCTTGAGATACACCCTCTAAACACAAACCTAATGGTATGAATATACAGTACCTGCCCTTTTAGCGTTTTAATCTGGTTTATGTGGGTCACACGCACTGTGAAATCTTCTATCAGAAAGTGAACTTTTTTTCACTTTAAGTAGGTTGATATTGAATCCATTGTCCTTCTAACAGGACAGTACTACCTAAAGAGTGTTTTCGACTGTGCAACTTACGCACTGAGCAAGCAGTGATTGGATTCATAGCAATATTTGAAGTAGCAACTCGAGTTCAGGAAGAGAAAATAAAAAAGGTTAACATCAAGTGAATTCACAATTTCGAATAGGGACAAAAAGTGGGGATCGGTTGATGGGACACATTCTGACACATCAAGGGATCACCAAAATAGTATTCAATGAAAGTGGGTGTATAAGGTTTGGAGGGTAAAAATCGCAGTGTTAGACCAAGAAATGAATACAGTAACCAGTTCAGGAGGATATAAGTAGCAGTTATTTAAGAAGCTTGCACAGCATCGAGTATTTTGGAGAGCTGCACCAATCTAGTGTTCGCACTGAAGACCACAACAACAATTTACGCATAAGCTTAGTTCAAAACGACGCAGTGTTGACAGCTGTGGTTGGATTGTGCAAATCGATATAATTTACTTCATATTTGGAGCGAAAAGTTGAAATAAATATTCATCAGTACATATTATAAAAATGGATAAATGTTTGCATACGTTTAAGTTCACTTAACAAGCCGGTCGGTGTGGCCGAGCGGTTCTAGGCGCTTCACTCTGGAACCGCTCGACCGATACGGTCGCAGGTTCGAATCCTGCCTCGGGCATGGATGTGTGTGATGTCCTTAGGTTAGTTAGGTTTCATTAGTTCTAAGTTCTAGGCGACTGATGACCTCAGAAGTTAAGTCGCATAGTGCTCGGAGCCATTTTTTGTGATGTTACATTACAGACGACTTGCATCAATTGGAACTTTAATTTGTTGACATAAAATACTTTATTACAATCCTTATATCACAGTTCTTATAATGTTACAATACCGTAACAGTGAAACAGTTCCTTGCTTAAACCCTGCAGTCGTCACAGAAATGCAATTATGTGTATTGCATGACGGAAACAAATGTTTCCTTTACAGCAGGCACACCTGATAAAAGAAAAATTAATACATTCAGTCACTTCACGGTAATAAGAGTTTTTACAATTTTTTATAAGAACTTATGGGACCAAACTGCCGAGGTCATCGGTCCCTAAGCCTACACATTACTTAATCTAACTTGAACTAACTTACTCTACGGACAACGGACACACCCATGCCTGAGGGAGAACTCGAACGTCCGACGGGGGCACATGCGTGAACCGTGGCAAGGCGCCACAGACCGCGCGGCTATTCCGCGCGGCAGTACATATTAACAATAATGTATATTGACAATAATATTCGATTTCAGAGAAATGCAGAGAATACAGAAATGACTGAAGTTTAACAATATTGTTCCACTGATAAATTTGAATTGACGAAGTGTTATCAGAATTTATATTGTCCGGCAATTTTCTGAAAAATGCTTTACGCTGCTGAAAGTTTTACTTATCGAGAGGCTGAATCGTATTATTAGTTCTGGGTGGCTCCGAATTATATTATCAATTTTTTCGTCGTTCTCATAAAGGCAGATGTGTCGTGATGTCCACACCAAGATTCCAACAAACGCAATAAATTGTTTGCTGCAAATGCTAAGAAGATGCTGTTCTCCCCAATTTTTCCAGATTGTACTATGTAAATTAAAAGATCTTTGCACATAAACAGTCCTTTTTAAAATTGTTGGTACCAATTTGTCTTGAGGTTCCAAAAGACAGATACAAAGCTGTGAAAACAGTAATCCGCTAAAACTTACTACTGGCATTGTTGTATATGAATGTGTCACATCGTTCATCGATTGCAGAAGCGACTCTCTCTTTTTTTCGCTCGAGATGATATGCGTTTTTGCACGCGGTAATTACTTGTAGCCTGATTGTTTGGCTTTTTACACAGGGCTTTAGAAGGTAGCAAGAAACTTCATGTCCATGCCAGCTACAAATTTTTCTGTAGTATTACCTATCGTTTCCTATACATGTTTACCTGAGGTAAAATTGATAACTTACTGACTTCCTTATAGTATAATTTACAGAATCTCTTTAATCAGGTCGAAGAAGCCTGGAAATCAGTAACGTTCAACTCACTTGCAATTCATAGCTCAATGACTTAAGTCTCCCTCGGTGAAGGGTGCACTGACTCACGAGCAATTCTAAAACTTTTTTCGCACTTTCGCAAATTTCATTTAGGCACATATTTAGCAATTCTTGAAAAGCTTTCTTCCGTTTATATAGTTCCTGCTCCAATTTTATGAAACGAAATCAGCTTTGCGTACTGCTTAAGTTTAGGTGTTTGCTCACTCCTTCACATAACCAAAATATTTAAACCCTTTTATTTGTCACTGAAAGCTATTACTGTACATATTTTATTAGCGATTGGAAGGAACTCAGTTTTCACTCTGGACTTAAATTAGTACAACAATCATCGTTCAAACCAAAATTCACGAAATCAGCAAGTTACTTCCTATTTCTTCTAATGCTTCCAAAATTTCTAACGAAATGTCGACGTCACTGGAATGAATATCCAAGAAGTTACATAATAAATAACACACATGATGTCTTCAGGAGAAGTAGGTTATTTCGATTGCATGCAACGTTTTCATATTATATCTTTGCAAAATTGGAAACACTGATTGGATTCCACTTTACTGCGAAACTCTGGAAACTTACGAAGGATATTAGCGAGAACATATGAAAAAATCAAAAAGAAAATTAATTCAGTTTTATCTCCGTTTTTAATACTTAGTGACACCGCAAAGCTTACTGCTATTTATTATGGATACTAAAATATGAGATCCAATTCGAGAGAACAGTAAGTGTAAACAACTGTGTCAGTGAAACTATCAACGGAAACTTAAATTCACTTCACAAATTACTACCGTATTGTGCACTGTTTTCTGTTTATTGAGGTGCCATCAACCAAAGATACGCGCCTGTCGTGATGTGAATGCGTTGTCTGCTACAACTACGGCAGGAGTACACATTTCTTCAACGCATGCCGAGCTTCAAATGTGAGAATTTTCAACGTTATTCTTACAGATTTTTGCTTAGGCTACCAGTTTCGACTCCTCAATAGAACAATCTTCAAGACTTGTAACATGAACGACGAAAAGCACCCAGTAGTAATTATACAGGTATGTAACAGGAAACCAGTATTTGCGCTTGGATCCCATAGCAGACTACACGAGCAACCAGCAGCAAATATTTGTTCCCTGTTATATGCATGTACGACTGGATGCTTTTTGTCATTCGTTCTAGAGGACGTGAAGATGCTTTTATTGAAGAGCCGAAACTAATACCCAAACAAAAAGCTACAAAAATAACGGCTCTTTGAATATTGATTTTACAATTCATCGATCAGCCGCAGTCCCACACTATATAACATCAAGATGAACTTTAATTTACTGATGGAGTTTAATTTACACGGTCATTCAGCTGTCCTCGCCGTTAACCTATTTTCTCATCCGATTTCATGTTAATTGCTCGCCACTGGACTAAACGCGATTGTAGTTTAGACGTTTGTGTAGTTCAGACTTTTGCAGGTTCGCTATGGTCTGGAATATGTTAATAGAATTGTAGATAAGATACAAGTTCTCTGTGAAAACGCTGTCACATGTTGACCGTTTAAAAAATGAGACTTTTTTAATGAACACTGAATTTGGTTAAATATAACCCAGCTACATACAGTTATTATGTACTCTGATGTAAGATTCGTCAGCGTAGTAGAAGGAGTTACTGAGTAGAAATATTTTCAGTTTGTTTCTAAACTTTTCATTATCCACCACCACCCTTATTCACAAGGCTGATCACCAAATAATGTTATGTCTGTATACTGTGTCCTTCCAGTGGAAGAGTGAAGTTTATTTGTGGATAACAGAGACTAATGGTGTATTTATTAATGGGAACATTGATTCCAATTTATCCCTGACAATAAAACTTTTTAGAAATTTCTCTTCGTATCAAGAACATTTTGGCAACTGGCAGATTGGTTTCAATCCGGCCCACAGAAAAAATTCGTGAGAGAATGTAAACGAGTTAACGGGCCCTTACACGTTCAATATTATTGTCAATATGCCAATATAATGGACCTCTGAGAGCGAATATTACTGTCAATATATATTACTGTCAATATGTACTGCCTCGCGGAGTGCCCGCGAGGTCTGGGGCGACTTACACGGTTCGCGCAGCTAACCCCGTCGGAGGCTCGAGTCCACCCTCGGACATGGGTATGAGTGTTGTCCATAGCGTAAGGTAGTTTAACTTAGACTAAGTAGTGTGTAAGCCTAGGGACCAATGACCTTAGCAGTTTCGCCCTATAAGTAAGCAAGGTGTAGACAGATGTGAAAATTACCGAACTAACAGTTTAATAAGTCACAGTTGCAAAATACTAACGCGAACTCTTTACAGACGAATGGAAAACCTGGTAGAAGCCGACCTCGGCGAAGATCAGTTGGGTTCCGCAGAAATGTTGGAACACGTGAGGCAATACTGACCCTACGACTCATCTTAAAAATAGATTAAGGAAAGGCAAACCTACATTCCCAGCATTTGTGGACTTAGAGAAAGCCTTTGACAATGTTGACTGGAATACTCTTTTTCAAATTCTGAAGGTGGCAGGGGTAAAATACAGGGAGCGAAAGGCTATTTACAATTTGTACAGAAACCAGGTGGCAGTTATAAGAGTCGAGGGCCATGAAAGGGAAGCAGCGGTTGGGAAGGGAGTGAAACAGGGTTTTACCCTGTCCCCGATGTTATTCAATCTGTATATTGAGCAAGCAGTAAAGGAAGCAAAAGAAAAATTCAGAGTAGGTATTAAAGTCCATGGAGAAGAAATAAAAATGATGTTCGCCGATGACATTGTAATTCTGTCAGAGACAGCAAAGGACTTGGAAGAGAAGTTGAACGGAATGGACAGTGTCTTGAAAGGAGGATATAAGATGAACATCAACAAAGCAAAACGTGGATAACGGAATGTAGTCAAATTAAGTCAGGTGATTTTGAGGGAATTAGATTAGGAAATGAGACACTTAAAGTAGTAAAGGAGTTTTGCTATTTGGGGAGCAAAATAACTGATGATGGTCGAAGTAGAGAGGATATAAAATGTAGACTGGAAATAGCAAGGAATGCGTTTCTGAAGAAGAGAAATTTGTGAACATCGAGTATAGATTTAAGTGTCAGGAAGTCTATGCTGAAAGTATTTGTATGGAGTGTAGCCATGTATGGAAGTGAAACATGGACGATAAATAGTTTGGACAAGAGGAGAATAGAAGCTTTCGGAATGTGGTGCTACAGAAGAATGCTGAAGATTAGATGGGTAGATCACATAACTAATTAGGAGGTAATGAATAGGTAATGAATAGAATTGGGGAGAAGAGGAGTTTGTGGCACAGCTTGACAAGAAGAAGGGACCGGTTGGTAGGACATGTTCTGAGGCATCAAGGGATCACAAATTTAGGATTGGAGGACGGTGTGGAGGGTAAAAATCGTATAGGGAGACCAAGAGATGAATACACTAAGCAGATTCAGAAGGATGTAGGTTGCAGTTAGTACTGGGAGATGAAGAAGCTTCCACAGGATAGAGTAGCATGGAGAGCTGCATCAAACCAGTCTCAAGACTGAAGACAACAATAACAACAACAACAACAACAAATTTCAAAATTTCAATTCGTACTTAGTATGTGAAGGCGAGTATTATCAGCTTCACAATTCGTTAATTTGTTGTTCACATTTTTACAAATTAGCTTTTGTATACTACAACCGATTATGAGATGTTCAAGCGATTCAGACATATAAGGAAATAGTAATATATTTAGCACTACAGAAACAGCTCATTTTTTATGCGATCAGTCAGATACTTGAATAGATATTTAAAAACTGCTTGCTAAAAGTGTTTGGTGATGTTAATACACTAAATTTGTCTAGTGACCTGGCTGTGGGCAAAAATCAGGTAGTTGTTCCTAACTGCTTGTCGACTGGGATTTTCTATATTATTGTCGTATTTTGTTTTCTCTTACTTCTACTATTAACATTTTTGTCCGTTGTGGACGTATTAGAACACTGCAACTATCGAAATGAAAGGTAATGTATGACTATTTATCTGAAACTAGTTGCTTTTATTCGCGTTTATTTTTTCGGGACTCTTCAGGATATCTGGCTTCCCATCGCCAGGCGCTTCTATTTATTTGCGTGTTTAAACAACATTTCTTTATTAGTGGCGTAGCAGGACTTTGAAACGGAAGTGTTTGAGAGAGCTATTGTAACACGACAGAAGAAAAGAAACAATGTTTACGACGTGTAAATACAAGAAAACATCTGAAGATGAGGTTAATGTAAAATGGATGTATTCTCGGAAACGCGTGTTTTGGGGCATAATTTGCTGGCGTGTCGTGTTGTTGCCATTTATATCGGTACGTTACCCGATAAATATTAACATCACGGACGATATAGTTTTTGCTGATGTCGCATCACGTGACAAGTCAGCGTGCGAGTTATGAATGTACGTCAATCAGGCCCGCGGGTCGGCAGAGGTTGTCCGTGCCCGATATAGAGTAACTTTCGTATAATTTTCTCTGTCTCCGTGACGGAGTTAAGCAATACCTCTTCTAAGATGGTGGTGACCAGTTTCAATTTCGTAACTCTCTCTCGAACCAGGTTGAACATCCCGCTCATAAAACTTCCTGGCAGATTAAAACTGTGTGCCGGACCGAGACTCGAACTCGCGACTTTTGCCTTTCGCGAGCAAGTGCTCTACCACTCGTCCGCGAAAGGCAAAGGTCCCGAGTTCGAGTTTCGGTCCGGCACACAGTTTTAATCTATCAGGAATGTTCATATCAGCGCACACTCCATTGCAGAGTGACAATCTCAATCCCGCTTATAGCTGCATCCGTCGTTATGGGTTTGCTTATTTTAAGACAAAAACCTCTCCGTCATTCCTGTGGCGCGCTCTTTATTAAATAGTGTAGACGTTACACAATTTTGCAGAGTACAGCGTGCTTTTATTAAAGTTAAACGGAAGTGAAAAGCATAATACACTATCAATTGAGTAAAATTCTTTAAAAAAACCTTAAAAAATCTGCAAAAAGGGCGACATTTCCGTAGAGAGAGTCGGTCAAGAAATCGGTTACTTTCGCTATACACTGAGGTCAGCCATCTGCGAAGGGCATTTAAATAATGAACACAGGTCTTTAAGTCATCCCGGAGAGGCTGCATAGTAAGTTAATAGGCTTTTCTTCAGAGACTGACGAAATACTTCTATCCACTTCGGGTCTATATGGTCACCAAATTGCTGTGACGAGCCGATATCCATCATATTCCGCTATGCGCTGGAAGGAATGGGACAACCTCCACACCGCAAACACGTTTTTACTTTCCTGTAGCCACCAAAAGTTTATTGTCCGGTATTGGGAGGGAAGACATCACGTAGGTGGTATACATGTGATGAGAACAGAGATGGAGATGTTTCTTGTATGGAACTAGAGGAAATCTACGGATCTATTCATCGCTTGTCGCAGGAGGCAGCGTTTGCAGTAAGCACATAAAACCATGGACTCGGCAATAGACCACCTATTTCCCGGCTTAGCATGCTGACTGACTGCCGATGTAATTCTGTCTTTGCTGAAATATGGATTCCAGTCTCAGTAATCCAGGACACACGATAGTTGCGTTTTTATTTGGTGCCATATGACATGAGTGAGATGTGAGATTGTGAGTGTGCAGCTCCCTCGGGAAGACATCGTTATTGCTTACTGGTTAAGATTCGGTAATTATGTCACCGACTTTCACAATAACGCCTTGCTAAACTCGGCTCACTTGGCGGAAAAGTATTTCCTCTTATCTCGAACGAATTTAGAGTCGTGTTTCTGGGATCATAACAAGTCAGTACAGCCAAACGAAAGTGTGACGGAAATTTCAACGGTAATCCTTAGAATATGACACAGTTCTCGCAAACCGATGTTGGTTAAATTGAAAAAAACCTGCATTCGAAGAACACTATACTACCGTCATCGAATACCTTGCGTAGTAATGATGAGAACAAACTACGAAAGATTAGGGGACATACAGAGCCGTACAGGAACTGATTTTTCTCTCGCTCGACACGCGAATGAAACGTGGTTTAAAATAGATAATATTGGTACTAAGTACCCTCCGCATTGTACAGTAATTTTCTTCTCAAATATAAATGTAGAAGAAAATGTTTGTGACATAGAACTGGTGGAGATCTGTGATTGTATTTGTTGCGCCGTACGAAAATACACTTTCCAGCACAATGGTTTGTTCATTGGTTTGCTCCGGGAGCAGATAGAGCGAAACTATAACATATTATAAAAATTAGGCCATATTATTCAGTATAGATATGAAAATTAACTTAATTTCCTACAATCCATTTCCTCGGGAATTTTATGAGTACTTACAACTGTCTCTGATTATTAAAGTATCACTTAATACACAAATTTACAAGATTCTGCATTCGAAGAATAACGAACGTAATAATCAAAATATCCACGGGTGTGCTGCCGGTCTATAGTGTCCAACGGGCACAATATTTCGGCGATCAAACATGTCGCCATCATCAGGTGAACTGACGGACTGAGTGAGCTCCTGTGAAAATTGCCCCTGAGCAGCCATAGCGTACGGATCTCCGTGCCGGCACGTTCACAGGAGCTCAGACCGTCAGTTCACCTGATGATGGCGACATGTTTGATCGCCGAAATATTGTGCCCGTTGGACACTATAGACCGGCAGTACACCCGTGGATATTTTGATTATCAAATACGCCGGGAGAAACTCAAGAATCACAACGAACGTAATATTCAGCTGAGATCTGCCTGAAATATTTAATACGCTGATAGCCTATCCAAGACGATGATTTTATTCTGATCGTTGGCTGAGAAATGGGCCGAGTGTTACTCCGCTAAGCCGTAAGTAGACTAGCCATTGCGGCTGCGCAGAGAATCTCTAGGAGGCGAGACTATGCTGGCGTTTCTGATTTGTCGGTTCAGCATACAGCAACTATACTCTTCTGTGCTTTCGTTGCGAGATGTCAACCTTGCCTTGGAGTCCCGCTCCTCGGGCGACAGCACGATCTTCCGTATTTTGTAAACAATGGGGATGTACTTGGAACGTGAAGCGATCGTCTTTCGATAGGAATTATGTACATCTTGTTATGTATGACTGCAGATCCCATGGTTTTTATCACATTTGTCACCGTCAGCAGATCTTTGCCATAGTGTGGCAGCACTGTGGGGGAATAGTTTTGTCCCATGAATACAAACTTTATAGACGCGATATGTTAATGTATCCGTTGTATTACTTCTCCGAGAAATGATATTCCACGTTGACATTATTTGAACTGCTTCGAACTCACTCGTACGTATTGTCTTATCAGAAAAGTCACTGTTCGTACTAATTAACAGAATGTCATAGAGTTAAACGGAAGTAATATCTGGCGTTCCCTAAGGAAGTGTTTTAGGCCCTGTGCTCTTCCTGATCTACACAAACGATTTATGAGACAATCTGAGTAGCCTTCTCAAGTGAAGTCATCCATGTGAGTATTGAAAGGAATCCACTAAATTTCGTTCACACAATAAAGCGCACAAATATAAGGCCTGTAGGTTAAGCTAAATACTTAGGGATTAATGTTACGAATAACTAAAGTTGGAAAGATCATATAAATAATTTTGTGAGTAAACCAAACTAAAGACTATGGTTTGTTGCAGAATCCTTAGAAAATGCAGTAGGTCCACTAAAGAGAGTGCCTACAACACACCTGTACATCCCCTTCTTACTTTGCGATGTGAGATTCGCGTCAGATAGGATCGACAGAGGGCGTCGAGAAAGTTCACTGTCGCGAAGTGGGGAAGAGAGCGCCACGGATATGATACACGAATTAGGGTGGTAATCATCAAAACAAAGGCGTTAATTGCTACAGGAACTTCTAATGAAATTTCAGTCACCAACTATCTCCTCAGAGTGTGAAAATATTTATTGACGCCCTTCTACATAGGGAGAAATGGACAGCATAGTAAAATAAATCAGAGCTCGCACCGATGGATTAAAGTGTTCGTGTTTCCCGCACTCTATTCGAGAGTGGAACGGTAGAGAAATAGCTTGAAGGTGGTTCGATGAACGCTCTGCCAGACACTTAATTGTGAACAGCAGTGTAATCATGTAGTTTATTTGTAGACGTGTATTTCCTGTGTGTTATAGTTTTGAACATAAATCCTTTTCTTAAATTTAATTAATTGTATTAATTTCGTATTGTGTGCTATATAGTAAGACTACTTTTTATCACGTCAGACATACAACTTGAACTAAGCGGTTTTCCATGGCTTTTTCATTGTTAGAGGAAACCAGTGTAGCTATCCATAAGTGTAATCTCGTTCTTTGCGTTGACAGTGATACACGCACAGTGTAGGCTATAATCTGAAACATTTGTGTGTAAATCTGAGAAGACTGACCGTTAGAGTGCCTTGAAGGAGAATAGCGGACTAGACAGTTTACTTAATGGACAGACAGGTTAACACAGGCCACGTGCTGGAAATGGGCGCATACCGAGAGTCGCGTGCTCGTCTAGAGGCAGGGGGGGGGGGGGGGTGAGGTGGGCATTATTACGGACAGCAGTGGGCCGAAACTTGGTCTCCGGCTGCCTTCTCTTCAGACTGTATTTTAGTGGTGCGGAGGCCGTGCGGGAGGTGGGTAGCATAATAAATCTTGCTCCCTAACTCTATTATGGCCGGTATATGACAGGCTATTAAGGAGAGTTTATAACTCGCCTCTTTACTGAGGTGGCTGACCCGTGCCGAGGTGGTGAGTGCGCATGTGTTGCGCTAGGCCAAGACCGCTTCACTGTTTTCGGGACAAACACTGGTAGCAGTTACTTCTGTAAAATATCTGGGAGTATGCGTGCGGAAGGATTTGAGGTGGAATGACCATATAAAATTAATTGTTGGTAAGGCGGGTACCTGGTTAAGATTCATTGGGAGAGTCCTTAGAAAATGTGGTCCATCAACAAAGGAGGTAGCTTACAAAACACTCGTTCGACCTATACTTGAGTATTGCTCATCAGTGCGGGACCCGTACCAGACCGGGATGACGGAGGAGATAGAGAAGATCCAAAGAAGAGCGGGGCGTTTGGTCACATGGTTATTTAGCAAGCGTGATAGCGTTACGGAGATGTTTAGCAAACTCAAGAGGCAGACTCTGGAAGAGAGGCGCTCTGCATCGCGGTGTAGCTTCCTGTTCAGGTTTCGAGAGGGTGCGTTTCTGGATGAGGTATCGAATATATTGGTTCCCCCTACTTATACCTCCAGAGGAGATCACGAATGTAAAAGTAGAGAGATTCGAGCGCGCACGGAGGCTTTCCGGCAGTCGTTCTTCCCGCGAACCATACGCGACTGGGACAGGAAAGTGAGGTAATTACAGTGGCACGTAAAGTGCCCTCCGCCACACACCGTTGGGTGGCTTGCGGAGTATAAATGTAGATGTAGATGTAGATGTAGATGTAGATGTAGATGTAGAAGCTTAGTCGTAGCAGTAGGTTTCACGGGGCGGGTTGGGCGAGGGGGCGGCTCCCTGCGCAAGCAGTACTGCCGAGAGCTGCTATGTTCTCAGTATGTTCTTCACCGGTCGTCTGGGCGGTCATTATTACATCAGAATGTGGCAACCACCAACCATTTGATTCGATGGAATGTGGACAGCCGAGCTACTGAAACGCCACATCACTTCCATTCTTCAATATTTTTCTTCGGAATTACGGCTCCTACCCATAACTGAGATTTTTACGTAACAGGATTATAAATTGGAAAATAAATTTCCTATCTCTAACCAGAGAGACAAATCTGTTTCTCCTGCACATTCGTCCTTATAATGGGCAATAAAATGAAAACAGATCACTCGTCACAACGGAACCAGGGAATGGCTCCATTCAAAAGTAAAAACCACTCGTTTTAAGCTAGTTAAACAATTTATCCCATCGGGAGACGTATATCGTAGATGGCGTTCGGTACCTGATGGATCCACAACCACACCCACTTTTGAACTTCCTTGACCGACTTGAACCGTCGTCCAAGCACTTCTTCTACCAGGTCGCCAAAGATGTGAAAATCATACTGTGAAAGACCCACGCTGTACAGAGAATGATGCAGGGTTTCCCAACCAAATATCTGAAGCCTAGACTTCGTCCGACTGGTAGTGTGGCGGGCGTTACTGGAAATAGGATGGTTCCATCCGACAGAGGTCGTCGGCGTTTTGACTTTAGGGCGTACCGCTGTTTCTGAAAAGCGTCTTCACAGCGCTGCACACTGACTGCGATTTATCCTGTTGCACGCTAACGTACACCCACACACTGCCAATCGGACGAAGACTAATCTTCTGCGAATTGGTTGGGAAACGCTGCAGCATCCACCGTGCAGCCTGTATCTTTCACCGTCTGATTTTCACATCTTTGACAACCTGAAGAAAGACGTCGGTGGACGTATGTTTTAGTGGGACAAAGAAGTGCCGGAACGGGTGCGGTTGTACCTCCGTCAGGGGCTGACGGCATTCAATGAAACGTTGATCGTCTCGTAACCCAGTCAGATAAATATGTTAGCGCGTGTGGTGCTTACTTTTGAATGAAACCATTCCATGGGAACGTTGTGGCAGGCTTTCCGTTCCATCTGACTGCAGCTCATACGTGGTGATAGACACGCTCAGTGCCAGGACTCCAAAATGATCCGATCCGAAAAGGGCTGTCAGTCATTCAGACATAATGTGCAATAACAGAATAATTAGAAAAGTAATGCTAGATGAACACAAGGAAATGAAGTCTACACGTAACGTGTCGGAAAAGCCGCACGGATCACCAATTATTATCAATTACACTCCTGGAAATGGAAAAAAGAACACATTGACACCGGTGTGTCAGACCCACCATACTTGCTCCGGACACTGCGAGAGGGCTGTACAAGCAATGATCACACGCACTGCACAGCGGACACACCAGGAACCGCGGCGTTGGCCGTCGAATGGCGCTAGCTGCGCAGCATTTGTGCACCGCCGCCGTCAGTGTCAGCCAGTTTGCCGTGGCATACGGAGCTCCATCGCAGTCTTTAACACTGGTAGCATGCCGCGATAGCGTGGACGTGAACCGTATGAGCAATTGATGGACTTTGAGCGAGGGCGGATAGTGGGCATGCGGGAGGCCGGGTGGACGTACCGCCGAATTGCTCAACACGTGGGGCGTGAGGTCTCCACAGTACATCGATGTTGTCGCCAGTGGTCGGCGGAAGGTGCACGTGCCCGTCGACCTGGGACCGGACCGCAGCGACGCACGGATGCACGCCAAGACCGTAGGATCCTACGCAGTGCCGTAGGGGACCGAACCGCCACTTACCAGCAAATTAGGGACACTGTTGCTCCTGGGGTATCGGCGAGGACCATTCGCAACCGTCTCCATGAAGCTGGGCTACGGTCCCGCACACCATTAGGCCGTCTTCCGCTCACGCCCCAACATCGTGCAGCCCGCCTCCAGTGGTGTCGCGACAGGCGTGAATGGAGGGACGAATGGAGACGTGTCGTCTTCAGCGATGAGAGTCACTTCTGCCTTGGTGCCAATGATGGTCGTATGCGTGTTTGGCGCCGTGCAGGTGTGCGCCACAATCAGGACTGCATACAACCGAGGCACACAGGGCCAACACCTGGCATCATGGTGTGGGGAGCGATCTGCTACACTGGCCGTACACCTCTGGCGATCGTCGAGGGGACACTGAATAGTGACGGTACATCCAAACCGTCATCGAACCCATCGTTCTACCATTCCTAGACCGGCAAGGGAACTTGCTGTTTCAACAGGACAACGCACGTCCGCATGTGTCCCATGTCACCCACCGTGCTCTAGAAGGTGTAAGTCAACTACCCTGGCCAGCAAGATCTCCGGATCTGTCCCCCATTGAGCATGTTTGGGACTGGATGAAGCGTCGTCTCATGCGTTCTGCACGTCCAGCACGAACGCTGGTCCAACTGAGGCGCCAGGTGGAAATGGCATGGCAAGCCGTTCCACAGGACTGCATCCAGCATCTCTACGATCGTCTCCATGGGAGAATAGCAGCCTGCATTGCTGCGAAAGGTGGATATACACTGTACTAGTGCCGACATTGTGCATGCTCTGATGCCTGTGTCTATGTGCCTGTGGTTCTGTCAGTGTGATCATGTGATGTATCTGACCCCAGGAATGTGTCTATAAAGTTTCCCCTTCCTGGGACAATGAATTCACGGTGTTCTTATTTCAATTTCCAGGAGTGTATTTGTTAAGTGAAAAAAATGGTTCAAATGGCTCTGAGCACTATGGGACTTAACATGTGAGGTCTTCAGTCCCCTAGAACTTAGAACTACTTAAACCTAAGTAACCTAAGGACATCACACGCATCCATGCCCGACGCAGGATTCGAACCTGCGACCGTATCGGTCGAGCAGTTCGAGAGTGAAGCGCCTAGAACCGCTCCGCACACCGACCGGCTTGTTAAGTGAACTTAAACGTTCTGTAATGTGTAATCCTGCAATTGGAATATAAGATTTACGATTGAGATAACTTTTTTAAAAAAAATTCTAGTCACTTATACTGTAATTAGTTAAGAGAATGGGGATGGATGTTTATGTATGTTTTTTTTTTTTAAATTTTGAATGTGCCATAGTAATTTATGTTCTCCATATGTTTTAGCACTTTCCCAGGTAGTAATAAAAAATACACATTCTGCTTTCATAGTTACTCTCAGAGTTAGGCTCACTGTTCTTATACACGATTCATTCCCACATTCTTTATCGTAAACAAAATCAAAACATATTATATATTTCAAAATTGTAAACATGGCTGCGAAACAGCAACAGTGTAATTCAGAATAGAGTTTAAAATCAGCCAACCAGTTGCAAATATAGATTTAGTATACCTTGACCATTGTTTTGATATCTGTAAAAATATCTTCTTCAGAAGCATTGGACTTATTACATCACATGATGCAATAGGCGTCACAAGACAAAATATTTGCGTAGGTTACATGTACCTTATGTCTGTCTTGGCCTTAGTCTCTGACGCATCATGTGATGTATAAAGCCATACTACTGAAGAAGATTTTTTTACAGATATCAAAACCATGGTCAAGGGATAATGAACCTTTATTTGCAACTGGTTGGCTAATTTTTCAGTCTATTCCGAATTGTATATTATTGTCTTTATATTGTAATATTTTTAGCTTTTGTATGTAACTTCAAATGAGCGGAGTACTACGAATATGAAAAGAGAAGGTAAGCACCACAAGTTAATTAGGACCCACTGAAGTTTCTTCATAAAGTGGAGAGATGGCGGGTGGGTCGAGATTGTCAAATCTGTAGAGTCAACAACGTGTGTAACCCAATTGCACTCCTTAACACAGACTGCGAGTTAACTGCTCACAGTACCTGTCGAAAGCTCAGGGATATCTAACAGTTTTCGAATATTCCCAGTGTAATCGTCACACTGTCTTGCCAAATTAGTTCGTTGCATTACACGCTATTTCAGCCAATCTAGTGATTGCAAAGCGACTTGTACACTCGATTGAAATAAAAAATCTAGTAGTTTCGTGTGACTACCTACTTATGGCAGTAGCTTCGTGAATTATAAGTTTTAACCGTATCTACAATATGAATTGTTGCCTTACCAACTGTCCATCAATGATCGCCTCTTGACTCGTTACAAATCCTTGATGCCCCTTGTATGTCAAAATGCACGGTACTACCATTTGCATCACTGCAACTGCACGTGTGCTTGCCTAGAAATGTTCTACGATAACTATCGGATATCATTCTGCTACAAATCAACAAAACTCAGTAAAATACAACCGGTGCTCAACACAGAAACGTTGTTTGTAATAAATTATTTATACCGTTATTAATACATCTTCATACACAATGTGTCCCAGTTGCGTTAGATCCATGGCTGTGAAGAGTAAAACCCATGGATTAAATCCTAAAGTCACTGTATTCATGCAAAATAGTCTCCTCCTGATTCAATACAGAGATGAAATCATTTAAAAAGAGATTTGATACGGCCATTGTAGGCCGTTTTGGGAACTGCATTTGGCACTGCAGTACACTTTTATTGGCTGTCCTTAATTGTACCGTAAGAGTGTCCCTTTCATTGCCAATTTCAATATGGGCATAACCAGAAATTGGTTATGGGCAAATCCAGACAATACGGTCGGTGATAGGGGACTGCTATCCGTTTGATAGCCGATAACTCGCGTACGATCTTCGCTTTCTGGGCTGCAGCTTTAGCGTGGAAGTGTGCCCAGGAACCTGCCTCTCGGTATTCGGATCGAATTTGACGAATTTTCACCCACTGACGATGGAGGACTCAAATAAATTGCTCCAAGACCTCTTTGCGACGAATGTAAGACACGTACTGTTACATTCGCCTTCAGGACGCCTGCTGCAACGATGCTAGTTCTTTGGTCCTCTATGCGACAGTTGTGTATACTTCAAGGATCGTAACGCCACAATTCGACACGGGATAACATGAAAGTCTGGAATTTCACAAAAGCAGTCGTAACGCAACCGCGACACTCTGTGCAAATATGTGCAAACAGTATGTAAATAATAGTGAAGGTCTCAAGTACTGACAGATGACGTCCATTTCAGACTGTCGGCAAACCTGGCTATAAAATGGTATAATGGTGAGAAAAACGCAGTCTGGCTGCAGTACCGATAAATATGCTTTTGCGTCAGTTCTTGTTGAATATGATTAATCCGTGCCATTGGACGTAGTGTCATGCTTCGACGAAATATGACAGACGTTGTTCTTGAAAAATGCTGACAAAGTATTCCACTGTCTTTCCCGACAGAAATAAAAAGGAACTGCAATGAATTAGTGATAACCTCCAGCCTGTTGACACTGTTTTCAATAGCCGATCTGATGACTTCCTGTAGTCACCAGTCAGCGCCTGCCAGGCTGCAACCCGCGGCACAGCACGGCACACAACACGCGAGGCCGCAATCCTTCAGCGTGGACGGACGGCCCAGCCACAGCGGCCATCAACACGTCATCGCCGCTGCCTCTGCCGCCGCGAAATATTGTGACAGCTGGGCGGCGTTCGCGAACTGACAAGTTTAGCACCGAGGAAGGCCGCACGACGGTGGTAAACGTATGCGCGCTGCCATCGACTGCAGGCGTAAAACGTAGCCGGTGAGTGCTGCGTGACCTTCCCTGTTGTGGACCTCGTTAGAGTCGACGTCAAGTCGCATCTCAAAGCTGGAGTTCTAAAGTAGCCTTCCACTCTTCAGGTGTCGATGATTTATATAGCAGCCTGCTGTTCATTAAGCGTCGATGATTTACTTTTCTTTCCTCGCGGTTAAGGCGCTCAGTCCGAAACCGCGCGACTGCTACGGTCGCAGGTTCGAGTCCTGCCTCGGGCATGGATGTGTGTGATGTCCTTAGGTTAGTTAGGTTTAAGTAGTTCTAAGTTCTAGGGGACTGATGACCACAGATGTTAAGTCCCATAGTGCTCAGAGCCGTTTGAACCATTTTGAACTTTTCTTTCAAATGGTTCAAATGGCACTATGGGACTGAACGTCTGAGGTCATCAGTCCCCTAGAACTTATAACTACTTAAACCTAACCAACCTAAGGATATCACACACATCCATGTCCGAGGCAGGATGCGAACCTGGACAGTAGCGGTCGCGCGGGTCCAAACTGTAGCGCCTAGAACCGCTCAGCCACTCCGGGAAGCTTACTTTTCTTTCTGCACTAGTATTTCTTAGCAATGTACAAGTACAATACATGAAACATGCCACAGTACAGCTCTACACATTGTTATGAACGTGGCTGGTTGAAGATTAGTAAAGAACGTTCTTGGAAAGCGTAAAGTTGAGGAATCGAATCCCTGTCGGACCACGAAATATTTCAGTCTGCCTTTAACTTAACCTCCACTATCAAATGATGTGAAGAACCTCCAGGGACAACAAGTGATTCGTATTGCAGGTTAACCTGTAGCTCCTTTTTCCCCAGTAAGATTATTGGGGTATTTAGGGAGAGACACGACACCGAGGCGACGTCTAATTGCTCCCTGCCGCCGTTGGATAAGCAGCTGCCAGCAGAGAGTCGTATACTCCTAGCTCACTCGTTTGTTACATAATTTAATTCTTAATTTCTTTGCGTGTTTTTGGTACTTGCATTGTTTAATTCATAAATTTCGGGCGTATTATAGTATTTGAGAGTTGTAGCATCGCGTTTTAGTACCTGAATAGTGTAAAATCGTGTAGTCTCCTTCCGCCGCCAAACAGTGTGTCAGCAGTGCGCAAGTAGCAGCATTACTGCATTTACTAGGCAATCTTGTATTTTAATAACCGTTTAAATTTTGTGTCGATTTGTTTGTGCTCTCTGTAGACTAATTCAGACGTTCTTTGCACAACAGTTTTTAGGGACTGCAACTGCTGTGTTCGGATGCAGGCTGAGTTGGCATCCCTTCGCTCCCCGCTTCAGGCAGTGTTGGCTTCAGTGACACAGCTTGAGGCTGTTGCCAATGGGCATCACAGTGGGGGTCCGGATGGGGGTTTGTTGGGGACGGCCAGCTCGTCCCACGCATCCCCCAATCGGACTACTGCTGTGGCTGCCCGGGTTACTGCCCACATTGGGGCTGACCCTTCACTTGTGGTAGAGTGGAGGGTCGTCTCGAGGTGTGACAGGGGACGAAAGACATTCCGGAGGGCTGGACGGAAGGCCTCTCCAGTTTGTCTGACCGGTTTCAGGCTCTGTCTCCGGCTGATACTGATGTTCGGCCGGAGATGGCTGCTTGTCCTGTTCCAGAGGTTGCCCCTCAGGCTGCAAGTTCCGGGCAGTCGCAGAGGGTGGGCTTACTGGTTGTTGGGAGCTCCAACGTAAGGCGCGTAATGGGGCCCCTAAGGGATGTGGCAGCAAGAGAGGGGACGAAAACCAATGTGCACTCCGTGTGCATGCCGGGGGGAATCATTACAGATGTGGAATGGGTCCTTCCGGATGCCATGAAGGGTACAGGGTGCACTCATCTGCAGGTGGTCGCTCATGTCGGCACCAATGATGTGTGTCGCTATGGATCGGAGGAAATCCTCTCTGGCTTCCGGCGGCTATCTGATTTCGTGAAGACTGCCAGTCTCGCTAGCGGGATGAAAGCAGAGCTCACCGTCTGCAGTATCGTCGACAGGACTGACTGCGGACTTTTGGTACAGAGCCGAGTGGAGTGTCTGAATCAGAGGCAGAGACGGTTATGCGTTCGTGTGGGCTGTAGATTCTTCGACTTGCGCCATAGGGTGGTGGGGTTTCGGGTTCCGCTGGACAGGTCAGGAGTCCACTACACGCAGCAAGCGGCTACACGGGTAGCAGGGGTTGTGTGGCGTGGACTGGGCGGTTTTTTAGGTTAGATGGCCTCAGGCAAGTACAGAAAAGGCAACAGCTTCAAAGGGTGCGGGGCAAAGTCAGGACATGCGGGGACTAACCAGCAATCGGTATTGTAATTGTAAACTGTCGAAGCTGCATTGGTAAAGTACCGGAACTTCAATCGCTGATAGAAAGCACCGAAGCTGAAATCGTTATAGGTACAGAAAGCTGGCTGAAGCCAGAGATAAATTCAGCCGAAATTTTTACAAAGGCACAGACGGTGTTTAGAAAGGATAGATTGCATGCAACCGGTGGTGGCGTGTTTGTCGCTGTTAGTAGTAGTTTATCCTGTAGTGAAGTAGAAGTGGATAGTTCCTGTGAAATTTATGGGTGGAGGCTACACTCAGCAACCAAGATAGGTTAACAATTGGCTCCTTTTACCACCCTTCCGACTCAGCAGCATTAGTGGCAGAACAACTGAGAGAAAATTTGGAATACATTTCACATAAATTTTATCAGCATATTATAGTCTTAGGTGGAGATATCCATTAACCAGATATAAACTGGGACACTCAGATGATTAGGACGGGTGGTAGGGACAGAGCATCGAGTGACATTATACTGAGTGCGCTATCCGAAAATTACCTCCAGCAATTAAACAGAGAACTGACTCGTGGAGATAACTTCTTGGACCTACTGATAACAAACAGACCCGAACTTTTCGACTCTGTAAGCGAAGAACAGGGAAACAGTGAACATAAGGCCGTTGCAGCATCCCGGAATATGGAATTTAATAGGAATATAAAAAAAAGGGAGGAAGGTTTATCTGTTTAGCAAGAGTAATAGAAAGCAGATTTCAGACTACCTAACAGATCAAAACGAAAATTTCTGTTCCGACACTGACAATGTTGAGTGTTTATGGAAAAAGTTTAAGGCAATTGTGAAATGCGTTTTAGACAGGTACGTGCAGAGTAAAACTGTGAGGGATGGGAAAAACCCACCGTGGTTCAATACCAAATTTAGGAAACTACTGCGACAGCAAAGAGAACTTCACTACAAGTTTAAACGCAGGCGAAACCTCTCAGACAAACAGAAACTAAACGATGTCAAAGTTAGCATAAGGAGGGCTATGCGTGAAGCGTTCAGTGAATTCGAAAGTAAAATTCTATGTACCGACTTGACAGAAAATCCTAGGAAGTTCAGGTCTTACGTTAAATCAGTAAGTGGCTCGAAACAGCATATGCAGTCACTCCGGAATGATGATGGCATTGAAACAGAAGATGACACGCGTAAAGCTGAAATACTGAACACCTTTTTCCAAAGCTGTTTCACAGAGGAAGACCGCACTGCAGTTCCTTCTCTAAATCCTCGCACAAACGAAAAAATGGCTGACATCGAAATAAGTATCCAAGGAATAGAAAAGCAACTGGAATAAGTCAACAGAGGAAAGTCCACTGGACCTGACGGGATACCAATTCGATTCTACACAGAGTACGCGAAAGAACTTGCCCCCTTCTAACAGCCGTGTACCGCAAGTCTCTAGAGGAACGGAAGGTTCCAAATGATCGGAAAAGAGCACAGGTAGTCCCAGTCTTCAAGAAGGGTCGTTGAGCAGATGTGCAAAACTAGAGACCTATATCTCTGACATCGATCTGTTGTAGAATTTTAGAACATGTTTTTTTGCTCGAGTATCATGCTGTTTTTGGAAACCCAGAATCTACTCGGTAGGAATCAACATGGATTCCGGAAACAGCGATCGTGTGAGACCCAACTAGCTTTATTTGTTCATGAGACCCAGAAAATATTAGATACAGGCTCCCAAGTAGATGCTATTTTCCCTGACTTCCGGAAGGCGTTCGATACAGTTCCGCACTGTCGCCTGATAAACAAAGTAAGAGCCTACGGAATATCCGACCAGCTGTGTGGCTGGATTGAAGAGTTTTTAGCAAACAGAACACAGCATGTCGTTATCAATGGAGAGACGTCTACAGACGTTAAAGTAACCTCTGGGGTGCCACAGCGGAGTGTTATGGGACCATTGCTTTTCAAGATATATATAAATGACCTAGTAGATAGTGTCGGAAGTTCCATGCGGCTTTTCGCGGATGATGCTGTAGTATACAGAGAAGTTGCAGCATTAGAAAATTGCTGCGAAATGCAGGAAGATCTGCAGCGTATAGGCACTTGGTGCAGGGAGTGGCAACTGACAAATGTAATGTATTGCGAATACATAGAAAGAAGGATCCTTTATTGTATGATTATATGATAGCGGAACAAACCCTGGTAGCAGTTACTTCTGTAAAATATCTGGGAGTAAGCGTGCGGAACGATTTGAAGTGGAATGATCATATAAAATTAATTGTTGGTAAGGCGGGTACCAGGTTGAGATTCATTGGGAGAGTTCTTAGAAAATGTAGTCCATCAACAAAGGAGGTGTCTTACAAAACACTCGTTCGACCTATACTTGAGTATTGATCATCAGTGTGGGATCCGTACCAGATTGGGTTGACGGGGGAGATAGAGAAGATCCAAAGAAGAGCGGCGCGGCGCGGTGGTCTAGCGGTTCTAGGCGTGCAGTCCGGAACCGCGCGACTGCTACGGTCGCAGGTTCGAATGCTGCCTCGGGCATGGATGTGTGTGATGTCCTTAGGTTAGTTAGGTTTAAGTAGTTCTAAGTTCTAGGGGACTGATGACCAAAAAATATAAGTCCCATAGTGCTCAGAGTCATTTGAACCATTATTTTGATGTTTACGCAAACTCAAGCGGCAGACTCTGCACGAGAGGCGCTCTGCATCGCGGTGTAGCTTGCTCGCCAGGTTTCGAGAGGGTGCGTTTCTGGATGAGGTATCGAATATATTGCTTCCCCTTACTTATACCTCCCGAGGAGATCACGAATGTAAAATTAGAGAGGTTCGAACGCTCACGGAAGCTTTCAGACAGTCGTTCTTCCTACGAACCATACACGACTGGAACAGAAAATGGATGTAATGACAGTGGCACGTAAAGTGCCCTCCGCCACATACCGTTGGGTGGTTTACGGAGCATAAATGTAGATTTAGATGTAGATGAAAGACTGCACCAGACCTCTGAGCCACACGAAAGTATTATTATCATCATCATCATCATTATCATCATCATCATTTAAGACTGATTATGGCTTTCAGCGTTCAGTCTGGAGTATAGTCCCCCTTATAAAATTCCTTCATGATCCCCTAATTCAGTGCTAACATTGGTGTGTCTTCTGATATTAAACCTATTACTTCAAAATCATTCTTAACCGAATCCAGGTACCTTTTGCTTGGTCTACCCCGACTCCTCC
This sequence comes from Schistocerca gregaria, assembly GCF_023897955.1. NCBI lineage: Eukaryota > Metazoa > Arthropoda > Insecta > Orthoptera > Acrididae > Schistocerca > Schistocerca gregaria. The sequence continues at coordinate 696,268,847 of NC_064921.1, read as the reverse complement.
TACCCTCTACTGTAGAACCCATGCGTCTCTTGGGTAACCTTGCTTCTACCATGCGTGTAACATCACCCCACCATCTAAGCCTGTTCGCCCTGACTGCTACATCTATAAAGTTCATTCTCAGTTTTTCTTTGATTTCCTCATTGTGCACACCCTCCTGCCATTGTTCCCATCTACTAGTAGATGCAATCATCCTAGCTACTTTCATATCCGTAACCTCAACCTTATTGATAAGGTAACCTGAATCCACCCACCTTTCGCTCCCATACAACAAAGTTGGTCGAAAGATTGAACGGAGCACAGGTAACGTAGTCTTGGTACTGACTTCCTTCTTGCAGAAGAGAGTAGATCGTAGCTGAGCGCTCACTGCATTAGCTTTGCTACACCTCGCTTCCAGTTCTTTCACTATGTTGCCATCCTGTGAGAATATGCATCCTAAGTACTTGAAACCGTCCACCTATTCTAACTTTGTTCCTCCTATTTGGTACTCAGTCCGTTTATATTTCTTTCCCATTGACATTAGTTTTGTTTTGAAGATGCTAATCTTCATACCATAGTTCTTACATTTCTGATCTAGCTCTGAAATATTACTTTGCAAACTTTCAATAGAATCTGATATCTCAACTAAGTCATCCGCATATGCGAGACTGCTTATTTTGTGTTCTCCTATCTTAATCTCACCCAGCCAGTCTATTGTTTTCAACATATGAGCGCATAAATAATATGAACAACAGTGGAGACAGGTTGCAGCCTTGTCTTACCCCTGAAACTGCTCTGAACCATAGACTCAATTTACCGTCAACTCTAGCTGCCTGACTATCTATGTAAAGACTTTTAATTGCTTGCAAAAGTTTGCCTCCTACTCAATAATCACGTAGAACAGACAATAACTTCCTCCTAGGACCCCGGTCATATTCCTTTTCTAGATCTATAAAACATAGATACAATTCCCTGTTCCACTCATAACACTTCTCCATTATGTGCCGTAAGCTGAAGATCTGGTCCTGACCACCTTTAAGAGGCCTGAACCCACACTGATTTTCATCCAATTTGCCCTCAACTAATACTCGCACTTTGCTTTCAACAAAACCTGAGAAGATTTTACCCACAACGCTGATCAAAGAGATAGCTCCGTAGTTGTTACAATCTTGTCTGTTTCCATGTTTAAAGATTGATGTGATTACTGCTTTCGTCCAGTCTGATGGAACCTGTCCCTACTCCCACGCCATTTAAATTATCCTGTGTAGCCATTTATGACCTGACATTCCAGTGTATTTGATGAGTTCCGACTTAATTTCATCCACCCCAGCCGCTTTATTGCACTGCAATCTATTGACCATTTTCTCCACTTCCTCAAATGTGATCCTATTTCCATCATCATTCCTTTCCCATTGAACATCTAAATCTGAAACATTACTGATCGCATTTTCACCTACATTGAGCAACTCTTCAAAATATTCCCTCCATCTGCCCAAGGCACCAACAGGATTCACCAGCAGTTTTCCTGACCTGTCCAAAATACTTGTCATTTCCTTCTTACCTCCCTTTCGAAGACTACTAATTACATCCCAGAATGGTTTTCGAGCAGCTTGACCCAAGGTCTCCAACCTGTTTCCAAAGTCTTCCCAAGATTTCTTCTTGGATGCTGTAATTATCTGTTTGGCTTTGTTTCTTTCTTCAACATAACTTTCTCTTTCTACCTGATTTCTAGTATGTAGCCATTTTTGATATGCCTTCTTTTTCCTTTTACAGGCGGCCTTGACTGTGTCATTCCACCAAGCTGTTAGCTTCATCCTACCTTTACACACTACTGTTCCAAGTCATTCTTTGGCCACTTCTAGTATTGTGTCCCTGTACCTTGCCCTTTCCTTTTCCAGTGACTGCAATTGACTACATTCAACTAACTGGTACCTTTCTGAGATCACTGTTATGTACTTGTGTCTGATTTCCTTATCCTGATTTTTCTCCACTCTTATCCTCCTATACATGGACCTGACCTCCTGCACTTTCTGCATCACGATGCCAATTTCACTGCAGATTAAATAGTTATCAGTGTCATCACAGAATCCCCTGAATACACGTGTGTCCTCTACATCTCTTCTGAATTCCTGATCTGTTATATAGTCAATGACAGATCTGGTTCCCCTGCCTTCCCAAGTATACCGGTGAATGTTAGTATGTTTAAAAGAGGAGTTTGTGATTACTAAGCCCATACTGGCACAGAAATCCAAGAGTTGTTTCCCGTTCCTGTTGACCTCCATATCCTCTCCAAATTTACCCATAACCTTTTCATACCCTTCTGTTCGATTTCCAATCCTGGCATTAAAATCACACATGAGCAGAACACTGTCCTTGTCCTTTACTCTAACAACTACATCACTGAGTGCATCATAAAAACTATCCATCTTGTCTTGATCTGTCGCTTCACAATGCGAATATACTGACACAATCCTAATTTTCTTGCTAGACACTGCCAAACCTATCCACATCAGTCGTTCGTTTACATACCTTATTGCAACTACGCTGAGTTCCATTTCTTTCCTGATGAAAAGCCCTACACCCCATTGTGCTATTCCTGCTTTGACTCCTGGCAGGTAGACCTTGTATTCTCCCACTTCCTCTTCTTTCTCACCCCTTACCCGAATGTCACTAACAGCGAAAACGTCCTACCCCATCTTACTTGCAGCCTCTGCCAGCTCTACCTTCTTTCCAGAGTAGCCACCATTGATATTAATAGCTTCCCATCTCGTTACCATTCGTTTGCCGAGTCGCATCTTAGGAGTCCCTGGTTTGTCCATTAGAGGTGGGACTCCGTTACCTCCAAAGGTCCGAGGCATTTTGCTCTGATTGTTGCCAGCATCATATTTATAGTACCAGGGAAACAGGTTGCTAGCCTTACTTGCCCCAGGTGCCATTGAGTTTTACCCCTAACGGTTGAGGGACTAACCAGTGGATTTGGTAGTCTTTGCCGTCTGAGCAAAAAGATGGTCACGACTAAGAATATGTCCGAGATGCCCAACCTTATTCCAAATTAACTGGTATCCTGACTGTCAGGACCACTTACTTGGCCACTCATACGTTGCCCTATTATTATTATCATTATAACAGTAAGGAAATATCGTGAAGATAATTAAAACTCACAGGGCGTCTGTAGAATGTGCTCAATTAAATTAATGTACGAAATACACTATCTAATCAAAAGTATTACGACAGAATTTAGTAGCTACTAATATGAGGTATGTTCACCTTTCGTCCTTTCGACTGTTTGGATTCTGTCGGGGACACTTTAAATATCGGTGGAGGAATGGATGCGTCCTCTTCCTCAAGAGCAAAACTCGTAGAAGCTAGTGATGGTAGATGGTTGGGTCAGATCGATGTCGATGTTCTCATACCAATAGTGTCCCATTGGATACAGCTAGGGTCTTTGCGCAAATCAGTCTGTGTCAGGAATGTCATTGTCCACAAACCGTTGCCTGTCAGACGCTGCTTGGTGACTGGGTACAATGACAGGCTGATGTAAACAATCATTGCCCGCAGCTGCAGCTTAGCGGTTCTAGGCACTCCAGTCCGGAACTGCGCTGCTGCTACCGTCGCATGTTCGAATCTTGCCTCGGACATGGATGTGTGTGTGATGTCCTTAGGTTAGTTAGGTTTAAGTAGTTCTACGTCTAGGGGACTGATGACCTCAGATGTTTGACCTCAGATGTTAAGTCCCATAGGGCTTATAGCCATTTGAATCATTTTGAACCCAAAAATCACCGTCTCCCAGCTGCTCGTCTATTGTACAAAGTTCACAATGCTGAAAATGTATTCATATCATTGAGTATTTGGCATATCGTGGTGCTTAAGTACGAAAAACATTCCACTATCGTAACACAACCTCCTCCGTACTGCAGTGTTGGCACGGCACATGATGTCAAGTAACGTTCTTCAGTCATTCGATAAACCGACCCTTCCATCGGTTTGCCATGGGCTATAGCGCAATCCACCTCCCCAGATCACTTGTCTCCAGTCATCCACCGTTCAGTGGCGTCTCTCTTTGCACTACCTCAAACATCATTTAGCTTTGACTTCAGAGCTCTACAACCCCATCCAATTCTTTTTAACCCCTCAGACACAGTCGTTGTGTTAGCTGGACCTGGTTGTAGCACTTTGGAACTAACGAGTGATGCCTGTCACTGATTTATTGCAACTTGTTACTACCATTCTCCCAGACGGTTCCTGTTCGCCAGTGGAAGGCGTCTTCCTGGTAATACTTCGACTGTACTGATTCCTTTGTTTCTCGACTTGGCAAACAGTCGGCTTGAGCACCCTCAGAACGACTGACATGTCCCTCACGGATTTGTTACTCAGGTTGTATCCAATATTAGTCCACGTTCACAGCGACCGAGCTCTTCTAAACGACCCAGCCCGCTGTTACTTCTGCTCTCCTGGCAACGGAAGTCATTTATACCGGCGGTTCCATCTCTCGTGACATCTCATGGTCAATCCCGCATTACATAGTGGTGTCCGGATACTTGTGATTGATGTACCTGACTAGCGCCACTTCTAAAGTGTTGCTCACTTTAGTCTGACACATATTTCGCAGCGTTTTCCGATGTCATTCGAGCAGAAGCTATCTAGTCCAAGCCATATCTAGTTCATGAATACGTTCTTTAAACTGTTCTGTATAGCTGACGTCATAGTCGCGCTGAGTGGCGCGGTTTGGCGCGCCATGTCACGGACTGCGCGGCCCCTTCCGTCGGAGGTTCCCTCAAGCATTGGTGTGTGTGTTGTCCTTAGTGTTAAGTTAGTTTAGGAAGTGTGTAAGTCTCGGCACCGACGATCTAAGGAGTTTGGTCCCTTAGGAATTTACACACATTTGAACACTAGAACATTTCTGACGTCTTATGGTATACGATGTATACTACTCCAAGATTATAAAATGTCCATAACGTTGACCAAAGACAAACGTGTGCAGATAAATGAGATGCTGAAAAACTTCGCAACACATCAAGCCGATTTTTCTTATACATGTGTATTAATATGGTTGAACGATTCTTCTTAGTCACGTCAAACACACAATTAGTTACGTTTTATGGAGTAATTTTCAAGTCTGCACGTGCAGCTTGGTTAATAAGAAATTAGGAATTCACTACGCCCGCCTTAAAGAAACACGAGGATTTTAGTCTGAATACGCATTCATTACTCTATATGTCCACGAGGGTCTAAAAAATCAGGACTAACGGTTGTGCTCAGCTGCCACAGTGCATGTTACGTAAACAGAACTTTAAACCATCGACGCGTTAGCGACACAGAAAGGACACCAAATAAAGCGAAAGTAAAATAACGGAAAAGTAGCTACTCAATAGTGATGTGCACGTAACTGTAAAATAATGGCAAAAACAGCCGCAGGCTGTTTAAGTACCTTACTGAAAGGTCACGACTGGTTTCGTGTTCTTAAAATGGATCGTCGGGTGAACTGTACGTTAGAGGAATAACATATTTACCTTTCAGAATAAACAATTTTTCAAAATAAGTGATCATAATCACATAAGACCGCTACGAATAGTATACTTACACCATCTTTCAAATCATAGTAGTGTACATGAAAAGTAATTATAGCCAAGTCCAATCGTTCATCGTTAAAGCAATAAATGTAAGTAACTGGCTATAAAGCAGTGGTCCAAGTTAAAAGAAGTGGGCCCGAAAAGAAACCTACAAAAAAGATCATATGAGGATCTTCGGAACAAAAGCCGATACATCCACTTTTGCAGCATTCGCGTGTTTGAGCTGTAGGGTGGAGATACGGGAGTTATACATGCCGCCACAAAATAATTTTCAGCACAAAGCGACATCAGGTGTTTTATGGTGTGTTTCTTCTTTTTACAGCTTGTGGAGCCATTTAGAGATCATTATTTGTTACTTTTTGTGTTAACAGCAAATGCGGATTTATCGGTTATTGTTCCGGCGATCCTCATATCTCAAACGTAGGAAGAACGGAAGAAATCAGAAAAACTGTAGGTGCCATAAGAATATCCGAATAAACAAAGACAAATAAATGTAGCTAAACGTCAAGTAGGAACTATTTATGAGAGAAACTAGACTGAACACATACCGTATCTGTAGGCTATCTGTACGGTATCAAACTGAACTCAACTGACAGAACGCTGTTATGAAACAGCGCGGGAAATGGCGAATGGGCAAATTTACAGAAGAGCCGAGACGTGTGTACCGACGAGAAGGGTGGAAAGAAAGTGGCTGCACAACGCTACTTAACTAATCCTCCAAGAAGCAAGGGTATTAACATACTGCTGTTTAAAGTCAATGCATAAAGAATATACTTCTAGGAACCAAAAAACTACTTATTTAAACAACCAGTATTAGCGAAAATGTATCCATGGCGTAAATCCGTCTGTGAAATAAATGTTACATCAGGAATCTTTTTCAAAAAAAGAATGGTTCAAATGGCTCTAAGCACTATGGGACTTAACATCTGACGTCATCAGTCCACTAGACTTAGAACCTAAGGGCAACACACACATCCATGTCCGATGCAGGATTCGAACCTGCGACCGTAGCAGCACCGCGTTTCCGGACTGTAGCGCCTAAGACCGCTCGGCCACAACGGCCGGCCCGGAAACAAGGAGCCTGATTTCCACTTATTCTGAAAGGAAGTAGCCTACTTTCTATTTCATGATTAGCTTTAAAATGACTCAAATTTCTTTACAACTTTAGAATATTTTGGTTTTTTAATTTATTGTATGGTTTTAACTATGAGATTTGGAGGAATGTCCTTTTAATTGTGTTACTGAAAAATATGTAACATGATTATTGGATACAAGTTCAAGATTAGGAAGGATGAAGAAGGAAACCATACGCTATCCTGGCAATCGCCATTAGTAATTAATGACAGTTGTCTGGATGGTAAGGCGGTTATATTAATTACTATACTTACACCTCGAGTAATTGAAAAACCCATCTTCCCTTCTCAAAGTTTAGTTGGCGACATTTCTTAAGTCATGAATACATTACGTATACAGAGTAGAAACAAACATTGTTTTTTAGGATTCCAGTGTCCATTCACTCAGACGTTGATCTTCCTCACAACTGTGTTTGCCAGAAGACAGAACCTCCACAAACATGAATATCACTCCGCAATTCTCCTCCCCAACGCTCCGTGAAAAAAATTTACGGGTCGTTGAGAGTGGCCGCACCTGAGATCTCATTATTTAATTCTATCTTGGCTCGTAAATTCTCTTATCACGGCCGTGGAGCTGAAAATGTGAAGCCCTTTCACCCTTCGCCCACAACTTGCGGCAGCGAAAATGTTTGTTGGCTCATGAAGTAGGTTTTTGTACGAGCCACTATCCCAATCCCTCAGCCTTATCTGGAGGGCCTAACTGAAGCGTTACGTTCCACCTCATAGGATTAGGATTCTTAAGCACGTGCCAACAGGCCCTACCCTCCGCGGAAGAGATGTTTTGCAACGTAATTCACAAGAACATTTCATTGATGACATTTGCGTCATCCACTGGCAGAGAACGTAAGTAATATCGCTAACGCATTTATGTAGGCTCATTCATTATGTGTTTACATGAAGGTCGCAAACATTTTGCAGTCGACACTTACAAGTAGCAGCCTTCGGCTCCCCCGTGATCTGTGAAAACACCCCCAGTAACTTCGATCTGAGGCTGTTTGTGGGAAAATGTACCAACATCCAGTGTCGTCTTGTAAGCAGAGATTATTTCGTATTTCGTGCATACTAATATTCTGAGCGATGAATTTCCATAAAAATTCTGTATCATTCTTTTATGATCGCTGTTGTCAACGGAAATACGTCTTCGATCGCTTAAGAAATAGATAGCTGTACCACAGCCTTACACGAACAGTCAAGCCACTCCTGCACAGTTTTGTTATAGACTCCGGTAACAGTGCACCACTGTAATCCATAAGCTCGGTGTCAGATTAATGTGAACAGTGTACTTGGTGCTGGTTTGAAGCATGGTCTGTACCAAAGGCACCGTATGCAACGCAATAAACTGTAGCAATAACAAAAAGAGGAAACCAAATTTTAATACCATTGGTCTCTTAATGAGTGAAAGATGCATGAAATAGCATATTACAGGACTGTGCAGTTACGAGTTTCTTGCTACCTATAGACATTTGCTCAAGAATAACGTTTCTTATTAAGAATAAGAAATAAATAGCGAACAGTAATGGACATGATGAGCTGCAGCAAAACGTCCTATATCTGCGTAATAATGTGAATTTGTTTTTCACCACACTTCGAAGCAAAATAGTTTATGAACGTATTATATAAGAAACGGATGGGATGCACTACTGGCATTTCTTAAGGTTCATATAAGCCATCATAACAATAGTTGTGAACTCCTACACAAACGTGAAAGTAAAATTTGCCACTCAAAAGAAACAAGTTACTCGATTCTTATTACATCAGAGCCACATATGTCAGAATTTTTCGACATGATCGTCTTTCGAAGGTAAAGCACTTCAGTTAAATTAATTTTTGTAAGTAGCTAAGTACGGTGAACTGCTTCAGTAAGTACGTCTTCAGACTTCGTGCAAAATTGTTGTGTGTTAAATCAGGTGCCAGTCACACGAACAAATAACGAAATAAGGTTGGGCCAAATTCTAGGTTAGGTAACGAAACCTGCCGTGGTGTTTCAAAGGTACCTTCCTGGAATTTACTGGAGCCGTTTACGAAAAAATTGGCTGGCTAATGGGGATTTGAACCGTCACCCTCTCGAAACTCCAGCATGCTAACCACTGCGCCACCTCGCTCTGTATCGTAAGAACAGACAGGAAGAGAAATATATGATTCCTAAAGCTGATATGCTGTGTTTATGTTCTTTTGCTGGATAAGCTGAAGTTAAATGCAATTTCAACAGTATTTCTTGATGAAGTCAGTGTAGCTTATATCATTTCATTCATGGGTTTGGTACTCTTTAATTATTTTTCAATTATTCAAGTGGCTTGATATTTTCTATAGTTTGGGACGCATAAATATAATAAAAATTTAGTAAATTAAGTAGAAAAAATTAAATCGAGGTACAGTGATGTTGAGGTACGAATAGCTTTCCTGCCGCTTGAGGCTCCAGTGAATCTTCAGTTCCCAAACTCCAACAACACTCACAGCACTTTTATGTAAATTGAACGTGGAAGGTGGAGAAAGGCAGTAATAACTGATTTCATCTGCGTCAAGACTTTACGCAAAACAGCGGCGACGAGTGAAAATGTGTGTCATACCGGGACTATGACCGAAGAGCTCCTGCTTAGGAGGCAGATATATTAATCACTGTGCAATCCGAACACAGAGTTCACTGCAACTGCACGAACTGTCTCTGCACATCTCTCGGCCAACTCGCATTCCCAACTATCGCCACCTAGCCACAGTTACCGTCCACGACCATCATGCTCGCCAATTTGAGGTTCCCGCAGGAGGAATGTAATTGTACAACTCCACTGTTGGCGGCGGATTCATTGTCCATCGAGAGGAATAAGATACGTGAATATGGTGCGATTGTTCTTTGTAGATGTCGGGAAGAAGACACACCACACATGTATAGAATCTCACACCAGTGATTGACACGTCTCTGTGCTTTAGCTGTTGTACTGAATCAAGGTATAATCTGCGAGTTACTAATAAAAGTAACAGAAAATACAGGAATTCAGCTGAAATAATTTGTAAGTAAGCAATATTAGTGCCTAAAACTAGTATAAGAAAAATTCCGTTCCGGATGACATTCTCTGAGAAGTTTAAACGATATGTTAAAGATTAAATTCAAAATTAACAGCCTCAGTTGCGTTAATTTTGAATTTAACATTTATACAGTTGGTGACAGGGTCACGAAATGCTGAAAGTATTGATATGTTAAAGACACTATTTTACGACTGTATACATGTTGGTTTCATTTAATACCTTACATTTATATACCAGTAACAGAGAGGGCACGTTTATGAATAATAACTTCAGTATTGTCTAGAAAAACTAATGTGCGTCACTCAACAGGCGAATATCACAACTAGCAGGATGATCGTCACAGTGAAACATACGACTCGTTTATTTAAAAATGAAAACAGGCTCATGAAAGAAGGCTATCTTGATATTTAGTTTTTTTATAAGGCTGGAACACAATCGAAGGGTATGTCCAAATTGTTTTGTATCATAATAGTTAAGATTTGTGACAGGCAAAATCGTAACTGTTCATAAAGACAGCCGCTTAGTGGGAACAAAAACACAAACCTAAATGCTGCAAGTTGCTTCCTAACATTTTTCCCCTTTCCTTTGAATGACGTTTCGAGGAATAACACTTTAATAAAATATTTAATTGGATGCCATTGAGACAGGAGGAAGAAGGTAAATTAATTTTTACGGCTTAATTATGCGCAAAAAAGCGAGGATTGCCGTGGGGCTTAATTTGTACACCTCTATCTTATTTAAAGCACTCCTCTCTGCTATTTTTGTTTTAATTGGTGCTTCGCTTGAGTAATGAAGGATTTTTAAAGTAATAACGTCGCGTAATGAGACGTGAAAGAAATCTGCCCAGATAGGAAAGCAGACCGCTTTTCTGTGCCGTGTGTGTTGGTTAATGGACCCTCGTCCGAAATCACTTTGTTTTGCTGAGGACGGATTGTTTTTACACTCTAAGGAAACAGGCTATTGATACCTGGTGCATATAATCCAGGCTTTATAAAAACCATTAACTTTGAAAAAAAGTGTTTAATGTGGGTTGGGTGTTTCAAAAATAACACAATCCTCTTACCAAGGACACATGTATTAAACTCGCGAAATAAGTCATGCAGCTCTGATGAAGTTTTTAGGTATAGTACAGTAAGTATTGTCAGACATCAAAAATATATTTAATTTAAAAGCTACAACTAACTGAGCTCAACAAATTATCATCACTTTTGTCTAAGTACAATAAAACATAATTTTTTCCCACACATCTACATTCAAACAAGCGCTTTGCAAACCACTCCAGAGTTCATGGAATAGGGTAGTTCCCGTCGTATCAGTTATTATGGTTTCTTTCCATTAAATTCACGTACTGAATGAGGAAATAATGATGGCTTCCAATCTGTCTGTGCTGTAATTAGTCTAGCCTTGTCTGCACGGACCCTGTGGTAACAATACGTGTAGCTTCTGCTTAAAACGGTTAAAGTAGACTTACACGGAATACTTAGGGTCTACCTTCAGGTGTTACCTTGGCAACACTCTCCCTTTGGTTCAACAAACTTCCTAGTATATATATGAGTGACTCAAATTGAGACTGGTTGTTGTAGTCACGGGGTAATGCGTGTACTTTATTTTTTTGTGAATAACGCAATTTTTCTTTTCTGAACATTTACAGAATGTTACCTATCTTTGCATCTCTTAGAAATCTTATCAAGTTGTGACTGAATATTTGCGCAAGTTTCTTCAGTGGGTACATCATTATAGATGACTATATCATTTGTGACAGCTCTCGGTTACCGTTAATATTGTCTGTCAGATTGCAAACATACATCAACAGGAGGGGTTGCGCTTGAAGTTACTTCTACATCTCGATGCTGTGGAATCACAAGGTTCCAACAAACAAATTCGAAGAAAATGAGCTGTCATTCTATCGAGGTTCTATATGCCTTATGGTACAAGTAGAACGTATTCGTACTGCACCCCGTCAAGAAATAAACGAGTTAGAAGAACACTGAAGCTAAACTGGTACCACCTTGTTTGATTCGTTGGGACGACAAAGTTCTTCAAGAAACCGACTGCAGAAATAAGTGTAGAGCTAAGTGAGATGTCTAAACTTCAATAGCGTGATCAGATATCAGTTTCTTGTAGTTTAGAAAGACAGAGGCATGGAAAAGGTTAACACAATCATGTAGCACTGTTGTTAGAGAGTTTTTGTAAATGTTGGCTGATACCACACATGACTGTGTTTTCAGTAATAAGCGTTGGCGCAATACAGAGTCACTTTTTTTAGTCAACAAATACTTTATCCACGAGACCGGCTTCATTCATGGCTTCCAGAATGTCATGTAACGAAATATCGAGTGTCTTTAACATTACCGATGTTCTCGGAAGTCACGCTGTTCGGCACAGATATTAGCAGTTCCGCAACAACGTACATGTTCAAGCATATTACCCATAAAATAATACCAATCTTGTTCAAGATATTGGCGACAGCTGTGACTTTGATAATTCAAATGGGTGTTCAAACGTTTTTCGTCTTAGAGTAATATCTTCATTGGAAGTCATTTTAATTTTAAACTAAACATTTTGGCACTTCGAACGCTGTGAGTCAATTATTATGTCTACCTCAAAATGGACCATATCGTGTCGCAGTAATTTTCCATGAAGTTGTTGTTTTGAGGAAGGTGAACTTCATACATACACTGCAAAAATCACGTTTTATGAATTTTGGGGAAACAATGGAAACAAATTTTAAGTGGAAGAATTAATCTTTAATTTACATCCTTTATTTTTTAAAATATGTTTTTTCGTGTGACGTATGCATTACTCTTAACAGGTATTCAGTCCGAAAACTAACCCAAGTCAAACCCGGAACGTTCACCAAGGAATGAAGAACGCTTGGGCAATATACATGAAAAACGGTTCGTAGAAACTGGTTCATGGTTATCCCGTTAGGGGTTTCCTGATAAATATCTCTTCTTCTTCGGATTCTACATTTCAATCAAATGCTATAAATGAACACTTGATTATTAGGGCGCGAATTCAGAACTCACAGGTTGTTGCAACAATACATGCGTAAACTTGGAGAAGGTATGTCACCCAATGTGAATCATTTTGACTAAGAAAGATATTCCTTTACCTTTTGTATGTATTGCCACAGACACAGAGTATCTCATTATAAACCTCACTTCTTATTTTGACATGCTGAGGAAGCTGATTACACGTCCGTATTCAGGAAAAGTGCTCAGTTGGTCGCAGCTGTAGACATCACACGGGAATTCTGAATTGAATTCCGAAATAATGTAATGGGCGCTGTTTTTTCGCTCAAGATAATGTCAGTTGTGCGAGGGTCCACAGCAGGTCCCTGAATAACCATACAACAGCACTTACTAGCTATTTTATCGGCACCATTGTACCTTACGTACTTCCCATGCCTTGGGCACCTTATCTGTAAGACCGTGATATTAATAATTACAAAATTTTAATTGAAATTTTGCTTTCCAAAGTGTCTTTAGGTTTCTTGTCATTGTTCCGTTACCATGGAAAGGGACGAAAGGACGACACAGTTCTCGCCTGCCGTAAATTACAACCGGTCTGCTGTTTCAGTGTGGTTCCCCAGGGTATGGACATATTTTTAAGGGGAGATACAGGTAGAATATGACAGGGCATAAACATTACAAACGCCTAACGCAATAACACAGGGACCTACTCGATACCAGACGCCCTAATTAATCGTCTGTCCTATCCTGAATATGACAAAAATTGGTATGTACAGATATGGGTGGCTAAAATCTAGGTCTCGTCCATACTGAGGTGACAAAAGTAGAATTACTCTAATTTCGCAAATGAAAGGCGATGTTTACGCACGTATGTTGCAGCCTTCTGTCTCCTATAAGTCTTGCTGCTTTGACAACGTTAGTAGCTTGTGGTCTTGTTAGCGTTGCTGTCTCTAAATCCTCGGGCTCGATTCCACACTGTGTGTGTGTGTGTGTGTGTGTGTGTGTGTGTGTGCTGCCCTCATCATCATCACCGACACTCACGTCGCCAGAGTGGCGTCAAAAAATTTTTACACCAGGCGACCGAACTTCCCACAAGGTGACCCGCGGCCAAATATGCTATAAGGACGTTTCATTTTTTTCATTAGCAATCATTTCGTGTTTTCTAGTTACACAACTGTAACTTCCTTCCCCGTACTCTTATCAATGCGGCACTGCAAGATTAGAAAACGTGACGAATGGTAAGTAGCATGTTTACTCTCGACACAGAAGTAATCAGTGACGGAGAACAAGCTCCGAAGAAGCAACAGAGGGTGGCTGGTAGGATAGTGACAGGTCGATGTAGTCCCTACAAAAGGGTAAAAGAAACACTCAGGGAAATTACATGTGATTCCTTGGAAGAAACGTGACGTAGTTCTGGCAAAACCGTCTTGGATAAATTCGGAGAACCTGCATTCGATGTAGAGTGTGCTACCATTGTGCTGCCACCATTGCTGGGACAGAAAATAGGCTATAAACTTTGTGAAGGAATGATCTTGGCGTTAGCCTACGTAATTTTTATGAAACAACGGACAACCAAAATCTGGATGGCTTCCTACAGAATCACATTCTATTGTCTTAACGTTTAAGAACCTCGCAATGTGTAGGATATACTATTCTGAGTCACCGATTAAGGTCTCTGGATTAGAAGAGAGCGTGCTATGTCATTATCGAGTCAGTAACAAAAAAGATACTTTCACTTGAAGATAATCATTCTTACAGAGTGCGGAATGCATGGAAATCAGTATCCTCAAACAAAATAAATTGATACTACTATGGTAAAATCGACTGAAGGAGCTGTGAAAGCATACAACGTACAAGATTTGAAATCGGTTATAAAATAGCAGCAGAAATGCGTATTAAAAAAGGCCAGATTAGTGAGGTTACTTTACCATGTAGTAATAATGAATGACCCAACCTTTCGCTACCCAAAAATGGGGCTCACAATATTTTCAGAAGAATGCCAGACGACACACGACATCATAAAACCGGTCGCACTGTCATTTAAAACAGTTAGTATTTCACGTCGAAGACACAGACAAATCATTAGGTTATCAAAAACACGCAACTAGTTATAATGTATCGACACCCGTATTACAGAAGTTTCACAGACCGGAAGTCCTCTCTTATGAGGTAAAACCAAGTGTTAGGTGACAACGTTCTGCTGTTAACTGTGTGGCATACACACTGTGTGATCAAAAGTTTCCGGACATCCCCAGAAACATACGTTTTTCATGTTAGGTGCATTGTGCTGCTACCTACTGCCAGGTACTCCATATCAGCTACCTCAGTAGTCATTAGACATGGTGAGAGAGCAGAATGGGGCGCACCGCGGAACTCACGGACTTCGAACGTGGGCAGATGACTGGGTGTCACTTGTGTCAAACGTCTGTACGCGAGATTTCCACACTCCTAAATATCCCTAGGTCCACTAAATTCGTTTTGATAGTGAAGTGGAAACGTGAGGCGTACAGGCCGACCTCGTCTATTCACTGACATAGACTGCCGACAGTTGAAGACAGTAGTAATGTGTAATAGGCAGATATCTATCCAGACCATCACACAGGAATTCAAAACTGCATCAGGATCCACTGCAAGTACTATGACAGTTAGGCGGGAGGGTGAGAAAACTTGGACTTCGTGGTCGAATAGCTGCTCATAAACCACATATCACGCCGGTAAATGCCAAACGACGCCTCGCTTGGTGTAGGAGCTTAAACATGGACGATAGAGCAGTGGAAAAACGTTTCAGAGCTACGAATCACGGTACACAATGTGGCGATCCGATGGCAGGGTGTTGGTATGGCGAATACCCGGTAAACGTCATCTGCCAGCATATGTAGTGCCAACAATAAAATTCTGAGGCGGTGGTGTTATGGTGAGGTAGTGTTTTTCACCGAAGGGTCTTGCACCCCTTGTTGTTTTGCGTGGCACTATCACAGCACAGGCCTACATTGATGTTTTAAGCACCTTCTTGCTTCCCACTGTTGAAGAGGAATTCAGAGATGGCGATTGCAACTTTCAATACGATCGAGCACCTGTTCATAATACACGGCTTGTGGCGGTGTGGTTACACGACAATAACATCCCTGTAATGAACTGGTCTGCACAGAGTCCTGACCTGATTTCTACAGAACACCTTTGGTATGTTTCGGAATGCCGACTTTGTGCCAGGGCTCACCGACCGACATCGATACCTCTCCTCAGTGCAGCACTCCGTGAAGAATGGGCTGGCATTCCCCAAGAAACTTCCAGCACCTGACTGAACGTATGCCTGCGAGAATGAAAGCTGTTAGCAAGACTAAGGGTGGGCCAAAACCATATTGAATTCGAGCAATAAGGCTGGAGGGCGCCACGAACTTGTAAGTCATATTCAGCCAGGTGTCCAGATACTTTTAATCACATAATGTATCTCTTCTATTCGATCCGTCTTCTCATAGGTCTGTTTCGACGCCGGCCGCGGGGGTCTCGCAGCTCTAGGCGCGCAGTCCGGAACCGTGCGACTGCTACGGTCACAGGTTCGAATCCTGCCTCGGGCATGGATGTGTGTGATGTCCTTAGGTTAGTTAGGTTTAAGTAGTTCTAAGTTCTAGGGGACTGATGACTACAGCTGTTAAGTCCCATAGTGCTCAGAGCCATTTGAACCATCTGTTTCGGCCCGTCACGAATTTCCCCCTGCTTGCCAAACTCTTCATCTCAGAACAGCACTTACACACAACATCCTGAATTTTTTATTGGGTATACTCATATCTATGGCTCCCCCTACGGTTTTAACAAGCTATTTATATCTCTTGTAACACGGGTGCTATCCTCTTACGACATATCACATTATTTTCCTCATCTAGATTCTTGACAATGTTTTCTAGATGTTTCTCTCCTAGTCTATTCTGCTGTTACACTCCTTACTTCTCATTTACACATCATATTTTGAACATCCTTCTGTGGAACCACATCTCAAACGCTTCGGTTCTCTTCTTTTCCTGTTTTCCCACTTCCACTCAATGTTGTGGCACAAACATTCTCAAAAATTTCTTCCTCAAATTAAAGCCAATGTTTTACGTAAGTAGGCGTCTTTCTATCACGAATGCCTTTTCTGCCTATACTAATCTGCCTTTTATGTCCAACTTACTTCGTCCGTCGTGTGTTATTTTTCTTGCGAGACAGAAGAAGTCCCTAACTTTGTCTACTTTGTGGTCCCCAAGCACGCTTATCCTATTTCTGCTACTCCTTTCGTCCATCTTTGGTCTACTCTCGATCCGCTGCGTAGACGATTACTTCCATTCAACAGGTACCGTAATTCCTCCTCGCTTTAATTACGAATAGCAATGTCGTCTCTGAATTTTACCATTGATATTCCTACGCCCAGAATATTAAAGGTAATCCTGAACCTTCCTTTTATCTCCGACATTGCTTCTTCGATGTACAGGTTCGCAATATGTTTATACTGTTGTATTCTTTTCTTTTTCCGTCACCTTTTGTTTCTTTGCGGTTACCTGCCTTTTACCTATACTTCTCTGTCTATCTTCTGCTACTGTGCTTTTCAGAGATGTCCATACCTGTTCAAGTGGTACTTGATGAACACCCGCAGGGTGACAGGACAAGGAGCGGCTTCGTGGCCGCATCAGCAACTTCATTTGCCCGGATTCGGATGCACACACCCTACAGAAAACTATCCCCCCCTCCTGTCTTCTCTAGAGGATACCCTACCATGGACCATCCTGTTCTTAGAGTACATCTGTTCACTTTCACTGGAGACGTATTGAAAACAAGAACATCGACAAGAAGACAATGAGATGAACACAGTAAAATAAATATAAAGTAACCTTGTAGCTAGTCTCTTAGCGCTTCATCGATATCCTTTGTACAGGCTGCATAGTTTCTCTTTGTGGCGGTGGTAGTTGAAAGAGGGGCTGGAATGGAAAGTGGAAAGTGACAAACGAGGTCAGGAGGGATGCATGATACATAATTTGTGCCAGGAGCATGACTGCACCAGACGTATTAACTGCCTTGGAACGGGTCGTTAAAAATTTCACTTTTTTAGATATGGAAAATATTTACTTTTCAACAAGGGAGACCTGTAATGAATTGCTGGTTGACTTGCCTCTCAGCAGATTATCGCTCATTAGGCATCGTTCCAGTGTGTCAGTTTACCTGCGTGTACGAATTTGTAGCAGAATAATCGTAATTAATAAATACCAGTATCGACTCTATCGAGTCAGTGAGCGTGTGATAAAATAAACAGATTTAGTTCGACCGTTGTCCTCACTTTACCTCTAGCAGCGCACTGTTGTTTTAGCATTTATGGCGTAGTTTACGATCCAATTTCGTTTCATATAATTAACGAGGCAGAACAACATAACAATAGTTTCCACTGAATATATTCCGGAATATTACCTTTCAAAACTGCAGTACGTGAACACTGTTATAACTGCACTACAGAGTTAAATATTCATTTTTCTGTGGTGTAACATGTTCGATGACCATAAGCAGAATAATAACCTGAATCTTAATGAGACCCACAACGTACATCTACAGAATTCCAAAAGCTAGTACACGCGAGAGCTCCCTCCCCCCCTCCCCCCTCATCTCCCAAATATGAATGCTATACATATATCACTTGGAGTTATTGAATGACCTTACATTACCACAATAGTTCCTTATTATGATACTCCAATTAAGTGGTGAACTGTATTTCATTTTTCAGTGTCTAGAACGCAATAATTTTATAACAACCTTGCCTTGAGGGGACTGTGAGCAACAGACGACATTTAGATCTACGTCCACATTGCTGGCAGTTACTTCTCTCTAGGAGTGTATCTGGTCCAGTGCACTTCCTTCTCTGGCAAAAATCAACGCGCGAAAGTCGCTCCAAGTCTCCACTCTGTTCCCGTCTCTGACGACACCTTCATAAACACGTGGTAAATAGCTAATCTTTAGACATAATGATGAAGTATAAATGATTAATTTGCTTTGACAAGGGCCACAAAATCCTTTAAATACACGAAACAGCAGGTCGACAACTCAGTTGAAGCCTTAAGACACCACTTGCAGCAAGTGCATTTAGACAGCCTTATGATCAACAGTAGGTTATCAAAACCGGTTTCAGTTGTTTTGTGATTGCTGTCAAAAGAAAATAAACTAATATAAATCCTAATCTAACTATCATCAGCACTCGTTTCCAATGGAAATGACCATGTTGTTGTGCTGCCCTTTACAGTTTGGGTGTATTGCTTGAACCTGACCACTGGTGAACCCTTCGTCGAAATTTATTACTGTATTCAGTGTCTTTATTTTCCGGAGAAATCTTTTGGTTTTAATAAAACCGGACATTTTCCTTTGCCTGTTGTATTCATTGTCTTCAATTATAACTGTAGGCTAAGCGAAGATTATCATGTGATCTTGAGAAAATTAAACAAAGCTTTTGTACTTTCTGAAACATTTTCAGTCACTTTTTGGGAGAATGTAACGTTCTTGCTCACGCAATTAACAGTTGCGACGTTTCACTCAACGCAAGGGAAGATTGCTTGAAAAACACTGGCATGTATTTATTGTCATTGTAAAGGGTCATAGAAAGTAACAGTTAAACTATCACATTGGATAACATGACGAAGCTCCCTCGAAAACTTGAGGAGCAGGCCCTGCACGAACTTCATGGCCACAACATAAGGAAAGTGTTCAATAGCTACATGCCTCAATAAAGACTTTACGGTCTTCTAGCAGCATCGAAGTGTTACACATTCACGATCTTCCAGCCAAGTGCTCCTCTGCCATGGTCCGATGGTAAGTGACTGCCGTGCAGCTCTCCGTTGTATCACAGGACCTCTTCTGGTGAGAGTTGCAGTTTACTAACCTTTGGGTTTTTCCTTCAGATCTCTATAAGTGTAAGTCTGTGTGGTTCTCACTTCCGATCTGCTTTGTGTGTGTAAGACTCTTTTTATGTATTTCTTTTCATTGTCGTTACTTTCTGCGTAGTTGGACAAGTCATCCGGTTCTTTGGTTACAATGTATCTTACTACCCAACATCCCGATTAGTTTATTCTCTGACTACTACGTTTCCTATTGAATTTCAGAGCAATCTGTTGCTATTTTTTGAGGAGTGGTGGGTTTCGGATAATTTCAGATACCGTGATGGGAAATCTTATGGTGAAGGAAGGCCCGGTTTTGTACTGGCTGCAGCCTTATAATATGAGAGTACGTAACATTTGCACATAGTATGGAATCATGTTCCAACAATAGAGGTAATAAAGTTATGCACGGAACACATCTGAGCTCTGCTAATAGTGTCGATTCCTCGTTCAATAATAGTACAATGGCCAAACGTTATCTGGAAGTCCTGTTCTTTGAGGGTGTTTATCACCGCCAGCGATTCTTCTTGAATCATCTCTAGAGTGTCGAACCGACGGCCTTTTAACTTGAGTTTCAGTTTTGGGAACAGCGCGAAGTCGCAAGGTACCAAATCTGGCGAGTACGGTGGTTGGGGTATAACCGCCATGTTGTACTTTGGCAAAAACGTCCAGGTGAGCAAGGACGTGTGACTGGGCGCGTTGTGATGCAGCAGCCAGTCCCCTTGTCGCAAAAGATCGGGCCATCATCGCCGCACGTTTTCATCGAGCAGTCGCAAAACGTGACAGTAGTACGCGGAATTCACTGTCTGGTTGGGTGGGATGAATTTTTTGTGCACAACTCGCTTGGTTTCAAAGAAAACTACGATCATGCTCTTCACTTTGCTCTTCACCTGTCTTGCTTTTTTGTGTCTTAGAGAACCACTCAAACACACGCGTACAGCTCATGCTCTGTACCTCAAACACTTGTTGAATCATTGCAAGGGCCTCCGTCGCACTTTTCCCGAAATTCGCACAGAATTTGATACGCACGTCCTGTTATGTTCGCGAATCCATAGTAAAATCGCCACACACCAGTCACAGAGTATTACGGAAAACACTGTGGACACCCAGCACGTCCTCCCAGCTGAATGCCACTGCGCATACTTACTCATCAGATATGCAGCTCTCGCCACCTACTCCTACTCCTACTTTCCAGATGGCAGCAGTCCCGAACATTTTGTATTCTACCTCGTATGTAGTCGCATCAGTGTGTAAGGTACTGGACAGCCCCATTGGTAACCTGGTTTCGACGCGGTTCGTATCCCAGTTGACCTCTCTGATGTCCAGTTGTCACTGTCGTGTATTACTGCCCTGATCGACGTAATACACCACAAGGAAATGGTCGGCGTGAAACAAGGGCCGTATTGTGACTATTATATGTTGTCCTAAACGACCACAGTGTCAAAGACACCAGGCTGGCCACATGCAGGGTAGACAGTACGAGGACGTGCTGAAAGGTAATGCCATCGATTTTTTTTTATTCTGTTCTCAATATCGGTTGAGGTATTACCTGTCACGCAGATTATTTGGTCGACTTTCCTCCTTCGTTACCAGAAGTTGCAACCCTCTGCTGATACAGGGCTCTGAAGTCTAGCTTGTAACATGGCGGTGTGTAACGTAACTACGTCCGTTTTCTGCGAGACCGTCAGAAAACTAATAACACGAATTCGAAGATGCGACATCTGCAACAGTCCATCGCCTTGAGTTCTCTGTCGTTAAGCATCATCCATTCAGTCCCGAGTTGCCCCCGTCCGCTTTTCATGTTTCCAAAACTTTAAGAATACCTTCGAGGAACTGACTTGGATTGTAATGAAGAGGTGCACGGAATGGTGAGACTGTGGCTCCGGTAACAACGTCAAACATTTTGCAGTGACGGTATCAACAAAACGGTCCCTCCTTGAGAGGACTGTGCTCGAAGCAAGAGCGTTGTTGAGAAATGTTTATGTAGATATGAAGAATAAAAGCCGGCTGGTGTGCCCGTGCGGTTCTAGGCGCTTCAGTCTGGTTAGTTAGGTTTAATTAGTTCTAACTTCTAGGTGACTGATGACCTTAGAATTTAAGTCGCATAGTGCTCAGAGCCATTTGAAGAATAAAAGCATATAACGTTAGTAACGTTTATATCTTTGAAAAGCATTACGAGTGTTCACATAAAAATTTCGGAGGCATTATTCTTCAGCACGCCCTCGTATATGGCTCCGAGGACTCGCTGGTACGAAATGGTTGTTTTCCCGATGTGGGGTGTGAAAATCTGAGAATGGTTCGTATAAGTTTATGGATCAGTATTGCACATTTCACGACGAAACGCAACAAGAGAGCCATAGTGTCCAGAGCTTCGCAAAAATTAGATCTAAATTTTGATTTCCAACTCGAATACGTAGTAGACATCTACGGTGTGGAGATTGACACGGTTGGTGAAATATGTGCTGCAGTGGGTTCAGTATTTTAGTCGCAAGTTATTTCTTCCAATATGGTCCTTCTCTGATGTTGTAGAAGTAGCATATCTGACATGAATTATTTTGAATGCTGCGCTATTGCTCCTTTAGTCTTTATATAAACATACTACCAGCTGTGAAGTTACTAATGTTGAGTCTACTGCTGTATGAGGCAACGTTTTCATTCCTCGTATGCCGCGTCAGCTCTAACTATTACGCCAACTCCGATGATTACTACTGCTATATCCAATACGAGCATCATAAAATACACTCCTGGAAATGGAAAAAAGAACACATTGACACCGGTGTGTCAGACCCACCATACTTGCTCCGGACACTGCGAGAGGGCTGTACAAGTAATGATCACACGCACGGCACAGCGGACACACCAGGAACCGCGGTGTTGGCCGTCGAATGGCGCTAGCTGCGCAGCATTTGTGCACCGCCGCCGTCAGTGTCAGCCAGTTTGCCGTGGCATACGGAGCTCCATCGCAGTCTTTAACACTGGTAGCATGCCGCGACAGCGTGGACGTGAACCGTATATGCAGTTGACGGACTTTGAGCGAGGGCGTATAGTGGGCATGCGGGAGGCCGGGTGGACGTACTGCCGAATTGCTCAACACGTGGGGCGTGAGGTCTCCACAGTACATCGATGTTGTCGCCAGTGGTCGGCGGAAGGTGCACGTGCCCGTCGACCTGGGACCGGACCGCAGCGACGCACGGATGCACGCCAAGACCGTAGGATCCTACGCAGTGCCGTAGGGGACCGCACCGCCACTTCCCAGCAAATTAGGGACACTGTTGCTCCTGGGGTATCGGCGAGGACCATTCACAACCGTCTCCATGAAGCTGGGCTACGGTCCCGCACACCGTTAGGCCGTCTTCCGCTCACGCCCCAACATCCTGCAGCCCGCCTCCAGTGGTGTCGCGACAGGCGTGAATGGAGGGACGAATGGAGACGTGTCGTCTTCAGCGATGAGAGTCTCTTCTGCCTTGGTGCCAATGATGGTCGTATGCGTGTTTGGCGCCTTGCAGGTGAGCGCCACAATCAGGACTGCATACCACCGAGGCACACAGGGCCTACACCCGGCATCATGGTGTGGGGAGCCATCTCCTACACTAGCCGTACACATCTGGTGATCTTCGAGGGGACACTGAATATTGCACGGTACATCCAAACCGTCATCGAACCCATCGTTCTACCATTCCTAGACCGGCAAGGGAACTTGCTGTTCCAACAGGACAATGCACGTCCGCATGTATCCCGTGCCACCCAACGTGCTCTAGAAGGTGTAAGTCAACTACCATGGCCAGCAAGATCTCCGGATCTGTCCCCTATTGAGCATGTTTGGGACTGGATGAAGCGTCGTCTCACGCGGTCTGCACGTCCAGCACGAACGCTGGTCCAACTGAGGCGCCAGGTGGAAATGGCATGGCAAGCCGTTCCACAGGACTACATCCGGCATCTCTACGATCGTCTCCATGGGAGAATAGCAGCCTGCATTGCTGCGAAAGGTGGATATACACTGTACTAGTGCCGACATTGTGCATGCTCTGTTGCCTGTGTCTATGTGCCTGTGGTTCTGTCAGTGTGATCATGTGATGTATCTGACCCCAGGAATGTGTCAATAAAGTTTCCCTTTCCTGGGACAATGAATTCACGGTGTTCTTATTTCAATTTCCAGGAGTGTAGAAATCTAAGAAAATTATGAAGATAAGTTCGTAAGATGCTAGACATTGTGATTAACCTGTGACGATGCCACTATATTAAAAGTTGGAGTGCGCTTTAACAGCCGGCCAGGGTGGCCGAGCGGTGCTAGGCGCTTCAGTCTGAAATCGCGCGACCGCAACGGTCGTAGGTTCGAATCATGCCTCGGGCATGGACTGTGTGATGTCCTTAGGTTAGTTAGGTTTACGTAGTTCTAAGTTCTAGGGGAGTGATGACATCAGAAGTTAAGTCCCATAGTGCTTGGAGCCATTTGAACCATTTTCTTGCGCTTTAACACCCTTTAAATGTAGCCACCACCCTCTGCCAGCATCGGATGATAATCGTTCTATCGTCTCTAATCACCAGAGCTATCGCCAACTGAATACGGGACGATTTCGTCCACCAGGCATTACTGCCTATCGACACTTACAAACTTTTCCAACGAATCTAAGACTTTATACCGTCAAAGGTGTCTAACGCAGAAGCAACTCTTACGACGCATTAGATATAATTTTCTTAACGAAAAATTCTTAATTGACACCGAAAACTATATCAGATATTTCTGTAAAAGGCGTAATCAAAATTAATAATAAATGTGTTAAATCTTCGCGTCTGTCTGGCTATCTTTTAACACGCTAACTCCAAAACTATTGGATGAATTTTCATGGGGTTCTCGTATCGCTCTTGTGCGTACTTTGGGGTATCGTATAGGCTTATTATAATCAATTAAGATTGCGAAAAAAAAAAGAAATATGTCCATACATATTATAAAAATTCTCTACATCTGCTCCGAAACCATTTTAACCGATTTCAGCCAAACTTGATACAGATATCACTTATTGTATCTGAAGGTGTTGGATTGGGGGAAAAGAAAGAACTGGAGGCCATGGCGCCCTAATACCTACATTAGAAGATTCCGTACTTGACAACGAGAACACAGCAAACTTTACACGCGATTTCAAACCTTTATCAAACATTTTCTCGGTGACAACTCCCACCCAAAAATGACGAAAAGACAAAAGTTTCTCGCTTACAATAATTTCGATGTCCATGCAGTAAAACTGTCGCATCAGGCATAAGTACATACTGAAACTTATTACTTCTTAGCGACACATTTAGCTGTGCTATAAAATATACCATTCTACGAGACATTGTTCACGTGATGTAAGGGAAGGAGGAGACGGACAGAGAAAGATAAGGAGATCGGCAGAGGGAGGGAAGGAAGAGATATATATAGAGAAAGAGGAGTAGCAGACGTGCGGAGAGAGGGGCACGAGGAATTGTATAGAAGCTAGGTGGTGGAGGAGGTGGAAGAGAGACGGGGGAAAAAAGAGATGGAGAGAAGAGGGTCAAAGGGGGGTGGACAGAGGTGGCAGGAGGAGAAGGACTAATGGAACTGAAATAAATATCTGGGAGGGCAAAGCCGGGTACTCAGCTAGAGATTTAAAAGAAAGCACTGGCGATCGCCGGTTTGCTCGCTGTACTCAGTCGCAAACCGGCCGAGTACAGTTTATTCAGTAATATCGCCTCGAGAACATGTACTCGCATCTGCACATCTTATTGTCAATTACAAATGAGTACGGCGACATCGATCACATGATTTGGAGTTGTCGAAGCAATCGGTTTACGCAGCACACATGCGATAATAATCCCACTATTTCGAAACATTTGTCGCGACCGGAGGCGTTCACTGCAGTTAGAAAATTTCTACCTTGCTTTTAAATTATTTTACTCTCGTGAACGACTACTCCAGTTATTTCCATGTCCGCAAGAATACGAACACCTTCAGTGAAGAACGCCGTGTCAGGAGTAGGTCGGCTGCCTGTGAGAAACCTCTAAGAAGTCCGACGAAGGCGCTCTTCAAATACGAAATCGATATACATGCTAAAGGCTTCACCTCTTCCTGTGAGTAGTGGATATAAGAGTACAGTGCCAGTAGGTACCGAATTCTCTTTTTGTAATTAAATAGACTCTATAAAAGGCTTTCAGAAGCTGTTCGTCATGTTTAACCCGTGTTTAGTTGTAAACAACAAATGGACTCCGATGGCCGATTAAATTTATTTATTTATTTTACTTGTCACATCCCGTGGTACTGAGCAAGCAAAAGCTACTAGGTCACTGAACGAGCCCGTACACATTTTGCAGAATGCTGACTAGAAAATGTACAAAGTAAAAACACCATAAAACATTTTACGGAGAAGAGTTCTCAACTATAGCGAGCAGTTCGTCCACAGGATACAAAGAATGTGCCGCGAGGACACCTTTCTACCTAGATTTAAATACTCGCTGTTTGTCACTCAGTTTTTCAAAAATGGTTCAAATGGCTCTGAGCGCTATGGGACCTAACATCTTAGGTCATCAGTCCCCTAGAACTTAGAACTACTTAAACCTAACTAACCTAAGGACATCACACAACACCCAGCCATCACGAGGCAGAGAAAATCCCTGACCCCGCCGGGAATCGAACCCGGGAACCGGGACGTGGGAAGCGAGAACGCTACCGCACAACCACGAGATGCGGGCCCACTCAGTTTTTGCAGTTCTGCTGGAAGCCTATGAAGAAGCCTACCTAATAGTACGCACTTTTCTCTACGATGCTTAAAGAAGTGTTGCCTAAGTGCATATAGTATTTTCGGCTTAGTGTTCGCTGTAAAAATGTTGTAGTTCGTCCCGAATGAGTCAATACTGTCAACAGAAAATCCTGTGATGGAGCGTATGTACAAAGACGATTCTTGAACATATTCTCATTTGGAATGTAATACATTTCCTCGAGACGGAAAAGCGTCTGACCAGAAATAATTACGGTTTTAGAAAGCATCGCTGGTGCAAAATAACTTACCCTTTTCTTAGATGATACCCTGCGAACTATTAATGAAGGGCGACAGGAAGAGTCCATTATCCTAGACTTCTGAAAGGTGTTTGACACGGTGCCTCACTGCAGACTGTTAACGAAGATACTACCATGCAGAATAGATTCTCAAATATGCGACTAACTCGAAGACTTCTTAAGCAACAGAACCCAGTACGTTCTCCTCGACGGTCATAGTTCATCAGAGACAATGGTATCGTCATATGTGCCTCGGGGAATTATGATGTAAAAACTATTATTCTCTGTACACAAAATGATCTGACTAAAGGGTGAGCAGAAATGTGGGTCTGTTTGCTGATGATACTGTGTTGTACGGGAATACTGACTGTAGGAGGACACAAGATGAATTAGAAAAAATTTGAAAGACAGCTAGCCTTAAATGCAGAAAAATGTAAGTTAATGCAGATGAGTAGGAAAAACAAAGCCATAATGTTTGAATACAGCATTAGTAGTATGCTGTTTGACACAGTCATCTTCTTAATAGGAAATAGAACGAGCCTGTGAGGACTGTTGTTCAAATGGCTCTGAGCGCTATGGGACTTAACATCTATGGTCATCAGTCCCCTACAACTTAGAACTACTTAAACCTAACTAACCTAAGGACATCACACAACACCCAGCCATCACGAGGCAGAGAAAATCCCTGACCCCGCCGGGAATCGAACCCGGGCGTGGGAAGCGAGAACGCTACCGCACGACCACGACCTCGACCACGGGCGAGGACTGTTGTAGAGAAGGTGAATGGTCGACTTCGTATTAGGGGGGCAGATTTTTAGGAAATCGTAGTTCATCTGTAAAGGTGTTCTTCAGCATTGCGACCCATGCGTGAGTACAGCTCGAGTGTTTGGGATCCCCACCAGGTCGCTTAAAGGAAAACATCGAAGCAATTCACAGGTGGGCGGGTAGATTTGTTGCCGATAGGTTCGATCAACTTGTAAGCATTACGGAGATTCTTCAGGAGCTCAAATGGAAGTCCTTGGAGTGAAGGCTACGTTTTTTTTTATTTCTTTTTTTTCCCAGGAACGCTATTGAGAAAGTTTAGAGAGCAGGCATTTGAAATTGCTGCAGTACGATCATAAGGTTTCGTGCAATGATCGCGAAGAGAAGATACAAGTAATTAGGACTCATACGGAGCCATATTTGCTAGTGGAACAAGAAAGGTTATGAGTAATGACTAGCAGTGGTATAACTTACCCTTACCACGCACCGTACGGTGGCTTGTGGTATGTATATGTAGATGTAAATGTAGATGTAGATGTAGATAGCGTCTTCAAAGGAACATATAAAATGAGTACCAATAAAAGCAAAGAAATGGCATTGGAATGTAGACGAATTAAATCAGGTGATGCTGAAGGAAACAGATTAAGAAAAGTGACATTAAGAGTGCTAGATGAGTTTGGCTACTTGGGCAGCAAAGTAACTGATGAAGGCTGAATCTGGAAGGATATAAAATATAGTTTGGTAGTGACAAGGAAAACGTTTCCGAAGACAAACGTTTCAACCTCGAAAACAGATTTGAATGCTTGGTCATCTTTTCTGAAGGTTTGTCTGAAGCGTAAACTCGCATGCAAGTGAAACATGGACGATAAACAGTTCAGACAAGAAGAGAATAGAAGCTTCTGAAGTGTGGTGCTACAGAAAAATGCTGACAATTAGATGGGTAGATCACATAACTAATGAGGAGGTAATGAAAAGACTTGCGGAGAAAAAAAAGTTGGGCACAACTTAACTAAAAGGAGGAATCAATTGACAGGACACGTTTTGTGGCATCAAAGGATCGCCAATTTAATATGGATGTAAGTGTTAGAAATAAAAATTGTAGAGGGAATCAAGGGATGAATATAGTAAGCAAGTTCAGAAGAATGTGGAGTGCAGCAGTTATTCGGAAACGGGGAGGCTTGCACAGGATAGAATACCGTGGAGAGCTGCACCAAACTAGTCTTCAGATTGATGACCACAACAATAACAATATACAATTAATTACTTCTGATGTGCGCGAATTTTCGATCACCCTATATTAGGCATTGGGTACATGCAACCGACTACGGACATTGCTTCGTACGACGATATTGCAATTAATTCATTGGAATTCGGGAAATCTCTGGAGAGACATCTTATTTATCTTCTTATTAAGAAATAACTCATGTTAATACTTTTTTTTAAAATGAGAAACTGTCGAGCTACGTTATGTAGTGCCGAAGAAGTAAAACAGGAACACAGAAATGACGAACTCTCCGTGGAATGACAGAATAATTTAGAAGAACGTGTAATAGTTAAGTAATGCGTAGATTTATTTTTTCAGAAAAAAATTGAATGTTACAAGCGACCATGAAGAACTCTCGCATCAACTCTGTTTAGTTTTATCAGGATGAACGTGAAGTAAAAACAGCCAGTATCACGTCATGTTTCGCTGTGTCAGCTGCTGTTGCTTACGGCATATTGTGAGCAGAACTCTGGTATACGTTATTACATTCTTCGCTTGTTTCAAATATTTCCCGCATAATTACTTTCGTTTTATGCAAACATTTTTTACTGGTCTGTGATATTTTTAATTAAAAAAGGTTCCTATTTGAAATGATCCGAATATCTGCTGCGAAGCTTGTTCCTGTTGCGTAATTCATCGTTAGAGATATTTTCTTTCAAAGCCAAATCGTACATAGAACAAAAAGTTGCAACTACGAGATGACAAGATTCGTAGAGAAATCGGTAGTTCACTTACTCGGGGAATAAAAGCAAAGCAATAAGAACAGGGAATTAATACACTACGGAGCTGTACGCTCTCAACTAACCTCCCGAATCACAACGAGCTTTGTTAGCAAACTGATATCTTTAACTAAGGGAATATTCAGGACATAATCTCACTGACCATGTTATTACACACGCGCAGTTACCGTATGACTACGTTAAGTGCACCTACAACTATATCTACACCGAAAGAGATGGCGCTGTAGTTAGCACACTGGACTGGCATTGGAGAGGACGATGGTTCAAATATTCGTCCGGCCGTCCTGATTGAGGTTTTCCATGATTTCCCTAAATCGCTTCAGGCAAATGCCGGGATGGTCCTTTTGAAAGGGCACAACCGACTTCCTCGCCTATCCTTCCATAATCTGATGGGACCGATGACCTCGCAGTTTGCTCCACTCCCTGCATCAACCAACCAACCTATATCTAAACACATACACACACACAGATATATATATATATATATATATATATATATATATATATATATATATATATAATTCCCAAATCGCCATTCTGTGCGCGGTTAAATGTATTCTCTACAGAAGTTTCAGAGTCATTCACTTTTCTGATGTACTAGCAAAGGGAGCGAGAGAATAACAGTTCTCTACGTACTTCCGTATGAGCCTGATTTACCTTGTTTTCGCGGCCGTTACGCGGGATGTACGAGTGACCATGAAATACTGCAATCACTTCAACAAATCATAATTTGGGAACTGTAAGATGTGGAGAATCTTGTTTTGCTGTAAAACGTTTAGCAGCTCGCGAAGTATTTCTGTCTTTGTCCTTTATTGCAAATATCGCTTGAAGTGTATTAAAATGGTATTAACAGGATTACTCGGTGATTTGAAACTAGTTAAGAACTAAATTCCAACTGCGAGTTTCATCTCCTTCTCGAAGTAGTTGAATCACCTTTAAATAATAAGCAAACAGGCGGCGCATACGTACGGTAAATCCGGGAGGGACGCCGCATGCGGTGTAGACTGCACACTTCTCGTAGCTCCTGCAGACGCAAACAGAGTGGGCGCGTCTGGACACTGCAGTTGCTCACTGGACGCAAGTCCATAACAAAAGAGTTTACTCTTCGATCGAGTAAATTTTACATGTGATCTTTGGGAATAACTGAGGTATGTCTCTAAATGTCCCCTCAAAACTCGTTCTTATAGTATGCTGAACCTAAATTATCCTATGGACAAACACATACACCCATGCCCGAGGGAGGATTCGAACCTCCACCGGGACCAGCCGCACAGTCCATGACTGCAGCGCCCAGACCGCTCGGCTAATCCCGTGTTTCTGTATATCGGAAGAACTAGGTAGCAAATAGCTATGAGAAACAATGCATTGCATGAACCTTAGTGTAGTACTTTTGGCTCTCGGACACTAACTCACAGTAATTTGGCTGAGTGTAATCAGAAGTATGTAACTGCAATGACTGATATGTTTAATGGAGTTTTGAATACTCTTTGTGTTTGACTTATTACAATGCTTTACTTTGGGTGAAGTTATGGTAGACTTATATTTTATTCGTTACCCTACGTGACACGAAATTTGCTAACTTTTTCCTTCAGCTTTTGGAGCATTGTGGGACAGTTTCCGCAAGTTTAGTATTGATTTGTAATCAAATCATCCGCGTACTCTAGTGACGATAGATGAATGGTCACTGCGAAATTACACTGAAGACTGAAACTGGCCGTGCCAATTAAAATGAAAATAAAGATGCAACTGGTGCTTTCATTTGACTGCAAATAAAATTTTCTGCCTTCTACGAGTCATGTTACCGTTAATTTTTGACATATATTTTCTTCTGCTATGTAACGCGTCAGACAAAGTGTGAAGTTCTCACAAGAATAGTTATTGTCACGCCTTAAACATTCATTTCCGTGAAAATTTCGACCATTTATGACTGGAGTATCGGCTCCTGCAGACGACCGTTTGACAAAGAACACCGGAATGTTTCGGGGTTTCTGCATTTCTTTTTGCTCCGCTTGATTATACATTCTGATTGCAGCTGTGCCTGAATGCCGAAATAGACGCACGGTCGGTGTTGCGGTATAATTGCTGCTGAGAAAACTGCAGCTTGCGTTTCTTTACTCTGGCGTTATCGATACAAATGCTGGCCGTTTGTGCTTTGTATTATGTTTATTTTACAGCCACCTACTCTTCAGCCTAGTTTAAAAGTCTGAGACACTGCTGCATCATGCAGAAGAGCGCTGATTATTCATCCGCTGCAACATTTTATTGGTATCGATAACTTCATTTTGTAGATTATTGCCTTACTTTGCTCTTGGCAACTGACAACTCACATCATTCGCCCAAGAGCTGCTTGCACTCTTTGAAACAGGAATTGTTGTTTTTACAGTACAACGAAGGTAGAGATTCTGACAATATTACCTTCCGTTTCTGTAAAAGAAGTTATGGGACAAAACAACTTTCAAGTATCGCCCTATCTGCAGCTTCAAACAGCAGCCTGTCTGCACATGTTTGGTTGTATGAGCAGCGTTATTGAGAGCTGTACTGATGCAGTGCAGGTTAGTAATAATTACACCGCCCTCAAAATGAGCTTATACATAGCAGAAAAATGTTCAGGGATCATCGCTGTCTTGTGTCTCAGCAATACGACACGGGACAGAGTTCGGCAACAGAGCTTACTTAGATCAAAACATCCTATGTCTGTATCTATGGCGTTAAAGAATCATTCCATGCATTTCTGTTTGTGGTACTAAATCGTGACACTGACATCATCCGCTCGATATTCGTATAGGTGGTAGTCGGAGAAACTGAGAAAAAAGGACAATTTCGCCCAGTCATGCCGTTCAATATTGTGGGTCGCAAAGGAACGGGTTCTCACTCTCGCCCTTTCTGTGTCGAAGGTAACACATATTTAATGAGCTACGCTAGCACAGGTACGGTACAGATCGAAAAAAGTAAACAGTTCGCTTATGAATACAGGGCTGCACCTAAAGAACCCTGTTACTAGATACTATTTTGCACTTTATACGCTCTCAACAAGTTCTATTGCACTTAATTGTCATTCAGTTGCGTCACAATGTCAGTGACGCTACTCGTATATCATAGAGGTGGAATGGGTTGTAAAATATGCAGCTTAATCTATGTGATAGTAATATAGCACAGTAGGAGGTATCAGTTTGTATCAGCAATGTATGAAGAAACTCTTACTGTGTCAATATTGCAGGAGCGTACAGATCGCAGCATCAGTGTTATTCTAGTTGTCTTGTGTAACTTTCCACCGACTGCTTTCTGGGCATGACACAGTTTTGTTTCTAATGTTAGCACCACTCTCTCTAGTGTGCTGCTTGCGATTGTCAGTAAGAAGCGTATTTTCCTCTTACGGAGTTGTTTAGTGGCACTTGATATGGATTTGCGAGACGAAAAAGAAAGAAGTCTGGTGTATCACAGTACTGTTTAACAGCGATGAGTCCTCAGAATTCAAGTGATCGATACTACGAATCATCTTGTTCTGGGATATTCTGAACATGGTCTACGTATATGGAAGGATAAGAATTTTAGAACGTCTTAATGAAAAAGAATTATAAGCATAAGCATAAACATAAATCATAGTAATGTACTACCTTTTGCCAACTTTAAAACTGTATTTGTCGACCGTAAACTGTTGTTGGAAACTGCCTGCAGTCATGCCTATGGAGTTATTAACAAAGACACAGACATGGCACACTTAAAATAGGATGACTAGATTGTACAGACAAGTATGAGTCCTTTTTACAAAAGATAGGAATTCGTTACATTGAGCTAATATTAGTATTACGCAAATAAGCAAACCTAAAGAGGCCGTAATGAACTTCATTGTTCGCCACTCCATTCCTTTCAATTAATAACACAACTTAGAGGATGCAATATAATTCTGAAGGAAATAGGTTGTCTACAAAGTGAAAACATTTAAATCTGGATTTGAAAGCCTGCTGTATATCAGTCAAATAAATCAGCTTTTCTGCAGGTTCTCCAAAATTGATAATTTGTGATGCTAAGGGATGCAGACCTAGGAAACGATCAAGAAGATACATCTGTTTTACACAAACGAAAGGGTGGTTAGCGCTGAGTCAGCGTTAAGGATAAAAAAAGGAAAGACGAAGGTCATCAAAATTAATAGAAAGAACGCTAGCGACTTGCCCAACATAAAGATTTGGGACAATACAGTTATAAAGGAAGTAAAGTATCCTGTATAGGAATCCGTCTGACACAGACAACGTTACACATCGTGGGTAATGAACAAAATAATATTACAAATATGCAGCTACGGCAAAGAAAATTTCAACGAAAAAAACGTTCACCAGCCATGATCGCATAAAATATTTCTTTATTTAAGACAATCAATATCAACAGTCTTTGTGGTCATCTTGATGTCTTAAAATCTTTTGTTGTAAAACATGTTCATTTTCCGCGAAACCTCATTCACAACATGTCAAGTGGATAAAAATCAGCACGTTATAAAGGTCTATCATCGTTAAAATATTTTAAAACAAAAAGCATCTTGTGTGGACATGGCCTTTTGCACAAGGTGCTTTATGTTTTTAAATATTTTAGCGAAGACAAACCATTATAACGTCCCGATTTTTATCCACTTGACATGTTGTGCGTGACCTTCGACGTAAAATAAACATGTTCGACAACAAAAAAATTTTAAGACCTGAAGATGACAACAAAGTGTGTTGAAACCAGTCGTCTTAAATAAAGAAATATTTTAAGCGATTCTGGGTGGTGAATCGTTTTTTACTGGAAAATTAAGACAGTTGTCCGTGAAAATGAGTGTCATGGACACAGCATTGTTTAACTGAGAAACGTGAAAGGAGGGAAAATGGCGAATCAGACCCCAATACGTGGTGCTACAGGACGATTCTGAAAAGTATATTAGTACAAAAATCTACCTGACGGAGTGCAAGAAAGAGTACTCAAGGAAGCAGGTCAAGGAAGCATACGCTAAGATATCTTGCAACAACAAACTTGGCATTGAGAGATGCAGCAGAAAGAAAATTTCGTCTTAAAACAAACATTGCGTAAATATTAAACAGATTATCCCGATTACTGGGTGTAACACAATTACACATATGGAGGACTAGCACAAGACACAGAGAAATGGGGAATGTAATAAAACTAGATGAGAAGTAATGAATACTTTTTAAAAAGGAATAAATATTTTCTCGTCGCAAGAAACAAAATTATTCCATTCGTTATGTGAGATAATTACTTTCGATGACTGCTTGTCAGGGAGAAAATACGAAGAGATGCCCTCAGCACGAGTGAGGGTGAACCATCCTCTTGAAGACAAGGTTTTTGCTTTCTTTCTTCTCTTACGGTGGAGCCGAGGCGGTTGGACGCTTGATTTTCTACGGCCAACAAGCTCCCATCTCGCGCAGCCGGTAGCTGGGGAGGAAGAGGGGCCCGAAAAACGCGCCCTGCGGAACACGGCGGCGATGGGCTCAGCCAGGCGGACAACGCAGCCAGGCTCCCCCTCAGCGATTGCGCCCAACAGATCTGCCGTGACCGCACTGGCAAAGACCCTATCTCCCGATACTCGCCGCCTTTCTTGCTTGATTGATTACATTTACCACGCCACTTAATCACCATTCAGTAAACGAAGTAAAATCTTAAAAAGATCCCTCGCACGGGGAATTAGGCTCACATAACCTGTCGTGCACCTTTCTCATGAACAGCTAATGAGGGAGTTGTACGAAGCAAAATTTAATTCCGGAAGGAAGAGGAACAGTAAGACTGGAAGATGAAGAACGATCTCCTGGGAGTAAAACGGGTTTAAGACAGGGATGCAGCCTTTCGCTCTTACCGTTCAATCTATACATAGAAGAAGTAACGACGAAAATAAAAGAAAGTTTCAAGAGTGCGATTAAAATTCAGGGTGAAATGATATCAGTGAGAATATTCGCTGATGACATTGCTCCCTGAGTGCAGGTGATAAAGAACCAAAGGATCTGTTGGACGGAATAAACAGTCTAATGAATAATGGTTTGGTTGAAAGTAAAGCGGAAAACAACAAAAATAATAAGAGGTAGCAGAAATGAGATTAGCAAGAAATTTAACATAAAAATAGGTCATGAATTAAAAAATTCGGCTATGTAGAAAGCAAAATTACAAAGACGGATGAAGCAAGGACATGAAGGGCAGACTAACACAGGAAAAGAGGGCATTACTGACAAAGTGAAGTCTACTAATAAGCCTTAATTTGAGGAAGAAATTCCTGAGAATCCAAATTCGGAACAAAGCATTGTATGGTACACTGAAGAGAGTCGAAGAATCTGCGATGTGGTGCTAGAAAAGGATGTTAAAAATTATGTAGACTGATAAAATAAAAAAATAGAATTTTCTACGCAGAATCGACAGAAAAAGGAACATATAGAAAATACTGAGAGGAAGAGGCAATAGGATGATAAGAGAAGTGTTCCGACGTCAGGGAATAACTAACGTCCACGGTACAAGTCGTAATTGTAGAGCGTAAAAAGTAGATGGGAAGACTGAAAGTTCGATAGATCCAACAGATAACTAGGGACGTAGGGTGGAAGTGCTACTCGGAGATGAAGAAGTAAGCGCAACAGAGGAATTTGTGGCGGTCCACATCAAACATAATAATAATCATGGCATTATGCAACTAAATTCCTGTACAGAAATACATGGGTTTAGAATGTTAACGCAGTTTGTAGTTTAAGGTTAGTGAAAATTTAAATTGTGTTAGTTAGCATTTATGTTCGCACAGAAACTGTCTTCTGGGCTATTAAAAGAATGTGGCCGGTTTTATTGTCGTATAAAATACACCAAGACGTCTTGTGGTCCTACTTTTAGCCCATAGGTATCAAGTGCATTCACGTATACCCATCCTGCTGAATATCAGTTCATGCACCACGATAAACGTCCACGTCGTCGTTTTACTACTGTCTCAGAGTGTCCATGCACGTGAACAAACGTAATTGTCTGTCTAAAAGTCAGCGATGTACCTTACGTGCGAAAAAACATAAAAGGGAACGCTTTACTATTTGCCAGGAATTCTAACATGGAGAGAGAGCTGTTTGCTTTAGGAAAGTGACAGGCTGTAATGTACGCTCGTTTCATGAATGTTTCCGACATCAAACCAAAAGCGACTGAACGCAAAGAGGGTTGTAAGTTGCTGACTTTGGGCCATTCTGTAATAATAGAACGTTATGACTGGAAAACAATCGATGCTAACTTGGATCCTTCCGGCGATATTTGAAGTCTTAAAATAAGACTTCCTTTTTCAGACTCGGTGGAAAACAGTCGGTATCCGGGTACATTTAATTATGATTAAGTGACGTCTGCCGGCCTGGCTAGCCACGCGGCCTAACGCGCTGCTTGCCGAGCGGGAAGGCATGCCGGCCCGCAGCACCAACCCAGCCAGCAAATTAGTGTCGAAGTCCGCTGTCCCGGCCAGCCTGTGGATGGTTTTTAAGGCGGTTTTCCATTTGCCTCGTCGAATACGGGTTGTTTCCCCCTATTCCGCCTCAGTTACACAATGTCAAATACAAGAGATTTCTGCGATTCGGTGACAAATTGCGTGCTGACTTGCTTTTTGGAGGTGAAAGCTAATCTACCCAATCCAGTTTGTCCTGTACCGTTGACATTATGTTCTAATCCAAATATTAAAGACTGAGTCTCCGAACCGTCAGGATGTACATGGCTAAAGATGAACCGAAAATACTAGCATAAAATACCCGTGATTCCAAAGGATGACATTATTAAGCTTTCCGCTCTAGTGACGGTCATCGGTGGACATACTACTTTTCCGCTTTGATGCCAATGACAGATGACACCCGACTCGTAGTTCTTCTTTATTTTATAGTGCCTGCTCCGCAGCCTCAGGTATTCCTCGTGTGGTGCGGTTTCCATTAAATAACGCTATATTGGATTCCGTAGAAATGTTGGAACACGTGAGGCAATACTGACCCTACGACGTATCTTAGAAGAAAGATTAAGGAAAGGCAAACCTACGTCTCTAGGATTTGTAGACTTACAGAAAGCTTTTGACAATGTTGATTGGAATACTCTCTTTCAAATTCTGAAGTTGGCAGGGGTAAAATACAGGTAGCGAACGGCTATTTACAATTTGTACAGAAACCAGATGGCAGTTGTAAGAGTCAAGGGATATGAAAGGGAAGCAGTGGTTGGAAAGGGAGTGAGACAGGGTTGTAGCCTCTCACCGATGTTATTCAATCTGTATATTGAGCAACCAGTAAAGGAAACAAAAGAAAAGTTCGGAGTAGGTATTAAAATCCATGGAGAAGAAATAAAAACTTTGAGGTTAGCCGATGACATTGTAATTCTGTCAGAGACAGCAAAGGACTTGGAAGAGCAGCTGAAAGGAATGGACAGTGTCTTGTGAAGGAGGGTATAAGATGAACATTAACAAAAGCAAAACGAGGATAATGGAATGTAGTCGAATTAAGTCGGGTGATGTTGAGGGTATTAGATTAGGAAATGAGACACTTAAAGTAGTAAAGGAGTTTTGCTATTTGGGGAGCAAAATAACTGATGATGGTCGATGTAGAGACGATATAAAATGTAGACTGCAATGGCAAGGAAAGCGTTTCTGAAGAAGAGGAGGGAGCTGCGCGGACCGTGAGAAGAGACCCCTAGATCGCGCGGCTACCCCGAGCGGCAATTTTTGAATATAATGACCTCACCGCAATATCCTTTCTTTCAGGAGTGCTAGTTCTGCAAGGTTCGCAGGAGAGCTTCTGTAAAGTTTGGAAGGTAGGAGACGAGGTACTGGCAGAAGGAAGGCTGTGAGGACGGGGCGTGAGTCGTGCTTGGGTAGCTCTTGCCCGTGAAAGGCAAAGGTCCCGAGTTCGAGTCTCGGCCCGGCAAACAGTTTTAATCTGCCAGGAAGTTGCAAAATGACCTTGTTCCTGAGGCTGTTGCATTTCCTTTCGGCCATGTATAAAAGCAGACACCGTGCAAAAACGTGACCAAGTAATCGTGGTTTTTTTCCAAGTGGTGTTTAAGATGGTGCATACGAGGGTTGTAACTTAAATAGTGGCAACTATTTGTTCACAACCGATACAAAAGAGTACATGTTTGCACCTGTTACTGCCCTTCAAAGTAGTCACAAGCGTTGTGTAATACCCCTTGCCAGAGATGTGGAAGGCCTAGTATACCGTTAGCAGAGCCTGTTCTGTTGATGGTGCGAATGGGGCGGTCTACTGCCTGTCGAATCTCTAGGAATAGTTCTGAAGCGAATGTCACGAAGTGGTTCCTTCAACTTCGGAATCAAATCAAGGTCACAAGGACTTAAGTCCAGGGAGTATGGTGGATGGAACAGCACTTCCCAGTCTCAAAGACCGAACAGAGCAGCTACAGCTTGCACTGTATGCACCCGCGCATAGTCGTGCAAAATGATGGGTGTGTTGCGCAGAAAGTGTCGCCGCTTCTTTCGAAAAGCTGGTCGCAAGTGATACTCCAAAAACGAACAGCAATATTGCGCATAGACGGTCTGCCGCGGAGGAACGTAAAGCTTTAGGATAACACCATCACAGTCGTAAACGAAAATGACCATAATTTTCACCATACTCGGGCTTTGACGCACTTTCAACTTCCGCGGCTTCCCATAATTACGACATTCGTTTGATTGGCGTTTCTGTTTTGGCTCGCACGATGTGGCCCATGTCTCATCCAGTGTTACGATACGGCGTAAGAAAGCCTCTCCTTCGCGCTCATAGCGAAGTGCGTCTGAGCAGCGTAGTAACGCATTCATTTATGCATTTCCGTCAAGTCATGCGGAAGCCATCGTGAAGCAATTTTTCGCATGCCCAGGCGCTTCTTCAGATTGCGACGAACAGTCGTATGCGCTAATCCGGTTTCGTGGGTGAGTTCCCGAATCATATGGCGTCGATGACTGTCCACTAAGGCGGCAACAGCATGCACGCCTTCTTCAGAGACGATAGGACGACCTGCCCCATACATGTCTGCCACAGTTTGCCGACCATTGTTGAAGGCTTTCATCCAATGTGCCACGGCATTGCCAATTCCCCGCACGCCTCTTGAAGACCTTCACGACACTGTCGTGCTGTACGACCTCTGTCACATTCAATCTTGATCCAACTCCGTTGTTGGTGTTTCAAAAACATTCTGACACCGTTACGTTAGACCTCTCGCTCACAAGTGACTGCGTTTCCCTCGATTGTGCACACGCCGGTGATGTGGGACGGACGCGTCCTTTGCTCGGAGGTAAGGTAGGTATGTCAACAACGTGTGCTTGGTTCAAATGGCACTGAGCACTATGGGACTTAACATCTGTGGTCATCAGTACCCTAGAACGTAGAACTACTTAAACCTAACTAACCTAAGGACATCACACACATCCATGCCAGAGGCAGGATTCGCACCTGCGACCGTAGCAGTCGCGCGGTTCCGGACTGAGCGCCTGAACCGCTAGACCACCGCGGCCGGCAACAACGTGTACTATCAGCGACAATAGTAGATTCCATTGCATAGTGTCTCGACAGTAGTGTTGCCACTATTTAAATTCCAATCTACGTATAAAGTGAATAAAGGAGATCATATTGTAAGGTGGCTTTGGGAATACAACGAGTGTGAGAGTTCATCAGTGATACTGAGCTAAAAGAATAGCTTTACCTACGCAGAAATAAAAATCTCACTGATTCTGAACTTAGCGACGGAAAAGGAATCCTGTTAAATGAAAGCGGAAGGTCTGTGCTGAAGTCAAAGGTGACCATATAAAGTTAACATACTGGTTCTGAGATGAAACATTCACCGTGTCTCAGGGTGCTCAGTCAGCAATAGATTGTGACAGTTTCCTTTTTTCCTTGTTTTTTTTCTGAGAAAAACCTCATTCCTGAAATTTTTGTCACATCAAGTATATACTCAGCAGAGAATCTACAGAGGGCGATTCCACTATCAAAGTATTCATTGTGGAATTCATGAGAAGACTTTCTATAAGCAGAAAATTGCCAAAGATTGCAGATAATCCACAGTGACGCTTCGTGGAGGAGGGTCGGCAGTACACTAGTCTTCACCTCATAGTAGATGTCCCTGCAGACAGCAACGGCAAACCACAGCTTTGGTATGAATCAGGTTGGCAGCATCTCATAGATCAAGTCAGTAAGCAGGTAGCAGGCAGACTATCATCGATCAGCTTACCTTAGTTTCACTGAAACTCAATAATCCATCACTGCCTCTGGTTACAGCCATACAGGCAGAACGGCAGCATGACTGAATGTGTCTCAGCTCCGAAAGCCTCGTTATTTGAGGGGTCAATCACACTTAGTGACTGTTGGTGTATGAACACATTTACGCTCACTTATTAGTCCTGTCAACGCTTCTTGCCTCACTGTGCTAATTCAGTAATTATTCTGGGTCGCCGAACTCTGGTCTTTCTACATTCGTATGTCTGGCTTTACAGGGGCGCTCTGGTGCTGTTGTTACGACGCGTTAGTTCACACAGTCTTCTTATGTATCATTGGAAAGTTACATCGGCGGTATATTTCGCTGACATTCCGACGGGCACACCTGCCCAAAGCTAGCCCCCTCCGCCCTGAGCTCATCTGGTACAACTTTAAAAAATTTCAGCTTGTACAAAAAATGATTCTTCTATGTAAGAGAACATACCACTACATTTAATACTTGTTATCGAATTCATGTTGTCATCTACGCACTGAATTTCCATCACGCATCCACCTGATGTGGCCGCGCGGGGTAGCTGTGAGTTCTGAGGCGTTTTGTCACGGTTCGCGCGGCTGCCCCCGTCAGAGGTTCGAGTCCTCCCTCGGGCATAGGTGTTTGTGTTGTCCTTAGCGTAAGATAGTCTAAGTTAGTTTAAGTAGTGCGTAAGCCCAGGGACCGATGACCTCAGCAGGTTTGTCCCATAAGACATTTACCATAAATTCCAATTCCACCTGATGTGACACTTTACAAATAAAGTTCCACGTACATCCTAGCGCCTAATATCAAATCTCATGTGCTGTTTACATTCCACGTTTGTTAAGAACTTTAAAAGTCTATCTACGTGCTGTCCAATGATGAAATTACAAAAATCAATTAGAAAAGCGGGATAAGCAATTCCAAAATGAAATTTTTTCCGGTGTGTTGTAGGGGTTATTTTCTTATAGGAACCGGCCGCTGTGGTCGAGCGGTTCTAGGCGCTTGAGTTCGGAACCGCGCTGCTGCTACGGTCACAGGTTCGAATCCTGACTCGGGCATGGATGTGTGTGATGTCTTTAGGTT
This sequence comes from Schistocerca gregaria, assembly GCF_023897955.1. Taxonomy (NCBI): domain Eukaryota; kingdom Metazoa; phylum Arthropoda; class Insecta; order Orthoptera; family Acrididae; genus Schistocerca; species Schistocerca gregaria. The sequence goes on along the minus strand of NC_064921.1, from coordinate 696,227,258 downwards.
AGTTAGGTTTAAGTAGTTCTAAGCCTAGGGGACTGATGACCTCAGATGTAAAGTCCCATAGCGCGTAGAGCCGTCTGAACCATCTCATAGGAGTTTATGCGTCGTTATCGACCATATTACTGAGCAATGTGATGCATCAGCATCTAAGTTTTCCGTGATTTACCTAAACAGATTAAGATGAATAATTAGATGCCTCCTTTGAAAAGGACGCTGCTGAATTCCTTCCCTGTCCACCCTTTATTAGAGCTTGTACTCAGTCTCTAATGACTTCGACGTCGAAAGAACGTTAAACCCAAATCCCCCTTCCTGCGGTCACACTCATTTCATTTTCCTGAAGCTACCGTGTGAATTTAATGGTACCTGTTAGGAATGTGCAGTTACTGAACTAATGCCTTTTCAGTGAAAATTAGTTTCATACTCTCGAATTTCTGTCCCAAATACAGCTTAAGGGTGCTATTATCATCAGGTTGTAAAAACCTAAGTCGTGAGGTTAAAACAGTACAAAGACTACCACGCCAGTTGCGGTGTTCATAAAATAAAATAGAATATAAATACATTGGAATGTGTGTTCTTTCGCTTAGGCCATAGCCCCGCAGCGATCGTAGGGTCGGCGTGGTTACAATGGATTTGGCAAGGTTAGTTTTAGGGGTGGCCGGATGGCCTTCGTGCCGTCACCCCGTACCCATAGGGATGGAATCACTGTACCCCAGCTGTGTGCATCTAGTGTAACTCGGGAAATAGTGCGAACGTGTTTCAAATGTCTGCTACGCGTGTAACTGAGGCGGAACGTGGGGACCAGCCCGGTATTCACCTAGCGGGATGTGGAAACCGCCTAAAACCCAATCCAGGGTGGCTGGCACACCGGGCCTCGTCGTTAATCCGCCAGGCGGATTCGATCTGGGGCCGGCGCACCTACCCGAGTCCAGGAAGCAGAGCTTTAGCGCTCTCGACTACTCTGTGTGTCCTCGCCTCATATTAAAATCGTCAACTTCTTTCTGTAGTCATCCCATCTCACACCACACACTACACCAAGCCCCGTCCTGCTGATCTGCTGTGGACTCGAAGTGTGTCAAGTCGGAACTTCTGCACAGGTCCAGGAGCTGTCGTCTACCGATATGACCGCGGTATTATTACGTAAGCACAGCTACTGGTTTAACCGTAACACTGTGTTATTGGTCACTTACGTTTCCACATTTCCTATACCTACAATCATAAACGTCTAGGCATTTCATCAAAGAGTTATTGAAAATTTATAATTACGTACGTACGTTAAAATAATTTACCGTACCTGTTAATAAATCTTGTTCCATTGCGCCTTCACGAAATTGCAGTGTTTCTTATCATGAATGGCGATCTCTGAGTGAAGAAAGACACAGTTCAATTGATACCGATATACAGGACATAAAGTCCCGTATGAGACCTGAGATCATTTTTATGTTAGTAATTGGCAACCAGTTCTGTACAATCGTAATAAAGTCATGAGATGTTCAATTGACTCTTTTATTAGAACATATTACGCGTTTCGGGATTACACCCATCTTCAGACATCATAAGCGTCTACTCCTTCCTAACCTGCCAGTCGCACAGCCTTGACAACTCAAAGAAAGTGTCCAATAACATATGACTATAACTGCGACACAAGCAGTCTTGAGTATACGCTCTGCTTCAAGACTGCTTATGTCGCAGTTACACATTCCATTATGACAAGAGCAAAGCGGCGATTGAACTAATATCTTCATTGGTTTTACGAAATTGAAGGTAGACCCTGTGCTGCAATTGTACTCTCCCATCACGTCCTTCGTACCAAAATTGCAGATACAGCACCAATTTTATAGTGACAACCGCTCGACTCCGAGTCAATCGCCGGAAATTTTGGCAACATGTACGAGAGCTATTCGGAAAGTAAGGAACGATAGGTCGTGAAATGGAAACCACAGAGAAAATCAAAACTGCTTTATCTGCAACGGTTAGCTACACCATCCAGATTTAGACATCTGCCGTAGCGTTGTACCAACTTTTCAATTCCTTCGTTATATAAGACAGCCGCCAGTGCTTTTCGACAATTTGCTACTCTGGACTGCAGCTCCTTGTCTTCATAGTCAGCGGTTCATTTGAGCAGAGATGAACCTCAGGGGTAGCCAATTACGGGCTGTATTGTGGACAATAAAACATTTTCCATCGGAAATGCGGCAGGAGCATCTTCATTGTCCTGCAGAGTACGGCCGAGAATTTTCGTGTAGAACGAACCGCATGACAATTATGTTATGTGGATTCATAGCTTGAGGCGATATCTTTCGGCAGGCCCTCTTACTGGGTGGGAGACTCTAATTTCTAGCCATCTTTACGTTCTCACTTTGAGCTGAGAGCTGGAAAGAGCGACATGATGAGATCGACGGTGTACTAGACACAGTGCCCAACGCATCTGTGCAAAGTTTCATCAGATTTTCACTGTATTTTCCATTTAGCGACCGATGGTTCCTTACTATCGGAATAACCCTCGTATACCACACAACAAGGTGACAACATCTTCACGTGAGTGCGGAAGTTAGGAAGATGTTAACATTTCCTTCGTATAGGACAGCAGCTATCAAGAAGCTACGAAACCAACGCAGCGTTTGATATCCTGTGGCAATGCTTTGTAAACAAAGACAGAAAACTGTATAAACTGGTTTACGTTTTTTATATCAGAAGGACGAATACGTATATAGAGAAAAACTATTTATTTATTTCTTACACTATAGTTTAGAAAATGAGTAGCTACAATTTCTTTATCAAACTTTCTTTTATGTTGATGAATGTATTTTAATTTTCATAGGTAATTCACTTAATTTCAGGTTGAGTGAGTGCAATGCATATCTGTTGTTATTTACGGTTCGGGTGTTGCACATTTAAACATTACAAATCATGGAATATGTCCAAAATTCATTAATAAATATTAGAAAAAGAAACTTTTTTATTCCTATGTCACAGAAGTCTGACTCCTGGCTATAGAACCAGCCAGTGACAGCCGTCTTCAGCTCTTCGTCATAGTAAAAATGCTGACTAGAGGAAAGGAATCTTTTGAGGTCCAATAAAAGATGGAAATAGCTGGAAGGAAGATGAGGAGTGTACAGTGGATGACGGAGCAGTTCCTAGCCGGACCGGATCGTATAATAGTGCGCCGAGCCGTATGTGGGCGACCATTGTCATGTATCATTACAGCGTCTGCCCTGAGAATTGCACGCATCTCGTTTTTAAAAGTCCTTCCCAATAGTTTTTCACAGTTACGTTCAGCGTTTTCTGTTTACCTCCAGGCAGGGATCAATGAGAGAACACCCGTCATGTCTCAGAAAACCGTACACATCACTTTCAGCATCGAGAGAGTCTGTGTGAATATTATCTTGGTCGCGAACGCACAGCGATGCCAAGGTCACGACTGCTACCTGGCTTACAGGTTAAGGTGAGCAAGATGAGTCTCATTGCGTGTGACAACCATGTCGAGTAACTCGTTACAGTCACCATGGTACTCCTACTACTAGATAAATGTTCATGTTCCTCCTGTGCGGTTCAATTTGTGTTCGGGTTTCAGGTTTTTCAGCAATCACTTGGCACACACTTTCTCGAAGAGCTGATGCTTAGCGACGATTTCGGGGGGTTTGGATTACAATATCTGTAGAAAATAGGTGCTGAGATTCATAATCCTAGAGCGGCGGTTCTCCATAATGCACTGGAACACCAGCTTCCACAGCGTCGTCACTGATGAGGGATGGTCGCCCACGGCTGTCTTTCGTATGGAAGCAATGACGACCTCCGAAAAATGGCCTACACCACCGACGGACAATCAGTCTATTCATGGTCTTAGATAGATTTACCTGAAACGACAGACGATGATTTTCGATTGGCGCTACGTTTTGCCCGTTAACAAACTTAGTCACCTACCATATCTCGCAGTCGGCGGAAGAAAAATTAGGAGCCACCTTTCCCAGACTCCGTGGAGCTACTGACAATAGTTGAGACTTGTCTGGTCGTCATATGGGTGTCACCTCACAGCTCTGTCGCGAGTGAGCTACATCTGCAACTAAATACGGTTACTTCATAACACAGGGAAAAGTTAATTTTTTCCGGCTGATAGCCTTAAAGAAGTCGCTTGTATTGATGAATCGGGCATTTTGTTGGTACACATCGATGACAGAGTGTGTGCGCGTGTGAGTGTAAGCGTGGAAAAGCACGTAAGGAGGTGCATCCCGTTTGCCAACACATCATCGGTAAGGCTGATAGTACAGGTATTCATTTATAGAGGTAGTTAAGCTGGGACTGAATGTGGCGTCTGATATATTAGTTATCACGTCGCATCAGCGGACGAGTCAGTGTTCGAGTGTCCGATGATGTGAACGCGTTTGTACATCTTACGAAGGCAGCGCGACAGCGCACCACCGATTGCTTTTCGGAAATGTGTCAGCGTGCTTTGAATTTAGAGTCCAGGAATTTGATGAATGTGAGTGGTTTGCTCGCAGGTGTCTTTTTTATAATCCTACTGACTACATCTGGGATGCGATTGAGTGAGGTGTGTGTGCTCCAAATGGTTCAAATGGCTCCGAGCACTATGGGACTTAACTTCTGAGGTCACTACTCACCTTGAACTTAGAACTAATTAAACGTAACACAAATCCATCCCTGGGGTGGGATTCGAACCTGCGACCGTAGCGGTCGCTCGGTTCCAGACTGTAGCGCCTAGAACCGCACGGCCACTCCGTCCGGCCTGTGTGCCTCAAATCCAGCTCCCACAAAGGTGCGACATTTGTTGCCGGCTGTTGAGGCGTTGCGAGTCAGGATGGCTTTGCCGTCATTAGTGAGAACTGATACACGCCACTAATAAGGCGTCTTGAATTCAACTGCTTGAGAGTGCGTACGTATTGTAACAAGAAAGACCTGCTCAATTTACTTGTTAGTTTACGCCCACCAATCACCTTGTGGTGTAATGGAAACCGTATGGCACTCTCGTGAATTAGGATAGAGTATCTCACGACCAATGAAATTCCCAGAAACTCCATCTCTCCAACATTTTTACTTGATACAGGCGAACAGTATTTGAACTGAGGCAGAACGCAGTACTATTAATTTTCACGGTTGAAATTTAATTCCCACAACAAACAACTCTCTCACTCTTTCTTATCCCAATAACTATCTACCATTCCTTACCCTGGTCAGCAAAGACATTACCTTTTCAAACATTGCTGACAAGACGTTCCATTCAATGAGACAACAAACTCATTGAGCAAAGTGATGGTATGGCTATGGGGAACCCAGTAAACCAACTCAGATCGCCTCGTGGTGTTGAGGGCATGTGGCGCAAAAAAAAAAAAGAAAAAGAAGAAAAAAAACCTATATAAATGGAGAGGAGACTAAAGGCGTATGGTTTTATTGAGGATACGGGCCGTAAATGGGAAAATACACCGAGATAAGCGACTTTAACGAAGGTCAGCCTGTTATGTCCCGGCTCCTGAAAACGGTCATCTTGAAAACGGCGAAGCTGGTCGACTGTTAGCTGGCTATCTTTATAAACATCTATGGGATGTAGTTATACAATGATGAAACTATGAGTACGTGACAAAGTGTTGGACTTCAACGTTTCAGCAAAGAACGTGGAGCGTTAAGGTTTTCGAACTCCGTAAAGCAGGATAGGTGTCGATCTGTGGAAGATCCGACGATGGAGTACAATGTAGAAGCAGGGGAATCTATTTCGGTATCCTGTTCAGAGCTTTTGTTGAATAATGGGTATCGTGGTAAATGACCTCTACGTGTTCCCATTTCGTCCCGACGTCATGGACAACTACTACGGCAGTTAGTACGGAAATAACGAGACTGGACCACGGGTCAACGGAAAAATGTCGCCCGATCGGATGTATCACGTTTTTCGTTCCATAAGGTCAATGATCGTATCCAGATATGCCGTCATGCAGGCTGAGGGCTACTCAGAACATGCTCCGCGATACGGACACACGCCGGTTTGCGCAGTATAATGCAACGGACACATTCAGTTGGTATCAGTCGAAAGCACTACGACAACGTTTGATGCCTTCTCCGCCAAGGATTGGATCCCAGCGGGATAACCGTCCTTGTCAAAAAGCTATCATCTTGCTACAATGGTCTGCGGAACGTAATAGTGAAATCAAGTTAACGTCTTGGCCATCAAATTCTCCTGATCTGAATGCGACTGAAAACGTGTGGTACGCTATGGGGCTCCAGTTACCCGTCTACAGACCACACCGGCCCCTAATTCACAGCAACTGCGTGACCCAACTACATAAGAAGAAATGATCATCACGATAAAATAACAGAAATCAGGGCTCGCACAGAAAAATTTAAGCGCTCGTTTTTCCCGCGTGCCCTTAGAGAGTGGAACGGTAGAGAGATAGCTTGAAGGTGGTTCATTGAACCCTCTGCCAGACACTTTATTGTAAATGGCAGAGTAATCACGTAGATAGTTAGACGTGTGCATAGAAATCCGGAAATCCACCGATGACGTGACGAGTCCATGCCACGCAAAATCGCTGCTGTACCGTGGTCCGAAGGTGGACTAGTGGACCAATACACAGCTAAGCAGGCGGTTATGAAGTTTAGACTCATCAATGTATTACTCTACAAGGCACTGCATAGTGACGGCCCTCTTTACTAACATTTTTTCTACACCGTACACATATTTCAGGTGAAGTAAAAATTACTACTACACGGCTCTGTACATGTCCTAACTTTCTTATCTAATTCTCACGATCTACAGGCGACCTACACTACGGTGGCTACACAACGGCCGCACAGTCTCAGGTAAATTCTCCGACCGGACTTTCGCTTGACCTACGTCGTCTTCCTTCCAAAGATTCAAATTTTATTTAGGACTGTGCCGTTCCATTACAAATACAGATGCTCGTCTGGCAATTTGTTCGATACCTAATGTGACAGCCACACGATAAGAACTTCAACCACTGGAACAACTCAACTGGTTGCACTAGCATCTCTGATAAGGAACGAGGAGCGTTTCTGTGCAACCGGCGAAGAACTCGGCATATGAAAAATACTGACAAGAGGAACGTACAGGTTTGTAGGACTTTTGTTAGGACATCAGGGAATAGCTTCCGTGGCACTAAAGGGAGCTGCAGAGGGTAGGAAACTAAAGCAAAACAGAGATTGGAATATATCACAGAAATAACTGAGGACGTAGGGTAAAAATTCTGCTTTGTAATGAAGAGATGACAAAAGAGAAGAATTCGTGGCAGATCACATCATATCAGGCGAAAGACGGTTGCATTCTTTATACGATTTCCTTTACAGAGGCAGTGAGTTTTCCTTCCAACATAATTAAATCTTTCGTTTGCCTTCCCTAACGCTAATTTTAGATTATCTTCACGTCTCATTTCGCTTATTATAATTACATCTTCGCATGCAGTGTGACGTGCTCAAACTTTTTAGCATTATCATTATTATTATGTTGTGGTCGGGTTCTTGCTCCGCTATACGCACAAGCTCATACTTATCCTCATTTACAGAGAGATGATATTCATTACACCAAGTGGTGATTTTGTCCAACGACTGTACTTACAGCAAGACAACAATATCGGCAGCGAACAACACGATTTGTGTTAGCTTAATGGTAGAGTGGTTTGGACAACACTCGGAAGATTTAACTAACAGGAATCGTTTAGAAGTGAAGCTGCGCTCAAACGCACGAGTGATTTTCTCTCGCTCTGATATACTTACGTGCGCAGTTCTCAACAACATCCTCGCCCATGTCAGGTCTCCCACGAAGAAGTTTAGCTGTCAGGATGTTCTTTTCAGAATATATAGCTGGAATAGATATGGAGACAGTAGATTTTAAAGGAATTTAAGAACTAGGTATTATAAATTGGCAATCTAAGCAAAAAAATAAGCAGAAACAGAGCTCGGTATATCGAATTTCAGCTGTGGTGGCTGTCGAAATTCATGAAGCAAAGGAAATATTCGACACCACAATGTAGCTCCAGTTTTCATTTTTCTTTTTGGCTTATACCGAAGTGTTAATACTCTAATACGCATGTAACAACAAAATTAAACCTGTCATAGACAATGGAAAGTACGATCGCACTATCCAGAATGGCTGTGTACAATTAGCAAATAATTTTTCGACTCTCATATTTCAATCCAATAACTTTTTCTTTTTTTTAATTTTACACACATACTTCAATACACTTCCGTTGAATATCTTTCGGATCATGTCACGTCGTGAAAACATCGTTTTATTAATGCTGGCTGTTTCCCATTATTTGTAGACATTCATCATGTTCTCTAGAATTTAATGTTTATCTGAGTTTAATGAGTGGCTCCTGATGTTCGAGCAACGCTATTTGCATTTGTACTGCGGTTTCGTGTTATGTATTTCTCCAATTGGCATTTAAATTGATTCCTGAGTGGGTATATCACAAATCCATTCAGAACATTTATTAACTTTCCATATTTTTTCATTGCACTTGACACTGAACCGACGCAACCAGCAAGCGTTCATAAACATTGTAATTGGCGGGGAGACAGGCATTTCGCAGTGTGTGCTTTAAGGGTCAGTTGCGATCCTTGTAAGATGACGTCCGTGAATGTGTGTCAAAGAACAAACGCAGGAAACGGAAACCAGTCCTGGCATAGCTTGTCCTGTCGTATTCCTAATACGTTTTTCGTCTGACAACAACTGCACCACGATGCTCTGCCGCAGTTTAGACAGCTCGTTCCTGACATATCACTGGATTAAATTATACAAGCCCGTTCGCGTGATTAAGTTTCTGGTCTTCCGCGTGCTTAAAACACAACGTGGGGAAAAGAAGCATGAAAAAGTCAACGCAGTCTGTTTCATTTTACAAATACTGTTTTAGATGTACGTAATAAAATCCACTTAGATTAACGCGCGAGAGGTGATATTAAAAAGAATTCTCTCAGTTCTGTTTCACACTGCAACCTGTGATTTAGAGGCAAGCAGTAAAATTTCTCTGGGATAAATGCTGTTGAATTTACTGTTACAATGAAAATGCCGTGGACGCTGACACGCGAAACACAATATGGCTATTAAAATGGAACAGTACATCGAACGTACATCAACAATCAGTCTTTTACGTTGATATATCGGTTAAGTTGTATCGGCAGAGAGTTTGTACAATTACTCAGGACAGCTGTATCAACGTACGTAGTTCCTACTACATATTTCATCCACGTAAGAAATGCTGTCGTAATGGTTCACAGTAAGACAAACAATTAAGGGGACAAAAAAGGAATTCAGAAATCGAAAGTCATTTATTACTCTTTAATTACTTTGATTATTTTCTTCTCCCTTTAGTGAAAGCGATCTTCGCTTTGGAAACCAAGTTTCATTGAGTCAGACTGAACGACAGCATCAAAATTAATGAATTTCTGTTTGGTATCAGCTTATGATTAAAACTCATGCGCTGTTTAAACGTTATTTTATCCATTGAGTAAATATTGAAAGCTTGTCATGGAATCATGAAAAAATGAGAAACAAACTTAAAACGTACGATAAAAACAAAAAAAGTTAAGGTCCCATAATTTTAGCACAAAAATGATGAACTTTACGGTGCTACAGGAAACAAAAACTTCATAACATCAGGATTTGGTGAAATGATCACGAACTGCCTGGGGAAATTAGAGGGTTCTTCAATTGGCGAATTGTAGTTTAACGTATCAACAATTGTGCAGGAAAAAAGTCTTGAAGACTCTTTTAAACGATTACACGTAATGTGTCGTGCTCGAGTAGAGTTTTAGGTATGAACCTATGAAAGAGCACCACTTAATGTTCTACACCTTCAACACACAAGACACTCTCAAACTGGATTATTCGTATTTGTTCATGGTATTTAGTGGGGGTCCAGACCCTGGCATCAAACATTCAGCAGCTTTAGTGCCAGATAATACAAACTTGATGATGTCGCTCACACGTGACTCACACGTGACTAATCTTTGGACTTTAGATCTAAAAATGGCTGGCCCCACGAAGTACACCAAGGAATATATCTGTGCAATACACGGTTCAGTACACGCTTGTTAACTACGGACTAGAGAATGTGATATGAGCAGCGGTGGTTCAATGCTGTGCAAAAACTTTAATATCTACAGTCCAACAGTGAACTGCGGCTGACGTGAGGTTGCTACTGAACGATCCACATACCTCTGCGGATGTCAGAAAGACTTCTACCAGGTGACATTACAAAACTGATTATTTCCCGTACGATCAAACTAATTTAATTGCAGGTATCGCACAATGGATAACTTAATTAATTGAATTAAATAAACAGCGCTGGCCCTAAGAGAGATGCAACACTCACAAGACTTCATCAAACTTCCGAACGAAACAAATGGTAAATATAAAGCCCTATTTCCTACAAGTCCCTCTAAATTTCAAATTACACACGAAGAACACATATGACAGAGAAGAGTTACTTTCAGGATATATCAACTCGTTACAGATCAGATAAAGTATCGAAATCTTGGAAAAGTTAGCGAAAGTCGCTCAGTGATAGCCGATTATTAATCACAAGGGAAGGAAAGCACAATCGAAAGAATCACATACTCTGTGACAGCTATCGCTAATAAACAAACTTCCTGATGTTCATATGAGGTCTTTGCGCGGCTCACCATACTTAAAGGTAGTAGTGGCAGCGAGTGGGAGCTGTGGCGGCTGCAAAACTCGAAGTAGTTTGTCCCGCATCGAAAGATGCTCTCCTTCAGTGCTTGGAGTCAAATTCCCTCTCTTGCGTCCTTGCTCTCTACGTTAGCGCTCCCAGAAAGAACTGAATTTTTACTCTTCGTTTTTGAGTATATACATTGTGTAGTGACAGTAATTAATCTGAGTAATGGCCATTCAAATAGATTATAATAAGGCAACAGTATTCCTTCCATACTCAGTTCTAATATAGTTATGCAATAATCGGAATTTTGAATGCTGGAGCTCAGAAAGATGTAGGATGTGACTTTCGCTATCTGTCCTATTTCGTATTGCATCCAATCATGTCTCCTCCATGTACGCACAGGGGAGCTCCATTCTTTCACTCCAGAAGATGTTTGTATTAGCCAATGGCAGATGCTCTAAATGTTTCCTACCAAGAGCCAACAACCTCAGTTAGCTTGGCGACAGCCTCACAGCTACTGGTACCAGGCTCTGAGGTACAAAGGTGCACGGTGGCCTCTTCTCGTTACTCTTCGTGGATCTTATAGTCTCTTTACCAGCGACTCCCGTAATACGGGCCTCCTGTAGCGCTCAGTTCTTTACGATTCTGCACGCCCTATCGCTGTTACATGGTTAAGAAAAGTCGCGATGCATCCCGGCGCCAGTGGGCATGCCACGTTAAAAACTGTCCTTTATAACTCAATGGCGTCCCGTCATTTAGGACGCAAACACTCTTGCCATCCGAGAAATCGAAGATAGCGCCTGTGTAGTACTCTGGCTTAGAAGTTTCCTAACTGACTCCTCGTCTCCCTTGGCGGTGGTGGTTCGTGCCTTTTGAAAGGACCCGTGGTCGCCTCTGGACTACTGGCCTGATACTGCCCCTCTCGTCTCTTTGCTCAAAATTTGTTCATTGAGGTTCTCTACTATTCATTTAATTAATCTACCAGAAGAAGAAATTAACATGAAATTTCAGTAGTTATAAATGGCAGTCACTGGCGCTAACTTTATCAATACTCATACTCAGATTTATTGATCGAAAGGAATTTAAGTCAGCTGGCTTTATTAATTTAATGGCGTTTGATTATGACGCATGGCAATTGTGATGAAAAGAGTCTTATGTTACTGGCCAAGTTGGCATTCTCTATTGACGATACATTTGCTAGACCATTTACTACGATCTAGGAAATGTTTTTCAAAGTTGTGTCAGTACAATAAAACCAAACGATAGTCACTTATGTTCAACAGCGTGACATACCATATGCACTGCATCTGATTTACAATCTCTCTTAAACTCGACAGTTGGTCACAAGGCGCCCTTTAGCATCACAGAGGTACAAAGATTAGAGTTTAGAGTCCTACAGGAGGACATTATTCAGAAAATAAGAATATCAAAAGGAAAAGACCATGGCCTTTTTCCGCATACTGGACTCAGATATTCAAACAGGAGGAACGAAAATAAAGATGGATGTACCGAAACTCGAATTCTGTTTGTTCCGGATAGTGCCTTAACCCATACGATGCCTAATTACATAGCAACGAAGAGGCATATTGATCTATTACGCTATGTTTAACTCTGGTAGTTGACCAAAGATGCACTTCCCCATCCTTTATAAAAACACAGCCGCGCGGGATTAGCCGAGCGATCTAAGGCGCTGCAGTCATGGACTGTGCGGCTGGTCCCGGCGGAGGTTCGAGCCCTCCCCCGGGCATGGGTGTGTGTGTTTGTCCTTAGAATAATTTAGGTTAAGTAGTGTGTAAGCTTAGGGACACATGTCCTTAGCAGTTAAGTCCCAGATTTGAACATTTTTTTATAAAAACACAAAATACGCCAGTGTTAGTCGAAGTATGCATGCATTATCGCTTTCTTTTCCTTTTAGCCACAGTAACCTTCTTTGAGCAGACAAGGACGGGTGATTACCCTAACGAAAATATGGGCAACAAATTGGGAAATATATTGAGATAAGTGACTATGACAAAGTGGCAGATTATTTCTAAGTTGGGCCTGTGAAAGAGTATCTCAAAAACGGCGAAGCTATTCGAATATTCAAGTACTGGTGTCGTAAGCATCTACGGAAAGAGGTGGAAGGACAGTGAAATTACCACTAGGCGTTAAATGGTTGGACATCAACAACCCTTCACAGAACGTGGTGTACGGAGGTTTGTCTGCATTGCAAAGTAGGACAGATGGTGGTATGTGGCATCTCGGCCAAAAGAGCACAATGCTGGACCACGCACAAGTATATCGGAGCATTGTACATTGTTGAACATGGAGCTCTGCAGCAGACCGTCCCTAAGTGTTCACATGTTGACCGAGCGACATCATCAATTACGACCGCAGTGAGCACGGGATTATTGGGTTTCGAACGTCGATCAATGGAAACTCGTCGGCTCTTCGTGTGATCAGTTTTGATACACTAGGTCGATGGTCGTCTCCACAAACGCTGTCATCGAAGTGAACGGCGGCTCGAAACGTGCAGCGCGCAAAGAATGCAGCCTGGTGGGAGCAGTATTATGCTATGGGAGACATTCTGCAGCGCTTGCATGGGATCCGTGGTAGTAATCGAAGACACGCTGACAGCTGTGATCCAGCTACATCCCTTCATGCTTGATGTCTTCCCCGAAGGCGATGTCGTCGTTCAGATGTAAAATTGTCCGTGTCTCTGACCCAGAACCGTGGTATAGTGGTCCGAGGGGCATTGTAGTGAACTCACGTTGATGTCTCGGCCACCAAATTCGCCTGATATGGAACCTATCCGGGTCGCTATTGTGCGCCATCACAGCGTATGGAAATCAGAGGCCTGTTACTCACGCGATTTGCATGACCTGTGCGTAGACATGTGAAGTCATATACCATCAAAAAACTACCAACAAGTTGTCGGACCCCTTTCACGCAGAATCAGTGACGTATTCCGTTCCAAAGACGAACTAATAAGCTATTATGCAGGTGCTCATTATATTTTGACTCATCAGTGCAAATACATAAATTTCGCACGGCTGCAATGTGCTAATTTCCTAGCAATGAGCAGAGTAGCACAGTCTGTTTCACCATGAATGAGCTTCTAGACTATTCGATTTCAATAATTAAGGAATAGCTACATCTCTTTGTCGACCTGACACAATTAAAATCAGTTCTATTTCAGTCTTGCATTTGAGTGCAGTATTTATACATTCCGTAATCTACTTGCTTTAAATTAGTCTATATTTATAGTGAGTTTGCGCTAGACTGAGTTCTAACCAACAGCTGCCTTGATAGTGAAGCGGGTTCACTGAGACAGGTCTTCTAGGCAATATTTCATTGGATGTAGGTCTAACACAATAAACGGCTTCATATGGCAAGTTTTTCGTAAAAAAAATTCTAACGACCGTATTCGAATTCTTCAGCAATGGAAAAAAATGTTTAAGAAACTTTCTGGCAGATTAAAACTATGTGCCGGACCAAAACTCGAACTCGGGAACTTTGCCTTTTGCGGGAAAGTGCTTTACCAACTGAGCCACCCAAACACGATTCACGCCCCGTCCTCACAGCTTTATTACCACCAGTAACTCGTCTCTTATCTTCCAAACTTTACAGAAGCTCTCCTGCGAACCTGGCGGAAGTAAAGCTGTGAGGACGGGGAGTGAGTCGTGCATGGGTAGCTCAGTTGGTACAGCACTTGTCCGTGAAAGGCAAAGGTCTCGAGTTCGAGTCTCGGTCCAGCACACAGTTTTAATCGGCAAGAAGTTCCACACCAGCGCACACTCCGCTGCACAGTTAAAATCTCATTCTGAATGTTTAAGAATCTGTAGTGTCTGTTGCTTTCCCTGTTGAGCCACTTAACACTCTGATAACGTTAGAAAGTAGTATCTTGTGTTTGTGATTAGAGAAGAGATCGATTACTTTATTTCACTTATTGTATTTTCGTATAGTATTTAGATACGTGTTAAATATCTGAGGCAACGAGGGAAACAAAATCGACGTGTAACAGAGATGTATACAGTACTTCTCAGTTGAATGTCAAGAATGACAAACACTCGAGGTTTCGAACTAAACTAGCCCATCACAATACATGTTGTTCGTGTAAATTTCACCTTCCCTAACAGAAAATTAGTACTTTTTCATTTCAAGTGTTTCACTATAAAAACATAGTTTACTTAAATGGCCTCTTTTACTACATGTCACATTTATTACTATTCCATAAGCTACGCGACTACAATTTGTCGCATGTACCTCAGGTGCAGCGAGTGATTTATAAAATTCAACATATCGAAGAGAGCTCTCGAAAGAGATCGAATTTTTCAGTAAGACGATAAATATTCCCAAACATGTGTCGTGTTCTAATTTCATGTGAGACCGACCGGAACGGATATGGAAGCTGGATAATTGCTTTTCTCAAGCAGTGTGGTACGAAAAGCTCAATTCTAGCAGTTTTCACGGATCGTAAAAAATCTTGGCCAGGCTTCTCAAATGGTTCAAATGGCTCTAAGCACTATGGGATTTAACATCTGAGGCCATCAGTCCCCTAGACTTAGAACTACTTAAAACTACTACACACATCCATGTCTGAGGCAGGATTCAAACCTGCGACCATAGCAGCAGCGCGGTTCCGGACTGAAGCGCTTAGAACCACTCTGCCACAGCGGCCGGCAGCCAAGATTCTCCCCATCCTTCTCTTCACCGCATAGGCTCTCCCACGACGGTGAGTTTTCGCACATCCCGGAGGAAGCGTATGCGAAAGGTATGGTCCCATGCCCCTGGCACAACTTTCATACCCAGATTCTGTCGATTACGTGGAGGCGCAAAGTGTAATATTGTTAGACAAACAACATCATCTCACTACAGAAATATATGGCTCCTCCAGTATCTCGGTAGGAAGAAAAACGAATATTGCCTAAGTACCAATGCACGTGCCCCTTCAAGTAATATTACTTGTTACTTGTTGAAAACCCTGTCCTGAGAAGTTATGCTGTTAATGAAATATCGAAGAGGCCCATGCTAGTGAAACATAATGCAGGCCTTTGTGTTCTAATAATTCTTTAAGTGGAGTTATTCCATTGAACGTTTACTAACACAGGCGACATAATTATACATCTGACCCTCGACTGCTGATTTGGAAGAAGGTTATTAAGATACTTAACCCTCTCAACAAAGTTACGTTCAAGGCAATCTTGTTGACTCACAGAAGAAATGGCTTTGGAGCTTCTCAGAAAGTAATTTCAAAATTGAGACACTGGCACCATTAAAATTATTGGAAAAACAGTGATGTGCATGCAAATTTACAGGAAATAGTAATCTTGAATCCAAAAATATTTTTTAATATTTTTTAACGGGTAAGTGCCAGTAATGGTTAACTTTTATATCCACCTGTCTACGAATTACGCTGTTGTTATCGATGCTGCGTGGGCAGACGTAGGTGGAGTAATAAACTTGCTACCTACGAACTTTATTTCTCAGACAGAGAGAAAACCTTTTTGTATCGTAAGTATGTACCAGAGACCCTGAGTGGTCCCATGGTTGCCGCGTCTTCACGTATCGAGCCTCTCGAGGAACACTTACGCGAAAAGAATTCATTCGCCTTACCGAAACGTCTTTATATTGTGTCTTTGAAAAAGACGGAAAGATTATGAAAAGAATCTTATTTTAACAGCAGACTGTAAGCACTGCTGGACTGGATGTCCATTATCATAGTGCAACACCAAAGACTTAAGTTTCTTACCCCTATCTAGGCTTAATACCAATGGCTGATGCTTGCCGGCATATTTAACAGATACATTCTATCAAAATGTATGCCATTTAAAATGAATAGTTTTATAAGAGTTCTTAGATAGTAAGAGAACATTCATGCATTATTTGTAGGCGCAAAAGTTTTTTCCCACTGAAGAGAATTAGTGAACGCTTTTAGATTTTCTAATACAATTAGAATGAATACAATGCTATAAGGAGACTAGTCTCCAGATTTGTCTATCTCTTTTCACTGATTGTTCCCTCTAACAGCAGCGGTGAGCGTACTGCATTACTACCATATTAGTTGCGTGCCCAGAAGCGAAATAATTACCAGAGCTTCCTTGATGAGCAGTTACCACATGTGAGTTTGTATGCCAAATAATGCTATCGAGGATCCACTGCACTCCCGTCACCCTTTACAATGCGAAATCGCAATACTCTTTGAGTATCGTGCTTAACAAAGATTCTCTGATACTGAAAATTAAGGAAAACGAAATTACTTTGCTTCCCGATACTAGTTTATACATTTTAAAGGCCTGCAATTGCCGGTCACCTACGTTAAAGCTGTCTCCTGAAGAGTGGAATAAATAGTTTTCCTGAAACCTGGCATAGTGTGATTTAAGAGCTGAAATCTTTCTTTCACGGTCAATATCTTTCAGTAAAAGAATGGAAAATTAGAAAATTACGTTATTTCAAGCAAATCTCCAAGACATTCGCCTTCCGTCGTGTATAAGTATTTCGGTCTGAAGTGGAACTCCATGAAAAGTCGACAACAAATGTCTTGACTAATTGGGTAGAACTTTTTGAGTGGAACCTATCAAATATTTTTAGACACGCTGACGACTGCATTAAAATTTGAAGAACATATTTCGGGAATATCTTTAATCATACAAGATATCAATCATACCGCATAAGAAGATATAATCATGCATCTTATTCCATATAGAACTTCAGACCGATCCAGGTAAACATCTGACAGAAATTATTTCCTGTTATTGGGTAGCATGGCCTCGATAAAATCAGTTAAATAATCTTCAGAATGAGGCAATTATTGTCTCATTGCGAGCTACTAATCAGTTTTGAAACTCGGCCGTTGAGACGGACATGTTGGATGTGGAACGATTTTTGCAATAGCGGGTTTCTTCCACGTATCGGTGAATATCCCTTGTTTGATGTTACACCGGGACATTATTTTCTGGTGTGTACTTATCAAATGGGTGCGTCCGCACTCCAACAGCTGATGTAAATGACCGAGCATCAATACAGGTAAGCAGTGTAGATCAAGGCCTGTTTGTTCAAACTGAACAGTAGGAGTGGAGTTAGTTGTGGCTTTCAAATAACAATTATTTCCACGAAAATCACAATACATACAGCACGTTATAAATGGAGACGGAAATTTCTTGCATGACGATATTACTACCTGTCTGGACAGAAAAATTTAGTAAAATTTCTCTACTCTTAACTGTTTTCCAGAAACAGATACTTCTGTCCCTCGGGAATCGGTTAGAATGGTTGGTAACAGTGTACATTAAGAAAATGTTATTCACCAATACTCTCATCCACATTCCTTAATAATCATACAATTGCCATCTGGGGAACTCTCTTACATATACCGATATTGCTGTCGTTACGAACTGGTGCAGCATCTGGGCATAAGTTTTTATAGCCGCTAAGCGAACTTGAAAATGCTTCGAATTTAGCTGTGTATTTTCTGGCATAAATAATATGGTAAAATAAACAACAAAACCCAACAATTAGAAACCCACTCATTTACCATCCATCATCTGTATCGGGAACACTTCTGACAGTTTCTGGTACTTTCATCTCGAAACCAGCTGAGAATACAGCATTTGTTTACAGGATGTTAGGAAATTCCAGGTACAAGCGTCTAGGTCTTGTCGAGGGGACAGAGCATATAATAATTTGAATAAGAACCCATGTCGGTAATTGTACGACGATTGTTAATCAGATGTTTACCTCATCCACTTTTGCTTAAGGAAATGAATTAGGCATGGTACACTACAATTATTAGGTAACAATTCGAAAGGAAAAGTAGCGAAACCTCCATCTATCACTTGTGAACATCGAGCCGCTGTTGTAATACATCAGTACTGTTCTGTACGTGCAGTATGCTGGGTTCCTTTTTGTTTTAAAATAATGTACACACATAATGTTTAAGTGTTAATACAAACAAATGTGCTTAAGTGGTAAGTGGATGTTTCCTTATGTTTCCTTTCGAATTCTTACCTAATAATCGTACTACTAACGCTTAATTCAAATCCTCAAACAGTAGTGGATGAGTTAAAGATCTGAAACTGTAACAGAACAGAAACGGTAAGTTGCCGGACATGGTTCCTATTAAATTTTTTTTGCATCTGGCCAGTCTACAAGTTCTAGAAGTTTCTAACGGGGATTTCCGAACACCCTACGTATGGTGTCGTCCTTTGGAATTGTGCAGTGAATTATCTATCATTGCAAGTTCTGTTTTTTCTGGGAGAATCTGTACATATACTACCGAGACGGACGAAATAAAACAAAAACAAGAGTTATTTTTGTTCAGGATGATTGTGCTACTACAAAGACGAAAAAGAGTGCGAAAAATGCATGTGCTGAATAATGAAATTTGTCAGTTTTAGTGCACCACCGAATGCAAAAATACTTGAGGATACAGTTTTGGGAGACAGCAAAATGGTACTACAGAGAGCAGTGTGTGTTGTCAGTTATTGAGGTGACAGTAGGGACTCGAAACAGTTGAACAAGTGTCGACATGTTTTTCTTTGCAAGAAAGCGCCTTGTTCGCTGTGTGGGAACAGATTGGTGACTAGAGAAGGCGGGCAAAGTGCGCTGTCATTACGTGCTGTCGGCCGGCGCGGCGTGTCTGCGCGGCGTCGCGCTGGGGCGGGCGTCGCTGGCAGCGTCTACGTCGGCGTCTGCAGCGGTCGGCGCGTCGAGTCGCACTGAGCGCGGCGGGTCGCGCGCCGCGCTCACCCGCCGCCTGTTTCTCGTGCCCGCCGCCAGGCAGCGCGCGCCGCGTCCGCCCTACCCCGCCCACAGCCACCCTGGCCGTCAGCCGCAGCGACTGCGAACGCACCCTCCGGCGTCGGCGTCGGCGTCGGCTCAGAGACGCGGCTAAATGTTAAGCGCAGGGCGCGCCGCTACGGCAAATGTCACCGGCCGGCCCGCAACTTCCACCTCACCGCTCCAGCCCACTATGACTTCAGAAGACCCGTGGCCGAAACGAGCCATTCAGGGCCAGGCTGTCCTCACCGGAGACAGGTTAACACTGCGCACAGGCTCACTCTGCCACTTCGTATGCCCCAGTCTGCAGTGCGAAGACTGTCACTCAAACTATTACATATCTTTCAACCCACAGTCTTAATTCCCTTTTCTATTTTTATTTCACCTTTGTATTTTTTCCCTCAAAATTATGTTATTGTAGTTGTTATGAGAAAGTAGAGACTGAAAATTCCGCTTCTGTTGTACGGTTATTTTACCTTCCAATGCTTAGACCACGACCGGTTTCGCATTATTACATGCCCATCGTCAGATGTGATACAGAAAATAAGCAGAGACGAAAAATACGGATAATTTTTGCACGCAGAACTACAGATGAGAAAACAAAATAGAGAACCATATAACATTATTAGAAAACAGTGGTCGGGATAGGTACGATAAAACGTAAGTCAACGCCAAAGCGACACTAGACAATAAGACTGACCACTGCCTGGGTAAAAAAGTATGGAATGAACACCACGAGACTTACACTTTGTGCCGTGCCCCTAGCGCCGCGATAAGTAGTACAGAGCTCAGACTACCACCAGCGAGCGTAGAGCAGGTAGTAAGTAGCAAACACGCAATAGGAAGCAAACTGGTAAACCAGACTGGCGAAAGAACTGCGGAAGGCGTGCCAGAGATAAATCCCTGCAGTCACGCTATCCTCTGTGTCCTCGGTGGCTCGGATGGATAGAGCTTCTGCCATGTAAGGAGGAGATCCCGGGTTCGAGTCCCGGTCGGGGCACACATTTTCATCTGTCCCCGTTGACGTATGTCAACGCCTGTAAGCAGCTAAGGGTGTTCATTTCATTGTAATTTCATTCATACGAGCTGCTTGGTCACCGATGGTATCTCTTCTTTCGAACATATCCGATGGTATCTGTTACTGATATCTATTGACGGGAAGAACAACGCGGGAGTAACTATCCCGGCCGTTCACAATCTGCATTAGTGAATTACATAAAAAGAAAAAGGCATTACAAAAAGATGCATGGATAGCGTTGAGAATACATTACGAGTGGTAAAGGAACATTAGCGGCATGCAAATTTCACTGTATTTCACGGTTTATGAGTAAGCACTAAGACGTCGGCTTCCAATGCATCCTTTTTGTAGCGTTTTGTTTCATTTGCACGTAGATCACTAAATCCGATTTTCAGCGTCCGGTGTAGTTGGTTCCGTGTTGTTCTTCCCGACAGCAAAAATTCAAACGGCTCTAAGCACTGTGGGACTTAACATCAGAGCTCATCAGTCCCATAGACTTACAACTACTTAAACCTAACTAACCTAAGGACCACACATATCCATGCCCGAGGCAGGATTCGAACCTGCAACAGTAGCAGCAGCGCGATTCCGGACTGAAGCGCCTAAAACCGCTCAGCCACAGCGGCCGGCAAAAAATAATTAAGAATTTCGTAAAAAATGTAGTGCATTATTTAGTGTCCTAGCGTCGCAACCCGAAGAGTTCATTTCAACTGTTGCTGCTCTTTCCTGCGGTCCACAGGGAGTCTTGTAACAGGCGTTGGTCTGGGGCTGCCTGCCCCTCAAGCTTACGCGTTATGGACCCACCACCAATGAGAAGAAGGCCCATCATGTCTTAGAAAACGGTGCACATCACTTTCAGCATCGACAAACTCTGTGTGAATGTTATCTTGATCAGGAATGCACAAATGCCAAGGTCACTACTGCTACTTGGTTTACAGGTTAAGGTGAGGACTCTGAGTTCAAATGGCTCTAAGCTCTATGGGACTTAACATCTGCCGGCAGCTGTGGCCGAGCGGTTCTAGTCGTTTCAGTCCGTAACCTCGCTGCTGCTACGGTCGCAGGTTCGAATCCTACCTCGGGTATGTATGTGTGTGATGTTCTTAGGTTAGTTAGATTTAAGTAGTTCTAAGTCTAGGGGACTGATGATATCAGATGTTAAGTCCCATAGTGCTCATAGCCATTTGAACCATTTGAACTTAAACATCTGAGGCCATCAGTACCCTAGACTTAGAACTACTTAAACTTAACTAACGTAAGGACATCACACACATCCATACCCGGGGCAGGATGTGAACCTGCGACCGCAGAAGCCGCGCGGTTCCGGACTGAAGCTTCTAGAATCACTCGGCCACAGCGGCCGGCCTCCCAGCAACAGGTGGCACTACTTTTACCAATCTGGTTTACCAGTTTGCTTTCTATTTCATGCACGCTACTCCGTGCTCTGTGCTCACTGATGGTACACCGCTTACTGTTCTCTCCAACGCGGAGCTCGGGGTCAGAGTACAAAGTGTAAATGTCCTGGAGTTCATTCCGTACTTCTTTGCCCAGTCAGTGTTCCGTTGTACTTTCTGGCATCGCTTTAGCACCGCCTTATGTTTTACCGTACATAGCCCAACCGCTATTTTCTGAAAATGTTATATGGTCTTTTTTTGCTTTTTTTCATTTGTATTACTGCGCGTAAAAATTATCATTACCTTCGGTCTCTTGTTTATTTTCAGTATCACGCCTGATGAGGGGCATGTAATAGCCCAGAACCGGCCGTGGAGTAAGCACTGGAAAATGAAATGACCTTATAACTGAAGCGGTACTTTCGATTTCGACTATAACGCTCAGTTGCGGGTGTTCCTCAGGCAGGACTATTCTTGTTACGAGTAAGATGTTACATATGAGCAGACATACTATCGAAGATAAAGGAATTACGTCAAGGCTGAAATGGAGCAACAGTGAATACGAATAAGGGTTTTTGTATGAAAAGAATAAGCAGAAGTGGGTAGAAGGGCCATAAAGTTTTAATTGTCAACACGAAAGACATGAGAATGCCAAAAATGAAACTTGTTATGGCGTCAGTCCGTATATACACTATTGGCCATTAAAATTGCTACACCCAGAAGAAATGCAAAACATGATAATCGGGTATTCATTGAACAAATATATTATACTAGAACTGACATGTGATTACATTTTCACGCAATTTGGGTGCATAGATCCTGAGAAATCAGTACCCAGAACAACTACCTCTGGCCGTAATAACGGCCTTAATACGCCTGGGCATTGAATCAAACAGAGCTTGGAAGGCGTGTACAGGTACAGCTGCCTATGCAGCTTCAACACGATACCACAGTTCATCAAGAGTAGTGACTGGCGTATTGTGACGAGCCAGTTGTTCGCCCACCATTGACCAGACGTTTTCAATTGGTGAGAGATTTGGAGAAATGTGCTTGCCAGGACAGCAGTCGAAAATTTTCTGTACCCAGAAAGGCCCGTACAGGACCTGCTACATGCGGTCGTGCACTATCGTGCTGAAATGTAAGGTTTCGCAGGGATCGAATGAATGGTAGAGCCACGGGTCGTACACATCTGAAACGTAACGTCCACTGTTCAAAGTACCGTCAATGCGAACAAGAGGTGACCGAGACTCGTAACCAATGGCAGCAACTACCATCACGCCGGCTGATACGCCAGTATGGCGATGACGAATACACGCTTCCAATGTGCGTTCACCGTGATGTCGCCAAACACGGATGCGAACATCATGATGCTGTAAACAGAACCAGGACCCATACGAAGAAATGACGTTTTGCCATTCGTGCAACAAGGTTCGTCGTTCAGTACACCATCGCAGGCGCTCCAGTCTGTGATGCAGCCTCAATGGTAACCGCAGCCATGGTCTCCGAGCTGATAGTCCATGCTGCTGCAAACGTCGCCGAAGTGTTCGTGCAGATGGTTGTTGTTTTGAAAACGTCCCCATCTGTTGACTCAGGGATCGAGACGTGGCAGCACCATCCGTTACAGCCATGCGGATATAATGCTAATGACTGCTAATGACACCAGGGGGTTGGAATCCAGCAGGGCGTTCCGTATTGCCCTCCGAAACCCAACGATTCCATATTCTGCTAACAGTCATTGGGTCTCGACCAACGCGAGGAGCAATGTCGCGATACGATAAAACGCAATCGCGGTACGCTGGTGTAGCAATTTCAATGGCCAGTAGTGTACATTTCACCTATCAGCGTGAAAGTTTTCCGCACGACGGTTCTTTTGGCGCCGACCACAGTTGTAGAAGCCTCAGTTTTGGCTGTTGAGGAAACTTTCTAGTTCGAGAATCACATATTCGTGATTCTGTAGATGAGTACCGCGCAGTGGTTTGTTCATCCGAGAACAAAGGAAATGAACAGGGGGCCATATGAGTAGAATACGGGGGTGAGGAAAAATTTTATAGCCTAAAGAAGTAGAATGTTCGACTTATGTTCTGATCATAATGTGAGTGGGCGATGTGTTGGAGCACAATCATCACCTCGGACAGATCCTCGCGACACTTCCAATTGACAGACTTACAGTAGTAAAGCACGATGAAAATGCCCTTCTAGGAATAATGTGTCAGCAGAACATGATGGCAGGTCAAGTAAACATTTACCATCACCTCGCTCGATGATAGTTGGGTCGCTGTCGTTTTCGCTGGTAGTGACTCCACATGTTTTCTCTGCTTCTTTGTTTCCTTTGTGTTTGGATATTAGTGATATACCCAGTACTCGTTCATGGTGATTAAGCGGGTAAAGTAGGTATTTACCTATTTAAATTGACCAGCATGCTAGAGAACTATATCAGGTGATAACTAAACATAACATTAATTTTTTAGAAACTCTGCAATAGAAATCTGCTATATATGGTTTACTTAATGTTTAACGTAGCGTGTACTACAATCCATCCACAGATCTTACAAAACTGGAAGCTTGTATACATGTGTGCACTTGTGTATGTTTCACGCTTCTTCCTAAACCACTGGACTGATTTCAACCGGACTTGGTACACATATCCCTGTCAGGCAACAACCACTATGAAGTAAGAACCACGTATCTATTACAGTAAAAGGAGATATGACGTCATAAATACTTAGATGCATGAAACCTGACATCATGCATGACGTTTAAATGTATTACATCTGTGCTACTAACAATATTCACAAAACACTTCATAGGTGATAGCCACATATACCAATCAATCTACCTGCAAAATTACTTTATTGTACGACAGATATTAAAGGACATACGACTTCACAAACACAGAGATATGTGAAAATGAAACTACTGTTGGTGAAATTCGTTAGAGATACAGGTGAAATATGTGTACAAGCAGGTGTGGAATACGGTATACGTGAAACACATTTGACATGTGGGTACCCGGTCAAAGCCAGGGTAAAAAACTCATCCGAAGCACCTGGAACGATTTCAAACAAATTTGATACACTGTTTCAATCTGGAGAGAAATATTTTAGGGGTAAGAACTACCAGCCTCCTACTGAAGTAGGGGTGATAACGTGGAGAGAAAAGGGGAGATGAGGACATGGACAAGAGGAAGGTGGAGATGGACACAGATAGGGGGAGGAGGAGATGGGCAGAGAGAAGGGAGAGGAAATCGACAGACGAGGGGGAGACGGGTGAGATGGAATTCGAAGAGCAGAAAGAGATGAACCGAGGAGGGAAGAAAGAGATGGACAGGTGGAGGAGGAGCAGACGGTGAGAGAGGAGGGAGAAGCAGATGGACAGAGAAAAGGTTCGGAAGAGATGGACATAAAGGGGGGGGGGGAAGAGGAGATGGACAGAGAGTGGAGAGGAGAAGATGGGCAGAGGAGGAAGAAGAACGTAGGCAGAAGAGGAAGAGACGGATGGAGAGAGAGTTGGGGCGGGGGGAGGTGCAGATGGTCAGAAAGAGGGGTATGAGGAGATGTGTAGAGAGAGCGGCCGGCGGGGATGAGCTGAACAGCTGAATATCGTCATTCAGCAGTTCGTGCTCCATGCATAACGATTGTCTATCAATATGGTCGAAGGTCTGATGATGATAATGTGATGATCTAAATCGGTCATCTTTCCATAAACATGTCTTGCGATCTAGACTGCCTTATAATTAATTTCAGATGAATAGAGACTCGGATGGTGAAGGATATTGACAGAGAGTGTAGTGGAGAAGTTGGCCATACAGGGAGACGGAGGAGAGGGACAGACAGAGGGGAAGGAGCACATGGACTGATAGAAGATTTCAATAAATTCATACTTAAAATTGAAAATTGAACCTATAACTACTGCACGTGTAGTCTGAACTTCATGAAGCCAGTGGCAGCCGCAAAATATTCGATGAATCTTGCCAGTTCCATTGATGCTCTCTACACTACTTCTACCGCCACGTGTACTAGAGTGGACCCTTGTGGATTGTGTTTCCTGACAGCATTCAACACTTCATAAGGTGTCTCAGGTCCATTTATATGTCTACAACTATTTCTATGACTACTAGGTAGGACAATAAATAATGGAAATTTTCACAGCCTGGTTTATGGATTGTCCTCATCTCCTGGAATGTCTAATTCACTGGTTGTCTCTTCAAGTTACAAGACTGGCTCAGACCTATAGTATACCAGCAGCTATGAAAAGTTATCTTCCTCTGGGTGATACCCAGAGGAAGCGTCAGCACGGCACATTGTGTTCTGGGAGCTGCAGGGACTGTAGAAATCTGTCAGCCCTACTGAAGATCGGACCTCTATGGTCGCAGGTTCGAATCCTGCCTCGGGCATGGATGTGGGTGATGTCCTTAGATCAGTTAGGTTTAAGTAGTTCTAAGTTCTAGGGGACTTATGACCTCAGATGTTGAGTCCCAGAGTGCTCAGACCCATTTGAGCCATTTGAAGGTCGGATTCTGACAGTATGTGGATTCATAATATTACATTCTCCTGTGTTCTGGGGCTCCGTAATTACAGCAGTCACAAAGGTTTTCTTGCGCTTTTGATTTTTTTAAAGTGAATCTGATACGGACCGCGCCCTGTTAAAGAACTGTATCATTCCCTCTATTGGGATTGACGTGTTTCAATACTAGTCTCTCCATGATTCTCGGAAATAGAGAGATAACTCTAAGCCCCGTATCCAATAAGATCCATTCGCAGTGTTGCAAAAGCCCCTCACCTGGTTTTGAACATTCAGCCAATACCTGGCTACTTGATATCGAAGACTGCGTCCACAGGTTCGATGCCTTCCATCCCCATTATGACCAACGATACTTCAGTAGGAGCCGTTCTGAAGGCATCAGTCCACCATGATGTTTTGACGTTTGGTTTGTGGGGCACTCGACCGCTCGGTTATCAGCGCCCGTACGAATACCCAATCTTTACAGAGTCCAATCTCGCCACTTGCAGGAATGATGATGAAATGATGAGGACAACACAAACAATCAATCCCCGGGCAGAAAAAATCCCCAAACCGGTCAGGAATCGATCCCGGTACCTCATGATCCACAGGCAGCAACGCTAGCCAATAGACCACGAGCTGCGGACAGAAGCTGAATGAGTGTATCCACTGGACCCGACTCCGAATGCTTTCGGTGCACCCACACATTTGCGCGAAGTTCACAATTGCAGAGAAAACTACTCTTATGCCGGCCGTGGTGGTCTAGCGGTTCTAGGCGCTCAGTCCGGAACCGCGCGACTGCTACGGTCGCAGGTTCGAATCCTGCTTCGGGCATGGATATGAGTGATGTCCTTAGGTTAGTTAGGTTTAAGTAGTTTTAAGTTCTAGGGGACTGATGACCTCAGCAGTTAAGTCCCATAGTGCTCAGAGCCATTTGAACCATTTTTTAGGTCCTCACTCCAGTCGAAATGTTATTGGGCTGTGCCCATACGCGCTCATTTGTGTGCTATGTGCAGTGCTCTCGGGTTGTGCTGCTACGGCGAATTGCGACGCCGTCCAGTTTTATGGAATTTCTAGGAGATGCCAAATTTCTCTTTTGCCTTAGGGGTAAACATGATGTCTCTGTTGGCCTAACATACCTTCAACTTTTCCACTGCCGCCCTGTTTCGGCAGGCTTTCTGAATGCAAAAAGTTGCAGAATCTAACAGGCTGCGACTATCCTACTTTTCTAAATGTCGTGCAAGATGTTGAAATTTGATTCATGACTTTAATGTATAACCCATCGCCAACTGCTTATTATGTATCTCTATAGCAATGACATGCGTGTGAGTTTATACGACGGGATAGGAAATTCGTTTTGTCACATAGTAGACAGGTTGTCGTGTACGTTATTTCTGTCAATTCTTAGCCAGTGAAAATTCTTGGTCATGTCTGACATAACGGCCTCGCACTGTCCAACTGTTAGCTGCTGTCACGGTTCATCAAATTTTTCGCCAGGCGTATTTGGCTGGTTCGAATGGCTCTGAGCACTCTGGTACTTAACTTCTGAGGTCATCAGTCCCCTAGAACTTAGAACTACTTATACCTAACCAACCTAAGGACATCACACACATCCATGGCCGAGGCAGGTTTCGAACCTGCGGCCGTAGTGGTCGCGCGGTTCCAGAATGAAGTACCTAGAACCGCTCAGCCACTCCGGTCGGCCAGGCGCATTTCCTCCACCGATTCTTTAATAATGGTGTCCCAAAAAGATGTAGCTGTAGTAAGAATCATACTCCATACTCATTGAATATCCAGTGAAAATACAGTGTTCGGCAATAGCGGACTTGCTTCGTTGCAAAAGGCGAGAGTTCATCGCTGACGTTCAGAGCAGCGTTCTTTCACAGTGCGTGTGGTCTGTCCTATGTAATCCATGCCACACTGAGAAGGTACTTTGTTAATTCTGGCCTTCCGCAATAACAAGTCGTCGTTCGCCGATCCCGTATATCTGCACTCTTACATGGTGGACGGCAACTCAATTTTATTTGAAATTTAGTGGGGATTTTTGCTATTTTAAATAAAATGTTGTCCATAAAAGTAAGAAGAGCAAAAGATCTGGCCAGCGTGTTGTCCTCTTTATCCACTTCCTGGTTCTTGATTTTAACTGATAGTGCCCTGTTAATCTTCCAGGTGGAATATCCATGCTTCATGAACGCTGTATTTAGGTGGGCAAGCTCGTTAGGTAAACTATCTAGAACTGAAACAGTATGAGCTCGGAGCATGAGTGTTTTAAGCGCGCTCGTAATTTGAGACGGATGATGACAACTTGACGCTTGCAGCACAAATGAGTGTAAGTGGTCTAACGATAAACTGAATGCCACAGAGAATCATCAGTCTTTCGTCTAACCATCCAAGAAAGGCAGACAAATATCATCCTCTATTTCCGTGGAGAATCGAAAGTTCTTATGTATGGAGTCGAAGTGGTGAAAAAACACCGTCACTTTATCTTCTCCATGAGCCCACACTATGAAAGTATGGTCCACATACCGCCAAAATATAGTTCTTTTAAAGACAGCTGATTCAAACGCTCTCTCCTCGAAATCCTGCATAAACAAAGTTGGGCACCAAGAGACACAGAATGCTGCCCATGGCGAGGCATGCTGTCGACTACGCGCCAGCTACCGGACGTTCGTGATAACCATGTCTCAAGTTAGTGGTGTTGGTGAAACATCGACAAATTTTTTTTTATTAATAAACCATTGTGTTTTAGAACCCGTAAGTCTTGTAAACTGTCTCATCTGTCTTTATCCGAGGTAGAGGTGTTCATATGAAATGTAAAATAGTTGGCGATATGACTGTATATAATAGTATGTAATAAATTGTAGTGGTACATCCTCTGAACTGTTGACATAGAGCTGTATCCTTTATTTTAATAAATCACATGACAGCAAGAAAGAAACCTTTTGGGTCAGTATGAATGACCCATTCCAGTTACTCATATCTTGATAAGTCTCGTCAGTGCTGGCCCCTTGTAGTTAGGCCGCCCGCCTGTTTACACGCGTGCCAGCCGCACCCAGCTGCCTTCGCGCTGACTAGAGCTCCTCAGCGCGACGGCGGGATAAGCGCACCGCGGCAGTCGAAATTATTGTAAGTCCGTGACCTTGGGTATCGTGTCGTCTACAATTAGCGTGTTTCCGGTAGCTGGCGCATAGTCGGCAGCATGCCTCGTCGCAGGATACGTCATGTGTTCCGATGGAAGAAAGGCGGAGCTGAGATTTCATTAAGGTTCACTTTTCTGTTTGCCAATATAAAGATAGAACTGTGTTGGTCATATGAACCGCAAAGGCTGCAGGTGCTGAGATTTATTTACAAAAAGGACTCTCTGGCCTCTACTGGTTGGTTAATTGGAAGGTTTATTGTGTTACACTAATGTTTCATAACTGTTGGTGGGACGGCAAGTACTATTTTCTTTTTATTTTTTTATTTATTTTATGTTAATTTTTTTTTCAGAGTGGGACTTATTTTGGCTGTGTCGTGTTGGCTGCTGCCTCAGGTGTTGTCGCCGTCTAGTGCAATCAGGAGGCTCTATACCCTCTGAAATATGCCATAGTGGAATGGCACTATAATTCATGCATTCATATGTTGTTAAGAAAACGTTATCTCTTTATAGTTTGTAAGTCCTAGTATTTTACGTTAAAAGAATAAGTATTTCTGATCCTACCGGGCACATCCGGCTGGAAATTTGATAAATTAACCTCTTGCCTAAGAGATTTAATCCTCAGTAATTTTGATTAAATAAATTTTTGTATGTGTTTTGCTTAAAGTTCCCATTCTCGGTGTGGGTCGTCTGCAGTTGGAGTGATATGGGACTTCTGATACGTTTAGATACGACTGTGACAGGTGACACGTACGTAAGCATCCTGTCTGATCACCTGCATCCAATCATGTCCCTGGTGCATTTCGACAGACGTGGTCAATTCAAGCAGGACAATGCGATACCTCACACGTCCAGAACTGCTACAGAGCGGCACCAGGAACAATCTTCTGAGTTTAGACAGTTCCGCTGGCCACCAGACAACCCAGACGTGAACATTATTGAGCATATCTGCGACGCCTTGCAACGTGCTGTTCAGAAGAGATCTCCACCCCCTGGTACTCTTACGGATTTATGTACAACCCTGCAGGATTCATGGTGTCAATTCCCTCGAGCACTACTACAGACGTTTGTCGAGTCCATCCCACGTTGTGTTGCGGCACTTCCGCGTGCTCACGGGGGACCTGCAGCATATTAGGCTGGTGTACCAATTTCACATTAAAATTTAAAACATAAAAAGTGACATATACATATACTTTTCATATACAGATTACAACAGCCAGCGCTTAGCCCATTAAAATTTAATATATACACACTCACTTTTTATGTATTAAATTGTATGTATATATTCCTTAGGAGATTATGAAAACTTTGTCTGTGTAGCTTAAGAGTGTGCGATTCTTATTTGGCCCGTTTCAATACAACTTTTCTGGGTGCTTGATCGAATGATGATGTGGTATCAGGATAGGTCACTGATTCATACAATTAGCACGTGGACACACCATTTCAGCAATACCGACAGCCTGGAGGCTCAACTTCGAAAGTTGCGGACCATAGAGCAAATGATTTAGAGAAGATACTATGAAGAAAACCCATGACAACAAGGGACCAATCGAGAGCACTCAATAGGAGCGGTCACATGAAACCACCACCTTGATATACGTAAGAGGCGTTAGTGGTAGAATGGGAATCAGTTTACTCAGAGGAGCTATCAAACCGATCTATTGAAGAAATAAGAACCTTCCTGCTTTCCAGTTAAGGCTCTATTCTCATTGAAATCGGTTGAAAATTTGATTTTTATTGCATTTGTTGAAAGGCATATGTGTATAGAATGTTGGGACGAAAGGTTTTTTAATCCGTGCGTACGAAAGCCCATTTTTGGAAATGGTGTCACGACCGCTGTGGGACGCTCCACACGGAGACTCAAGGGTTCAGGTATAAAACTTATGACGTGACGAACGTTGACGAAATAATATATACTGCATCATGCATGCAAACACATTCGCCGAAAAAGTTGACGAATAAGGCGTGCAGGCTACCGAATGATGAGCTTCCTGCTCAGCCTCGCCAAGAAAAACGAGGGAATTGCTCTCCATAAACAATTCGAGTTATAGTCAGGGTTTATATACGGTCGTGGAATTGCAGACAAAACGTAAATAACGAAAACACTGTTTTTGGTCAAAACATAACTTTTGATGCACCGTATTGGATTATACGTTTTGAAGTTTGAAAATCTAACCACATATTTGTGTTCAGCGACATCAAAAATGTATAGCAATATGTAGTTTTTATCCAAAATAAAAACAAAATTCATACAACAAATTTTCTATAAACTTTAATCAGCTTTTTCCCAAGAAATGATTTTTCAAAACTCGTACAGTATAAAATAAAAACGGTCCAACTTATTGACTTCTACCTTTCATCCCCTAAAAATAAACACTTTTCTTGAGAGCTAACACCTATAATACATGAAATTTGTTAGTATTAAATACTTCTGTAAAGCCATAAAGACTGAAGGAAACTGAACGCAGAGTTCGAATTAGCACCATATCCTTAAATTTAAGGATATTTCATACTGTTATGTATAAGTTCTCAAATTTAATGTAGTATCGACTGATGTTATCCATTTTTTATTTCAGATAACTACTGAGGAGCTACACTGCAGACAGTGTGCGTACTTAGTACTCGCAGGCCCTTGACCAAACCGTAATTACGGTGGCCACTTACTATTTTATATTGAACACCTAAAGTAAATTTAAAAGTATTATCAGTCATAATCCCCAAACAGATCCTTTGTATGTGTTTTTAATGTCTCAAAAAATTTCCAAATTTTGCCTATTTTTTCACATTTGATGAGAACCTAACCTTAAAGCGCCGTTGATAAGATTCACATGCCAGGAATCTACGAGCTTAGCAGTGACGATTGCGGAAACACGCCCACGTATCCACCAACACGACCGTAGAGTTCGTATTCGCCGCCGCCAGCGAGAATGCAAAACAAGGGCGCCTGCTTCGCTCATTGACAGCGTCACATCCGAACCGGTCATCTTTGCTTCAGCAATGGGCGGTGAAGGGACTCCTTACATACTAGGTCAGTTACGTGTCATCTCACTCGATCTGGATTTCAGTTCCTTTGCTTATGTTCCCATGTGCCTGTGTGATATTGGTGATCTGCTTACCGCCACTGTGCTTCTTCTGTGTCGTTGTTGCAAAGAAATACCTTTAGATACAGCAGATTTTGCCGACAGTTATCGTTTCGCGCGAGTTCTGCAGCATAATATATTCGGCATTGGTTCAGATGTTACAACAATAGTAACAGCAGGTTGAGCAATAATATTGGCGGTTTGAGTGACAACAGCAGTTCGATTTGCTTCGCCAGTTGGTTACGGAATGCAAGGAGCCCCGTGCCACCCACCCTTCCCTCCCCAAACACACACAAACGCCATCTGTATGCACCAGACCGCCGCTCTCCCAGCTTCTCCGCCGGTCCAGGAAGTGAAGGAAGATTGGAACTCGTGCGTGCGATGTTTGCAGCAACATTTCGTAGCGTTTCAGGTAGATGATTCACCTTTGCGAAAATCGTTTTTTTCTTCTCTCCGAAACATATGTTTAGAAAACTTGCCCAGCAGCTTTTCTGAAAAGTGAGATTTGCTCAATTCCTATTACCTTAATCAAACTCACGCTGTTGCTTCCGTGCGTAGTTTCACCAGAGGCAAAAGAAACCTGGTCAGTCTTATCAGGCGTGGGTTTAAACAGGAAGTGCAAATTTATTTGTGCTCATCACAAACAGTCCTACATCGATTCGATGATACACGACTTGATACTGACCGAGAGGTTCGTCGAGTGGAACTGAGTTTAGAAGCTCTTGCGGCGGAGGAGGTTCTGGCTGTCGCTCAAGAGTCACAGAGTGCGACGAGACCATTTAAGGACTTCACGGATGTAACGCAGCTGCGTTGGTTTCCGCACACACTTCCGCTCACAGACACGCCCATCGTGCTCATCTGTTTCGCGCCGTTCCCTGTCTGACTGTACCCCATCTAACGCAGGTTGCCTGGCGTGTTCCCGTGTCCTCGTGCACCCTCCTGTCATCGCTCTTCGCACCAGCAGACACGCCGTGCGATGAACACCGCCATATGACAGCTGATTGCCTTACTCTGGGAAACTATGATCACAACTGTAGGCGGAAGCAGAAGCGGCCAAAGACACTACTAGCTAGGGCATAACCACCCATGGCAAGCTAACATACACCAGCAAGCGACAAACGTCGGCAAGCCCATGCATATCAGCAACGTTGACTGGATATACCAGCTGCTACTAAAGCCGACCAACAGGCTACAGAAGGTAAACCGACGAGCTCGCCCACTGACGCACAAACAAATCGCCAACATCACCCTTCACTGTGCTTCTAATATATGACCTACTGGACATAAAAGGTGATGAACCTAACTGTTTCATGTTTACTGACACTGACCACGAGATCAACACCGGCACCCAAAGGCAGCGGCCGAGTAACAGCGCCCCACGACGCTAATGGTGTCGACCTGCATGATACCAACTACTAACAAAGCCTACCCTTGCATGACCTGTCGTAAGCAGTAAGACATCCGCTACTGCTCTTATCATCCGACCTAACTGTCGCAGAGGTTTCGTCCCTTGGCACTTGCCTTGGCACTTTTTTCCCTCTGCCATTCAAACCGCTACCCTTCGTCCGAGGACATATTAATGGTTAACCTTAAGCAGACGTACGCAAACATCGCAATACCCACATCCTGTGACACCTCACTTCAGTGAAAACTAACCCTCATGCAGAGATGGTAGTAGAGCTTTTGAGCTGGCCATCATGCTTGTGTGGGCGTGGAGGGTCTCCAACTCTGTGAAAGAATAAATCTGCTTGCCGTAGCTGACCATGCAGCCAGTCCCCGGAAGTGAACGAAAACTTACGGTAGTTCTTAGCGTTACACCAATGCACGACTAGAAGCTCAGAGTTCCCATCATCTTCATTACGCTGCACATTCAGCAACAGCCGATCCTTTTCCAGGTCGATACCGGGCCAATACGGCGGTTACGGCGGTCAGCCAGTTGCTTTTCATGGCCAGTTCACTTACGATATTGGGTATTACTACGTCAAATGAGTCATCAGCTTTTTGACCGCCGACAGTGCTACGTCGGAAACATTTTTGGTCTTGAAATATTCACGGTTTTTGGGTTTTAAATTCAGGATGTTGTGTCTCTAGTTTCAGACTGTATCCTGTTCCAGGCTATCGTCGAGTTCTGCTGCGAGTTCGGATCTATTCTTTTGCCTAGACTGGGCGCCGAAAAAGACTACGAGTGTCACATCAACCTTAAACCTAAGGCAGTTCCCAGGTTTTGTCGTACCTCCCTTATCCACTTAGCTTTGCGACCTGCTGGCAAGGACAAACTGGACACATTAGACGACCTGGGCTTCACTGAAATCGTTCATCCTAGCCAGTAGGCTACGGTCTCCAGTTGTTATCCGTAAACCTACGGCGGTGCTTGGTTTGTGTGGGTTATATTAAATCCACCATTGACTGGGAAAAGGAGTACCTGCAATTCGTTTCGATTGCGCCTCTCGACAGATTATTTCTCGTTATACCGTTACACGCTCCTGCCGTTCGGCATCACGAGGATCCCCGCCATTTTCCAGAGATTTTTAGAACAGTTAAACCGTGATCTAGGGTTAGCGTCTTCGATTAGTAATAAAAACGTCCTCGGTCCTAGAATCTAACCTCATCACTTCTTAAATTTCGGATAAAATTCATCAGCAATGTCGGCCAGAAAGTTCCAGCGTAAGCCACCCTCATTCTGCCAACGAACTTGTTAAGGAAGCAATGGAGAGGACAGATGTTCAGACCGTTTTATTGCCCTTCGGGTGGGAAATTGCATTACTGGCCATTAAAATTTCTACACCACGAAGATGACGTGCTACAGACACGTAATTTAACCGACACGAAGAAGATGCTGTGATATGCAAATGATTAGCTTTTCAGAGCATTCACAGAAGGTTGGCGCCGGTGGCGACACCTACAACGTGCTGACCTGAGGAAAGTTTCCAACCGATTTCTCATACACAAACAGCAGTTGACCGGCGTTGCCTGGTGAAACGTTGTTGTGATGCCTCGTGTAAGGAGGAGAAATGCGTACCATAACGTTTCCGACTTTGATAAAGGTCGGATTGTAGCCTATCATGATTGCGGTTAATCGTATCACGACATTGCTGCTCGCGTTGGTCGAGATCCAATAACTGTTAGCAGAATATGGAATAGGTTGGTTCAGGAGGGTAATACGGAACGCCGTGCTGGACCCCAAATTCGTCGTATCATTTGTAGTCGAGATGACTGGCATCTTATCCACATTGCTGTAACGGATCGAGCAGCCACGTATCGATCCAGAGTCAACAGATGGGGACGTTTGCAAGACAACAATCATCAGCACGAACAGTTCGACGACGTTTTCAGCAGCATGGACTATCATCTCGGAGACCATGGATGGGGTTACCCTTGACGCTGCATCACAGACAGGAGCGCCTGCGATGGTGTACTCAACGACGAACCTGGGTGCACGAATGGCAAAACATCATTTTTCCGGATATATCCAGGTTCTGTTTACAGCATCATGATGTTCGCATCCGTATTTGGCGAGATCGCGGTGAACGCACATTCGAAGCGTATATTCCTCATCGCCATACTGGCGTATCACCCGGCGTGATGGTATGTTGTACCATTGGTTACGAGTCTCGGTCACCTCTTGTTCGCATTGACGGCACTTTGAACAGTGGACGCTACATTTCAGATGTGTTACGACCCGTGGCTCTACCCTTCATTCATTCCCTGCGAAACCCTGCATTTCAACTGGATAATGCACGACTGCATGTTGCAGGTCCTACACTCCTGGAAATTGAAATAAGAACACCGTGAATTCATTGTCCCAGGAAGGGGAAACTTTATTGACACACTCCTGGGGTCAGATACATCACATGATCACACTGACAGAACCACAGGCACATAGACACAGGCAACAGAGCATGCACAATGTCGGCACTAGTACACTGTATATCCACCTTTCGCAGCAATGCAGGCTGCTAGTCTCCCATGGAGACGATCGTAGAGATGCCGGATGTAGTCCTGTGGAACGGCTTGCCATGCCATTTCCACCTGGCGCCTCAGATGGACCAGCGTTCGTGCTGGACGTGCAGACTGCGTGAGACGACGCTTCATCCAGTCCCAAACATGCTCAATGGGGGACAGATCCGGAGGTCTTGCTGGCCAGGGTAGTTGACTTACACCTTCTAGAGCACGTTGGGTGGCACGGGATACATGGGGACGTGCATTGTCCTGTTGGAACAGCAAGTTCCCTTGCCGGTCTAGGAATGGTAGAACGATGGATTCGATGACGGTTTGGATGTACCGTGCACTATTCAGTGTCCCCTCGACGATCACCAGAGGTATACGCCCAGTGTAGGAGATCGCTCCCCACACCATGATTGCCGGGTGTTGGCCCTGTGTGCCTCGGTCGTATGCAGCCCTGATTGTGGCGCTCACCTGCATGGCGCCAAACACGCATACGACCATCATTGGCACCAAGGCAGAAGCGACTCTCATCGCTGTAGACGACACGTCTCCATTCGTCCCTCCATTCACGCCTGTCGCGACACCACTGGAGGCGGGCTGCACGATGTTGGGGCGTGAGCGGAAGACGGCCTAACGGTGTGCGGGACCGTAGCCCAGCTTCATGGAGACGGTTGCGAATGGTCCTCGCCGATACCCCAGGAGCAACAGTGTCCCTAATTTGCTGGGAAGTGGCGGTGCGGCCCCCTACGGCACTGCGTAGGATCCTACGGTCTTGGCGTGCATCCGTGCGTCGCTGCGGTCCGGTCCCAGGTCGACGGGCACGTGCACCTTCCGCCGACCACTGGCGACAACATCGATGTACTGTGGAGACCTCACGCCCCACGTGTTGAGCAATTCGGCGGTACGTCCACCCGGCCTCCCGCATGCCCACTATACGCCCTCGCTCAAAGTCCGTCAACTGCACATACGGTTCACGTCCACGCTGTCGCGGCATGCTACCAGTGTTAAAGACTGCGATGGAGCTCCGTATGCCACGGCAAACTGGCTGACACTGACGGCGGCGGTGCACAAATGCTGCGCAGCTAGCGCCATTCGACGGCCAACGCCGCGGTTCCTGGTGTGTCCGCTGTGCAGTGCGTGTGATCATTGCTTGTACAGCCCTCTCGCAGTGTCCGGAGCAAGTATGGTGGGTCTGACACACCGGTGTCAATGTGTTCTTTTTTCCATTTCCAGGAGTGTATATGGGCTTTTCTGGATACAGAAAATGTTCGACTGTTGCCCTGGCCAGCACATTCTTCAGATCTCTCACTAATTGAAAACGTCTGCTCAATGTTGGCCGAGCAACTGGCTTGTCACTATACGCCAGTCACTACTCTTGATTAACTGTGGTATTGTATTGAAGCTGCATGGGCAGCTGTACCTGTACACGCCATCCAAGCTCTGTTTGACTCAATGCCCAGGCGTATCAAGGTCGTTATTACGGCCTGAAGTGGTTGTTGTGGATACTGACTCCTCAGGACCTATGCACTCAAACTGCGTGAAAATGTAATTACATGTCAGTTCCAATATAGTATATTTGTCCAATGAATACCCGTTTATCATCTGCACTCCTTCTTGATACAGCAATTTTAATGGTCAGTAGTGTACATCTAAAAGGCTAAAAAGTCGACAATGATCAACGACACAAGGATCAAGAAGGCAATGGAAACCACTCCATTAAAGACACATTGTGTATTCACAGGACACGTGTCCTGTAAATGAAAAAGTGTGATGACGATTATTCCATTCGCAAAAGATTCCAGCATAGCTCCCCATTCGCATCTCCGGTAGCGGACTGTCAGAGGAGAGATGACCATGAGAAAAAGATTGAGTAACCAAGGAAAGGAGATCATACTTTTTCACAGTGAGCCAACAAAGAAGTTTCTGAAGAGCTTGTTTCGTTATATCGACTGGTTAGAGAAGATCTTATGTATTATAGCATATATCAGCACGGCTGTACACACAAAGTAATATATGCAAGGAGGTGAGCTCGTCGTAGGTTATATTCCAAAAATGAACAGCATAGAGACAGAAGTGACGACACTTTCTGCAGGATCTGACCATCATTTTGCAGTACAATACTCAAGCACGTACAGTGCAAGCTGTTACTGATTTGTTTGACTCATAGGGTACTAAGTGCTGTACCACCTACTGCACTACCCTGACTTAAGCTCTCGTGAGCTAAACTCAGTTTCTAAACTGAGGTGCTCTGCATCGCGGTGTAGCTTGCTAGCCAGGTTTCGAGAGGGTGCGTTTCTGGATGAGGTATCAAATATATTGATTCCCCCTACCCGAGGAGATTCCCGAGGAGATCACGAATGTAAAATTAGAGAGATTAGAGCGCGCAAGGAGGCTTTCAGACAGTCGTTCTTCCCGCGAACCATACGCGACTAGAACAGGAAAGGGAGGTAATGACAGTGGCACGTAAGGTGCCCTCCACCGCACACCGTTGGGTGGCTTGCGGAGTATAAATGTAGATGAATGTAGATGTGGAATGTCAGTAAGACTTTGAAACACGTATCTATTTTGTACTAGCTGTAAATAAATAGTTGCCACTATTAAAGTTCCAACCCTCGTACTTGCTGTAAAAGATAATTGATACATTTTGGGCATGGCCAATCACCAGAGTGTCAGAAACAAACTTGCGACAAAATAATGGTTACTAAAGATATTATGAGAAGTGGATTCTTGTTATTTAGCAACCTGGTGCAGTGTTAAGCGAGTGCTCATTTAATCTAACAATGATTGCAGGCCTGTTGCGGACCTTTTTTCGCCAATTAAACGTACAACAGAACCTATTAATTCTGCTTTGTGTGAGTCTGGATGGATATGAGGAGTGTTTACTAGCACTATTCTTTGTACCCTGACAGCATTTTACCACTATCTCACCAACGAGACGAAATCTACCGCATGCTTTACCGTCTACTGAGCCTATGTGATCGTTTCATTTCGTATCTCCTCCCAGGTCTTTTCATGAGTTGATTGATTACAGCTGTAACTGATTGACATTGTAGACTATTTTCAATTTTGTGAAGGCTATAATTTCTGCAAATTGTTAACACATGTGCAACTAGGAAACACGTTTAATGTGAGTTACTGTGGTTACTTACTATGGTGATGTGAAAGCAAGTGCAGAGATCGGAGGAATCAGCCAGGCATAGTAGCCAAGTATTTCAAGAACCTCAATTGCCTTTCGAGAATGGGCAGGTGGAATGTCGACCAACGGGAGTTGCCACAGGGTGACGTCGACTCAGCCTTTATTCACATTGGGATGGTGTACACAAAGGCCCACGCGACCTTGCTCGCCTAAAACATGCCAGGGTCAGCCAAAAACAAAATCAGTGAATCACAGCCCTGCTTTTTAATTATGGTTCTTCTTTTTAATGCACAAACTGCTTCGTAAATTGGAGACGTTTGGGCGAAGAGGGTTGATCTTCCTCCAGATCATCTGGAGAGATTCCAGATTCCAAAACCTCAGTAAACATAAAGTTGCATTTACAGCTTAAGCAGCTTAGAAGGAGGTACTGGTCCCTGGTGAGCTGGCCCAAAGATTCGTTGGACAAACTGGTCAGGAGACTATATAGCTCGCAAAAGGTGTATATCACTTACCTTGCTAGTGTGATGGTAGTTTTCTCTATTTCAGAAGAATTCGTAACCTTCCTATTTTAAACCAAATCATGGTAATGTTAGATATAAATAGCGCCTTTACGAAATCGACCAAAGTGCATTGTACGTGATAGGAGGTGGAGATGACGGTTAGAACAACAAAAACAGACTTAGCCTGATTAAGCTTGGTTTATTCCTTGTTCACAAGCTGGCGACGATCTCGACTCCCTTTATTAGTTCGTGCTGATATGGTTTAATATTGTATACACAGTGTATTCTGCTTATCTGTTGTGCTTCAAATCACAGATGCGAAGGTATAGCTTGAGGTCAATTGTGTTTGAGAAGTACAAAAAGGATCTCGATCCGCTGGTTTCTGCACGTCACGAAATCCGAACATGCAAGCTTAATACAACAGTGTTTTAAACCAGTAAAGCACACGCTTCATAGCATCACAAATTCAGCAATATATTATACGAACAGAACTGAACACTTCCTCCAGTCAATGATCTTCCATCCAAGATAATATGCGGTGTGCTCAACATCAAGAAATGCTCAATCCTATCACAAGCGTACAAAAATTCATTTATATGTGATCAGCATTTTTGTACATGTGCCGTTTTCCATTAGTGTACTTCTGCTGTCGGGGTTAATAGTCTGGAAAATGGAGAAAAGAGACTTAAGACGGAGAATTAAATTGCCTTCGTAAAGGCGCTATTTATATCTAACATTACGTACGAGACTCCTACCACCGGGCAACGTGGAAGCGCGAAGTACCCCTTTCTGGCGGATACAGCCGTGTAGTCAGTTTACTGTTTGGGGGCCGTTAAGCCGTAAAGCAGCGTGGCAGCAGCCGTCGTCAGGCGGAAACAGCGCAATTCCCGCAGCTGGGACCTGCACGTTTGCTTTTAACGCTGCTGCCACTCTCTTTCCTGGATTAACTGTCGTAGTTCGCACTGACATATACAGAGTCTAGTTCCACTTTATTATGCCTGAGCTGATTCGTGGTTGTTACGAAAGTTTTACTTTTAACTCCACTCCTGGAAATTGAAATAAGAACACCGTGAATAGATTGTCCCAGGAAGGGGAAACTTTATTGACACATTCCTGGGGTCAGATACATCACATGATCACACTGACAGAACCACAGGCACATAGACACAGGCAACAGAGCATGCACAATGTCGGCACTAGTACAGTGTATATCCACCTTTCGCAGCAATGCAGGCTGCTATTCTCCCATGGAGACGATCGTAGAGACGCTGGATGTAGTCCTGTGGAATGGCTTGCCATGCCATTTCCACCTGGCGCCTCAGTTGGACCAGCGTTCGTGCTGGACGTGCAGACCGCGTGAGACGACGCTTCATCCAGTCCCAAACATGCTCAATGGGGGACAGATCCGGAGATCTTGCTGCCCAGGGTGGCTGATTTACATCTTCTAGAGCACGTTGGGTGGCACGGGATACATGCGGACGTGCATTGTCCTGCTGGAACAGCAAGTTCCCTTGCCGGTCTAGGAATGGTAGACCGATGGGTTCGATGACAGTTTGGATGTACCGTGCATGTCCCCTCGACGATCACTAGAGGTGTACGGCCAGTGTAGGAGATCGCTCCCCACACCATGATGCCGGGTGTTGGCCCTCTGTGCCTCGGTCGTATGCAATCCTGATTGTGGCGCTCACCTGCACGGCGCCAAACACGCATACGACCATCATTGGCACCATGGTAGAAGCGACTCTCATCGCTGAAGACGTCTCCATTCGTCCCTCCATTCACGCCTGTCGCGACACCACTGGAGGCGGGCTGCACGATGTTGGAGCGTGAGCGGAAGGCGGCCTAACGGTGTGCGGGACCGTAGCCCAGCTTCATGGAGACAGTTGCGAATGGTCCTCGCCGATACCCCAGGAGCAACAGTGTCCCTAATTTGCTGGGAAGTGGCGGTGCGGTCCCCTACGGCCATGCGTAGGATCCTACGGTCTTGGCGTGCATCCGTGCGTCGCTGCGGTCCGGTCCCAGGTCGACGGGCACATGCACCTTCCGCCGACCACTGGCGACAACATCGATGTACTGTGGAGACCTCACGCCCCACGTGTTGAGCAATTCGGCGGTACGTCCACCCGGCCTCCCGCATGCCCACTATACGCCCTCGCTCAAAGTCCGTCAACTGCACATACGGTTCACGTCCACGCTGTCGCGGCATGCTACCAGTGTTAAAGACTGCGATGGAGCTCCGTATGCCACGGCAAACTGGCTGACACTGACGGCGGCGGTGCACAAATGCTGCGCAGCTAGCGCCATTCGACGGCCAACACCGCGGTTCCTGGTGTGTCCGCTGTGCCGTGCGTGTGATCATTGCTTGTACAGCCCTCTCGCAGTGTCCGGAGCAAGTATGGTGGGTCTGACACACCGGTGTCAATGTGTTCTTTTTTTCCATTTCCAGGAGTGTATATATTGAGTGGAAAGACCCGCAGAAGCTTCTACAACAAGGAGAGGTAGTAAAATTTACGGTGCTGCTGTTATCTTCACTGTTTATCCTGATCTCTTACCACCTTCCTCGTTTCTCCCAAAACCCGAAAGTCAGCTATCAGCCATGATGCTGTTCCGTAGGCGGCTGACTTAAAAAGTAGATACTCACCGGGAAACACCTAGTTTAACAGCGACTCAGCAGGAACTTCAGACAGCGGAAAAATTCGCGGCTCGTTCGCTTTCAGGGGCAGTCGAAGATCAGAGGAGGACAGTGTTCTCTTCCTTGTAACGCACTGAAAGTAGCCACATCACTTGGATTTCAAACGATCAGCCAGATTTATCCGTTGGTAGTAAGTGTGCCATTACGGGACACGCTATTATGAGGTATACGAGGCAACGTTGAAAAGTAATGCCTCTGAATCTTTTATGTGAAAACTCTTAAAGCTTGTTGGTATTGTTAATACTATACATTTCCATTCGCCGTGTATCCACATTTATTTCTCAACTTGGTGCGCAAACTAACTGGCACTACATGGGGGGGGGGGGGGGGGGCACAGCCTGCAACAGTGAGAACCACAGCTCTTGCTTTTTGCTGTTCAACAGCGGAGTACCAGTGTGGTACAATTCTAGCGAAGCCAAGCAAGTGGACATACCGCTTAATGAATGCTGCCGCATCATCACAGGCTGAGACCAACCCCAATTCACAAATTTTACTGCCTGGCAGGCGAGGCCCCACCAGATATTAGAAGGAAAGTAGCGGCCAGAAAGGAAAAGGCAGAGGCCTTGTCCTCACCTGCCCACCCGCTGTACAAACACCAGCTAGCCCGCCGTCGACTAATGTCTAGAGAAAGCTTCCTGCATACAGCAGAAAACATCGTCGGGACACCGCAGCAATTGAGGCTGGCAACGTGGGGCGAAGGAAACGCGCGCCTTGGGGAATGGTTAGACCCAAACGAAGAATTCCCTCCCGGCCATACGGAAGAATGGACGACATGGAAATCTCTTAACAGGCCGCGCTCGATACAAAGAGAATATGCGCAAATGGGGCCTCTCAAATGAACCGGCGCTTTGTGACTGTGGACACACTGAAACCACCACCCACCTCACGCAGTGTGTCCTGTGCCCAAGCACCTGCACCATGAAGGATTTGATGAATGCCACCCCGGAAGCGCTGGACGTGGCCAGGTTCTGGTCCAAGACTTCATAAAATAAAAACTACTTGACCCTGCATATATATCTGTATACTTTTATACTCTTTTTGTATTTGTTATACACTTGATATGTGTGTGTTAATCATTCTGATTTTATGTACGATGCTTCTGACACGATTAAATAAACTTAGTCACTCTGGCGACTAACACATTTCTTCCAATCACTGACTAATTCTTGATCCCGTCGCTATATAATGTTCGACTTTATTGATGGAGTCACGAACTCACCTCTACTTGAGCCGCTTCGTCTAAGGCGCTGCAGTCATGGACTGTGCGGCTACTCCCGACGGAGGTTTGAGTCCTCCCTCGGGCATGACTGTGTAAGCTTAGGGACTGGTGACCTCAGCAGTTAAGTCCCATAAGATATCACAGACATTTGAACATTTTTGAACCGCTTCGTCAAAGTCAAGTGAAGTCCTCAGGGTCTTCTTTAAGTTTTAGAAACAGACGGAAATCGGATGGGGCCCAAGTTGAGGCTGCATAGAGGGTGATCGATCGCAGTGAACCCAAGGCGTCGGATTGTTGCAGATATACCGCAACGGTCGTGTGTAGTCCGGCATTGTCACGCTGGAGGTGAGGGTTCTCCATGTGTGGACGAACTCCTCTAATTTGGAACTCGATTACGGCAAGCTTTCTCACGCGCACCGACATACGTTGCACAGCACCACTTTACACGACACAATTTCGAGTCCTCTAAAGGCAGATGGCTCCGTATACGCAGACATGAAGTATAAAGATGTAGGATGTTAATGACGTTTGGTTTATTTAAAAAAGACTTAGGAGTTTTCATATTAAAATATTAGAGGCATTACATTTCCGCACGCCCTTGTGTTACAAGGAAGCTGCCACAAGTGGGGAAGACGCGTTGTAATTCTAAGTTCAGCCACCCAGCTATCGGAACCGAAGCTTTGAGCAATAGTACACTCTTTAATATCGTCTATCCATTGTCGTTTTTAGTTCATGAGGTAATTTTGAAAGACGGTCAGTAGGTCTACGGGGTGTTAGTATATCCACATAACAAACGTCTAGAGCTTGTAGAGAGGAATGTGTGGATAAT
This sequence comes from Schistocerca gregaria, assembly GCF_023897955.1. Lineage (NCBI taxonomy): Eukaryota > Metazoa > Arthropoda > Insecta > Orthoptera > Acrididae > Schistocerca > Schistocerca gregaria. The sequence continues at coordinate 696,182,424 of NC_064921.1, read as the reverse complement.
ATTTTGAATTGAAACCCACGTCAGGAAACGTACCATTTCCGAACTACAACGATTTGGAAACATAATGGTAATTCAACCGCTTTTACAAGTGAATGATTAGGCGTGACCCAGTACATCACTTGTTTTACCGTTTTACTCATTCATAGATACAGAAATTGCTCGTGTACTCAGTGACAGGTTGTCTTCAACGTGATGCTGTGCGGCTTCTTCCAATGCCTGCTGACGGTGAAGGTACCCTTTCCGAAGCCGTTGCTTGATTGTGGGGGAAAGGGTATGCGATGCAGTCAGACATTGTGAAGAACGGTCTTGGTAAAGTCGACGAGCAGATCTTGCATTAGCGTGAGCTTCACCGTTCACAAGGATCAGTAGCTGTATTCTTCCAACGTGTACTCAGCCATGTTACTCGGATACTCACACACACGGGAATGAGGCTCGAACCATCTCAGAAAGGTAGAACGGACGTGAAATAATATCAGCTGTTCCGACGTAACCTCTGTCTACCATGACTACTCTGTTGCATACCTACCTAGTAAACATGTTTCAAAAGGCTTTAGCACAGGAACGGTACGTACCGGACATTGGTTCTTACTCAAAATTTCGTATACACATGCCCCTTTACAAATCCTAGAAATTAGTAACGGGAATTTCTGAACTCCTTGTATTTGTTTGACGTCTAAAAGAACCAGCAGTAGTACAGAAATGCGTTTCCAGATAGAAGTTTCAGAAATATGATTAATGGTTCAAATGGTTCAAATAGCTCTGAGCACTATGCGACTTAACATCTGTGGTCATCAGTCGCCTAGAACTTAGAACTAATTAAACCTAACTAACCTAAGGACATCACACACATCCATGCCCGAGGCAGGATTCGAACCTGCGACCGTACCAGTCGCGCGGTTCCGGACTGAGCGCCTAGAACCGCGAGACCACCACTGCCAGAAATATGATTAACTAAATTATGAAATTTTGTCTATATACGGCAAACGATTCGTGCAAACCAACGTTCAGAAATTCGTTGTTTCATCACTGTGGGGCGTGAACTTTTGAGAATGCTTCAGTTATAGTGATGGGCTACTGTTCACATTTGACAAAGAAACTCAACAAGAGTGGCATACTATGCACAGAACCCCGAAGATTAGATCAAAATTTTGATCTACAGTTTCACTGCATAGTGGACATCAGCGGTGTAGATTGACGCTTATTGAGAAATATGTGCTGCGGTTGGTTCAATGTTTTAGTCTAAATTGATTTCTTGCGATATGATCCTCCTATGACGTTATCGAAGTAGCATACACGATAGTCTTCATAATACCCTCAGTCGACAGATGTTATGATCTGGTGAGCGTGGAGGCCACTAAACGGATTCCTTTGTTTCAGATCATCGATGTGTGTATGTGGCGTCCAGTTGTCTGCTCACATTTTGCATCTAAATGACCTGGATCCCTGTAATTTTTAGCAACATTACCTGACGTACCGGTAGCGTCACGTAGTGCCATTAAACACGAAGAACAACTCTGAAAACAAAGAGGTACAGCGGTCACATTATTCTACGCATTAGAAACGGTCCAATGATGTGATCTCGTGGTGACTGGGTGTTGTGTGATGTCCTTAGGGTAGTTAGGTTTAAGTAGTTCTAAGTTCTAGGGGACTGACGACCATAGATGTTAAGTCCCATAGTGCTCAGAGCCATTTTGAACCATTTTTGAACAGTCCCGAGTGAATCTTTATCTATCGATAAGTACTATCATAGGCTGGAATAGTGACTGTATTTCGCAGTGCTACAAATACTCCGACGTGGAACTCGTCGTGAGTAGTCCTCTACTACCATTTTCTAACATTTTAAGGAACATAGTTCATATATAGGAAAACAGCGATCTGTAATTATTATACCACCAGCCACAAGCAAGAGGATTGCCATGCGCAACCACCTCCGGCATACATTCATGGTCCGAAGACGATCTGATAAAAAGATCGAAACCCGTCACCATTAAAAAAACTACCCACGATCAAGACTGCTTCTAAGTTATTTACTATTTTCTGCACTGATGCGGCTCTCGTTCACGGACAATAACATGATATGTGTTCAGCGCTCTAGACACTTGGAGAGTATAAATAGAAATTTCGAAACCGCCTGTTTCAAAGGCAACAGTTCGAACCGAGGGTGGCATCCATGTTCAATGCCTGATATTAGACAGAAAAGCTATATAATTACCATAGAAAGCCTACAATTAGTACAGTTAATTGCTAAATATTACGCAGTGCTGTAGAGTATACAAGAAACTTTTTTAAGCACAGAAAAATCTGTTGGCCGCACATACACATTGCAAATTTGGAAAGAAGTTCAGGAGGAAAATGTCGTACCAATAAGGGGCTTTCGAATGAAACCCGGTCACTAGTGTAAATAGAATCGTTACCTTTACTTAACTCAAAAATGTAGTCATACACAATACACATAATCAAAAATAATCGCGAAAAATGTCGGCACGGGCCGCGCGGTATTGGCCGAGCGGTCTCAGGCGCTGCAGTCACGCACTGTGCGGCTGGTCCCGGCGGAGATTCGAGTCCTCGTTCGGGCATGGCTATGTGTGTTTGGCCTTAGGATAATTTAGGTTAAATAGTGTGTAACCTTAGAGACTGATAACCTTAGCAGTTAAGTCCCATAAGATTTCACACATATTTGAACATTTTGTTTTTCTTTGTTGGCACGGTTATCCCATTGTGACACTAGCCGGTCGATTCCATCCAGCCGGCCGCTGTGGCGCGGGTTCGAATCCTACCTTGGGCATGGATGTGTCTGATGTCCTTAGGTCAGTTAGGTTTAAGTAGTTCTATGTTCCAGGGAACTGATGACCTCAGACGTTAAGTCCCATAGTGCTCAGAGCCATTTGAAGCATTTTATTCCATCCTTGAGGAAGCTAGTAGGCTGCTCTCGGATCCAAGCCTGGACCCAATCACAGAATTCGTCGTTCTTTGCAAATAGATGTAAAAAAACAGATAAGAAGAAGGGACGAATAGGTATAACATTTGTTAAGACTTCAGAAAGTAACTTCCACAGTACTAGATGGATCTATGAGGGTAAAAAATGTTATATCGAAAGAGAGTGATTCGGATGCATCCAGCAGAAAGTTGAAAAATTGAACAAACCTGAGGGCACAACAGATGACTGCTGAGTATAGCTAACACTTCGTCCGGTGTGCTTACGTTAGAGAAGTGAAGGAGTGGGCGAGGGTTAATTGAAATGAATAGGCCGTACTTACTGTCATCGAAACTGCAAGTATCTTGATTTTCATGTGAAACTTTACCTATGTCACATTAAATTGTTGTTCAATTTTATATTTGTCGAGATTTGGGATGAAATTTCAAGGAACCAGTTGAAGATTGTGCGCTGATTGGTGGCGGTGAGCGTTGCCTTGGAATCTTTCTGAGAAGGGGACCATACGGCAGTCGAATTGTTGTAATTTTATTACTTATGGTACGCTAAGTTAGGAAATCAAAAATGAATCTTCCGCAGCATGTCGATGCAACTACAAAAAAGAGCTAATTGCGTGGAGAGCACACACTTTTCGAAGGAATTGTACGGAATCGAGTTACTAAAGATGTTCCTGTATTATGTACATATACGACTGGAATACTGTATTGTGGCCCGAAGAGGGACATTGAAACTAGTAGCCTAGATAAAGTTTTCAAGAATAACAGTTGATGGCATATATTCTCACAACAATACCTTAATGTGTTTGTCACAAGTAACAAGGACCATCGACAATTTATTAATACTTTTCTCTAAGTTTTATTTCGTAGTCGAAAACTCCAATCACTGCGTACACTGTGTTCGTGCGTGCGCGGGCGTGCTAGTGTGTGTGTGTGTGTGTGTGTGTGTGTGTGTGTGTGTGTGTGTGTGTGTGTGTGTGTGGGTGTGTGGGTGTGTGGGGTGTTGGGTGGATGGGTGTGTGTGTGTATGTACTTTCTTCAGTTTTAACCAAGACCTTTCCCAGTAATTTGTTTGTACAGGAAGGGGGGGGGGGGGAGGGGAGAATATTCCGAAGTTGTAATTTTTTGTGTAAGTATACCCTAGAACTAAACATCACAGGAAGTACACTAAACTTATGTCAAATGGTTGATAGTTTTAATATAGTATTTTTAGAAGGTAGGTTACATACTTCATTATATAATGGATCAAACTGTGTTATTAGCCGCAGTGCCATGTTCCTAGCGGAGTCAATAACCAATGCCGACCCTGCAGCCTCAGGAGCGACCTGTTTTCACCTCCCAACTTACTTTCATAGTGTACTGACCAGGTTCTCGCTCATTGACGAGCAGCTTCGCCATGATGGAAGGGTGCAGCTCTCCTACCTGTTTCACGTAATCAGGATCCTGACAGCGGTATTCATAAACCCCGAAATCAATCGGTCACCTTTGGACAACTGGGCCACCCTACGTGTGACAAATCGATGTACCTGTGATTCAGCTCCCAAAGCCGTCACTGGGCCTCGAATCCTCTTCTGGTGTCCCCTCGCCCAGACTCTTGGCACCCTTGTACCCTACTGTTACCTCAGTCAACTGGCCGGGATCTAGCCCCGTTGTCGAGCTATGAGGTTTGAAATACGGTCTCATCAATCTTGCGCCGGTTGGATCTGACGCTGCCAGCCGTAGCCGTCCATACCCCGGTCTGGGCATTGCTGTCACTTGGCCGCCTTCACCAGGACATCGACAGCCTCTGGCGGATCTCCTCTCGGCCCTGTTCCACGTGACGTCCACGGAACCTTACACAGCATCAGCAGCCGCTCGGAATGCGCTGCCGCTGGCAGGTACGGCAAAGCGAGGGCAGCTGAGTTGGGAGGCGGTGTGGCGCCGCATTTGCCGCCTACGCCGAGGTCCCACAGATCAGCACTCGTGGCCTCGAACACTGAATGTATACAAGAGGCGATCAAAAGATTTGCGTTCGAAGGCAAAATCGTCTTGAAAGTTGAGGCAATCATCCCACCGGCACACCACAGTGATGGTACCCGTACCAAACATCGTGACCTGCTGAGTGAAAACGTGCGACAGGGATCGTCGACTCTTCAAGGCTTTTGTGTGGGAACTTAGGCGTGATAATCGAATGGGAAGAAATGAGGAGTATAGGGCTGTTCCTCTAGTGCTTCCCGCAACGGACGAGAGGCTAGCCTCCCAGATAGACTGGCACTTTGTGTGCAAAAGCGACCAGCACGGAACTTGGCGCACCATTCCAAAATGGTGGTTTTCGGCAGACGTGTTCCACCATACACATATTTCATTCTCTGATTGGTGTCCACCAGGGTGATTCTCCTTCGGCAGCCACGAAAAAGACAGCAGCACGTTGGTCCCGCTTGGACGCCTTTCTGCTGCACTCAGTCTCCGATAGAGAACCCGTCATCCACTCCTAGGGCCACTCCATCACAATTAATACATGCAATGTACGTCTTTTATATTATTAATATGAACATAGATTCCAACTTTTCGATTTAACTATCTTAAATTAAATACCACTTACCATCAAATCCAGTGCAGCCAACGAGTTAGACAATAAAGCTTGAAATATCCACGAAGGTATTGTCTTCATACACGAGTAAAGTTAGTATTAAACTGAAAATTAAGTTGATGTAACACAAAAATAAACTGTTGGTTATAAACAAACGTAATCACTAAAAATATCAGTAATAATCGTGACAGTGGAGGAAGGAAATGTAAATTCTAAAAACGAAATTTAATACTATCTTCGTTTGCTTACAAAACTTCACTTATTGTATTTGTGAAAATGGACTGGCATAAGTACAATCTTATAAAACCTCGCTGGACTCTATTTTTCTTAGGGTTGTTTTGGTGAAGCGTAAATCGGGCCAGCATTGGATGAGATGAGAGAAACTTGGAAAACAACCTCAGATTAGTCGGTTCAATCTTTTCTTAACAGCCTACTGATTTCACAACTGTATCTTGAACTGTGTTGCACTCCCTGGATTTTACGAAGTGCATAATATTCAGGCCCTCAAAATGTTTCACATTGTTCTTTTTTCTAGCGTAGACAACATGCTGTTGGGGTCATGGATAAAGTACAGATGAACACATCTACGGTATTCTAAAACAGGTTCTCCGAGCCTGCTACAATCGAAACCCGACTGTAGCTCTGTAACTGTGACGGGTCTCCTTTGAGCACAGAGAAATGGTAAAGCACTCGTTTGGTAAAGTTCTGCAGCAACAGGAGGTTATGTCCTTGTGGAAGTTGGGAACGGCTGTAAGTCGGGTGGAGCCGTGTTATTTTAGGTTGGGGATATGTGCTGGAATCCATTTGCAAGAGTGTTTGTTTCGACCCTTGTAGGTCGATAGCGACAGTGTAAGGAAGCTGCACAGAACATACTGGTAACTATTTTGTCAACGATCTGCAAATCTTCTCATCCACCTTTAACGCAGTGCAGTCAAGGAGAAGCTAAAATTCCCTTTGATGGGCCTAATAACGAAACACAAGTCACTGCCAACGCTGCAGCATTTCTCGTCGCACTCGACAATGCGAGATTTACGGCGTAGTGAAGTCACAGATAATGATGTCTTAAAATGTATAAAAATTCTGCAGAAATCAGGAAGGGCGACTACCCCCACTGCCACCCACCATACCATTTCCGCTCCTACCATGGCGGACGCCTACCGTCTTAACATTCCAAGAGTTTACGTTATTTAATCTATTTACAAACTTTTATCTATGTATTATGTTTTCTTTTACCGCTCTGAAAATACTGTGGTGAGACCATTTGCAGGAAATGGCTCAGTAATGCATGTAAACATTATTTACAGTTTCGAACGTTAGTATTTTCTTGAATTTGTTACCTTACTAAAGCCATCTACAAATTAAATAGTTATTTTTACTGTGTATTAAAATAAAATAATTTTTATGTGGGAAAAAGCGTAGTGAATTATAATAATGATAATTTAACCCAAACAATCCAGGAATTTTACAATTATTGGATACCATATTGGTTAGGGGCGTATTAAAAAAAGAGACACGTAGTTTCTTTAATTACTTCTGCTGCACAATTTGATGCGTCAACCATTTCGAATTGGTTCTCAGCACAATGGTACGATGATTTCACTCAAAAAAAACTTCACACGTTTTGGATTATACGAGGTCTGTCAAATAACGCCAGTCCACAGATTCCGAGAGCGGTATCCCTTAAATGAAGGGAGTTACTTTGAGAAACTCATTTTCAACGCATGTTTCGCTGCCTTTCATCACCATTTTTACGGCTATTATAGTGCCAAAAGGAACATTGTTACCTGTTACACTGTTTCTACCCAAATAACACTTGTACTGTAACAGTGAAAATTGCATTAAACTGGTTTCATTACACGTGGTCGATATTTCATAACTTTCTATGCAACAGTCCCATTTTCGTGTCGGATTTATTTTGCTAATAGTCATTTTTCTAGGTTAGCAAAGAAGTGGCAGTGCACTAGTTACACACGTAAACAGATGCATGAATTGTTAAGAGATGGTAGCTCAGCTGCTTGCGTAACAAAAGCATGATTATTCAGAATTTGCATACACAACACGATGTTGCAATTTTAATACTAACAACTCATTACGACTGAATGAGCATATATTATTTAAGCGTAGTGAATGAAATACAAGTGACATTTGACTTACATTAATAGGATTTCGTGCTCGTTATAACGAGAGAAAAATCGGTAGTACTAACAGCATTCCGAATGCAGTAGCAACAAAGGTCGATTGAGTCCGTAACAGAATGGTGTGCTAACACGATTCACACAATTTGCACATCTGAATGATACTTCAGTACAGTTTTGGTTAATAATGACATCACGTAATTGCTAAATATGTAAGTCAATGATAAATCAAAAGAAAGTGACCTCATTACTTAGATTAACACAGTACTACACACTGATATTTTGTCGTTTACTCTGATGTAATACTTATTAACATATACGCCCAGGCACCGTGTAACAGAAATATACTGATGAAGCTGCCGAAGTCCTGTGGACGGATTAAAAACTTTTTTCCCCTACATGAATCAACAAGACAGTCGATTTGTTAGAAAAACGAAACAACCATGAGTACTGCCCTGATTGAATTTTTGCAGTGGAAAATATGCTGTCCTGAATTTTCCTGAGGGACTAAAATTGTGACAGGCAGATGAATATTTCGCTGCTAATTTTTTGTTGAATGTTTCGTCTTTAGGCACCCTGAAGAACTCTGGAGTCCTTGTAGTTATTTTGCTTGTACTCCCTCTTATAGAATTGTTAGACTGTGTAGTGAATCAGTAGAAGGATGGAATGACAAACTCTTATACGACCTTTTTTCTATCGCAGGCAAATCTCTCGTCGAGTGATCTACCGATCAGCCAAGATATTCATTTTTGACATAACTGCAACTTCGCAAATTTTATGGGTCGAAAGAAAGTCAAGAAAAATTGGTTGTATATAACTTAGAATTTTTCGCAGAAAGAATCTTTCATTCTGAAGCGGGGCTTACACTTCCTTAGAGATTGACCCTTTTGCTTCACCGTTGTTGATTTAAACGATATTCTGAACGCTTGAGGGCGATGCACTTATAACTTATCGTCAGCTCCCCCCCCCCCCCCCCCCCCGTAGCTCTGTGGTCAGCGCGATACAATGGCACTCGTAAGGGCCTGGGTTCTAAAACATTTTCAGATGTGAGTGAAATCTTATGGGACTTAACTGCTAATGTCGTCAGTCCCTACGCTTACACACTACTTAACCTAAATGATCCTAAGGACAAACATACATACCTATGCCCGAGGGAGGACTCGAACCTCCCGCCGGGACCAGCCGCACAGTCAATGACTGCAGCGCCTGAGATCGCTCGGCTAATCCCGCTCGGCGGACTGGGTTCGGTTCACGGCTGGGTGGGAGATTTTCTCCGCTCAGTGACTGGGTGTTGTGTTGTCCTAATCGTCATCATTTCATCCGCATCGACGCGCATGTCTCCGAAGTGGCGTCAAATCGAAAGAGTTGTACCTGGCGAATGGTCTACCTAGCAGGAGGCCCTAGTCACACGATATTTGCATCATAATGAGAATGGTTGACAGTTTTGCTAACTAACAGAATGTTAATACATACGGCATGTAAACTCTAAGGAGGAAACAAATACGACGAATCGCGAGGGAATTATCCAAATACGACGAAAATCGGTAGATATGATGTACATGTACAGACAAGCAAATGATTGCAATTTCAGACAAGAGAAACAGCTTCACAAATTGGGCAAGGTAGTAACGCGTTGGTCCTTCTCTGGTACTTACGCGAGCAGTTATTCGACGTGGCACTGATTGACAGACTTGTTGGATATCCCTTGAGTGGCGTTGTGCCAAATTCTGTATAATTGGCGCGTTAGATCGTCAAAATGCCGAGCTTGTTTCTGGGCCTTGACCTTAAAACTCCAAAATTTCTCAGTTGTGAAGAGACCCGACGATCTTGATGGCCCGGGTAGTGTTTGTCAAGCACGGAGACAAGCACAGCGGGCGTACGGGCATTATCTTGCTGAAATGTGAGCACTTATTAATGGCGTGCTATGAGGGGGAACAAAACAGGGCGTAGAATATCGTCGACGTATCGCGGTGGTGTAAAGGTGGCATGTATGACAACGAAAGGGGTTCTGCTATAAAAAGAAATGACACCCTACAACCTCACTCCTGGATATCGGGTGGTATGGCGGGCGACATTAAGGCTGTTAAGCGACCGCTATCCAGTTCGTCCCCAGACACGCCTCCGCTGGTCATCAGGGCTCACTTCGATTCAGGATCCATCACTAAAACCAGTTGTGAATGTGAATACAGATTGAAGGCGTGTCTGAGACTCTCCGGGCAGCAATGGTTTACCAACCAGACTGGTAAACATTCATAGCAGGACTCTTTTGGTTGTCATCCATGGCACCGTTACAGCACAGTGATACATCAATGACGTTCTGCACATCGATTTTTTAGCCCTTCATGGCAAGCCTTCGTGGGAATTCATTTCAGCAAAACAACGTTCGGCTGTACACAGCGAGTTTGTACTCCTCGTCTTCTTGCTCGTCAGATTTGGCTTTGTCCAGCAAGGTCACCGGATCTCTCCGAAATTGAGAACGTTTGGAGAATTGTTGGCAGGTTCCACCGACCAGCTCGGGATTTTGACCGTCTAGCGCACTAGTTAAATTTGCGTAGTGTCGCTCAGGAGGACGTCCAATAACCCTATCAACGCCAGACCAAATAATTGGTTGAATAAGGGCCAGTGGTGGACTAACACGTCACTGACTAGCTCAATTTGTGAAGCTCTTCCACTTGAACGAATGATACAATGTTTCTGAAACTGTAAAGCAGATATGTTTCATATCCATCCGATTCAGATAATTCATAGTGATGCGTCGGTTTTTTTTTGTTTTGTTTTGCCTTAGTCTGGGTGAGTGTATAGATGAAGAGACTGGTGACTGGGAAGAAGAAAATGTGGAATTCTTGGTTCCTGTTAAGAAGGCGGTAGAGATGTGTTGGTATGGTGTGGTGTCGTCGTAACTGCCGTCTGCTTCATATCTGCTGTGCAGCAAGATACGTAAATTTAAGTATTAACTGTGTTTTTCTTACTTGTCACTTTTTGCGGGTGTTTTTGCTTTTAGGAAGCTTTAATTTTGGCGTACTGTTCCTTAGATTTCGTGTTTGTTTTGAATTCAACCCAGAGACAGGTAGTGATTATTTTCATTATTTCCAACAAGAAGTGTCTAGTAACCACAGTTTAGTCAATTATCAACTATGTGTGACTGCTGTGTACGGACGCAGGAGGAGCTGGCCACTGTTCGCGAACAGCTGAGCGTGTTGATGGCCGCGGTCAGCCGTCTTCAGGCTGTTGCCTCGGAATGTAGCGGCAGTGGGGAGTCTGGTGCATCGCATGGTGCACCCCAGGTGTTACATGCTTCACTCACGGTCCCTGCTGTCGAGACATCTTCGCGGCTACCGGGCGCGGTTGGGTCACTCTCTCCCCAAGGGGAGTGGCGGGTTCAGCGGCGCTCGCCTCAATGTGGAGGCTGGCCGTGTGGAGTGCCTGTGAGTGGACATGTGGCCGCTCCTTCAGCAAGGTCCGAGCAGGCACACAGGGGGAGGGGTTTATTAGTGCTTGGGAGCTCCAATGTTAGGCGGGTAATGGAGCCCCTTAGGGAAACAGCGGTAAAGTCGGGGAAGAAGGACAGTGTTCACTCTGCTTGCCGGGGGGTCTCATCTGAGATGTGGAGGAGGTCCTGCCGGCGGCGATAGATAGCACTGGGTGCATCCGCCTGCAAATTTTTGCTCGTGTCGGCACCAATGACTGCTGCCGTCTGGGTTCCAAGGTCATCCTAATTACATGCAGGCGGTTGGCGGAGTTGGTGAAGGCGGAAAGCCTCGGTCGCGGATGAAAGTACTGTAGTATCGTTCTCAGAACCGATCGCGGTCCTCTGGTTTGGAGCCGAGTGGAAGGCTTTAACCGGAGGCTGAGACGATTATGCGGAGATCTGGGGTGCAAATTTCTCGACCTCCGCTATCGGGTGGAGAAATGTAGGGTCCGCCTGAAAACGTCAGACGTGCACTACACGCAGGAAGCGGCTACAAGGGTAGCGGAGTACGTGTGGAGTGCACATGTGGGTTTTTTAGGTTAGAAAATTCCATCCCTAGGCCCGACAAGACGCCTCCTGAGACGCGGCAAGGTAGGAGTAGGCAAAACGCAACAGGGAATAACAATATTAATACGGTAATAGTTAACTGCAGGAGCGTGTGTAGAAAGGTCCTAGAACTGCTCTCATTAATAAACGGTCACAATGTCCACATAGCACTAGGGACGGAAAGTTGGCTGAAACCACATGTAAACAGTAATGAAATCTTAAACTCAGATTGGAATGTATACCGCAGACAGGCTGGACAGTGAAGGGGGAGGCGTGTTTATAGCGATAAAACGTGCAACAGTACCGAAGGAAATTGACAGAGATCCGAAATGTGGAATAATTTGGGTGAAGGTCACGGTTAAATCAGGCTCAAACATGATAATTG